>NC_062279.1:82309581-82952081 GCF_902655055.1 Lutra lutra | reverse complement strand
CAGTCTCCAAACTAGGATCTGTTACTTCATTGTTGCTTATGGAAAATTCATTGCTCAGCATTTCCTCCAATCCAAGTTTGGATCAGAATCTCTGGGGTGGGGAGGGTAAAAAAATCAGCATTTTTAGTAACTTTCTTATTGGTATAGGTAACATTTTAGAACCTTGGCTTTCAAGTTGTAGGTGTGTATATGAAGGAGAAAAAAAAAGACAAATACATTAGAATTGAAAGAGACTTTTGTTGTTCTTATTTCTTTATCCCCCCTATGATATGCAGCATTATCTTTTATATCACTATTATCAGACAAGCAACATGGTCTTGCTTGTTGAGACATATTGATGTAAGTGACTATGTCTCATGCTTTCTGTTTTGTGTTTAAAACCTCCTTCAAAGGAATCTAACATAATAGGTGCTCAATGAATAATAATAATGAGGATGATGATATTTTTTTCTAATCTTAATCATTTTTGCTTTAATTTGAGTTAATTTTCTTCTTTTAGTTATCTCTGGTCTTAAAGAAATCTGGTTCACTATTTTCTCACCAGAATTTATATAATACAACAGTGGTCATTGCTTGGCACATCCATTTTCTCTTTCCAGTTTAGGTAAGTCCTTATTTCTCTCGAGGATCTATTTTTTTACACTTTATCTTTTTTTTTTTTTTCTATTTTCTACTTTCTGGGTCCTCTTTATCCCTTTTATTTGTATTTTTATTTTCTGGATCCCTTTCAAATTCTTCCTATCTCTCTAGATGTTCATTGGTTGATCTACCTGGGACTAGACTTCCATATGACAAAGATCAGATTAGATCATTCTCACATCCCATGGTCTTTTTTTTTTTTTTCCTTTTTCCTTTAATTTTTTACATCTTATTTTCCTTTGCTCAACAAATACATGTGTTGCTCACTATGTGCTTATCAATATTCTGTCATATCATATTTAATATAACTGTAATGTCTAATCCTCATAGAGGTCTGCCGAGTTAATACTTCAATTTAGAAATGTGAGATGTGAAGCACAGAGCTGCTGGGTGACTTGTCTGTGTTCATGCAGTGAGAAGTGGTAAAGATGAGCTCTGGCCTGAGACAATCTGAGTTCAGAATCTGTTCTTTCAATAATGGCACCAATGACTTTATAGTTATGTTTTGACCATCCTAATTTGTCCACTTATTTTTTTTTATGCTTTTTTCCTCTTCTTTTTGAGGAGGGTGGTTTGAAAGTTTTTTTTAGTCCATTTTCCTCTCCATTACTATCTTTGAATTTCTATATTCTCTTTCTCTTCTTTTGGTGGACGTATTAGTACTTCTACCATGAATACTAAACCAAATCTAAAATCAAATAATTTCTTAATATCTTTTTCAGGCAATACAAAAATCTCAGGTTTTAACTTCATCATCACCTATCTTGATACTATCTTTATTTAGTCTTTTTATTCAAGAGATTTTGACTCTCATAGACACATTTTATTAACATACTTATTAACTTCTCCATTTTGATGACTACAACATTGTTCTTACTTTAATGGACATTTTTCTTGACCAACAGTGAAATTGAGTATTTACTGGACATTAAGTTTTCTTCTATCAATTCTTTTTTACTTGTGTTTTTCTTTCATTGATTTATAAGATTGACCTATTTATCATAAATACTAATAAGTCCTAAGTTTTATGTGTTACAAAAGTTTTAGTTTAAATATCTGGCCCACTTTTCACTATGCAGTGTTACTTGAGGAAGGCAATTTTCATTTTAATATAACAAGATTCATTAAGAATATTATTGCTTGTTCTTATGAATCTTGTTTAAGAAATCCTTTCATATATCAACATTCATAAAAATATTCCCATCTTTAATTCCCAAATCTTCAAAATTTTTAGAATTTATTTTTATACTTGATGTGTGATAGGGACGAAGTTGATTTTGTTCTCCGTATGGGTAATCATATTCTCAGCATGATTTCTTAATGGGTCCATTTATTTCCCTCTTAATGCTACCACTTATAGTTCTGTGTCATGATTATTGTTTCAGGACTTTCTATTCTACTTCATTGCTCTATTTTCCAATCCCTTTGCTATTTCTACTGTGATTTTTTGTTTGTGAATTAAATAGATATAGCAGTAGTTATCCTAATTTTGAAGAATTTATAATCACAAACTCTGCTTTATGATACTTGTAGCAATTGTGGTGGGATATAAAATATCTAATTTCTGAGGATGAAGTCATTGCTAGTACATAGGTAGTTTGTAGTTTACCTTCATGATGGAAGGAAATGCTACATTTCAGTCAGGGAAAATGAAGGTTTAATTTACCACATTCAGGCTCACAGAGTCTGCATCTACCCATAGAATTCTTGGTTCCATAAATCCCAGCTTAAGACATTCCTGCTTTAGGCTTTGTAAGAACTATAAGATGCAGGCAAAGTCTGGGTTTCAGTCAGTGAGAAGGAGAATACCATTCTATTCTCTGCTTTTGTAGGTTGATTACTTAGGTACCTCATCTAAGTGGAATCAAGCAGTATTCCTTCTGTGACAGTTATTTCATTTAGTGCAATTTTCTCAGGGTTCATTCATATTGTTGCTAATGGCAGAATTTTTTCTTTTAAAAAAATATTCTATTATATGTGTATACCATACTTTATCCATTCATGTTTTGATGGCCATTGTGAATAGAGCTGCAATAAATAAGGATCCTTATTTCAAAGTATGTTTAATATCTTAATTTTGGTTATTCTGGGCATATACTCAGAAGTGTTATTGTTGGATTGAATGGTAGTTCTATTTTTATTTATTTTTTAACCTTATTTTTAAATTTTTTATATCATGTGATTTTATTATTATTATTATGTTCAATTAACCAACATACTAGTTTTTGATGTAGTGTTCAATGATTCATTAGTTGTGTATAACATCCAGTGCTCATCACCATATGTGCCCTTTTTAATAACCATCACACTGTTACCCCATCCCCCGGCCCCCTCTCTGTAATGCTCAAGTAGTTCTATTTTTAAATTCTTGAAGATCCTTCATACTATTTTCCATATCAACTGAATCATTTTACATTCTCACCACAGTGTAGAAAGGCTCCAATTTCTCCCTATCTTCACCAACATTTAAAAAAATATATATAATAGTCATTCTAATTGACATGGGATGATATCACATGTGGTTTTGATTTGCATTTTCCCGATGGTTAGTGGTAATGAGCACATTTTAATATACCTTTGACCATTTGAATGACTGAGGGAATGGGGAAATAGGGAATTGTTCGATTGGTGTAAAATTTCAGTTATGAAAGATGAATTGATTCTAGAGATTTGCTACACAGCATAGTGCCTATGGTCAATAATAATGTATTATGCACTTAGAAAAATGTTAAGAGGGTAGATCCCATGTTAAGTTCTCTTACCACACACAAACCAAACCAAACCAATAAAGGAACACAAAGAAACTTTCAGAGATGATGGGTATGTCTATACATTGAATGTGATGATGATTTCATTTGATGAGTTTGGAGATAGATAGATCGATAGATAGGTCGATCAATCTATCTATCTATTTCCAAACTCATCAAATTGCCTACATTAAATATGTACAGTTTTTTGTGTATCAGTTATAGCTCAATAAAGCTGTTTACAAATATAGGAGATTCAGAGCATGGAAGAGGCCCAACCAATGTGTAAATGCCCAACTAAGAAGTGAAATAAAGATCTTTTGCTCACACTGTATTGGTGAGAACTTAGTTACATGGTCACCCTTAACTTCCAGAATGGTTAAGAAAGAATATAGTAGGATAGCTCTGTGTATAGCTACAGTTATATTTTTCTGAGTAGACAATCAGTTCAGCTACACTCTAATACTCTGTACTGGGTTAAGGAAAAATCATTTGACTTAATTAGCTAAGATTATATTTTTACAATGATATAATTTTATTGTATACTTTGCTTCTATGGAAATGATCACTTCTCTAGTCATAAGAATTCTATTTGACTTTATAATGTTAATCGTTGCTTGCATTCCGGGAATTGAATAAAATTCATTATGATTTATTCTATTTGTCTATGAAATCCACCACTAGATTCAATTTGCTAAAGCATCTTTAGGATTTTTGCATATAGGTTCATCAATAAGGCTGAACTAAATTTTCCTTTAATATATTATCTGTCTTGTCTTAAATACCAACAACATAATATGGGGGTCATTAGTAAAGAGGCCTGAAAATCTTGCTAGAGGTTTGTCCTTTTATTTGTCTTTTCAGAGTCAGCTTTGTCTTGCTGAATTGCTCTACATTATCTTTTGTCTTTTTGTTTTGCGCATCAATTACTATTCATTTTTTCTTCAAAATTTTTTTGATTCACTAAGTTTGTTCCCTGATTGTTTGAGTACGTGCTTAAATCAGTTTTTAGACAGATTTTCTAACAAACATTTAATACTTTGCTCTAAATGCTATCCTTATGGGGGTGCCTGGGTGGCTCAGTGGGTTAAAGCCTCTGCTTTTAGCTCAGGTCATGATCTCAGGGTCCTGGGATCAAGGCCCGCATTGGGCTTTCTGCTCAGCAGGGAGCCTGCTTCTCCCCCTCCCGCCTCTCTGCCTACTTGTGATCTCTGTCAAATAAATAAATAAAATCTTCACAAAAAAAATTTTTTTTAAATGCTGTCCTTATGTACTCGATGTTCTTTCCTATGCTTACAATCCAATTCTATGTATTTACTAGTTTGCATAACCGTTTTCTCTTTGTCTTCCAGTTTATTCAGAAATTTGCTTCATAAAATGTTTAAACATATAAGTTTTAGGAAGTTATATTTTTTACAGTAATTTCCAATAAACTTATTTTGTGATGAGGAAATACAATCTGTATGATTTTAAGTGTTTGAACTTAGTAGATTTTTATTATCTCTAAAGGTTATAGAATAACCCATGGTTAATGTCTGTAAATTTTTCATGTTCTTGGGAATAATATATTCTGGAAACTCTATTTTTATTTCTGGATCCAACTTTTTCAAGTCGTTACGGCGGGGTATTGGGAAAAGTTTTCAATTAGCAATAATCGCGCTTTGGATAAACCTCATTGGCTACGATACTGCCACTGCGCAAAGCTAGGATCCAACTTTTTAACTACCAAGATGACCTTTTCAAATTCCAATAATGAGAAACCATTTTAGGTGAAAATTATTATCTTTTATTTTCGACTTGAAAATATTTTAATTAATTCTCATTCTTTACAAATGTTTAAGTACATATAAAATTATAAAGCAATCATTTATTTTCAGTACTTTGAATATGTAACTCTCTTTTGGCTTCCGTTTTTGTTGCGGTGTGCTGTTTCACTGAAATTTTTATTTCTTTATAGCTAGCCTCTTTTAGTCTTAATTTTTTAATTTGTTAAATTAATTTTTTTGTTGTTGAGCCTCTCTTATTCCTTATGATTGCTTTTAGCTGGCATTCTGTAGTTTGATAGGTTGTGTGAATAGTAGGAAAGTGAGTACTACTAAAGGTGTAAAAAAGTGAAAAGATGTAAAAAGTGTAAGGTGGAAAAAGAATGTTACTGTGGCTCATACCAATTCAGTGAAAAAACTCTGAGAAATTATGCACATAAACTAATAAATGTTTTATTCACAGAAACAAGGTAAAAAATTTTAAGATCTTACCAACATTTGCTTTTAAGATGGCAAATTTTTTTCTACTAGTTGTTTACTCTAATCAACAATAAAAAGTAGGTAAGAAAGAAAGAAGTTCTACAGCATTCCCAGATTTACATCATGTTAAAATTAACCATGGGTGGGGGACGCCTGGGTGTCTCAGTTGGTTGAGCAGCTGCCTTCGGCTCAGGTCATGATCCCAGCGTCTCGGGATCCAGTCCCACATCGGGCTCCTTGCTCGTCGGGAAACCTGCTTCTCCCTCTGCCTCTGCCTGCCATTCTGTCTGCCTGTGCTCGCTCTCTCTTCCTCTCTCTCTCTGACAAATAAATAAATAAAATCTTTAAAAAAAAAATTAACCATGGGTGGAATTAAGCCTTCATTTATAGACTGTATATAAATATATCTCAGTCCATAGATCCTGGGTCTTTCATTCCCATATTAGAGAAAATTTCTATTATAAAATATAAAAAAAGAAACCTACATTTCTACATAGAAATATAGAATATTTCTTCTTCATTACCAATAATTGTCTAAAATATTGGTAACTTTATTTGCCCACTAGGTGATAAATTAAAAATAAAATATTATTATTGCACACCGAGAGCTATTTAGTGATGGAATTATATTAACCTTCCAGTTACCTAATACCCACTAGGTTTTCTTAGTTAGCTTTTGCTTAGTTTCTTAATTATAATAGCCATGGTATAAGGAAATATTTTCTTTTTTTTTTTAAAGATTTTATTTATTTGACAGAGATCACAAGTAGGCAGAGAGGCAAGCAGAGAGGGAGAGAGGAGGAAGAGGCTCGCTGCTGAGCAGAGAGCCCGATGAGGGGCTCAATCCCAGGACCCTGAGATCATGACCTGAGCTGAAGGCAGAGGCTTTAACCCACTGAGCCACCCAGACGCCCCAGGAAATATTTTCTTTTCGATATCAAAACAGAGAAAGCAGTTAGGAAGTCATTGCATATGTAAATTGAAAGACGTCTTTGGTAATGCATAATTTCTATCAGTTTTTGCATTGTCTGTAAAACTGGTTAAAAAAAATCTTTGGATATGTATCTTGAAAAAAATCAGTATGTTGAGGCTATTATATAACATTTTGTTTTTTTTTAAGTAGTTAAGCTGTACTAAGTACTAATCATTTTCCTTCAAGCATTTTAGAAAATGTTTAATATACAAAATGTCACAAAAATGAATAAAAATGCCAACTATCAGTTTTAAGGCTGATGTAGTCCATTCTTTGTGAAGTTTTCTACAGAACAGCTAATCAATATCTGAGTAATGTAGCTAGCCTACATTGTGTTTTCTTTTAACGCTTTTCCTTTTTAAATAATTTTCTCAAGCTTTACTGCCTAATAGAGTAAGCACTAGCCACTTGTGGCTAAATACCAAATAAAAGTAAAATGAAATAAGCTTAAATATTCAGTTCTTTAGTCACATATTTTTTTTTTTAAGATTTTATTTATTTATTTGACAGAGAGAGATCACAAGTAGGCAGAGAGGCAGGCAGAGAGAGAGGAAGGGAAGCAGGCTTCCTGCTGAGCAGCAAGCCCGATGCGGGGCTCCATCCCAGGACTCTGGGATCATGACCTGAGCCGAAGGCAGCGGCTTAACCCACTGAGCCACCCAGGCGCCCAACATATTTTAGAATGCTTAGTAGCCCCAAGTGACTAGTGGCTCCTGGCTTGTCCAGGGCAGGACCTTTCCAGCATCACTAGAAATGTTCTGTTGGACAGACTTTGGTAGAGATGACATACTTTAATTAGAAGTTCGCTATTATATTCTCCTAGCAGAAATATAACTGTGACAGTTACAGAAATTAGATTCTATTGTAAGAAAGTATTAAGGCTATGTATAGAAATTTAGCAATAAGGGTTTGGTTATACATTTATAATTTAAAGAAAAAGAAGAAAGATAAATAAAAATTATACACCCACATATATATATGAGTATATCTCTATCCTCTAAACCTTGCACTCTCCCTCAGGACTGGTACTAATTTTATCCACATTTTATAGATAAGGACATTGAGGCCAAGAGATTAAGATCGGCATTCAGTCTCGTTCTAGGATCTAGAACACCTAACCTCCATATTTTACTTTTCAAAGAGGGAATCTCTGATAATAACTGCAATTGTTAAACTACTATATTCCATATGGATTGTATGTGCATTTGTAATTCTTGCTATGAATCTAGAACAGCAGCTTGGAAATATTGCAGCTTTTATTCAGTAGAAGTCTTACACTCACTTTAAAATAATTCTGTGAATATTTCCTGAATGTTGATTATGTGTAATACTCTGTTCACTATGGCTTCTTTTGAATACAATGAAGTCTCTGATCATTGCCATGCATATCGGCTAACGTAATTGCTAAGACATTTTCTTCAGAAGTGACTGAACCATGACTGCTTTCAAATGACTGGTTTTAAGGAAACCATTTGTGTCAGTATTCTTTCATTTTAAAAAAGAAAGAGTGAGTGGTGATATGTGAATTCAGTTAGAGATTTAAATATCTGTGAGTAAAAAAGACAAAAATAAATATTTTTCCTATTTTTAAATAAATACATTGTGTGTGTGTGTGCATGTGGTTTGGTGTGTGTGTGTGTGTGCGTGTGTGTGCATCTGTGTGTGTGAAGTATTTATTTAGGATAGGAAAATCCTGCTGTGCAAACACACTTAGGAATAATGCAAATTTGGATGTAATGTAATTGGCAGTTGGCTTCCTTTCTTCCTCTCTTCCTCAGGCTGAAGTTTTTGTCTTCGAAGGAGAAGAGAGTTGGGAGAAAGGGGAGATTTAGAGTGAACATCAGGGCAAACAGGAAAAAGAAGAGAACCCTTTTTTCAAAGCAGGAAGCATTTAGAACTTGAGTCACCAGGATTCCCTATTTAGCAAGATATTCAGGCTCAAGGCAGTGATAACATTAACCTCCTAATAAGGCAATTTTGCCTTTCTTTTAATTTTATTTTTGAACCGTATTCATTGTGTTATGAGTTATATTTGTGAATGGTTAAGCTATTTTATTTCATGTGAATCTAAAGTATGATAAAAATACACACACACACAGAATAAAACATATACATAGACACACATTGTCTTATTTGCTACTCGATTTTGGTTTTGCCTTTTTATGCCTTACCGCTTTTCTTTTCTCCCCCTCTTGCACTCTGACACTAAGCTGTACAAATTTGGCTTCTGGTATTCTTCTATAGGATTCTATTTTACTTGTCTTTTTTCATCTTTTTGCTCTAGTATTTTAAGAAGAAAGAAAAAACTAAATGAAAAAAAAATCCCCTTTCCCAGCCCTGACTCCTGGTACTTATCTCTCAGTCTAGGCAGGAGCCCCCCACTGTTAGTCTTCTCAGACACACTGCAGGCTAACTGTTCGCAGAACAGATCTTGCACTTTTGACAGGCTTGGCCTGTGGTGATTAATTTTCTGTGTCAACATGACTATGTCAAAGGGTGCCCAGAATCTTCATCAATGTTATTTTGGGTGTGCCTTCGAGGGCATTTTTGGATGAGATTAACACTTGAATCAGTAGCCTGAGTAAAGTAGATTGTCTTCCCCAATGTGGGTGGGCTTCGTTCTATCCAATAGAACAAAAAGGCTGATGTTTCAGGAAATAAGGGGGAATTCCTCCTGCCAGACTGTTTGAGCTGAGTTTTCTGGCCTTCACACTCCATCTTTTTCCTCAGTTCTTATTCTTAGGCCTCGGTACTCAGACAGGAACTGCACATTGACTCTTCCGGGTCTCCATCTTGTTGACTGAGATCTTGGGACTTCTCCACCTCCATACTTGTGTGAGCTAATTCCTTACAATAAATCTCTTTGTATAAAAAGATCAGTTCTTTGGAGAAGACTTCTTCTAATACATGGTCTTATTCCATTGGTTCCTGATTATGTTATCTCAGTTGTCAAAGTCCTATCAGTCTTTCGATGTCTTGACTTGTATTAGATTTGCCAAAAAGACTTTCCCTCTACATTTATAGAACAATGTTTCACAACTGAATGCTGCAGATATTCAGGGCCTTTAAGTTTACAGTTTTAAACGTAAGTGGTTGGAAAAGGCTTTACAAAATAGTTGGGCTTTAAGGGATCGATTTTGGTAGGATTGAGGAGGACAACCCTGTCTTTGCTCTCAGGGTTCTTTTGGCAAACAGTGGACACTGATTCTGATTTACTTAAACATAAAAATCACTTACTGTGAAGACCCTTTAAAAATAGGCAAAAGGCAAGGACAGCTATGTGGGCAAAACCACTACCAAGGAACACTGGGTTTGGCATGGATTCTACTGTTCAATAGAATGCACCATTGAAAGTTCCTGGTATCACAATTGGATTATGGGCATCATTGTGAAAAGACAGGCATTTCTTCTGCCACAGCAATTCTAAAACATTCTTTTTTTTTTTTTTTTAAGATAAGTTTACCAATCCAGGAAAGCACCATCTGATGGATCAGGACTATGTTAATTATCCATGCCCTATTCCTACCATTCAATAAAGCAAGTGTCTGGATATTTTTATTTGTTGGCTTTGGAAAGGGTTTGTCCTTCCTCAAATTTCAGTTCCTAGAGATGGAAGAAAGAGTTCAGATGTTAAGGAGCAGAAGTACAACCAGACCAAAGGAAAAAGATAATTTTCACCATGGATTTATTATTTATTTATTTATTTATGGTGTTTTCTTTTTTATTTAAATTCTAGTTAGTTAGCATATCATGTGATATTTGCTTCAGGAGTAGAATTTAGTGATTTATCATTTACACATAACACCTACTGCTCATCACACTTGCCTTCCTTAATGCCCATCACTCATTTAGCCCATCTCCCACCCACCTCCCCTCCAGCCTCCCTTAGTTTTTTCTCCATAGTTAAGAGTCTTTTATGATTTGTCTCCCTCTCTTTTTTCCTCCTTCCCCTATGTTATTCTGCTTTTTTTCTTAAATTCAATGTATAAGCGAAATCATATGGTATTTGTCTTTCTCTGACTGACTTACTTTGTTTAACATAATACACTCTAGTTCCAGCCATGATGTTGCAAATGGCAAGATTTCATTCTTTTTTGATGGTTGAGTAATATTCTATTATATATACATATATAATTTTCTTTATCATTCAATATATGCATACACTTGGACTATTTTCATATTTTGGCTATTGTTGATAATGCTGCTATAAACATCAGGGTTCATGCACCCCTTCAAATCGGTATTTTTATATACTTTGGGTTAATACTCTGTAGTGTGATTTTTTTAACTGTTTGAGGACCATCTGTACTCTTTTCCAGAGTGGCTACATAGTTTGCATCCCTGCCAACAATGTAAGAGTGTTCCTCTTTCTCTATATCCTCACCACCATCTGTTGTTTCTTCTTGTGTTGTTAATGTTAACCATTTGACAGGTGTGAGGTGGTATCTCATCCTGGTATTGATTTGTATTTCCCTGACGATGAGCATCTTGTCATGTGCCTGTTAGCCATCTGTACATCTTCTTTGGAAAATACTATTCATGTCTTATGCCCATTTTTAACTGGATTATTTGTTTTGTGGTTGTTGAATTTGATAAGTTCTTTATAGATTTTGGATACTAACCCTTTATCAGATATGTCATTTCCAAAAACCTCCTCCCATTACAAAGGTTTCCTTCTAGTTTTGTTGATTGTTTCCTTTACTGTGCAGAAGCATTTTATGTTGATGGAGTCCCAGTAGTTCATTTTTGCTTTTGTTTCCCTTGTCTCCAGACATGTATCTAGTAAGAAGTTGCTATGGATGAGGTCAAAGAGTGTTACTGCCTATGTTCTCCTTTAGGATTTTGATGATTTCCTGTCTCACATTTAGGCCTTTCATCCATTTTGAATTTATTTTTGTGCATGGTTTAAGAAAGTTGTCCAGTTTCATTCTTTTCAAATGTTGCTGTCCAGTCTTCCAAATACCATTTGTTGAAGAGACTGTTTCTGCCACCTGTTATTGGATATGATTTCCTGCTTTGTCAAAGATTAGTTGACCATGTAGTTGTGGGTCCATTTCTGGGTTCTCTATTCTGTTCCATTGTTCCATTGATTTATATCCCTGTTTTTGTTGTAGTTGTTGTTTTAGTGCCAGTTCCGTACTGTCATAGAATATTACAAGCTTTGTAATAGAGCTTGAAATCCAGAACAGTAGTTTGAGAAGTAGTTCAAAAATTTATCCTTAGAGCAAATATAAAAAGTACATGTTATTATATATACTTTACATATGATAGTCTGAACATCTAATAAATTACATTCTAAAATTTATACAAAATTAAGTATAAGTAATAGATTGACAGTTGTATGGCAACTGTATAGTTACTAAATCACAGTAATTTGGGCTATCATGGATTCAGAAAGATCTCTTTAGTGCTGTGAGTATAACCTGTATATTTTTATAGGACTCTATTTAGTTAATTTGAAATAATAAGAGGGAAGGAGGGAAGACAGAGTCTTAAGGGAAGTTTAGACAATCACTTGACCAATGCCCAAAGTGGTGGTTCTTATGACAGACTTTAGATCAAAGATGATATATTTCCCATCCCCTGAATAAACTTCCTTTGACAGGTTTGAAGTTAATGGGCACAATGTAAAGATGAGCAAAGACACATTGAATCTTAGGTATTCAGGATTATAGCTGCTGTACTTTAGAAATCCTGCATTGGAAAATGAGTTAGAGAGAGGTCTTTTTTGGTGGAAGGCATAAGTTAAAAAGAACATTTCTTAACCTTCATTTATATTCTGAAATAGGGGACGAAAGCTCTCACTACTTATGTTGGAATTATATTTTCTTAATGTGTAGTGAAGCAAAATACAGAACTCCATTTTCTTGTGTTCAGCAATTGGAGATAGTGCAAATGTAATTAACTAATACATAGCAAACTCCATTTTTTCAATTTAATTAAAGGTCAGAAGTTATCTAAGACCCTTTAGATGATTGAAAGGAAATTAAATAAATGTCTAACTTTATTGAGTCAAAGTTTAGAATAAAAATGCAAGACCTGAGTTGAATCTGTTGAATAACTTTGGTGGAAATGTTTTCTAAGAAGCAAGAAGCAGGCCCAACCATTAGTTGCAGGGAAGAAGAAATTGGGGAGAGGAAAGTTGTATAAGCCTCTCTTCTACTAATAAAGTTGTCAGAGAAGAGACTTAACAATGAAAGGAATAGTCTGGCCTATGCTAGGGTATAGAGAGAGACTATGTTTCCTCCAGGGTCTCCTGTTAAAAGGTAGGGGCAGGGGAGGGTTATGGATCCCTATAGGATGACAGGTGATTGTACCATCCTGATAAACTTCTCTTGCTTAAGATCAAGCCACCTAAATGTGCATTAATAAATGAGTGAATAAACAAAATGTGGTATGTACATATAATGGAATATTATTCAGACTTCATAAGTTATGAAATTATGAAACATGCTACAACGTGAGTGAACTTTGTAAACATTATAAATAAAATAAGACAGACACAAAGGGACAAGTATCTTATTATTCCACTTATATCAGGTACCCTGAAAAAGCAATTAATAGAGATAGCCAAAATACTAGAGGTTATAGTGGCTGGAGGGAGGAAGGAATGAGGAGAGATTGTGTAATAGATGCAGAGTTTCTGTTTGGGATGATAATGTTCTGGAAATGAATAGCAATGATGGTTGCACAACATTGTGAATGGACTTCACATCACAGGATAGTACACTTAAAAGTGATAAAACTGCTAAATTTTATATATTTTACCACAATTAAAAATAAGTCCTGGGAGGGGATGTGGAATAGTTGTAAAAAACTCCAACTGATTTTTATCTGAAATGAAGAATATTTTAGAATTCTCTTGTTTTATCTGCTGTGAATCATTCATTTTTTTCCTTTCTAATATTGAAATTGAGAGTGCAAACTTCATGAGAGTTAGTCTTTAATATTTTATATGTACTTATGAAGGTTTCAAATTTATCTAATTACCTCACAAAACATAGCTGTTGAAAAAGGGCAACTTTTCAACAGCTCAGTGGGTCAAAGCCTCTGCCTTCGGCTCAGGTCATGGTCCCAGGGTCCTGAGATCAAGCCCCACATCGGGCTCTCTGCTTGGCAGGGAGCCTGCTTTGTCCTCCCTCTCTCTGCCTGCGTCTCTGTCTACTTGTGATCTGTCTGTCAAATAAATAAATCAATAAATCTTAAAAAAAAAAAACACAAACAAAAAAACCAACTTATTGGGAGCCAATAAGTATACCCATGTAGGACATAAAAAAGGTGAAGACAATTTATGAGACAACATGGAACATACTCTCTTTCTTGTACTTTGAAATGGAAGGAGCACTTGTTTTGAGAGTAGAGTTTCAGTGAATAAATTAATGGAGCTAGGTTACAAATTAACAAGTGATCAGTATGTATTACCTTGGCTATATTCTAAGACTAGTTGCACCTCAAGATTCTTATTATAGAAAACTGCATTTCTATTTAGATTTTAGTACATGGCACTTGGAATGTGACTGTACTCGTATAAGACTCCTTTTTTTTTTTTTTTTTCCTTTTTATTATTCCCAAGGTTTAAAACTAATTGGCAGGTTTTGTTTTGAATCAAAGAGCATGAGTGTTTCTGTATTGATAATTTAATACATTTCATCAATTTGAAAGATTTTAATGAAAATTCATGTACCCTGGAAAATTTCTTTAAAATTTTAATATTTGATCATAAAAGGGCTTACATTGAAAACAGTTCCTCTAAGGAATTTATTAATCTACAACTAAAGGCTGGTGAACCATGCCCTTTGTGCCCTGTTTTATTTATTTATTTATTTATTTATTTATTTATTTATTTATTTAGTTTGTTTGTTTTGCATTTCATTTCTGCTGCCTAGTTCTTTTTTCAGTGTATTGTCAGAAGAAAAACGTGCACCCTATCATCTCTCCTTCACCAAACTGTGTAATAGCAAATATTTTAACAAAAAAAAAACAAACCAAAAAACAAAAAGCAGAAACAGCTGAATTTAAAGGTAGCAAAACTCATTTGATGAGAGTTGATAGTTCAACCTAAAATATTTAAGTCAACCAAATTATTTTTAAGTTGGAAAAACTATAAACTTGTTTCTCTGAAATTAAGTAGCCTGAAATAATTTTCCAATCACTTTGAAAAGCTCAGTAGATTTTTACTCAAAGATTTCTCTAGTGATATTTGTAACTTAACTTTGCTTGTTATTTTGTATTTTATCCAGAGAGGGGAAAATCTTCCTATCAGAAAACTACTTCATTGTAGAAGATTAGAGTAATAAAGTTAGGATGCTGACATTCAAGTCAAATCACTTCTGTTCCTTAATTTTCCTAGAATTTTCCAGGAAGAATTTTTGTTGCATACATTTTGATGTGACTTATTTGCTTGTTTTTACTTTAAAAATTTTTGGGTATTCTTCAGGAACAAGTTCCTGTGGTATTCCTTAGTTTATTTACTCTCCACTTACGCTTCATAATTCTTGATTCTCTCGCTGTCTCTGTCTCTCTCTGTCTCTCCTGGTCCCCTCAACCACCTCAGTCTGTCTCCACTTATGGAGCTAAAGTCCTTGTACTCTTAGCATCCCTCATTGATAAGAAGTAATATATATGAGAATTCATATCTTATTAAAATTTAATGTCCTATACTTCCTGGAAGTACTTATATTTCAAAGAAGGCAAAGAAAACAAGGAGAGAGGGAAGGAATGCACCTTTAATGAGACCCCAGTATGTGTCTGACAGAGAAAAAAATACTTTGTAAACATTTAATCAAAAATCTTTTACCAGTCCTATGAGGTAATGGAGTCTTTGGAACATTAAGCCCAAAGTCACACAGCTAATTAAAGATAGATCTTAAATTTGGAATGAAGTTTTTCACATGGGGTAACATGGAGCATAGTTCCAATAGGAAACTAATTTACCTCCAGCCAAAATGGCTTAACCCTACGGTGTTCTAATTTAAAGAATCTGGTGCATATATACCTGATTTTTCTACCACTTTTGATATGAACCTTCACATCGAAGACATGGACTATTATTTTTTAAGCTAGTCCTTGGCACAATAATAAAGGTTCTTTTTTCCTTCTGTCATATTTAACCCATGGTAAAGCGGCATTGTCTAGCAGACAGAGTATCAGTTTCGCAATTTAGACAAATTTATTTTTCTCTTATCAAGAAAATTTTATGGTATGAATGGTATATCTTGCTAAAGGTGTTATAAAAGTATTAATTTCAAAGGGAGAACTTATGACTTCTCATTCTGCCACCTATTAGCTATGCGCTTTTATGTCCCTCTGAGTCATAGATTTTTTCATCTATATGATTAAAATACGAAAACCTACCACATAGGTCTCTAGAGGATTGAATGAGATGACCTCCTGGCCCTAGCAAATGATAGTTCCCTTTTCTTCTCTTAGTGTCTTAATCACTTACCACTATGAGACCATGAAATATATTTATCACAGAGAGATATGAATGAATGCAATCTGGAAAATGTCATGGTCTGTTTATGCATATCCTCGAAACAATAAAAATGATAAATAGTTGAAGAAAATCAGATCAATCTATGAGGACCATGCACAATAGATTTGAATCTTCTCTCCCAAGATCTCTTTCTATAAGCATAACAGAGTTTTACTTTTTTTTGGAATAGATCTTTGAAATATTATATTGATTATTCAGGTAAACATGTAGGTTTCTTTGAACATCCTAATCACTTAGCTTCTTATGTCTAGTGGCTGCAGAGTCAATGAGAGCAAAGCAGAAATCAGCACTAGGAGCCAGGGGTTGGGGGTTTGAGGTGGGGGAGCGGGCAACAAAGACATGCAAAGATGCTCCTTCATGATCTTTATTGCTTTCTGTTTTGGTTCCTTGTTTCTCTCAGTAGTCTCAGATTTTCCCATGTGGACAAATGAGAAGAAAGGAAGTCATGCATGTTTCCAATAATGTGTCACCAAAAATGTAATCATGATGAGAACAGGAACCTCAGAAAGGAGAGAGCAAACCCCTTACATGACCTCTACAATCTGTTACTGAAACCAGTTTCTTTACCATCATCATCATCATTCTCATTCTCATTGTTAGAAGCACTTGCTGACTACATTGTATGTATCAGGACACTAAGATAAGGGCACCACATACATTTTCTCATTTAATTCTCAAAACACCATGATCTAAGTTTTTTTTTTGTTTTTTGTTTTTTGTTTTTTTTTTTTAATCTTTGCTAGTTTGTATTTGCAGACAGACACTGAGGCTTAGCTTGGTTAAGCTACCCACTTGAGGTCACGTGGCTGAACCAGAATTTGAAGGCAGGTCACTATGATGCTCATCGTATTTTCTTAATTTTTTTTTTTTTTAGAGAGAGGGAGAGCATTCATGCACATGAGTTGGGGAGAGGCAAAAGGAGAGGGAGAGAGAGAGAGAGAATCTTAAGCAGACACAGCTCCATTCCATGACTCTGAGATCATAACCTGAGCTGACATTAAGTGTTGGATGTTTAACAGACTGAGCCATCTAGGTGCCCCAGTCTGATGTCTGTTTTAAACCTCTATCCTAAACTACTTTTAAATCTTGACAACATAAACCTGAATTATGGGGCACATGGGTGGCTCAGTCATTAGATGTCTGCCCTTGGCTCTGCTCATGGTCCCAGAGTTCTGGGATAGAGGCCCGTTTTGGGCTCCGTGCTCAGCAGGAAGCCTACTTCTCCCTCTCCCACTCCCCCTACTTGTATTCCCTCTCTTGCTGTCTCTTTCTCTGTCAAATAAATAAATAAAATGCTTTAAAAAAAAAACATAAACCTGAATTAACATTTCCAACTGACTTGTTTGTAGTTTGGAATGTTTATCCAATGGGGTAATCTTCCCAGGGTCTCTGAAAGTAGAAAGCAAACATATTGTTCAGATATTAAACACCCACCTAAACAATTTTCAAGTGTTCTCACACTCCACACGCACATGCTCTGTCTACATAATGCCATGGGACCAATACTGAACTCAGTCATTTTATCGAAGTTTTGAGCCCTTAGGCAATTAATTTATCTTGTCTTTAGTTTCCTCAGCTGTGGAATAAAAAGATAAGGATCAAATAATTGTTATAGGGTTCACTCTGGGTTAGAGATTCTCTCCTTAACCTGATTTTTTAAATAAAAGCTTAATTGAAATATAATTCACATATCATAAAATTACCTTATTTACAGTGTGCAATTTAGTGATTTTGAAAATATACTCACAGTGTTCTGTGACCATCACCACTCCCTAATCCTTTAGTGTTACCATCACCTTACTACCAGTCACACTCCATTCCTCCCTTTCCTCAGCCTTTGGCAACCAATAGCCTACTTTCTGTCTGGATATTTCATATAAATGAGATCATACAATTCACAGTATTTTGTGGCTGGCTTTTTTCACTTAGCAATTTTTTTTTCAAGGTTCATCCATATTATATCATACATTCATCTTTCATCCTTTTATTGTCAAATATATCTGTTTATTCAGTTACTAGTTGATACATAGGAAGTTTCTACTTTTTGGTTATTTAGAATAATACTGTCATGAACATTTGCGAACAAGGTTCATGTGAATGCATTATTTTTATTTTTCTTGACTAAACATCTAGGATTAGAATTGCTGGATCATTTAGGAACTTTATTTCTAACGTCTTGTGGAACTGCCAAACTGCTTTTCAAAGTGACTGTGCCATTTTATGTATCCATCAGCAACAATTTGTAATTGTATTACAAGGTATTCTTTTTTTCACATCACACAACTCTTGTTAAATTATTTATCTTTTTTCTTTCTTTCTGGGTAAGAATGGCATCTTGTTGTAGTTTGTATTCCCATTTCCCTAAAGATGTGAGAATTGTTTCATGTACTAATTGTTTCATGTACTAATTGGCCATTTTCTATAACTTCTTAGAAAAATATCTATTCAAATCCTTTGCCCATTGGAGATCGTGTTACATTTTTACCCCTTTATACAGTATATTATTTATATAGTTACCTTCCTTGGTGTTCTTTATTTCTTCATTAACTTTACCAGTACTATTTATTTATTCACTTTGATTTGAGTTTCTCTCTAATGTCCTTTGGTTTCTACCTGAAGGAATCCCTTTTAGTACATCTTGTAGGGCAGGTCAGCTCATAAAGAATTCTTGGTTTTTGCTTATCTGGGAAAGTACCAATTTCTCCTTCATTTTTAAAAAGATTTTATTTATTCATTTGAGCCAGAGGGAGAGTGAGAGAGAACGTGGGGGAAGTGGGGTAAAGG
The DNA here is from genome assembly GCF_902655055.1 of Lutra lutra. Classification (NCBI taxonomy): domain Eukaryota; kingdom Metazoa; phylum Chordata; class Mammalia; order Carnivora; family Mustelidae; genus Lutra; species Lutra lutra. The sequence continues at coordinate 82,933,199 of NC_062279.1, read as the reverse complement.
GAGAGGGAGAAGCAGATTTCCCTCCAAGCAGGGAGCCAGACATGGGGCTCGATCCCAGGACCCCAAGTTCACAACATGAGCCGAAGCCAGATGCTTAACCGACTGAACCACCCAGGCGCCCCTCTCCTTCATTTTTGAAGGCTAATGTTGCTCGACATAAGATTCTTGTATGACATTCTTTTTTACTGCACCTTGAATATGTTATCCCACTGCCATCTCACCTACTTATTTCTGTTACAAGTCACTTTTAATCTTACTGAAGTTCATTGGTAATTAAACTAATTTTTCACCATAAAGTTGTTAGTTTTATTGAGCTTTGAATCTGTAAAATTTCACTGTTTATTAGAAAGTTTAACCATGCTATTTGATCGGTTCTGAATACTAATTTGATTAGGATACAAAATTTATGTACCCATTATTGCAGTGATTTTGAGTCATTCAATTGGTTCTTTAAAACAAATTCACATGAATAATATAGACTCATGCTGTTCAATTTCTCTATTAAGTAACATTTAAACAGAAGCTGAAAAAGTTTGAGGAGATATGATGCATTTTAAATAAACTTGAAAACTTCTGTGTATTTATAAGACTTAAACATAATTAGTAGTGAAATGCACACACAAATAGAAAATAAGCTTGGCTGAAGCATCATTCTATATGTAATAGCAGTTACTGGACTGGTCTGCCTTTTGGGGGTACCTGAGTTCTGATTACTATCTTCGTTTGGGATCCATTGTGTTCATGAATCTCATGCCAATGTCATTTCACAAATTTGGTTTAAAAACCCTACCATTTTGTAGTGATATTACATAGCATTAAGAATGAATAGAATGAATTTAGTAGTGATTATGTATGTGGTCGAATTACAAATAGTGAACAGTGATGTTAACTTCCAACCTTACCTTACTGGTAAGTCTTATCTGTGGCTGGGGAAATTGTCTTGGGCATGGTCTCCTCTGGAGCCTCCTTTTTATTTCTGTCACTCAGTGGCCCTCAACTGTGCTTCATTCTGATCCATAGTAAAGAAGAAACTACCTGGATAAGATAGTTTGTCTTAATATTAATATTGTATTAATTGATTAATTAATATTAATATTGTATTACTTGCTGAGTCTTTCTTTCCAACATGTTTTATTACTCATTGTTTGTTCTTGGCCTACATTTCAGCTCTCTGCTTATTAGCGTAATCTTGAATATTTCACTTAATTTTTCCGCACTTAAAAATTCCCATCTACGTGCTGGCTAATTGAACATAATAATAATAAAAAATAAAATTCTCATTTATGAAGTATGAATCACACAAGCGTGTGCATTAAGTGAAATCATATATGTAGAACATTTAGCACATTACTTGTATAAATTATAATGTGAGTTTATTTACTTATAATTTATAATGCAATGAACACTTTTGGATATTTATTATTTGCCAGTTCTGTGTTTAGCCCTTTATACATAACTGTATACTCCTACACTGTTCCCCCTACTGCTACTGTATGATACAGTTCTATCTATAGCTGGCTATTTCAGGTTTCTACCGGCTATTCACAGGACTATGCAATGCTATTACTGGGAATATGTTCTTTAATTCACTTTCCCATGTAAGTCACAGTGATCTCCAACTTAGGAATAACTCCTTTTTCCTATTTGTCTGATCTTCTGAATTTCTAGGATAAAGGCAGGACAATTTTCACAGCAATTTTGCTCTTTATAGAAAGAAGCAGATTCCAGAAACAGTTGCTGGGAAACAGATTACATTCTATGCTCTCATGTATTTTATCATGCATTATCTTCTCAATAAATTTACATGAACACATAATCTGTTTTGCAAATAGAGGAGTGGAAATTCAGAGAGGGAAGTTAACTTGCTCCAAATTACATAATTAAGAGATAAGAGTTTACTTTTCCACTACTCTGAGAACTTGCAGGAGTGGCGGAGGACTCCTTCTCACCACTCATGTCACAGGTGGCATATAAATCCAATGACTACAGCACTGAGCTTTGCTTAATGCCCTATCCCCTGGGCCTATGACAGTGCCTGACACAAGGTAAGCAGTCACTGAATGTGTTCTGAAAATTAGTGCCAACACTAAATTTAACATTGTATTCTAACTTACTTCTAAATTCCACTTTATGGAGGAGCGCCTGGATGCTTTAGTTGGTGAAGCATCCGACTCTCGGTTTTGGCTCAGGTCATGATTTCAGGTAACCAGATCATGATCTCATGGTTGGAGAACTGAGTCCCTTGTCGGGCTCAGCATTCAGTGGGGAGGCTGCTTGCCCCTCTCCCTTTGATCCTTCTCCCTGCTCTCCCTCTCCCGCTCTCTTGCTCTCTTTTTCTCTCTTTCTTTCTTAAATAAATACATAAATAAAATCCTTAAATTCCACCTTATGGAGTAATATTCTTCATATAATAGATTTTCTGCACATAGCTATTAACTGGTTAACACAAGTTGTTTTTTCTCCCCTATCTTTTACCCTAGGGGTATTTCTTAAACTGTGACAACGTTTAAAGAATCACTAAGCAAGAAATGTGTGCTTATACATAACTTTATATCTGTATCTATATCTATATCTATATCTTTATAATCTATAGCAGAAAATGATAAAAGCTTTATCGAAGTGCTTTCTATTGGCTGGGAGAGAAGCTCACTTCTGATTGCCTCTTCTTACTTTGTTTCAAGGTAGATACAAATAAAAATCAGTGAAGTTACAAAATAATGGAAAATCAGGGATCTGCAAAGTTACTTGCAAATAATGGATCTTTCCTTTCTGGGGAACACCAAGGGTGTAACCATGTTGTTCAAAAAGGACACACGGCTGCTCCATTGATTGGAATGGAACAAGCTAGGAAATTACTATGTATAACTGGTCTTGTTAAGTAAGCAGTTACCCTAGCAACTGTGGCTTCCTAGTCACATTGAATGACAGGATTTATTTCAGCATAAATCACATAGACTTTTCAGGCAGGTCCTCTCCTAGCGGACAATGAACCTGTTATCCTACTTGGAAAAGAATCCTGTCTTCAATATGTGCTGACTGAAGTTTGAAAATCAGAATTTGATATGAAATTGTCTTTCCAGTTACCTTTTCAGAGACATTTGGTTAAAGCATTGCAAGGAGAAATCTAAATATAGTCACCTCTGTGATCTGAATACAAATCAGAGAGAAGATGATATTAGCGTGTGGTGTGCTTTTTCTGTGGGATCAAGAAATTGTAACCTCTGGCTTTTCAAATAAATGAAACTGTGTTATGACTATTAATTGAGTTGGTATTATTCAATTATCTTTTTCTCCCCTTTTCATTTTTGAGCTCTCCTTAGATATTTAAATTCCTAGAATTCATTGCAGAATGGTCACACAGCTCTTCTTTTTAACTAGGCTCTTAATAGCAAACTTGGCTATTTTAAAACAAGTGTTGAAGGGCACCTTCCTCTCTATTTTCATGTTGAAGAAAAAGTTTCTCTTTTCACAAAGGGAGTGAACTTTTAAAATCCCAGATTCTAGTCAGCAGGTGCCCATGATTCCTAAATGACTGTCTGTGGACTATAACCTTATAATTATTCTGCTGAAAGCCATTTTTGACACTTACTAACAACAGAATGGATTAAGAGCACATCTCCCTTTGGTGCTGATGCTATCTGACATCTTGCAATATGTTTTGCAGACAGAAGGAGCTTTTCACAGAACAGTGAAGCTTTCCTTTTTTTTTTTTTTAGTGTAATTTAACTAAGAATAAAACACATCTTAGCTCTGATTCAGAGGCCTGGGGTTTTAACCCTTGACCTGCTATAGACAAGGACATGAAGCCATTTGCTTTATCTATCACAGATTAAATTTACCGTCTAAAACTGATAGCCAAATGTCTATTTCTTCTCCCTTAATCAAGGTGAGATATGCCATAAAATGAGATTTACACTCATAAAATAGGCTTTCTGCTAAGTTGAAATGTCTATTAAATTTAAATATTATAATTTTAGACTATTAATGTGTCTCACAGTGAACCCCAAGAAGAGACCTACAATTCTGAACTATTTAAAGTAACACAAATTAAGGGGCACCAGGGTGGCTCAGTTGGTTAAGCAACTGCCTTTGTCTCAGGTCATGATCCCAAGGTCCTGCGAGCCTCACAGCCAGCTCCCTGCTCAGCGGGGACCCTACTTCTCCCTTTCCCTCTGCTGTACCCCTTGCTTGTGCACGCTCTCTCTCTCCTGCTGTCTGTCAAATAAATACATAAAATCTTAAAAACAAAAACAAAAACAAAACTTGAGCTCCCCCCCCCCTCGATAAATAAATAAATAAATAAATAAAGTAACAAAAACTAAGCTGAGGGCTATTTTGTTGAATCATCCTAGCAAGAATCTGGTGGGTGACTTTCAAACCAGAAGGGAGAAATGCTAGTAGTACCATCTTGAGAAAATTTGGTTAAACTTTAATCTCGTGGATCCTGCAAAAATGGCGTTTGGCCTCCGCCTAACGTTCTCTTGGAAGGAAAGCTCCGGGTGTAAGCAGAAGGGGGAGGGAGTGGCTTTAAGCAGAAGAGGTAGGGCGCATGGTCCCTGGTTCTGGATCAAGCCCGTTTTCCCACTGCCTCTTTCTGTGCCTCTATTTTGTGAGACTTCAGCATCAGATTTTAATTCGCACTGTACTAATTCACTTGCTTCTCATTCAAGCGGCATCCCTGTTCTCCTGGCCCTCTTGGAAGTAGCCCAGAGGCGGGCAGGTGGCTTAGCAAGTCCTGCAGTTGCACTCCAGTGGTTTTTAAATGTGTAGCAGCATTCGCTATCTGATTTCTTCTTTGATTATAAGCTGTCTGTAATTTTCAATCTGTTCTCCCGATTTTATTTAACACTTTATTCAGCTACAGGACGACCTGTTTGTAACTCTCTATAGGAGACAAACCAGGGGTGAATGAAGACACTTGGGTATTTCTCTCCTAAACTGTCTTAGTGACAGGCTCGTTTATACTGTAGAAAAGTGAGCATGATTCCCTGGAGCCCAGCCCACTTTTCAATACCTCAAGCTGGAAAACCGTCATTCCCTTTAAATCAACATTTTTCAACATTTTTTATTTCTAACTTTTTTTTTGGGGGGGGGATAAAATAGGTACAATGTAAGCTACTATGTCTATACTAACAACAAGAGGTATTCTGTAGTTCTTTTGTTTAATTCCGAAAGCAGGAATGGAAAGTAGAAAAGAAGAGATTGCTTAATCATTTCACCTCCAACCTGCTTCTATTCCTCCTGGCTAATGTTTCCAACCTTCCCAAGCCCCAAATTAGGAATGTGGGTGTGGAGTCCTTTTGGACCTTTTGCCTCTCACCCCTGCACCAAGATCTGTGCAGATCACCTCTTTAATTACCCTCAAGTCCATCAGCAACTCTCCATTATTTTAAAATGCAAATCGAATCAGGTTACAATTTTGTTCAAACATTTTCATCATTCTATCAAACTGTCATTCTTAAGATGTTATTTAGATTCCTTGGCTTATATAAAATCACACACTTTTTCTATTTTCAATCAACAGATGTTCACCCTGATATATTTAATGTAATGCAATGTAATATATCTAACACCTACAGTTTGGTTCCTCTATGCTTTTGCACATTCAGAGTCCCTACCACTAAAGGTCTTTCTTTTCATTCCCACTATCCTCAGAGAGCCAGCTCAGGTATAACAATTTTTTTTTTTAACCTAGTCTTCCTTGACCAACACAAGGAAAGTTAGGTGCCTCAACTCTGATTTTCTTCTTTCTAATCTCCAGAGCATTCTCTACTTACCTCTATATAACTCTTCATTCTCTGAAGTATAATCAAGAATTATCCTCTTCTCTGTTCGAAGATCATAAATTCATTGAAAACAGGGTTCATGCCTAGTGACTCTCTCCATGTTGGTATGTAGTGAGAGACCCTAAATGTAACCAGAATGAATGAATGAATGAATGGGGCGCTAATGTTTTGGAATGACTCCTCTCTTCTAATAAATTAATATTTACGTGCTCACAAACCATTGCTGTGTTTTTTAGAACCATTCAGAGCAACTCTTTCTCCTTTTTTACTTACTATTTTAAAGATCTGCTGAAGGAATCTTGTTTGGAATTGAGCTATTCATTATTTTGCTTTTGTCTTCTTGTCTTTATATTCTAGATTAAGCAAGGATGGCCAGTTGTAGTGGACAGTGCGTTGAATATACCAGAACTTGCACGATCATCCATCATCAAATCCAAATTAGCATATAGACCTCTTTTACTTACTCTTCTGCAATGTGACTAGAGGCTAAAGCTATAATTTTGAATTCCTTCCTACCATGAATGTAATCATCATCAAAAGTCTCTGTACTTTCCAAAGAAAATCACCCAACATTTATACTTGAATACCAGAAACTTCCTGAGATTTCTGCTACTTAGAAATCTAATAAGAACCTCATACCAAAACTGTGCCTCTTTGACTTTATCTTGTTCCGTCACTCTCCTCTTGCCAGCCTGCCCCAGCCGTGCTGCTGTTTCTTCTATCCCTCAAAAATACCACGCCCTTCCCTGTTGACTTTTTCATGATTTTTTTATGGCTGGTTTCTTCTGTCTTTCAGATTTTTGTTTAAATATCCCCAGAAAGGTCTTCTCAGAATATTCACTTCTAAGTATTCAGTCTCATCATATCTTCCTTTTAAGAAACGTTCGTAGCGAATAGACATATCCACCATCTCCCAGAGTTTCCTGTGTCCCCTTTGGAGTGTGTGTGTGTGTGTGTGTGTGTGTGTGTGTGTTTTAGTAAGAACATTTAATCCCAAAATATTTATCCTCTTGATAGGTTTTTGAAGTGCACAATACCACACCATTAACTCTAAGCACCGTATTGTAGAGCAGATCTCTAGAGTTTATTCATCTAGCATAACTGAAGTTTTATACCTGTTGAAAACAGCTCTCCACTTCTCCCACCACCTAGCCCCCGGAAACTACTATTTTATTCTCTGATTTTGTGCATTTGACTACCTTAGATACCTCATAGAGGTGGAATCATGCAGTATCGGTCCTTCTATGACTAGCTTATTTCATTTAGCATCATACCCTCTATATTTACCCATGTTGTATGTGGCATATGGCAGGTCATCCTTCTTTTTAAAGTTGAATAATATCCCACTGTGTGTGTGTGTGTGTGTGTGTGTGTGTGTGTGTGTGTGTGTCCTTTTCTTTATTCATTCATCTATCATTGGACACCAGGACTGTTTCCCTCTCGTGGTTATTGTGAATAGTGCTGCAATGAACACAAGAGTATAAATATCTTTTCAAGATCCTAATTTTAAACCTTTTGGATACATACCTAGAGGAAAAATTGCCAGATCATATGGGAGTTCTATTTTTAATTTTTTGAGGAAACTTCCTACTATTTTCACAGCTGCTGTACCATTTTACATTCTCACCAACAGGGTATAAGTGTTCCACTTTCTTCACAACCTTGCCAGCACTTAATATTTTTTAATCATGGCCATTCTAACAGTTAATAGTTTTATATTATAATTATGGTTTTGATATACACTTCTCTGATAATGGTGTTGAAGATCTTTTCATATACGTGGGGCCATTCCATGTCTTCTTTGAAAAAATAAATGTCGGGGCACCTGGGTGGCTCAGTGGGTTAAGCCGCTGCCTTCGGCTCAGGTCATGATCTCAGGGTCCTGGGATCGAGTCCCATATCGGGCTCTCTGCTCAGCAAGAAGCCTGCTTCCCTCTCTCTCTCTCTCTCTGCCTTCCTCTCCGTCTACTTGTGATCTCTCTCTGTCAAATAAATAAATAAAAAAATCTTTAAAAAAAAAAAGAAAAAAGAAATGTCTGTTCAAGTCCTTTGTCCATTTTTAATTAAGCTGCTTGTATTCTGGTATTGAGTTGTAGGAGTTCCTTATGTATTTTGAGAATTTACCCACTATCAAATATACAGTTCACAAATACTTTCTCCCATTCCATGGGTCACCTTTTCATTTTGGTAATTGTTTCTTTTGCTTTGCATTTCAGTGATTCTATTTTTCAGTTCAGGAATTTCTGTTTGGCTTTGTTTTTATGGTTTCTATAGATTTTTTAAAAAAAGATTTTATTTATTTATTTGACAGATAGAGATCACAAGTAGGCAGAGAGGCAGGCAGAGAAAGAGAAGGAAGCAGCTCCCCACTGAGCAGAGAGCCTGATGTGGGGCTCAATCCCAGGACCCTGAGATCATGACCTGAGCTGAAGGCAGAGGCTTTAACACACTGAGCCACCCAGGAGCCCCTATAGATTTGTTAATATTCTCTTTTTGTTTAAGTATCACCTTCTACACTTTGTTTAGTGGCCTATCTCTGTTCTCTTGTTAACTCATTGAGTTTATTTAAAAAGATTATTTTGAATAAATTGTCAGAGAATTCGTAATTATCCATTTCTTTAAAGCCAGTTACCAGAGATTTATTTTGTTCCTTTTTCAGTATCATGTTTCCATGACTTTTATGTTCCTTTTAGTTTTATGCTGCCTGCACATTCGAAGAAGCAGCTACCTCCTCCAGCCTTTTCAGACTGATTTCGGCAGAGGAAAAAAAAAAAAAAATCTCCCGTCAGCCCAGCTAGAAATTCTGGGAGCCTTTCAAAAGTGTTCTGTGAATGTGCAAATTCCACTCCCTTCCTTCCTCCTGGTGGCGGAGTTTCTGATGACTGGGGCGTCTTTCCCAAACTCACTAGCTCTTCTGGCTGCTGTAAGCCACCTTCCCCCTTCTTACAGGGAGGAGCAGTGGAATGCTGGGAGCCTGGGGCCTCTGCGTGGCCTCTCGTCTTCTTCTGGAAGGACAAGTCTCAGGACTGCGCATCTGCTCTCAACACCACACAAGCTGCTGAGAGCTCCTGCTCCTGTCTTCATTTTTAGTGGTCCCCAGGCTTTCTCACTATACCAGCTGTCTCTGCTCTTGAGTGAGGCGAGCAAGAAGTAGATTTCTTGAGCAGTGCCCCCAGAGGCTGAGGATTTGGGATGGGTGCTTCACTCACTCTGTCTCTCCAGGGAGAAATTGTGGGCTGAGTGGATCTCTCTGAGCACCCAGCTGTAGCAGTTTGTGGGAGGGTCTGACATGGATAAAGTGAAACTCGTCCCCTTATTCATTCCTAAGAGACTTCATGGTTTTATGCTTTTCTAAGGTGGAAAACTGGAATCTGGAGTTCTCATAGTTGTATTTTAGTCTAAATGCTCTTGCGTCGTCAGTGTTTCTGTTGGAGTCTCGAAGGCAGAGACTTGTTCTTTCTCCATCTTGCTGATGTTACTCCTAATACTTGCGAATTTATGTTTACCGATTCCCTCATTTCCACCCCTTATAATATGAACTCCAAGAAGGTAGGGAACTATTGTTCATTTTTGTATTCACTTGGCTAGAGAAGGATCTGCTTTGTAATATGTATTTGATAAGAATTCTTGAATGACGTGCTATCCTGTTTTAGGATCGTGTTATTTCTGTTGTTATGGAGTCCTTACCCTTTCCTTATCTAAGACAGAATAGAGCAGAGAGCTCTGAGAGGAAGATGAGGATGGAAACAAATTCTGAACCCATGGGACAAATTAACATTTTGAGATGTTTATGAACATATAAGACAAGTAGCAAAGGTAAGTGAAATATAGAGAAGATGAGCACAGATATGCAGTAAAATTTCTGTTTCCTGATCTTGGGCATAGCTACCAAGCATGGAGTCTGGGATAACAGCGCAAAATACTTCCAAGTGTGCTACTAGCAACAAGTGCAATTCTATGATTATTAGACCACTTGACTTATGGGGTGATCCTATTTTTGGAGATAATTTTCCTTCACGTGGGAAGGTATAGCCACATTTATCGCTACAACTTTGATCTTTTTTGGTTGCTTAGATTTTTGCCACGCTACAAGGCTCCTGAGAGGCTGTGAGTTTACAGAAGGCAGGTGAAGATGACACCGAAATCACAGAGAATTCTCATAGCCCTTGATTTTCACAAAGTAGGTGCTCAGACAAGCTCTGTTGTCAACTATGTTGATCTAAACAGGCCTTACATCACCTGTGTAGTAATCCTGACAATATAATTAACTTGATTCTCTTACTAAGTAACAATCCAAAGTATCCAAAGTGTGAGAAATTCTGCAAAACTGTTGCCCTATACTCTTCAAAAATATCAGTATTATGAAAAACCACAAAAAGGTTGACACTGTTCTAAAATAAAGGAGATTAAAAAGACATGGTATCTAAATATTATCAATGGATATTCTTTGAATGGATACTTAATTGAAAGAAGAAGCAAGAATAAAGGTCATTATTTGGATAGTTAGAGATATTTGAATAAGGAAACTAGCATATTAGATAATATTGCCATATGTATATTGAATTGTCTGAGTGTGGTATTTGTATTATATTTTATTAAGGAAAATATCCTGCCAAATATTTAGGTGTCAAGAATCATGTGTCATTATGTCTTCAAATGATTCAAAAACTTCAATTTAAAGCTAGATATGGATACACACACACTCAAACACACATGCACAGAACTTAGCAAACATTAAAAAGTGGTTTGGGGTGAATAATATGGATATCCATTGTAGATTTTTGGAATATTTTCAGTATCAAAAATTATTTAAATAAAAAGATTGGCTGGAAAAATAAATAAATGTAAAAAAAATAAATAAGTGCTATTATGTTTTGAAGACTTTTATCATATGTATGCATTGTTACTCTTTGGAAGGGAGAAAAGTATTCAAGAAAAAAAAGAAGATTCCCTCTTTTTTGTAGGTTGATGGTTCCAATAGATTTGAAAACCCCCTCCCAAATACAGTAATATAGTAAATTTCAAGTATGTATGTGATACCTTGATTATTTGAAGACATTTTGAAAAAACGGAGGATGTTTCATATTTAACAATAGAGCAAGAAGGGTTTTGTTTCCAAAGAATTCATGGGTTGTACTTGGGGTATTATAATTTTTATTATGAATATGACACATAAGGGATCAATTATATTTTGAACAAATACATTATGCAGGTTTTCCATCAGTAGAGGAGGTTTTCTTGATGATTAAAGGCCATTGAAATTGCTATAAGAATATACAGATTTAGATTCATATTTGACATTCCCATTTAGCATGTATAAACATTAGTCATATTTCCTGTGTTTCACTTAATATATTTTACAATATAGATATCCATTCAATTAAAATATCATTAGGTTAGTGTTTTAGGCCACTAAAAAGATATACTTTTAATAGAGATTCCTTACATATAGTATATATCCCTCTCTTAACATAAATTCTTTAAATGAAGGTACACAGATTAAAGAGGTGTTTCATTTTTGAGAAGGCTAGCTCTCAGAAAGTATGTATTGAAAGGCAGAGTCTTACAGCCAGACTATGAACTCTTTGAGGTCTGGAACTCACGATTTTTTTTCAGAGACTTGGGAAGGGCAGACCACAGAGAAGGTATTTCATAAATATTGGGTGATTCACTTTGAAGTCAGTATTGTTTTAATTATTGGCTCTTATAACTCAGTAGAAATTTAATGCAATTAATACATAAAAATAAATAAAAATATATTAATGCATTTTCTTGTAAAATATATTTTCAAAATCACTGAGGTTATAGCATTGAAAATATAGCAATCAGAAAGTAGAATGTTCATGAAGATGCTCTGGTAAGAACATTCATCAGTTTAACTCATCTCTTCAACAAATCTTGATTGAATGCCCACTACATGCCATTAAAAGTTCTGGGAATAAGTCAGGACACAGAAAAGATAAAATCTAAGCATTTATAAGGTATTAAACAAATACACGAATGAAATCAGCATATCAGCTGATGCTAAGTATTGGGGGGGCAGGTAATTGGATAGGAAGTGCCTCGGTGTGTGTGGATGATGGGCGGGTTGGGGTGGGGTGGGGTGTTGGGGGGTGGGGTGGCGTTAAACTTTTAAATACAGTTATCAGTGATGTCTCACGAGAAAAATGAGACTTCAACCCAAACCTGAAGGTGGCAAAATATCATCTATGAATTATAGGTAGCAAAAACAGCAAGTATAAAGGCCCCGTAGGAGAAGAGAGCCTGCCATGATAGAGAGAAGACTGAGACCAGTAAGCCTACAGCAGAGAGTGATAGAAGTCCTTGTCCACCAGGTAGGTGGGTGGGTGGATGCAGAGGGGGAAGGAGGTTGGGTGACTCACACAGGCCCTTAACAACCACTGAGGGAATCTGGCTTTGAACGTTTATTTGAGTTCTCAGCTTACCTCCAAAACTGATGATAATGTCTTCTTCTTCTTTTAATGTCCTTGTTTTAGAAACGGAGCGATACCATTATGCAAAACTGTGGATATTAAACAGTGTGTGAAGAACAAAGTCATTCATAGTAAGTTTTAATCAGTTCAACTTTTATATTGATTTATTTTTATGAATAACTTAATCTCAAACAATGTCTGTTTCTATGTAAGTTAAATTACAGTATCATTTTTTAAATGTATCCATTTATTTCCCCCAAGTCATTTTCTGTATAATTGACAACAGTTTTATGCCAAAAACACTAAGGGAGATTCTCTTATACCTGTGCTTGGGAATGTCAGTGTGCAAAGAATCACAGATGACATTCTGTGTACATAAAACCATGAAAATGACAAATGTTTTCAGGACTTTGAAGATCTAATTTTAATCCAATAATTAGTATAATGGTGAAAATACTCCTTGTTTCAATAATTCACATGATTCATTTTTATTTGCACTATTTGTGTGGGGAGAGTTAGTGATCTTGGGTCATTCTTTTCATTTTGTTAGATTTTATGTGTGTATTTCACTCATCGTATCTTACTTGTGCAGCTTTCATTTTTAATGATGAGATTATCTCATAGTCTTACTGTTTATTGATTTTTATTATTGTTTATTTATTCCACCTTTTTCTGTTCTCACATATATTTTCTTTTTTTTTAAAGATTTTATTTATTTATTTAACAGAGAGAGATCACAAGTAGACAGAGAAGCAGGCAGAGAGAGAGGGAAGCAGGCTCCCTGCTGATGCGGGGCTCGATCCCAGGACCCTGAGATCATGACCTGAGCCAAAGGCAGTGGCCCAACCCACTGAGCCACCCAGGCGCCCTCACATATATTTTCTGATTTTATGATGTATTCTAGTTATATTTATAATGTTCTTGATCCCTTCCCTTCTTTTTTTAGTTCATTTTGCTCATTTTTACTAACTTTTTGAATCAGATTAAATAATTTGTTATCTTTTTATTAATGTAAGTATACAACATTAGTAATTTTTCAATGCAAGTACTTTTTTAGTTGTATCATATGTGTTTTGGTATTTCCATTATTTTTGCATTTGGAAATTTTGTTTCATATTTCCTCTTCCATCCAAGATTTGTGTAGGAAAGATTTCTTAAACTTTATACTGGAAGAGACATTTTATTTTATGATTCTGTTAAAGGTTTTTCGTTTTACTGAATTCTGATTAGGAAATATTTTTGTTTTTGTTTTTGTTTTTGTTTTGTTTTGACTTTTTAAATTTATTAGATTTTCTTTGTGCCTCAGTATATGGCCAGTTTTCATAGGATTCTTATGTATTAAATAGATTTAAATTTTATTTTGTTGTCAGTCTTTCTTTAAAAGATTTTATTTATTTATTTGTCAGAGAAAGAGCGAGAGAGGGCACACAAGCAAGCAGAGTGGCGGACAGAGGCAGAGAGAGAAGCAGGCTCTCTGATGAGCAAGGAGCTGGATGCGGGACTTGATCCCAGGATACTGGGATCATGACCTGAGCCGAAGGCAGCAGCTTAACCGACTGAGCCACCCAGGCTTTCCTGTTGTCAGTCTTAAAAATCTTTTTTTTAATCTTAACAGGAGAGTTAAGCTATTTACAGTTATTAATATGAATCATATTTGATCTTTTGTGTTAGTTTATGTTTTCCCTGTATTTAGCTATTGAAAGCATTTCGCTTTGCGGTCTATTTCTTTGCTCTGCATTAATATGTTTATAAATGTTTTCTTCTGTTTTGAAAGGTTTTTATTTTGTTTTGAAAGATTTTGATATTTTTGGGGTGCCTGGGTGGCTCAGTAGTTAAGGGTCTGCCTTCGGCTCAGGTCCCAGGGTCCTGGAATCGAGCCCCGCATGGGGCTCCCTGCTTGATGGGAAACCTGCTTCTCCCTCTCCCACTACCCCTGTTTGTGTTCTCTCTCTCACTGTGTCTTTCTCTGTCAAATAAATAAATAAAATCTTTTAAAAAATGATTTTGATTTTTTTAATTCTTGCTCTTAATAATTATCTTTCTTTTAGATGTTGGGTCTTTAGGGAAAATCTCTACTATTTCCCTACTATGAACAATGTCAAAATAGCACATTTTTTAAAAATTTTTTGTCTACTACCACCTTATTTTTGTAAATGACATTGCTTTTCTTAGTCTGTAACTATTTGTTCTATTCTATTGCTATTTGCTATTTGCTATTTGCTTGGGGGCTTAAATTATATTTATGTTGGATTTCTTTTGTCCATTTTTACATATATCATTTTCTTTCAAAATACTTTTTTTCTCATTTCACTTTATTATTTTCAGACTCAATGTCTTTTACTGTGTTTCAAAAAAATCGATTATCTTTTGTGTTCTTACAATATCAATTTTATTTTTGTTATGCTTCTTTTTCTTCTTTTTTTTTCCCTAAGACTGCTAGTTCATGCTTCAATTTCTCCTGTTTCTTGTTTTTTTTTTGACACCCCTTTCTGAAGTTCTTGTGTTTCTGATCAATAATCTTCTTCAATAAACATGGTCAGACCATTAAGATGTTTTAATTCATGCCAAACTATTTGGACATAGATTTTAACAGTTTCATGGCAATTTTTTAAAAGTAAATTTTTGTTAATTTCTCATTTTTTTCTCTTTCCCAATTTTTCCCCTTTTGTTATGTATCTTGGATGTTGTGTCAGATGATGTTTTTCAATCATCTTGACTAAAACTTGATTAAACTTGAATAAATTGCATGTCACAGAACCAGACACCAGTAAAAGTTTCCCGTGGAGAGTGAAGGACCAGTGGAGCCATCCAGGCTTGACCTTGTAAAAACCTCTGTCAGAGTCAGACAGCTGCCTACAGAAGTGACTCTCCCGGTATTTCTTCATGCTGCCCTGCCTCTTGTGCCTGCTTGAATAAAAGCTGTGCCTAGAAAACATCTTCTGATCCTGCTAACTCGGTAGTTCCTTCCTTCATTGTTGCAAAGAGCACATATGACTGTATTTTGTAGGATAAGCTCTTCACTTTTAGTATATGTGCTGCCGAAGCGAGCACAGCTCTTCACTTTTGAAGAAATTCATTTTCTGTTGGTACATGCTGAGTTCTGCGGCTCTGAGCCACTGTCCACCATGTTTTACCTTTATTTCCTCCTGAAGCAATTCTGTTCCATCTTAGCTGCTTTTGCAAACCTGCCCACATACTTTTGAGTCTGAAAATTTTACCTTTCTCTTAGCTTTGCTAAATTATTTGGTTTTGGGGTATTAAAACATTCTTTCTCTTTTTATACAAATTCTGGACAGAGAAGTAGATAGTAGCACATTTTATCTGAAGCCTTCTTTTTTTTATTATTTTTTTTTTAAGATTTTTTTTTTTTAAAGATTTTTTTTTATTTATTCATTTCACAGAGAGAGATCACAAGCAGGCAGAGAGGCAGGCAGAGAGACAGGAGGAAGCAGGCTCCCTGCTGAGCAGAGAGCCCGATGCGGGACTCAATCCCAGGACCCTGAGATCATGACCTGAGCCGAAGGCAGCGGCTTAACCCACTGAGCCACCCAGGCGCCCTATCTGAAGCCTTCTTGACTACACATAGATCTTATTAACCATAAAATCTTTTCTTTTAAAAATTGTGTTTTGACTTACATGAAATCATTCTCACATTATGTTTGTGATGAAGGATAATTGGAAAACAGGTAGGCAGGGAGAAGGTGCCCCCACCCTAAGAAGAAATCACCCTTAAAAGGATTTTACACCATCCTGAAAGTTCTCCCCCTTTCCCATATGGTAGATATGTGACAAAAATCTGATTGGATGACAGGCACAGGGAGGGTTAATTAGATTGAAACAGCCCACCAACAAGCCCATAAATACCCCTAGACTTAGAAACTCCAGTGGCAACCTATTCGGGTCCCCTCTCTCCTTGCGAGCTTTGTACTATCACTTTGCTGGTAATTGCTTTGTTGCCCACCACTCTGTCTGGTCTACCTCTTCATTCTCCAAAGCATCATGACCAAGGATGGAGAAAAAAAATCCTGCAACACTTTGGGGAAATATAGCTAATAATTTAAAAATCCATTTTTTCCCTTATTCTGGGATCCTGTTTGGGAAGTAGAAAGTGACTCATTTTGACCAAAACTTCATGGCTCTTCCCTTTTTTTTTTCTTTTTTAAGATTTTATTTATTTGACAGGTAGAGATCACAAGCAGGCAGAGAGGCAGGCAGAGAGAGAGAGGGAGCAGGCTCCCTGCTGAGCAGAGAACCTGATGCAGGACTCGATCCCAGGACCCCGAGACCATGACCTGAGCTGAAGGCAGACCCACTGAACCACCCAGGCGCCCCGGCTCTTCCCTTTGTAAGTACGTGCTGGTAGAAACTTGACAGACCAAAGTGAACAGTTCTGTTATAAAAAGATGACATTACTTGCCCTAGGGCACAAAATAATGATCAGATTTTACCGACTATCAACATTATTGGCATGAGATTAGAGTCGTCTCCATGACAACGGGAGTCATGCCTTCATAAAAGTGACCCGGTTAAGTAGCTTCAAATTCAGTCTAGATTTCGGCTGAAGACCCACTTCCAGTATCTAGCTAATATTTATGCTTCGAAAAGGCAAATTTCAAATGTTTATCCATAATACTGATGAGAATATTTACTCTTTTTAAAGTGTCTAATAAAGAGAAAGCGAATGCATCAGTGACCTAGGCTCATGTTCGCAGGTATTTCCTACACCTTACTAAAATGAAGTCTGAATTTTTTGGCAGCCAAGACTAATAAAAGAGACACAGATTACATAATGGCAATTCCCTGATAAAAGGAGTGTTTTAAAAAAGATTAATTTTCTAGGTACCAAAATGTAAGGGAGTTTTCCTGTGAGTCCTTATCCAAGGAATATGGGATGAACATAAGGGGCTTGATCTTTGACAGAAGAGGTTTTTTGTTTGTTTTGTTTTTTTCATCATTGTTGTTTTGTTATCATTATGGCAGTTTCATAATTGAGATCTTTGATGAAAGCTGAGGGCCTGCTGTTAGAATGGGATTCTGTGATCGCTTTTGAGCAAGGTTAGCTAATGAAGCCTGGTAGGTTAACTTTCAAGGGAGTTAAGTTTGGCTATTATTTGCTGCATTTTCTAAGATACTAGAGTTTTCAACTAGAGAATCTGGGCCTATGAATATGTACTTTATTAAGTGAAAGAAAGATCTTTCATAGACTGACTTATAAAAAATGTTCTCAAACTCTTAATCATTAGGAGTTTATAGGTCCTTATTATTTTAATGTTGACACATTTAAGTTTCTGAATTAATAATCCATGTTTCCTCCATATGAGTCAACTTCAAAGAAATCTTCCACTTAGGTCCCCAGAAAAAAACAAAAAAAAAAATCAAAATTATTATTTGTCAAATGTGGTAGTAACTGTGTGAGGTGTTTCACATGTATGAGCTCATTTAATTAGCACAAGGCCTCTGCCCCATCTGTGAGACTGCACCCTTGCGAACATGGAAGAATGCAGGCAGTCAGAAGCTGGGTAAGATCCTAGGATCGGGACACCAAGAAATGGGCTCGGGAGTCACCCAGGTCTTTCTGTTCCAACTCTGCCCTCTTGCCAACATACCAGACCACTCTCAAACAGGTTTCCATATTTTCTATATGAGCTAAAGAATGAAAACTAAATAAGATTGAGGTACATTAAAAATGAAACCTAGAGAAGGAGGCACTGACATTTATTTTTAGGTTCTCTTATTAAAGCCAGTCAATATACATTCCAACCACTGCCTTTTTCTTTCTTTTATTGATAATGAACTTTATCTCTTTTTGGAGGTGTAAGTGAGAGAATAAAGTCTCAAAGCTCCAATTCTTAAAAATACTAACAATTTCTACCTTCTGTTAGGCTCATTGATAAGAGTAATTGGCTTATCAATGGGATAATTTTCATGCTTTTTTGGGGGGTGGGCATAGACATTAGAGTACTGAAAACTAAACAGAAATGTCCAGCATGCTTTTCTGTTGGCTTGAAGACTGCTTTAATTTTTGTTTTAAGTTGTGGTCTCAAAATGACCACAGAGAACTACAGTGTGCTTTGTTAATTGCTTTTTCTCTATTTGTCTTTATCTTTGGTAAGTGATTAGGAAGTACACTATAAGAAAACTCCATGTGTTCCATATCAATGTCCGCAGCAAAATGTGAGAACAGAAAGCTGATGAACCTTATTGACATGATAACATCACTATGTAAGTGGCTTATGATTGGAAACCCGCTGATAAGCATGTGCAAAGACTAAGTGAGTCGTACTCATGTTACTGTGTCACTGTTATGGCTGCATATGTGATCAAACATTCTACCCACATGACCTTGAATATGGCCTTGACTTTATAACTACAACACAAAGACACAACCTCTCAAAGAAAGAATGAATAAGCTGGATGTCATTAAAGTGTTATAAACTTACGCTTTGCCAAACACATTGTCAAGAGAATGAGAACACAAGTTATAGACTGAAAGAAAATATGTATAAAGGAAACATCTGGTCAATGACCGTTATCCAAAAATATACAAAGAACTATTTAAACTCATCCATAAAAATTGAAACAACCCATATAGACAATGGCCCAAAGACCTTAACAGATACCTCACCAAAGATATACAAATGGCAAATAAGCATATAAAGAAATGATCTACCTCATACATCATCAGGATAATGCAAATAGCACTACACACTTATTAGGATGGCCAAAATCCAAAACACTGACAACATCAAATGCTGACAAGGATGTGGATCAATAGAAATTATCACCATTCCTGGTGGGAAAGCAAAATGATATAGACACTTTGGAAGACAGTTTGGTGGTTTCTTATAAAACTAAATGTTCTCTTATCCTACTATCCTGAAATCACATTCCTTAGTATTTAACCATAGGACTTGAAAATGTGTGTCTCTCCCAAAAGCCAGTGCAGATTTATTGTAGCTTTATTCATAATTGCCCAAACTAAGCCACTAAGATGGCCTTCAGTAGGTGAATGGATATTTAAAATGGTAATTCAATTAAAGGAATAATATCCAGAACTAAAGGAAATGAATTGTCTAGCCATGAAAAAAAAAAAAAAAACATGGAGGAAGCTTGAATACAAATTACTGAGTGAAAGAAGCCAATCTGGAAAAGTTATACACTGCATGATTCCAACTATCATTGTGGAAAAGGCAAAACTATGCAGACAGTAAAAAAATTAGTGGTTGCCAGGGGTGGTGTTGGGGGAGATGAGTACACAGAACATGGACTACTTGTGAGGCTGTGAAAATACTGGTTGATTCTTTACTGAAGATACATGTCACTACACATTTAACCAAACCCATAGAACGTGCAACACCCCAAGTATGCCCAAGGGTAAGCTATGTCCTTGGTATGATTATGACATGTCAGTGTGGGTTCATCGATTGTAAAGAATGCACCATTTTGTTTCTCTACAAAGTGAAGTCTTTAATTTAAAAAAAAGATAAGGAATAAGATAAAGAGTGTTCCTCAGATATTCTTGTGTGTTCGTCCAAGGAGAGAAAATATGGGAGTATTTCTGGGGGCCTGAATCCTATAGGCAGAAGGCCTTTGAGTAAGAAAGTAAAGATATGATGATCTACGTTTGGAACATTTAGATGGATTTAATAAGTTAAAATGGATTCTGATTCCATCTAAGAAAGTACTTCAGTACTCATTTTGAATTTGAGATATCTCATATTTCTGTAGTTTGTTTTTAGTAGGAAAACAAAATTATGCAATGATACAAAATTTTACATCTTTTAAAGTTACAATATGGTGACCACTGAGTATTATCTCTAAGACACAAATCATTATCTACAAAACACTGACTTAATCACTTCAAACCATCTTGATTGAGGCTTGAGAAGCCACTTAAAGTATTGTGGAACTTAAACACCATCAAAACCATTTATGACCGCAGCTGCACTACAATTATGTTTAAAGCATTCCTTGTAATAGAAACAGCAACTCATCAGCGGAGGAGAATGTTGAGGGAAATGGTCTAAATGTGCCAAAAAAAAAAAAAAAAAACTGTTAAGATCATAATTTTATGTGAGACAATTCAGCTGTATGGAATTTAAAAAGCTTTCATTAATATATCCTAATAAACCATAAAATGGATTATATCATAAGTTATATAGGTATCTCCTACTAATAGAAACATGAAGCCTTGTCTTTTAATTCAAAAATTATATTTTAACATATCATTTCAGTCTTTTAATAACTAGAAGACAGGCTACAAACAATCTTGGTGTTTTTACTTTTAAACTTCACAGTGTTTTAGTTTTATTAATATATTTATTCACAGTGAAAAACAAGATACCTTAGAGGTGTCGATTAAAGGAAGCTTCTGAGTGACTATTGATTCAGTCCTCTCTACTTCATGCTTGTTACCTATGACAGAAAAGTGAATGCATTGCAACACAGTGGTTTCTATCATTTGGCTTTTCCAATTGTAGATACCAAAATTAAGGGTCAAACTTATTTATTTTTTTGGTTAAAGTTATATTTTCTTAAGAGACATCTCTGTCACACAATGGAACTAAAATAAATGGAAATCGAAAAATTTGAGACAAATTATCCATTTAAGACTGCACACCCCACGATTTTCAACAGAGGTTGATCATTCTGACGGGTAGATTATGTTTTCTTTATTCCTGATCTGCACTGAGGAAATAATTTAGGTAGTTGACAAATTTAGGTGCTTTCAACAATTATGGCTTACTTCCTATTTTAAGACTATTATTTTAGAGCAATTTTGGGTTTACAACAAAATTGTGAGGGAGGCACAGAGATTTTCCATATATCCCTTGCCCCCACTCACGCATAGCCTCCCTCATTATCAACATCACTCATGAAAATAGTAATTTGGTTTTTTTTCTTTTAAGATTTTATTTATTGGACAGAGATAGAGACAGCAAGAGTGCACAAGAAGGTGGAATGAGAGAGGGACAAGCAGGTTTCCCAGTGAGCAGGGAACCTGATGCGGGGCTCGATCTCAGGACCCGGGGATCATGACCTGAGCTGAAGTTAGGTGCTTACTGACAGAGCATCCCAGGCATCCCAATAATAGTAATTTTTTGTGGTTGTTTACCAAAAATGAACCTATATGGACACATTGTAATCATCCAAAGTCCATGGTTTACCTAGAGTTTACTGGTAGATAGTCTATGGCTTTGAACAAGTTTAGAATGACATATATCTATCATTAAAATATCATACAGAGTAATTTTACTGCCGTGAAGATACCCTGGGCTCTGCCTTTTCATTTGTCTCAGCCCAAGCCATCCCTGGCAACCACTCATCTTTTTACTGTCTGCATAGTTTGGCCTTCCCCACAATGGTAGTTGGAATCCTGCAGTGTGCAGCCTTTCCAGATCAGTTTCTTTCACTCAGTAATATGCATTCAAGGTTTCTCCATGTTTTTTGATGGTTAGACAGCTCATTTCTTTTCAGTGCTGAATAATATTCCTGTCACTCCACATCCCTGAGGACACTTGGTGTTGTCACTGTTTGGGATTCTGGCTTTTCTACTAGGTGTGTAGTGGGCTTTATTTCCTTTTAATACCATTGGGATGTTCTTGTCAAATGAGAACAATATATTTGTATATTATGGATACCCTCTGATCACTTGTCCGGTCTCTTATTTTATGAGACTAGCACCAATTTGGAACTTCAGAGCCTCACATTAGACTCCAGACCTGGTAAGAGCCACTGACATTATGCTCCAAAAGTGTTGCATTTCTGGGAAGTGTATTTTCAATCATGTAAGAGAACTATTAATTTATATTTTCTTTTTTTAAATTAACATATAATGTATTATTTGCTTCAGGGGTACAGGTGTCAATCATCAGTCTTACACAATTCATAGCACTCACCATAACACATACCCTCCCCAATGTCCACCACCCAGCCACCCCATCCCGCCTACCCCCTCCCCTCCAGCAACCCTCAGTTTTTTCCCTGAGAACTATTTTATGAAGAGGACTTGTGATGGCTCCAAAACAGAAAAACAAAAGCCTATGTTGTTTTCCAAAGTGATAGGCAGCAATGATTTTGTGGAGTAAAAAAGCAGAAGTCCAGATATAAGGAAGTCATTCTATAATTGAAGCCTCAAACAGGCACGCTGCATCTGAAACCTGAATTCTGGTCGGAAGCCATGGATGACAGATTATACCTTTTCGTTAAGATAAATCTAATAATATTTTTAAAGGAAACTAGTGTACATATATTTAGAACAATCAGTATCAAGAGTACAAAGGACACAGAGGAAATCGAAGATGAGTCCAGAGTTTGGAGTCTTGACACTGAGTTCTGTCCTCCTTCCAGAAGGGAATCCTGGACATAGGCTGGATCCTACCCTCAACTCCAACCCGACGGCCTCATGAACATGCCTGACCCAGGCTTCTCACTGGAAACTAATGGGGAGACACACCAGCAGTGTGGTTGTGCATTGTGAACCGAAAGGTCATGCATCTTACTGGGCCAGAGCGGTGTTTCAGAGCGGGGTACACTGATGAAATACAGGGAGAAACTCTCAGGGGAAAGGAGCAGGAGAAGGAAATAGACAAAGAAAAAATTGCAGGAGGCCAGAGAGAGACAGAGACAGAGATAAGGAAACAGAGACAGAGATAGCACGTTCCTTTAGTTTCCGGTAATGGTCAGTGTCTTTGTTTCAATCCATCTGTACTTTTTGTTCCTGGGTTCCATGCGATACTAGTACATGAGATACTACCTACTAGTAAATTCTCCAAGAAGATACTTTTTAAATTTCTTGTATGTTATAAGGCCATTAAAATTCTTGTAGACAAGGTATTCCTAAACCAAACAGTCTGATTTATTTATTTTTATACTGATCTGCACATCTTTCTGTCACGGACAAATATGTTATTTTGTAAGTTTTGATGTGGGCTGAGTTAATATGTGGAGAGCCCAGCTGACACTTAAAGAGCCAAAAAACTGAGAGATTTCTTAAGAGACCGAGAAGTATAATAGGTTCCTACGTGGACGGTCAATGGTTTATATTTCAAGGCGTCCATGCAGATTGTTTACTTGCTTATTTCTTGTTCTATTCTAAAAAGAATTTGAATAGCATTGAATTATTAGTTATATCTAAATTAAGCTAACCATCATTAATCAGCTGTTAGTGTATGTAAGCACTGGGTTCAAGACTGGGAGTGCAAAAAAGCACAGAGCTTGGTGTTTTAACCTCAGCAATTTACAGTCTAGTTTAGGAGATGGAAAATACACATCAGACACATTCCACTGTGGTCAGCAATTGACAAAGGAGTAGTATGATTAGGAATAGACATTGTTTTCAGCAAAGGTTATCAAGAAAGCTTTTGTTGGTAAAAAAAAAAATTAATTCACACAGTATTTATTGAGCACTATGAATAATAAGGAGATGTTCTAGATATCAGGTATACCAAAATTAAATAGTAAATAACACAGTGTTCCCTATAGCAAAAAGTATCAGAGAACTAAACAATTGTAATACAACGTTATACATACTGTCACTAAGGCATTAATATCATATTGCAGGGTTCAAAAGAGAAAAGAGAAAGCTGCAACTCTGCCTAGAAGAGTTAGGAATTATTTTAGAGTAGCAGAGGTGATATTTTTGTACATCAGAAGGTGTGACTATGTCAGACAAAATGGGTCAAAAAACATAGATCCTCGGTAAAAGAAGATACCTGTGTGTGTGTGTGTATGTGTGTGTGTGTGTGCATGTGTGTATGTGTGTGTGTGTAATATAGGCAAAAATTTTATGGTGGTTTTAAACAGTTTAGGATTAGCTAGTTTGAATAATTACAGCAGGCTCTGGGGCATAAGGACTGTGTCCAGTTGTCTGGTACTTGGCTCTGAGGTGATTAGGGCAGGGAATAGTGACCTAGGATTGTAAGCTCTTGATAAAGGAGGTAGTTTAGAGGTATGAACTCTGGATTGGGTGGTTTGCATGGGAGCCAGGGTTCCTAGCAAAAGTTTGCCATCTCTGGGAATTAGCTAACCTTGGACAGGTCTTCCTTCCTGGGTCTGAAAGTTCCCAAGATGTCAAAGCATCAGGAAATTAAAAAAAAAAAAAATTAAACTCTAATTAATACATAAGGTAAGTGATAGTTTGAAGCAAGGGCCTTCTGGGCTCCTGAAGGGGAGCCCCTGAATGGAATAGCCATGAGCAGCCTCATATGGATGGGAATATTGGTAGCAACATCTTGAGTTTGGTCATGGAGCCAGAGAGAGTTGCTGGCCTCCATTTTCTCATTGTGCTTGATGATGTCTGTTTCCTGGAACCCTTTGATCCCTGTCTGTTCTTCTTCAAGTTGATACTATGACTCCTACTATCTAAGGCAAAAAGTATAAGGGCCAAGCTTTCTCCCATTCTGATGTCTATGATACATTCCCACACTGCTCCCTCACACCTCAGTCCCCTTAAAGCGATGCCCATTTACTGAAGATCAAAAATGTAGTTTAAACTTCTCACATGGCTCTCGGTTCATATAGAAAATGCAGAAAGCTGTATTTTTTTCTTCTTTTATATAAAAATACCACCCAAGTTACCACATTTGGGGGGGGGTTACTTGGAGAACTGTTTATTTTGAAGTTAACAAATGAAAAAAAAAATTCCTTTCAGGAATTTTTGCTTAGAGGCAAATTTCTTTCAGGTCTCATAAAGCATATTAATTTGGCATCAGGCAAAAAGCTGAAGTGTACACATCTCCGTCAAGAATTCTCACGGGCTCCTTTTTAGGCTTTGAGGCTTGACACATGCTTTCCTTAATGGCATCATTCAGCCCTGGGTCTTTAATCACTTTGTAGTTTTTGTCACCTGGCAGGTATACTGATTATCTTCTTTTTGCATCTAGAAAACGTAAGACACATGGGTTTCTTCCCTGGAGCTGCATTAGTTTTTAATCTCTAAAAATAGCTAACATTTATTAACTACTTTACATTCTTTATGTCCAAAGAAACCAAGAATTGTAGGTTTGTCCATTGCTTCCAACACCCCAAACATGGTTCTTCTTCCCAGTTTCCAAGTAGTCCCATCATTATT
Source organism: Lutra lutra (assembly GCF_902655055.1). Classification (NCBI taxonomy): domain Eukaryota; kingdom Metazoa; phylum Chordata; class Mammalia; order Carnivora; family Mustelidae; genus Lutra; species Lutra lutra. The sequence goes on along the minus strand of NC_062279.1, from coordinate 82,907,907 downwards.
AGGTGGTCTCTAAAAATTTAGAAAGGGCTTCTAAAAATTTTTTTCAAGTACACATTTAGTCCTACTGAATGTAACCTATGTTTATTTTTTTTAAAGATTTTATTTATTTATTTGACAGAGATCTCAAGTAGGCAGAGAGGCAGGCAGAGAGAGAGAGAGAGAGAGGGAAAAATGTTCCCCGCTGAGCAGAGAGCCCGATGTGGGGCTCGATCCCAGGTCCCTGGGATCATAGCCTGAGCTGAAGGCAGAGACTTTAACCCACTGAGCCACCCAGGCACCCCTGAATGTACCCTATGTTTAAATGCAGTGTGTATTCCCATAGAATTCTCATATTTTAATATCATATCAGCATATAGATTTCAATTCCAAATAAATGTGTTCTATTAACCATTATAGTACATCTTTGATGATTATTTAAATATTTCATCTTTCCTTATTTTGAGAATATCATCAAAACTGTTTTTACTTTTTCTCTTTCTATAGTAGATTCCTCATCCACCCAAGCTCTGAAAGAACATGTAAAGCTGGTGGGAGAAAGTATTAAGGAGGGACTGTGGGAATAAGGGCATTTCAATAGGATGTGACAGCTAGAGAGCAGCACATTTGCAAGGGAGTATGTTTATAATGAGCTTTGTGTCCTCAGCATCCAGCTGCTTCCCTTGGACTGTCACTAGAGAGTAAGAAAGTGTGTTCTAGTGCTGCCTCCATCCTCTTTCCTTTCTTCCCTTTCAAGTTTCTCAGACTGTGATCAGATGCTACTCTTGGGGAGCAGCAATCTGCGGTAAGCGACCCTCCACTAATTCACCCAAGGGCTGTAGCCATCCCAGCTTTACCAGTGAATGTTAATCCCATGCAAAGGGCCTGTGATCCTGGTAGCTCCTTGTGCAACTAACCTCAGACTCAAAAATAGAGTAAATCCTAATTATTAGTACGTAAGAGATATATAAAAAAATGGAAAAATGTATAAGATTGAATATAATCTATAATAAATCCTTGATTTGTTAGGGAAAAGCAATTACCAACATTGATTCAAGAGAGATAGTGTTATTGTAGATGATATGAAGGCCTACCTCAAAAATCTAGGAGAATGTGAAGAAAAACTATTCCAATTAATAAGAGAGTTAAGTAATATAAGGTTGACACAAATGATAAATAACTCTCAGGTATCTGTAATAATCACTTAAAAATAAGTAGTGAGGGGGGCCAATTGGCCATTAACCTAGAAAAGTAGCTTGCAATATCATTCATGTGCCCATATACATAACTATTCCAACTAGTTAAATAAGTTATATGAAATTATAAAAGAATCAAGAAAATATAGAAAAATAGCTCATGAAAATCACAGTGGCAATGCTTCTCAGTATATTTGTAACCAGGAGAAAAGCATGGGTGAGTTAATGACAATTATTCTATTCTTTGCTTAGGGCAGATTGCCATTTCCCCAGCTTCAAGCCTGGTCCTTAATAGGTGGATCAAAATGAAAAACTGAAAACAAAACAAAACAAAACAAAACAGGCTTAAGGCTAAATTGCAGAAAGTGAGTAAAATATGAATTTTATCTGGGACTTTCACCATCTTTCTCATTCCAGCAGCGAGATTTTGCCAATAGTAGCATATTAAATGGTAAGTTCTAGAGAAAGTTCCATTTAGGTATTTTCTTGGCCACCTAGTATTACACAAATTTATTTGCCAGTAGACACCAGAGGAGTAAAAATATTTTCAAAATTTTTAGTTTGCCTTTTGAACAACCTCAAATACAATTTCATCAACATAGATTTGGCCGGATGAAATTCCAGTCTGAAAAGGGCTGCTAAGATTATAGTAATTTGTCTTCCTTTGGGAATTAATGCCTATTGTTTTTGACCAGAAGTGGGAACACAAACTAAGCTCCCAAATCAGCCTTGTAATTTTAGAATTCTTTTGCTTATTTTTCCACTGGTCACTAGTCATCCCAAATAGAACCATCTATTTCAAATTGAACCTCTTGAAATATTATAAAATAATCTTGCCTCAAGGTGGAGCTCTTATATTTTCAGAAGTGAAAGGACATGCAGGACTTTTGCCTTATTCTAGAATTTCATTGTAATCCTGAAGCAGTTTCTGCTATTTTTAATAAGAAATGACAGAAGATTACCATTTATCCTCCTCTTCTCGTTCTCTCTTATTCTAGAAGACGGTGATTGATGTTATTAAGTAACAGTATACACTGACTCACAGGAGTCACTGCCTGTCACTTTATTATCCTTTTATTTTTTTTAAGATTTTATTTATTTATTTGACAGACAGAGATCACAAGTGGGCAGAGGGCCAGGCAGAGAGAAGGGGGGGAAGCAGGGTCCCTGCTGAGCAGAAAGCCCAATTCAGGGCTCCATTCCAGGACCCCAAGAACATGACCTGAGCCGAAGGAAGATGCTTAACCCACTGAGCTACCCAGGTGCCCCACTTTATTATCCTTTTAAACTAGCACAGGTTCTCAGAATATTTGGCATGGAGTGTGTTTTGTGCAGCAGACGGCATAAAGAGTATGCAGACATGTTTATAAAGTTGTTGAAATGACAACTTGCCTTTATCGGCCCTTCTAAACACATGCTATGTTATAAAGAGAATTTTGCATTGTATTCTCTGTTGGCCTAATTAGGCCTATTTTAGATAGTTTTTGCAGATTCCCAAATCAATGTCATTCTGGATATGTTGAACTCTGGAATCATAGTTCTGTTTGTTTGTTTTTTGGACTGAATAGAAGGAGTCTTATCAATAAGTATCAGCAGCTAAGGTTAAAAAAGAAGCAGACAGAATGAAGTTAAGCATGATAAAGCTTAATTCATTAGATATTTTTAAAAAACAAATCAGGGAGCACCTGAGTGGCTCAGTGGATTAAGCCTCTGCCTTCAGCTCAGGTCATCATCCCAGGGTTCTGGGATCGAGCCCCACATTGGGCTCTTTGTTCAGCAGGGAGCTCGCTTGCCCCCTCTCTCTGCCTGCCTTTCTGCCTACTTGTGATCTATCTGTCAAATAAATAAATAAATAAATTAATTAATTAAAAGCAAGTCATTGTAATTCTAGTGACAATGAAAGTCTTTGAGGGATTTTCATAGTCTTAATATGCATTCATTTTGAACTATTGAATATAAAATACAATTTCTAATTAAAGGGTATAAATATCACACAATATATCTCTTTGCCACAATATTTTCTAGCTATTCTTAGTGGATAGAAAAGTTTCACTGAGCAACTTTTAGGTGCCTTAACTTGAGAGAGTATTTTTTTAATGAAGATTACAAGGTTTCTCACCCATCCCCCATCTATTTCTTTTTTTTTTAAATAAAGAAAATGTCTTTTGTAAGGATTTTGTAAACCTTAAAGTCCTACATAGGAAATCAACATTACACTGCAGTAGAAATTATGCATTCTGCAGCATGGTTGGGGAAGCCATAAAGATAATAGTTAATATGTCTAATATATTGTCATAACACACAAAATGATGGAAGAATTTGAACATTCTGCTAATAATAAAGTGACATTAGGGACACCTGGGTGGTTCAGTCAGTTAAGCGTCTGCCTTCAGCTCAGGTCATGATCCCAGGGTCCTGGAATCAAATCCCACACTGGGCTCCTTGCTCAGTGGGGACCCTCCTTCTTCCTCTGCCTCCAATTCCCTCCACTTGTGCTCTCTCTCTCTCTCTAACAAATAAATAAAATCTTAAAAAAATAAAGTAACATTTATTGAAAACAGCATATTATTGAAAACAAGAACTCTTAGGCGCTATGTGACTTCATGAAACTCCGATATACATATTCATGTTTTAAAAGAAAATCAGCTAGATATCATACATGGTTTCCTGATGCCCTGTTCCTAAAGTTTCTCAGTATGTCCTGGGGATCATGGATTCTAGGAATCTGAGAAAGGATGGAACAGAGCAAGATAAAAAGGAGGACCAGAGCTTCTCATCGTTTCACACCTGCCTGACGCTGGTCCTTTCCCAGAAGATCCGAATAAAACATGTTTGCTTCAAAATTGCATCCAGATGTAACCTGATTTACCCCTTACCCTTATACTCATGGTTTTATTATATTTTGGTTGCTAAATGAATGTTTTTAAAAATCAAACTGGATTTCAATGCCTGTTTCCCTAATGATATCATTCTAGTTTTAATTGGGTTGAATTACTTCAAATGTCTAAATCAAACTATAGAATTACTATAGTCCAAAATATTCCACTACCAGTTACCTCAAGCTTGCTGAATAATATGAACATGTAATAATATAATAATGATGTCTGTGGTGTTTCTATTGCAAGGTTCATTGTCAACTAGAAATTCTACCAAATTCCCTGCCTAAGTCTGAAGAAGCCTTTGGTTTCAAGGAAAATAAGAAGTCTACTGTCAAGATTCCACAGAACCTGAAATTTCATACTGATGCAATGAACTTATAGTTTAAAAGAACATCCTGTTATTTAGTTTTCTATAAAATAAAATAGATGCTCTTTTAAAATCTAATAGAACTAATATAGCTTTCCTATTCCAAACCAAGTTATTCCAAGTCTGTATGTTTATATTCTTTGCTATATTCTGTAGCAGCACTTTCAATAGAACTTTCTTTTTTTTTTTTTTAACATTTTTAAAAGACTTTGTTTATTTATCTGACACACACAGAGAGAGAGAGAGTGTGTGTGTGCGAGTAGGGGGAGCAGCAGGCAGAGGGAGAGGGAGAAGCAGGCTGCCGTTGAGTAAGGAGCCCTAGACCGGGCTCAGTCAAAAGACCCTGAGATCATGACCTGAGCCAAAGGCAGTTGCTTAACTGACTGAGCCACCCAGGTGCCCTCAATTGAACTTTTTTAAATGATGAAAATATTTCTCTGCTGTCCCCAAAGTGGGGGACTAGCTCTAAGTGGCTATTGATCACTTGAATGTGACTGGTGTACCTAAGGAACAACATTTTAATTTAATTGTAATTTTTTTAACTTAAATTGAAATAGTCACATGTGACTAGTTTCTATCATATTGGACAATACGGTTTTACAAACTGGATTAGAGCCTTTAAATGCACACTCTCCCCAAATCTACTCTTTACCCTATTCTAAACAATACACTTTAAAAATATGGCTCCTTTGAGATATCACACTTTAGATCTCGTGGTTTTAAATAAAGCCCACATTTTCAGGAACATAACCTGAACATTATTCAAATAAATAATATATTTGAAAATGACAGTTCTAAGAAAATAGTGTTAGCTAGCACTCTCTTCTGTATAGTAAATTCCTTGCTGATCCCAGATTTAAAAGCTGATGTATTTCACACACAAAAAAATGAGTATGTTTCTTTTCCTTCCTTCCAGATGTAAAGACTCATCCAAATCCCCAGTCAATCAATGGGTTTATATTTTAAGTGGCTTCTGGTTGAATTACTTATCATTTTAACTATCTACAGGTGCCCATGAAATAACCTTTTAACCCATAAGTAAACTAAACACATGTTCTTTTAGGAATTCCCAAGAGCAGTTGCTTTTTTGGGAATCATTCCCCAGGGTTTCTAATTCAGGTAGGGACCATTTCATTGTCAGCCAAGGTGATATGACATGTGAACATGTTCCAGAAAAGTAGTGATTATGGCTGATGAAAACAAACCAGAAACATTCTCTCTTGTTAAAATTAAGTAAGAAAAAATGTGGTATCTTATTGTTCATCCATTTAAACTCAGATATAAACTTTTGGAAAAGCTAATGTGGGAAGATTCTATAAGAAACTAAAAAAATCATGTTGGTTGGTTTTTTGAAAAAAAAAATGAAGGACTTTGATGTAAACCTATATCTACTATATCTACTAACTTCTTTTGAGGCACTATTACTAATTAGCCTTTGATTTGTTAATTGGTCTAAGCCCATAGCTTCTCAATGATATTGTAAAGCTAAAAATTACATCTTTCATTATTTCTGATATAATAATGACAATGAGGATTTATTGATCATATTTATATATTGGAGGAAATAATAAGAACATTGTTCTAAGTGTTTTATATATACCAACATTTAACATCACAGTGATACTAAGAGATGTGTATGATAACATTAGCCCATTTTACAGATGAGGGAGCTGAGGCACAGAGAATTTTCTTATGTAGAGCTACACAGTGACAGCAGCAGGAATCAGAATCAGGCAGGTGGCTTAAGCCTGGACTTGAAATCTGGTTCAACAATCGCCACTCTTTAAAACACAGTTTTTCAAACTGTTATGTGCATACAAATTGCATTTTGAGAAGCAGGTTCTATTTCTGTAGGTCTGGCATGGAGCTTCAGATTCTTCATTTTTAATGAGTTCACAGATTTTGTCAGTAGTGCTGTTCAGTGGAACCACTTTGAGCACCAAAGTCTTAAGGCATTCAGCTTTACATGAATGAGAAAACTATTAAAAACTTGGAATTTGTTTTGCTTTGCTTTTCTTTAAATTTCCAAATGTTTTCAATCTATAGCCCATTTACAATTTTAAGGCAGTGGTCTGTATGATATAAACTATTTTCAGGTTTACAGGTCTTACTGTCTCTGATGCCCAACTACTCAGTTCTGTCATTGCCGGGTAAAATATGTAAATAAGTGGGACTGGTTATATTCCAATTACATTTTCACAAAAATAGGTGGCTAGTAGAATTTGATCCACTGGCTATAGTGTGTTGATATCTGTTATAAAGCACCAAGGTAAATAAAAGAAAACTTATTTAAATATGCATTTCAAATACAGAATTATCGAGACATTTAAAAAAAACTACTTTTTTGCCACAGGTCATTTGGTCAGTTTAATGACCCATTCTTCAGAACCAGTTTAAATCCCACTTCTTCAATGAAATCTTTGTTTAACTAGTACTTAATATCAAAATAAACTTAGTTGCATGTGTGCTTTTTATGGAATCCAAAATGAATAAGAGAGTATCTTAAAATGTAGTAGATAAAAATTTAAAATAAAAAATTAAAATAAAAAATTCTGTTAACCAACTGTCATACAAACATTTTAAATTAACCATGAAATCTGGACAGAATTTTGACAGGTGGAATGAGGAAATACAAAGGTGGAGCCAACAGGCCAAAAGAAATTATATATGTTAAAAGTTGCAGAATTCCAGTTTCCTATGGAGCATATAAGGAGTTTAGAAATCTTTACTCTGTCTTAGTAATAAGTAAAGAGCTGAACAAACTGAAGAATCAATAACCCTTTGTGTTCTTTCAGAGAAGTTAGATCATAGAGCAATCCACTGTCCCCAAAATCAGAGAGATAAACAGTATAGGATGCAAAAGAAATGATAAGAGTAAAACTTATAGCATTGAATGAATTATATTAGAAAAGAAGAGAAATCTAAAATCCAAATTGAAGATTCCACCTTTGGAAATAAGTAAAAGAAGAGGAAATAAAACCTGAAATAGTCAAAAGTAAAAAAATAAATAAATAAAAATTAGAGTAGAAATCAACAAAATTAAAATATGAGACCAATAAAGAAAATTGACAAACCTAAATCTAATTCTTTGAAAAGATCAATAAAACTATAAGCCTTTGCCATGGTAACAAAGAAGAAGAGAGAAGACAAAAATTGCTAACATTAGACATGAAAGAGGAGACATCATTACATATCCCATTGGTTTAAAAGGTTAATAAAAGAATTTTATTAATGAGTCTGTGCCCATAAGTTTGATAAACTGGATAAATGGACCAATTCCTTGGACACAAACTGCCAGGGACACAAACTCCCAAAAATCGCACAAGGGCTAGGGTTAGTTCTGTATTTATCAAAGAAATTGAATCAGTAATTAATAGCCTTCCAAAACATTAAGCACTGGGCCCGGATGAGCTTACTGGAGAATTCTATCAAACATTAAGGAAGAAATCATACCAATTCTCTGTAATTTCTCCCAAAGGGTAAGATACATCCTAAGTCATTCTGAGGTAAGCATCACCCTGACACCAAACCCAGACAAAGACATAAAAAGAAGAGAAAACTATAGACCAATATCTTTCATGAATGAGATACAAATATCCTCAACAAAATACTAACAAATTGAATCCAACAATATACAAAAAGAAATTACATACCATAAGCCAGTAGGATGTATCCCAGATCTGTAAGCCTGGGCCAATGTTTAACAATCAAGTCATGTAATATATCACATATATGAGCTAAAGAAGAATAAAACACGGGGCTCCTGGGTGGCTCAGTGGATTAAAGCCTCTGCCTTCCGCTCAGGTCATGATCCCAGGGTCCTGGGATCGAGCCCCACATCGGGCTCTCTGCTCAGTGGGGAGCCTGCTTCCTCCTCTCTCTCTGCCTGCCTCTCTGCTTCCTTGTGATTTCTGTCTGTCAAATAAATAAATAAATCTTAAAAAAGAAGAAGAAGAAGAAGAAGAAAACACAAGATTATATCAATAGATACAGAAAAAAAATTTGACAAAGTCCAACACAAATTTATGATAAGAATTCTCAACAAAATAGGAATATAAGGGAATTTACTAAGTTCAGTAAAGAAAATCCATAAAAACCTGCAAATAACATCATGCTTAATGGTGAGAAACTTAAAGCTGTCCTGCTAAGGATACAATCAAAACAATCCCTCTCACCAACACTTTTCTTTTTTCTTTTTTTTCTTTTTTAAGATTTTATTTATTTATTTGAGAGAGAAAAAGAGTGTAGCAAAGGGAGAGGGAGCTGATCTCAGGATCGATGCAAGACTTGATCTCAGGACCATGGGATCATGACCTGAGCCAAAGGCAGATGCTTAGCTGACTGAGCTACCCAGGGACCTCACTGCCACATATCAACAGCATATTAGACGTCCTGGATAATGCTTTAGGACAAGAAAAGGAAATATATGGCATCCAGATTAGGAAGGAAGAAATCAACCTGTCTGTTTGCAGATAGTATGACCTTCTACATAGAAAACCTGAAAGAATTGACATAAAAGCTTCTGGAACTAAGCAATTATAGCGAGGTTGTAGAATTCAAGATTAATATACAAAAGCCAATGTTTTCCCATATACTATCAATGACCAAGTGAAATTTAATATTAAAATTTCAATGCCATTTACATTTGTAGCCTCCTCCCCATTAAATAACTTAGGTAAGAGAGTAATGGAATATGTACAAGATATATATGAGGAAAACTACAAACTTCTGAAGAAGGATATCAAGGAACTAAATAAACAGAGAGATACTGCATTGTATATTCATGGACAGGAAAACACAATTTTGTCAATATATCAGCTCTTTCTAACTTGATTATAGATTCAACCAAGTCCCAATCAAAATCCCAACCAGTTATTTTGTGTATATTGATAAAATGATTCTAAAGTTTACATGTAGAGGCAAAAGATCTAGAAAAGCCAGTTCATTTTTGAAGAAGTCAGAAGAATGACACTACTATAGACTTTAAGACGTACCATAAAGCTACAGTAATCCATACAGTATCGTATTAGCTCAAGAGCAGAGAAATAGATCAGTGGAAAAGAGAAGAGAACCCAGAAACAAACCCTTATGCAGCTGAGCTCTGGCAAAGCAAAGGCAATGATATGGAGCAAAGATAGTCTCTGCAATATAAATGCTGGAAAAACTGGACACACACACACCCTGCTCCCCTAAAACTAGACACAGATGTGACACCTTTCACAAAAGTTAACTCCAAATGGGTCAGTGACCTAAATGCAAAATGCAAAACAATGAAACTCCCAGAGGATAACAGGAGAAAACCTAGATGATCCTGAGTATGGCAATGCCTTGTTAGGTAAACTACAAAAGGCAAAGTTTATCAAAGAAATAAATTAATTTCATTAAAATTAAAAACTACTCCACCAAAGGTAATACCAAAAGAAAAAGAAGAAAAGACACAGACCCGAAGAAAATACTTATAAAGATCCACTTGATTAAGGACCATTACCCAAAATATACAAAGAACTCTTAAAACTCATCATTAGGAAAACAAATAGCCTGATTAACAAGTGGAAGATATACAGATGACAAGTAAGCACATGAAGAGATACCCTACACATATGTTATTAGGGAATTACAAGTTAAAACTACAATGAGATATGACTACACCCCTATTAGAATAGCCCAAATCCTAAACACTGATAATATCAAATGCTCGTGAGGCTGTGGAGCAATAGAAACTCTCATTCATTTTGCTCTTGGGATTACAAAATGGTACAGCCACTTTGGAAGACAGTCCGGTAGGTAGTTTCTTACAAAAATAAACATACTCTTCCCAAACGATCCAGCAATCAGTCTCTGGGGTATCAACTCAAAGGAGCTGGAGAATCATGTATACATAAAAACTCGCACATGGATGTTTATAGCAGTTTTATTTACAATTGCCCAAACTTGGAAACCATCATGATGTCCTTCAGCAGGTGAATGAGTAAATAAACTATGGTGTATGCAGGCAAAAGTGCTAAAAAGAATGCTAGTGCTAAAAGAAATGAGCTAAAGAAATGAGCTAGCAAGCCATGAAAGAAATCAAGAAAGCTTAAATGAGTATTACTAAATAGAAAAAACCAGTCCGAAAGGTGACATACTGTACGATTTCAAATCAGTATCATTATGGAAAAGGCAAAAGTCTAGAGACAGTAAAAAGATCAGTGGTTACCAGGCATTGGGTGGGAGGGAGAGGTGAATTGACAGAGCACAGAGGATTTTTAGGGCAGTGAAACCATGCTGTACAATAATCCTACAGTGAGGGATGGACACATGTCACTATGCATGATGCAAACTCATAATGTCCAAAACCAAGAGCCCTACTATAAACTAAGGACTTTGAGGGATAATGACATGTCAATGTAGGTTAACCAAATATAATAAAGGTACAACTTATAATTTTCCCAAATGTTAACATTAGGGGAAACTGGGTAAAGTATATAGAGAAATCTCTTCATGTGGATCTACAACTATTTGAATAAAATATTTAATTTAAAAAGTTAGGTCAGCTACTGAATAAATAGACATCTTGCTGTGGGGTTTTACCCTAACAATACAATGAAAACGGTATCATAAGAAATACTGAAATTGTCTGTGTTTCTTGACTGCTCACTGCTTAATGGTTGTAAGAAGAAAACCAGAAATGATTAGATTTGAAAACCAGATAACGGAAAGGATGATAGCAATTCAAACAGAAATAAGAAACCCGGGAATAGAAAAGGTGCTTGATATTTTATATTGATGTTTCTAGCAGGGCATCTAATTGAAGGTGATTTTAAGAAGGATGGAACAACCATTTAAAGCTCAGGAAAGAGGTTAGGATGACAGATGTAGATTTCAAAGTCATAGGGGCATGGAAAAAATTGAAAGCATAGCTTTAATTGAGATCTTTAGATGAAAGAATTAAAAGAGAAGAGACAATTGTCTTGTGATCAAAACTTAGAGTAATGCCCATATTTAGAGCTTAGGAAAGGTATCTGGTGAAGAAAACAAACAAACAAAAAAATAGGAAGAGTAGAGCACTTGACTAGAAAGAGAGTAAGTGGTCAAATAATAGCAAATGCTAACCCAAATTTTGTATTATTCGATCTGAGGAAGTTCTGAAATTTTGACATTATTGACATCCTGCAACAAATCAACCTCAATTTAAATTTTAGATAATGGTGAGGAAAGGAAAACAGTTGGTAAATCTGGGCCTAAGAAGTTTTGGGGACAAGATAGCAAGCTAGCCTACCATGCTGACTTTTTGTGCCTAGAATTTTGAAAAAAGTAATAGAAAGATGATAAATCCCAAAGGTGTGTTCACTAATGCAAACATTATGAAAATCACTTCAGGAGACAAAGGTGACTGAATGTTGGCCCTTTATGTGTAGGAAACAGGATCAGGAAACAAGGGGGTTGAGTAAAAACTTTCTTGGTGGATGTTTCTTTGACTCTACCAAAATGAGAAATTTCTGTTTAATGAAGAATGGTACAAAGTTTAAGGATTGGTGTTAGACTGGATAAATTGGTTAAATATCTAAAGCCAATACAGGGCTCATAAACATACTGAATGTGGAACTTTAAATGGGCAAGAGAAAGGTAGAGGTCCAAAAGAAGAAGAAGAAGACAAAAATTTTAACCCACTGAGCCACCCAGATGCCCCCCCCCTTTTTTTAAGATTTTATTTATTTATTTGACAGAGAGAGAGGATCACAAGTAGGCAAAAAGACAGGCAGAGAGAGAGGGGAAGTAGGCTCCCTGCTGAGCAGGGAGCCCGATGCGGAACTCGATCCCAGGACCCTGAGATCATGACTTGAGCCGAAGGCAGAGGCTTATCGAAGAAGACAAAAATTTTAAATAGAGAAGAAAAATCTGACAGACTAATGTATATGTAGGTTCCCAACATCACTAATAGCCAGAAAAAAAAAAAAAAAAAGTAAATTGAAATGAGGAAATATCTGTTAACTTACTACTGGTTAGCAGTTAGATAACTGGGTATTAGAAAATGTGACAACGCGATAAACAAGGACCCTCCAGCAAGACTGAAATATCTGTAGAGGTAGCTACTCCAGAAAGCAGTAAGTTTGCTCTCATATCTCCTATGATTCAGCAATTCCGCACTGGCATTATGCTTGCCAGAGAATGTAGCTCAGGTTCACACAGTGACCTCTAGGCAGATGGTCACTGCTGTGTATGTATTGTAGCAAGGCAATGTGAACAACATGGGGTCTCTCCTCTTTATATAAAATATAATGTACAGGGTCTCCTGGGTGGCTTAGTCATTAAGCGTCTGCCTACGGCTCAGGTCGTGATCCCAGGGTCCTGGGATGGAGTCCTCCACTGGGCTTCCTGCTCAGCCGGAAGCCTGCTTCTCCTTCTCCCACTCCCCCTGCTTGTGTTCTCTCTCTCTCTGTGTTTCTCTCTGTCAAATAAATAAATAAAATCTTAATATATATATATATATATATATATATATACATATAATATATATATATATAATGTACACATAAGGAATTCTATGCAGAAGAGTAACTGATTTGATTTACATACCTATTCAAGTTGTGCTAGATAGATCAATATGTAGATGGATGCCAAAAAGGTAACATTGGGTTTAAAAAACAAAAAAAAGAGCAAGCAAGGTAGTAAGATTACTAATTCTAAACTATGTGAATCTTAAACATATAAATAGATACAATAGAGTGCATTTTCCAAAGTTTTATCATATGTATTTTAAAAATGGAAACAAAAAAAAGTTCCATTGAAAGAAGATACTTTGTACAAGAAAACATACCAAAAATTAATAAAAGAAAAGATGTGCTGAGATTGATGAGCATTTTATGCCTGAATTTAAATTCTGGGCACATGAGATTCTTAAAAGCAAAACAGAACAAGTAAGCAGGTGGTTTCGTAGGAAATGGTGGCAGGCTTGGTGGCCGCAGAGTTAAATCAGCATAGTTACTCAGGAGAGATCTGAGGTTGCTGCTAATCCAGAGGGAAGGGCCAAGGAGAAAGAGAGAGTTGGTGACGTGCAAAGAAGAAAAGATGTTTATTTTGGACCTTTATTCTGGAGAAAGGCAGGATAAGTGTGGTTTAGGGTGCAGGTGAAATGAATATGCTTGGCAAGGGGAAAGGTCCTGTATGCCCCTGCAGGAGCCAAGGAAGAAAGAAGTGGAGACACTGATGTTTTAAAGCAGAGGAAAGTTAAGTGGGAGCATCTCCTTTTTGCTTCTTAAGAGTTTCCCTGAGTTTCTCTTTCAATTTAGCACAGAAATGCATAGTCTTGCCTCATTTCTTAGGTCATCACATGCGTATGACTCTTGGATCCTTAAGTATATTGACAACTTATACTTTCTTGGGAGCTACGGGAAATTAAATTTTAAGCCAAGCAGGAAACTTACAAAGCATTTCATGATACTAATTAACATGTATTTTATGTATACATTATGTACCAAGCACTGTTTTAAAGGTTTTTACATGTATTTCTCTGGACAAATCTCCCCCATCCCTTCTCCTTCTTCTTTTTAAGAGATACTAAATGAATATCCAAAGAGTCTAAATGGTGGGAAATCATACAGGAGCTAATGATAGTGTTAGAGATAATATTCCAGATGTCTTAAGTTCCAGGTCTCCCCTGCTCTTAAAGTTAAAGCCTACCCTAGATCAGCACCTTCTTCTTCTTCCTTTTTTTTTTTATTTATGTAATTTTATGGTTTTATTAACCCCAATACAATGAGCACGTAAGCTGCCGCCTATTCACTTTCTTCACTGTGCAGCCTGGCATTGGGATTGGTGACTCTGACGGCCAACAGGGCTGCTCTTTCCCCCAGTGGCTTTGCAGTTCCTGCAGGAGAGACTGTGAGCCATCTGTGCACAGGAAGTGACCTCTGCAATGTCATGGAGCTTGTGGACTAGGAACTTCCAGAAGCCATTGGGCAGCAGGTGCCTTGTTTCCTTGTTGCCCCTGGAGGCAATGCTGGGTGTCAAGATCCGGCCTTGATTGTCCCGGGCACCCTACTGTCAATGCCTCTGGGTTTCTGCTAGTTGTGCTTAAGTTGGACATACGGGTCTGATTGGTGCCAGATGAACTTCTTGGTCCTCTTTTTAATGATTTGGGCTTCACCAGAGGTCTGAAGGCCACCGTGAGACTGAGTAGGAAATGGCGGTGCTGAGGAAGAGAAGGCTAGATCAGCGCCGTCTTATGTCAGGCGATAAGCAAGCCAAGTCCTTGTGGCATGTGGCCTCATTTTTAAGGTCTTCAGCCTCCAGGCCTTGTCACAGTTTCTACCTCAGGCTCTTCTTTTTCCTTTCTTAAAGCTTCAGTCATAGTGAGAAGAAGAATGCAGCCAGTACTTCCCTTGCTGAGTTTTTATGAGCTTCTGTACTCAGGACAGCATGCCAGAAGCTATTTTGGGATATATGGTTTAAAATAATGAGAAAACCAAAACGAGCATTCGGGTGAACTGAACACGAGTGAAAGCAAGTGTCAGGGAGCACACAGACACAGCAAGGACTCGTCCCCCTCGGGGCTCACTTCCTGGGAGCCGCCATGCTCTCCTCTCCAAAGAAAACACTTACTTTATTGGCTCTTTTTTAAGCTTGAGATGTCTCGCAACAGCTCTCAAGAAAAGCCTCAACGTCAGCAGTTCCATAGAGAAGGGAACTCCCACTCCTGGCCACTGGTTTGCACCGGATGAGTACGAAGCAATTAATTTTGAAGCTCTGCTTCTACATTGTTGCTATGGGGATCCTTGGGAAGAAAACTAAATATTGTTGAATATAATCTGATGGTAATGAGCTGAGAGAAATGGACCATCATCATCTCAATTATTTCCATTGACCCATTGTCAGGGGGAATAAGTAAAAATTCATGGAAATGTCATGCACATTGATTTTCCTTTGTTGGAATTTGGATATTTCTAAAAAGTATATTTCATTCATTGGAGGCATGTTAAAAAAAAAAAAGTGTTGGGTGAACATGCCAGTAGTGACAAGGAAGGTCTAAAGTTCCATATTCACTAACTCCACACCCCAGAAAAAAATGACAGGAAAGAGTGTGTCCATATCCTTCACAGACTGAGAACACATATGAACACGCAAACACACAATTACATGTATATAACGTTTAACTAAAAAGAATCTTTAAAATCCTTAGAAATTCTAAAAAAAAAAAAAAATCAATAGGTCTAAGAAGGCTTAATCCTCCAAAATGAAGAGAAGGATTAAGAGAAGTAAGTCACTCTGTGACAAATAGAAACTCTTTAAATTCACATGTCAGTTTTAATAAATTTCCGTGGCTTATTGCATTAACTTCTGTCTTTGGTTATATCATGTCAAGTCAGGGCATGCCATTTGACCTATCACTTGAAAAGAAATACTTATGAATTTTTTTTAGACATCAAAGTGGGCAGAAGTGGAATTTAGAATGATGATATTTCTATCCTTGTTGAGCTCAGCTGAGCAAAACATGGATCTTGAGCAATGGAAAACAAAAGATCTACAGTACATAAGTAAATTCAATTGAGAACCTTCTGCAAGGTATTTACAATGCATAGGTACTAGACTAGTTATTATCAAGGTAAAAATTCCAAACACTTGAATGCAGTATGGTCACGTGGATTTCAGAAACATTATGTAGCTACCTATGGAATTAGGGTGACAGCACAATATGAAATACAGAAGTTTACTCAATTGTAAGAAAACTAACATTTCTTACAAAATATATAAAAACCTTACATTTCTAACAAAATGAAAAAGAAAAATTTATTTCTTTCAGAAATAAGAAACCTTTATTACTTTGGTTATTCTTTGTAATAATAAAGACATGCCAAAATCAATACAAAGTGCCAAAAATTATTCTCATGTGATATGGAATTTCTGTTGCCTGAGCTGATTTCAAGCAAAATAAATCATGGCATTGTTAGGAGAAAACGAAATACTTCAAAATTGATTTTATTTTAACAGAAATAAAGCCAAATATTCTGGTTTTGTATTAATATATCTCATTGTAAGGGACTCACAAACTAAATTTTATTTTTATTTTATTTATTTTTCTTTCTTTTCTTTTTTTTTGAAGATTTTGTTTATTTATTTGACAGAGAGAGACACAGTGAGAGAGGAAACATAAGCAGGGGGAGTGGGAGAGGGAGAAGCAGGCTTCCAGCTAAGCAAAGAGCCTGATGCGGGGCTTGATCCCAGGACCCTGGGATCATGGCCAGAGCCTAAGGCAGATGCTTAATGACCGAGACATCCAGGCACCCCACAAACCACCTTTAAAAAAAATCTTAATAAGCCCATCATCTAAGAGAACTTTTACACAAAAATTTAACACATTTCATTTCTTCTTTTCAGACTCATTATTTACAGATATTGTTATTCAAGATAAATCTGCAACTGATTTTATTCAAGTTTTATCTTTGCCATTTTTTTTTTTTCCATTTTGGAATAACCAAGCACTGTATTTTCAAACAAACTTCTTTTGGTTTTTCACTCGATGAGCAGAAACATATCCATGACCTTCATAAAGTTATGTTATTGTACCACAATTACTTCTAGAATAGCCTAAATCACTATTAACTAAATGAACTGGCTTCTAATTCACAGACACGGCTGGGAGATGCATCCCTGAGGACTGTCTGTTGTCCACAGGCATTTGCTGGCAGACCAGCAAAGCTCACAAGCATACGTAGTACAACTTTCTGCAGCCACCTACGTCACTTCAGCAACTTCTTCAAGAAGTCAGAGTAGACAAGTTCATTTATATGATTAGGCTTTAGTATTCACTCTTATTTAGATTATTTGTCCAGAAATTACCTATTAATTCAGCTCAGTTAACTAAAGATGTTAAGCTTTTATTTAAGTTGACACACTGCAGGTCAAAATTATTGTTGATATAAAAACACTGGCAGAATTATGATTTAATTTGAACACTAGTTTTCTATTTTCATAATCTTAAGCAACCTGCAGAAGTAATGATATATTCTGTACAGTAAACTCATATAAAAAATGTAGGCAGTCCAGATTAACTAGCTTCTTCATAAAATAACAAACCCAAATCCTATTAAAAAAATAAAATGGGGCACTTGAGTGGTTTAGTAGTTAAGCGTCTACCTTTGGCTCAGGCCACGATCTCAGGGTCCTGGGATTGAGCCCCACATTGGGCTCCCTGTTTAGGGGGGAGCCTGCTTCTCTCTCCCACTCTCCCTGCTTATGTTCTTTCTCTCGCTCTGTTTCTCTGCCAAATAAATAAATGAAATCTTAAAAAAATAAATAAATAAAATGTGTGCTTGCTTTGTACCACATGCTGATAAAGTCAGAAAATTATATGTAGCTCATCATTTACCTTTTCAAAGAAAAATTAAGGCAGTTTTGTTTGTTCAAAGATTCACCTTAAGTTAGCGAACTTGAATTTTTATATAAAAATGTTCCTAGCTAATGGTTTCTGTGAGAAATTTTTTTCCTTAAAAGGTTAGTATAAAGTATTTAAAGTTGGTTTCATGATTATCCTGAAAATATTAGAAATATATGGTGCTTAGTTTTCTCTAAAACCCAGTTAAAACGAACTTCTTTGGGAGCTTTTATAACCTAGTGTAATAATATCCCCTAGAGGTAGGAAAATATTTCAAAAGCACACAATAAGAGGTAAAGGATTTTCTCAAACGCAGACAGATAGATACCTTTCATCTTCAATTTTATAACCTCAGTTATCGGTCAAGAATAAAAAAGAAACACAGATCTCCAAGGTCTGCTCTATTTTCCAGTGTCCAAAAAACATTTTCATCATCAATTTGAGTTCACATATAGTAAAGTGGACAGCGAGAAGAAAGTGAACAAAGTAGATTTGCTATGGTCTTTCACCTGAGGAAATCGCTTTCTGTCATCCTGGTGGACACTTTGAAACAACTGAGGCACAAACCAACTCACATCTACGCAGTTCCCTGGACTTTGCCATTGAGGCAAGAATGGCGGTCCCCAGTCCTTGCTTCTGGCTCTGGAGAGACAACTCAAGCAATGAGTTAGAGAATGACAGACTAAGCAACGTGGCCAAGAACTAGAAACCAACAAGGGAACAAAATTGAGGGGGAGGGGAATGTAAGAAGCAGAGTGTATCAAAGGTAAAGTCCTCGTGCCACTTGAGATTCCAAGAACAAGAAAGTATGTGGTTGTGTCTAACAAGCAATGAATTAATACCTGTCCTCTGGCAACACTGCATAATTATCTCTGGCAGAGTCCACTTGGGCATGTTGTGAATAACTTCCAAAACTGTTCAAATACAATTTTCAAGAAGTTAAAAATATGACTCCTACCAATATTGACTCCTACCAATACTGAATAAACATATGTCAAAAATTTTATTCAACTCATTAATGAATGAGAATATCAATGAATAGTTAAAAAAATTCAAACATCATTTTGGAGAATGGCTGTCTCTTGGGATTTTGAAAAGAGAAATGTTAGAGCAAAATCTCTAGCTTGATATACAAACAAGTTAATATCCTATCAGTCAGAAAATGAGTATTCGTTGGGTTACTTTTTCTACTGAACATAAATTTATCTGTTAATGCATAATATCACAGTATTCTGATATCTAGCCAACTAGTGGCAAACATAAACAATGGCAAACATAAATTCCCCTAAAAAGACTCTTGTATGCTCTAGTTTGACACACTTCTGATTTTCAAGTTCTGGGTATTTCTTTGAGGTATTTAAAACAAAACCTGTTCCTATATTGTGAGATAATATTGGAAGATACATACTATGGTTTAAAATAAAAATAAGACATTCTTATGTATTATTATTTATTGTTAAATATATTTTAGAGACGTCTTTAAAAAAAACTTACTTTAGTATAGTCCTCAAGCAATTTTACAGAGGAAAATCATACAAAAATCTCCTGATTAGAAATAATTCAGACTTAAGCATGGTGTATTTACTTAGAGTAAGATGGGCTGCTTGATGATTCTTTCAAGAGGAAATTTATACCATTCCTATTTTTTATTGCACATTGAGACTTAAGAACATTTGTAACTAAAAATAGAACCCAATTTTCTATTAAACACAAAAGCAGATGATGTTTTTATTGTGTGTACTTCTGTGCCTCACATAATTGGAAGATTATAGTTTTTTTTTAAAGATTCAAATTCACATGAGGTAGACACAATTTATTTTGATGGAATAAATGATGTTTTCATACTTATATACCACTTTTAAAAATTATATAAATAATGTTATAATTAGAATAATATAAATTCATTTAAAATATTATATGTAATATTGAGGTTTTTACCATGATGTAGTCATTATATGATCAACAGAGTCTGCATTTTAACAAGATCTCCAGATGATTTATATGCACTTAGAACTATGAAATTCCTTACTATAGGGAAAATAATAATAAGTAGAACCCTGATTTTAATGTTGTCTGTCTTGTCATTTGGTAGCTTTTTAAAAAAAATAATTTATTTTTTACTCTTTTTTAGTAATCTGTACCCTTAGTGTGGGGCTCAAACTCACACCCCTGAGATCAAGACCTCCACGTTCTACTGATTGAACCAACCAGGCACCCTATTTTTATCTTATACAATTCACTTAACTTAACAATAGGCTGTTTTTTCATCAAAAACTCAGATAGTAATGCCTAACTCTTAGAAGTTTTATGAACACAAAATAACTCTAGATCTGTAAGTTTCATGGCAAATCCATGTCTTCATAAATGTTAGCCCTCACAAATAATATTGTTAAGAAAAAGTTTATCTAGGGGCGCCTGGGTGGCTCAGTGGGTTAAGCTTCTGCCTTCGGCTCAGGTCATGATCCCAGGGTCCTGGGATCGAGCCCCGAATTGGGCTCTCTGCTCAGCAGGAAGCTTGCTTCCCCTCCTCTCTCTCTCTCTCTGCCTGCCTCTCTGCCTACTTTTGATCTCTCTCTCTGTCGAATAAATAAATAAAATATTTTTAAAAAAGAAAGAGTTTATCTAGATTCTCAAGTTTCCATAGAAAAAATTTAGAACTGAGACGGGTGACTGTAACACTCAGCTTCCCAATCCCTATTAAATAAAACTCAGTTAATTGAATGGGCAAATATATTTCATTTAGGACGAAGTTCTGATTTCTCAAGTAATCATCTCTAGATTAGTGATTGTTAAACAGTAGTTTCTAATTCTGTAGCAGCAGCATTTGGGAACATGTTAGAAATGCAAATTATCTAGCTTCAGCCCTTACCCACTGAAGAGAGACTCTAGGGTTGGGGCCCGGCTATCTGTGGTCAGCAAGTCCTCCAGCTGATTTGGATACATGGCAGAGTTCAAAACTACTGATCCAGGCCAATCTCCAGAAATATTTAAGCCAAATAATTGTATGAGATTATCTAGTGAACAGGTCTGCAGCAGCTGGCCAATTCACAAATACCATGCATCAATATTATCAGGTCTTTTCTTTCTCCCCTTTCTTTCTTTCTCTCCTTTCTTTCTCTTTTCCTCTTTCTTTCTTTCTTTCTCTCTCTCCCTTCCTTCCTTTCTAGATTTATCTATTTATCAGAGAGAGAGCATACAAGCAGGGGGAGGGACAGAGGGAAAGGGAGAAGCAGGCTCCCCATCCAGTAGGGGAGCCTGATGTAGGACTCGAACCCAGGACCTTGAGATCAGGGCCTGAACCAAAAGCAGATGTTTAAGGGACTGAGCCACCCAGGGGCTCCTGCTTCATGCATTTCTTTCACTGGCATCAACTTTTGTTCCAGAACCTGAGCGATCATCATTTAGCTATAATGGCTCATCTACCTGGTCTAAATACTTGGTATTTTCAGTGTGAAGAATCTCAGGTATGACTTTTCTCCAAGAGAAGAATTTTTCAAATTACTGGCAACCTCAACAAAGCCGCAAGCCGACTTCTCCCTGGAGGGCATTTGGGTGCGGTGACCCGGTAGCCAGCTACTCGCACACACAGGTAGCCTCATGTCAAACAAAACCTAGAGGTGTTTTTGCAGCTGCAGAATATTCTCTGTTGTAACATTTCTGCCTGTGTTTTGTTTACAGCAGTTTTCATCCTGAGCTTCATAGCCTATGGTGTTGCCAGGAAGACTTAACAACACAAATGAAGAGATACATTTTGAGAGAGAGAAAGAGAGAGAGAGAGAAAACCTAAACATAATTTTTGTTTTCTTTTAAGTTAAAGTGAATCCACAGGTGTTATTTTTTTAAAAATTGCCTGTTTCAATGCAACCCAAATCCATTTCAAGTTTCTTTGCTTGTAAGTCAGAAATTAGAAGCACTGAGCCACAGCCTCCGTGCTAAATACTGTCATGTTGACTACTGAAATTGCAGATTTAATGAAAACCCTCACTTGACTAACAAGATTGGATTATTTGGATTCCTTAAAAAGGCCTGTAAGATATAGAATATCAAGGTTAGAAAGAATTTAATGATTATCTGGTTTAACTCCCCACCAGTTAGTGAATTCGTTCCCTTTCTAACACTGCTTAAGGGAACGGTTTGAATGAATTGGCTTTCTTCACTAGGGGAGATTAGTCAACTACATAAAGAAAAATTAAGCTGCGTAAAGTTGACTATGGAGTTTAAAATCTTGCATGGTGTAGACTCAGTATACTTCATTGACCTATGTTCCAACCATGCTTCTCCTAGTTCATTTTGCTGGGATTTTTAATTTTATTTATTTATTTATTCATTTATTTATGTGTTGTTGTTGTTGTTGTTGTTTTTTCACATGTTAAGCAAGCCTTTCAGTACATTTAGACTTGAATGTTTGCTCTTTCCCTAGCTGGTAATGACTTACTTCTTTATACCACTGATGTGTTCACTTGATCTCAGCAGAGAATGCTTCTTTGATTCCTGCCTTTACCTAACAGACCCTTGGAATTATCTGTCACTTACTTTATTAATGTTTATAGCACTTATCCTGATGCGACACGTTTATATTTTATCGGTGTGTTTCTCCTCTGCTACAATATAAGCTTTTAGAGGGACAAGATTTTGCTTGTTTGCTTCTCCTTCTTTTTCTTCATAATCGTAATACCACTGCTTAGGACAGAACCTGGTATATATTCGGCTGCTAAATAATATTTATTAAAATACTTATAATTAAAATTATCCAGTTTTGCTTGTACCAAAAAGTTACTGTCTTTTCAAGCAACCAAATCTCATCTTCAGCCATTTTGTTTGTTCAAATATTCTCCTACAAATTGAGTTAAAAATATGTGTATTAGTAATTTTCCTTGTTTGATAATCGTAATACTTAACATGGATTGAATTCCCCCTATGATCTAAACTCTGAAAAGTGTGTGTTACTCTGTTTAATCCACATTCAAACTCTATGAAAGCACAGACTTTTCTCATTGCTCTGAACATAGTAGGAGAAAATGTTAGGGCTATACACACACACAAAAATTAATTCTTCTTTCACATAATAGGACTTTTAAATTTGAAGATTGCTGTCATGAGCTGCTGGGTCTTCTCTTTTCTCTTTAAATGTCTTCAGTTTTTATAAAATTTCCCTTTTAATAAGGCTCCCCTAGATGTTCTTGCTTCAATTTATGTAAATAGTCTTTTTATAATGAATCCCACAAAAGAAAACAGTATTTTAACTACAATCTAACCTACTATAGAGTTTGGGTAAGATAAAATGAATATGATTCTATGAATACAATCTTTGATTGTGGAAAGTTTCCATTTAATTTTAATCATTGATTCTTTTTTTTTTTTTTTTTTAAGATTTCATTTATTTATTTGACAGAGAGAGAGGTCACAAGTAGGCAGACAGAGATAGAGAGGGAAGCAGGCTCCCCACCAAGCAGAGAGCCCGATGTGGGCCTCGATCCCAGGACCCTGAGATCATGACCTGAGCTGAAGACAGAGGCTTAACCCACTGAGCCACCCAGGCATCCTTAATCATTGATTCTTAGTGAATGTGTTGGTCAGACAAAACCTCATGCTTCTTCTCATTTCAGCTACTCTAAAACTGATCCTCCTCAGACTTGGACAGAAGTAGTGGAGTATATAATGTTCTATATTTATTTACATCTTATCTTTATCTTAAATTTAAACCCGTTATTTGTAGGCTTTTGGGAGCCTTTTAAATTTTATTTTGGATATCCAAAATAGTAACTAACCCTTCTACTCTTCTATATCAGAATATGTTTAACTGTGGCAGATACTGTTGTTTGCTTATCAAATAGCCAATATCCATTTCTTTAACCCTAGTAGAACTCCCATTTTTTGTTGTTGTTGTTATTGCTGGCCAAATGGTGATGTCCAGGTTAAAGCTCATAATTTGTCTAAACAAACCATCTCAATGTCTTCATTTGCTAGTAAGTGGCTTATGAGAGGAATATGATTATTTTCTGGCCAGTGAGACATAAGAAGAAATGTTCTAGGGTTTTTTGTGCAACATTTTCTTTTCTGATGATAAGAAGGAAGGAAAAGAAAGCCGTTTAGCTTCAGTTTTTCTTTCCAGCATGAAACATTGTTGCATAAGTTTGTTTAACTCTTTAACAACCAAGAGGAGATCCATTTCTCTCTTTGGAGACTGATGAAGGAGGAAGATATAATTGAGTGGGGTGGAAAATGACCACCTATTGAACTCAGCCACCTTTATTGTATATTCTATCTTTCGTAGCTTTGGCCATGAGCTGCAAGTTTTGTTTTCATTCACGGTGTTTATATATCACTGAATAAGAAAATATAAATGACAGAGCTCAGACTTCTTTCCAAATTGCATATTGATCCATTAAGCAAATCAATTTTGGGGTCACATTTCTCAAGAGTTTTAGATCTACCAAATCCATCATTAATCCACCCTTATTTTTCTTTTCCACATAAACATACACACAAAATGACTTCAACATTTATTAAATGTCTTGTTAAAAACAGACACCCTATATTATACACCTTTCAAAATTTCTAACCTAATTCACTTTCTCAAAAAGGAAAAAAGTATTTTTAGTTGATCATGATTCATTTTTGGTGTTCTAATATTTGACCAGAGTAATTATTGTTAGAGTGTGAGTACTATACCTAATGCTCATGCTTAAAAAAAAGAAAAAAAAAAGTTGTTTTAAAGTAAAGTTTTTTGTTGTTTTTTTTTTTTTTTTCTAAGTAGGTATTGAAAGCAAAACCACTGCCATACACTTTAAGGAATCATCTTTTTCACATTTTAAATATTGAAGAATATTTTCTTTTCCCCAGCTTATCAGAAATTTTTTTTGCTTGCCCTAAAATTTCTCAAATATTGTCTGCAGTGGTCCCATGACCCAACTTTAGCTCATTTCAGCCCTCTGGATGACAATTAAGGAGATCGTACTACATTCATTTTAACATATTGAAAGTAGCTAGATACTCTACTACTTAATGGATTAAATCACCATTAATAACGTTATACCCTTATGAAGCTGAAATCCAATCCTCCATGAAGAAGAATTGGAAATGAGTAAAGATATATCGCACTGTTATTATTTAGCATAACTTCTGTTTTAAAAGTTGGAGCTACCATTCTTAGTGATTTTTCTAAAAGCATTCTTCAGTGGAAAATGACAGACGCAAAATCTTTCTTTGTGTCATACTTGGCATTTTTCTTTTGAAGATCTCATTTACTTTTATAGTTGTTTGAGACTCAAAGGTACATATTCTTGGTTTATACTCTGACATATGTATTTTTATATTTCAATTCCAACTATAATGCTTATGCATGAACATACATGTGTATGGGAGTACACAGGCTTACAAGACATTATCAGAAATTTATCCTGTGAATATTTTATGTGTTCACATAGGAGCAGCATTGATTAATACAAGTTTGGTTAAGTAATATGAATAAATGAAGCAGGCAGGTGGAGACTGATGAAACTGTGTGTGCATCTGTATTATCTCCAGAAACTTGCCACTATGAGCAAATGTGGGCTAAAAGACCCTACATAATCTGAACTTTCAAAAGAAGTTAAAAAGTCAGATTTAATGTGAGATATTGAAAGTTTTAATACATCATCAAGAGCTAATTTTTAAAAGAAAAAAATAACACGTAGCCCCCAAAATCATATCAAAAATCATTTCTAGGTGCCAAATCTGGCTCTTGGGTTGTGATTTTGAGATCTCTGGTTTAAAGCATATAACCTGGGGTTTAGAGTTACTGCACTGGATGTTAGGTTTGGTTTGCTTACACCATTGTAAAACTCAGCCTGTAACCATTTGATAAAGTAGGACAAATAATGTTAACTTCATAGTGTTCTTTCTTAAAGTTTAAGATATATTTATGAGGTTCTATTTCCAGTAACCTGGAAATAAAAATCTGCTATAACATGCAAGAACAACGTTCTACCAGTAAGTCTATTACAACTTTATCATCAGTCCAATTTTTTCCTAATTATAACTGAACTGAATTTTTATTGTTTTGCATTCTGTAATGTCTGGAAAGCTAAAGGTTTTATGTTGGGTTATGAAATTTATTCTCTTAATCAAGATGGGGTATCAGAAAGCATGTCTTTATTCCTATAAAAATCAATTCTAAAATAAGACAAAAAGTTTTTATAAATATGACATGAAGTTACACAAGACAGTGGTCCTTGAGAGATCAAAGATAAATGAGCTTAGTCTTCCTGCTTGGAGAGATTTCCAGTCCTCTGAATAGAGAAGAGGAAGCCAGGAATACCTTGGAAATCTCTCTGAGGTGAAAAGACAGATGTGGAAGTCTAGGAGGCAGGACCAAGACAGCTAGAGTTTACATGGCAAAGTACGGGAGATAGAGAGCAGCATAGGGAAATAGTTCTAGAAATCTGTAGAGGTTTTCCCTTAAGTCTTTACTTAAATATATATCCGCACACAATTGTGTGAGAAACCAACCCAAGATTGTGGGGGGAAAACCCCACAAAAGTAGAGAAAACCATCCATGGAGATCAACAAGGCTTGGAATAGTTTGCGATCCAACCAACCAAATCGGAAAACTGCAGAATTCATGAGCATTGGGTAGAGTAACCAGAATTGATTTCCCTCAGCAATAGGGAAGAATCAGCCAAAAGCCGAAGGATGCTCTGGTTCTCTTTAACAAACTTTAAAAGTAACCGTTGAAAGAATCAAATGGCTTCTAAATAACTTAGATGTATTCTAGAATGAAGCAAGGATATTTATGAGAATATGGAAACATATAGCAGAATGGGAAAAATGAAAGAATAATGGCTGAACATTTTAAAATTTGATGAAAATTATAAGCCAAGAAATGCAATGAATCATAAGGGTAAGAAATAGGAGGGAAAGTACACAAAGATATAATTAATTTGTTTAAAAAAGTGATAAAAAGTCTTAAAAGCAGCAAGAGAAGAAAGATTGTATATAGAATAATAATGACAAAAATGGTAGATTTCTCATTTGAAATAGTGTAAATCCAAGGACAGTGAAAAAAATATCTTTAAAGTACTTAAAGAAAAATATTCAACCAGAATTCTGTGCCCACTACAAAATATCTTTCAATAGTAAAGGTGCAATAGAAAATTTTCAGATATATGAAAGCTAGCCACAACACTAGCTAGTGTCCACTAGCAGAACCACTCTAAGAAATATTCAAAAAAATCCTCAGGCAGAAAGAAAATGAGAGCAGAAGGGAATCTGTAGCTACACAATGGAATGTAGGGCAATGGAAAATATAACGTGGAGAAATATATATTGTTTTTAAATTTTAAAATCTCTTCAAAAGATACTTAATATTTTAAAGCAAAAACTAATGTCATATAATAGGTTATAATATATGAAATAACATATGCATCACAGTAATAACCAAAGGCCAGGAAGGGAAAGATAGCAGTATATTGTTTGTTTTAAGATTACTATCTCAGGTTGGGGCATCTGGGTTGCTCAGTTGGTTAAGCATCTGACTTTGATTTTGGCTCAGGTCATGATCTCAGGGTTGTGAGATCAAGCCCCACATCTCTCTCCCTCTTCCTCTGTCCCCCCGACACTTGACATTGCTCCTTCCCCCAATTGAATGTGATCTCTCTTTCTTTCTCTCAAAAAAAAAAAAAATAGATTATTAACCTATGCATGAAATATCATTGGACTTAAGTTAATGTAAATCCAAAGTAGATTCTGGTAAGTTTAGATGTATATGGTAAGTGTGATAATAATCACCAAGAAAATTAACTGAAAGAAATATAGTGAAAATACCATTAAAGAAATGAAAAATGTAACATTTAAAAATGTTGACTTATCACAAAATAAACAGCAAAGAAGAACTAGAGCAATAAACAAAGACATAAAACATATGTGACTAAGTATGTTAATCATTTGCTATGTATTGCAAATGAAATATCATTTTTTCTTGCCAACATTTTACTGCAATGTTCTACCTTTTGGTTGAACAGAAGTTGTGTATTGAAATATAATAATGTTCTTCTTTAACAAAAAAGATATACAGGAAACAGTGGCAGAAGCAAATCCAACTCTACAAAAATAGCATTAAATATGAATAAATTAAACAATAAAATTAAAAAATAGAGATTAACCAACTGGAGTAAAAAAAAAATACCCAACTCTGCTGTATAAAGGAAGCCCATTTTTAGACCCAAAGACCTAAGAGAATTGAAAGTAGATTGATGGAAAAGATACACAAACATCAATCACAAGAAAGTTGGAGTGGTTATACTGATGTGGACTAAATAGACTTTAAATAGAAGATGTTTTAAGAGATAAAAAGGGACATTTTACAATGGTAAATGAGTCAGTTCATAGGAAGTTATGTCATTTTTATATGTGTGCAACTGTGGAAGTGTTGTCAAATATAAGAAGCAGCTATTGACTGACATAAAGGAAGAGATAGACAGTTCTCTAATCATAGTTGGAGACTTCAGTAACCTAATTGTAATATTGGATCGAACACCCAGGGAGAAAATCACAAGGAAATAGAAGCTGTACAAGAGTTTAAACTAACTAGACCTAATCAAAAACTATAGACTTGGGACACCACACCCTCAATAGTAATCTATTCTTCCCAAGTGCACACAGAAAATTCTCCAGAAAGGACCATATGGTAGGCCATTAAATGGATTTTAATAAATTTAAAAGAATGGAGGTAAAACAAAGTACTTTTTTCACCACAGCTGAATGAAATTAAAAATCAATTTTGGAAAAAAAAAATGGAAAAACTCACAAATATATGGGAATTGAACAACACACTCCAAAACAACCAATGGGAAAAAAGTAGACATTAAAAGGAAAATGAGAAAATACTTTCAGGTGAATGAAAATAAGAAGTGATATACTGGAATTATGGCAATCAGATAAAACAGTTCTTAGAAATTTATAACTATAAATGTTTGTATTTAGAAAGAAGACTTCAAATCAATAACCTAACTTTCTAGTGTAGGATGCTGGGAAAAGAAGAGCAATCAAGACCTAAAGGAAACAGAAGGATGAAGATAATAAAGATTAGACTGTAAATTAATGAAATAGAGATGTGAAAAATAACAAAGACATCCTAAAAAGGTATCTTTAACAATCTCATGTTTATGAATGAAATTGAATATATAGTTTTAAAAAACTCTCAAAAATAATCTCTAGTACTAGATGAATTCCCTTGTGAATTCTACTGACCACTTAAAGAAAAAATTAATACAAAGTCTACACAAGTTCCTTTAGAAAATTGAAGAGAAGGTAATACTTCATAACACATTTTATGACATAAACATTATTTAGTCCAAAGATGTTACAAGGGAAAAAAAAGCCAACTAATATCTCTCATGAAGATAGATGTAATTCTTAAAAAATTATAGCTAATCAAATCCAATAATTTATAAAAAAGAAAATACACCATAATCAAGTGGGATTTACATAGGAAGTCCTGGTTGTTTTAACCTGTGAAAGTCAATCAAGGTTACTGGGGGAAGAATAATACTGTTAAAATGTCTACACAATCCAATGCAATCTACACATTTAATACAATCCCTACCAAAATACCGCCACATTCATCACAGAGCTAGAACAAACAATCCTAAAATTTGTATGAAACCACAAAAGATTTAGAGTAGCCAAAACAATCTTGAAAAAGAAAAACAAAGCTGGAGGCATCACAATTCTAAACTTTAGCTATACTACAAAGCTATAGTCATCAAGACAGTATGGTATTGCACAAAAACAGACACATGCATCAGTGGAACAGACTAGAACACCCAGAAATGGACCCACAACTATAGGTCAACTAATCTTTGACAAAGAAGAAAAGAATATATATTGGAAACAAGACAATTTCTTCAACAAATGGTTTTGGGAAAACTGAACAGTAACATTAAGAAGATTGAAACTGGATCCCTTTCTTTCACCATACATGAAATAAATTCAAAATGGTTGAAAGACCTAAATGTGAGACAGGAAACTATCAAAATTCTAGAGGAGAACTTCTTTGACTTTGGCCAGAGCAACTTCTTACTAGACACATCTCTGGAAGCAAGGGAAACAGAAACCAAATTAACTATTGAGACTTCATCTAGATAAAAACCTGCACAGTGGAGGAAACAATAAAATTAAAAGATAACAAATGGAATGGGAGAAGATATATGCAAGTGACATATCTGATAAAGGATTAGTATCCAAAATCTACAAAGAACTTATCAAACTCAACACCCCCTAAACAAATAATCCAGTTAAAAATGAGCAGAAGACATGAATAGATCTTTTTCCAAAGAAGACACACAGATGGGTTACAGACACATGAAAGGATACTTAACATCACTCATCATCAGGGAAATATAAATTAAAGCCATGATGAGATAACACCTCACACTAGCCCAAAAGGCTAAAATTAACAACACAGGAAACAAAAGGTATTGACATGGATGTGGAGAAAAGGGAACCCTCTTACCTTATTGGTGGGAATGCAAACTGGTGCAGACACTGAAAAACAGTATGGAAAGTCCTCAAACAGTTAAAAGTAGAGCTACCTTATCCCCCAGCAATTTCACTGCAAGGAATTTTCCCAAAAGATACAAAAATACTGATTCAAAGGGGCACATGCACCCCAATGTTTATAGCAGCATTGTCAACGGTAGCCAAATTATGGAAAGATCCCAAATGTCATCTACTGATGAATGGATAAAGAAGTGGTGATATATATGTATACAATGGAATACTACTCAGCCACCAAAAATAATCTAATCTTGCTATTTGAAATGACATGGATGGAGCTAGAGTGTATTATAAGCGAAATAAGTCTGTAAGAAAAAGACAAATACCAATGATTTCACTCATGTGTGGAATTTAAGAAACAAAAAAAAAAAATGAACGTAGGGGAAGGGAATAAAAAGAGAGAGAGACAAACCATAAGAGACTCCTAACTATAGAGAACAAACTGAGGGTTGCTGGAAGGGCAGCCAGTGGGGCATGGGGTAACTGCGTGATGGACATTAAGGAGGGCACTTATTGTGTATGTGCTTATGTGTGTTTGGCACTTGTGTTGAGCACTGTGTGTTATATGTAAGTGATGAATCACTAAATTCTAGTCCTGAAACCAATGTCACACTATAGGTTAACTAACTAGAATTTAAATAAAAATTTGAAAAAAAAAAAGTCAATTGATGAGACTGGAATTAAAATAAAATAAATTAATTAAAAAATAAAGTTAACAAATACTTTATTTTTTTAACAAATACTTTAAAAAAAGAAAAAAAGAAAGTCAATGAATGTAATTGTTGCAGTATAAGACAGAAAAAACAAACCATATTGCTATCTCAGTAGAAGCAGGAAAAAAAAATAATGAAATCCAACATCCACTCCTGATAAAAATTCTCACTAAATTAGTCCTAGAAGGGAACTTCCTCCATCTCATAAAGGGTATCTCCAGAAAAGCTATAGCTAGTATTGTTTTGGAGAGGATTAGTCTGCAATAAAATTTTTTCCTTGGAAATCTCCATACTCAATTTGGTAGCTTAAACTAAGAGGACCTGCACCCACCAGCTAGTACAATAAAAACACATATGGAGACACACACATACAGAACTTCACCTTTCACACTGGGCTACAGCTATACAAGTATAAATGTGGTTGTATGTAGGCAAATACAATGTCTAACAATAATCTCTACAGTCTGCTGTCATGATAAAAATGAAAGGTCACTCTATTTTGCTTTTCTACTATGTTCAAATTTTATTTAGTGCTTTCTCTAGTGGTAAGCCTTCCTTTGGAAATATTTAGTCAAAAAGAGTTGGGGAAGTTGACACTTACATGTTTTTTTAAGAGTGCTAGCCAATTCTAATAGTTCCTAACAGTCCAGATCAGCTAAATATAGCTTAGAGGCCCATTTTCTGTTCAGAGAATTACATAAGTGTATTGCATTCATCTTGTTTTTGTTCTTACTTGATTTTGAGAATCTCAGTTGCTCTGTATTTTGTTGACTTGCTAGGAGTCCTTATTGCTTTGATAACTTTCTGTTCTCAAGACTACTATGACTTGTATTATTGTGTGCTTTCATTTTATTGGTTCATTGGAGATGGTCCCAGACAGCTCTCTAAAGTTGATTGAAATGTTTTAGATAGGCAGTACAGTGTAGTGGTTGGAGGTCTGAATTCTGGAAGACATATTTCCTTGGAGTGAATTTTTTAAAAATTTACTTATTATTTTAGAGAGAGAGAGAGAGCATGAGTGAAGGGAGGGGCAGAGGGGAAGAGAAAGAGAGAACGCCAAGCAGATGCCCTGCTGAGCGTGGAGCCTGATACAGGGCTCATAACCCTGAGATCAGGACCAGAGCTGAAATCAAGAGTCAGACGCCCAACTGACAGAGCAGGTGCCCAATGAATTTCTGTTCTGTATCTCACTAAATCTGTAGTCTTATGTAAATTTTCTTATCTTCTCTGTAATTATTTTCTCATCTAAAGATGAAAATAATATTAGCATATATTTTACCAGATTGTTAAGTGCATTAAATGAGTTGATGTATGTGAAATGTCTGAAAAAAGTTCCTGGAACCTATTAAGTGAAAATTTATGGCAGACTTATAACTGCTAAACCCTGTGTTTTTTTTATTTGGATCAGGATATATACCTAAGAAAGTATTAATTAGCATCTTTTAAATGAATTTTTAGAGTAGCATCATTTTAAACATGTAATTTTTACAATTTTGTTATGGGAATACCTGAGAGAAACTGCGGGTGTGGTCCCAAAACACCATAAGGCAAATATCACAATAAAGTGAGTCAAATGAATTTTTTGGTTTCCTAGTGCATTTTCCCCCCAGTGCATTTAAAAATTGTTAGGTTTACACTGTATTATGGTTTCTTAAATGTGCAATAGCAGTATGTCTGGAAAACAATGTACATGCCTTAAGAAATATTTTACTGCTCTAAAATGCTAACCATCACCTAATTTTCAGTGAGTTGTAATCTTTTCGTTGGTAGAGGGTCTCACGTCAGTGTTGATGCTGCTGATTCAGCAGAGTGCTGGAGCCTGGGGTGACTGTGGCAGTTTCCTAAGGTAAGACAACATGAAGTTTGCCACATTGATTGGGTTTCCTTTTCATGAATGATTTCTCCGTAGCTTGTGATGTTGTTTGATAACATTTTACCCACAATAGAATGTCTTTCAGTATTGGAGTGAATCCTTGCAATCCTACCGCTAGTTAATCAACTAATGAATTTCTTTTTTTTTTTCTTTTTTAAAAGATTTTATTTATTTATTTATTTGACACCATGAGAGAGACAGAGAGAGCATGCGCAGAGGTGGAGGAGGAAGCGGGGAGGGAAAAGCAGGTTCCCCACTGAGCAGGGAGCCAGATACAGGATTGGATCCCAGGACTCTGGGATCGTGACCTGAAGGGAAGGCAGACACTTCACCAACTGAGTCACCCAGGTGCCCAACTAATAAATTTCTTTCATTCCATTCTAGATGGATATGTGCAAGATTCTATATTTCACACTAATTAGGAATAAATTAAATCTGGAATCTAATTCATATTTATTTGCTTGTCAAATATATTTGAATGTTATTTATTCTACTAGGTACAAGGTATTGGGGAACTCTAGTTGAAGGAAAAAATATGGTTTTTGTCATGATGGATCATCTAATCAGAGAGACAGGCAATATGCATATGAATCAATGAAATGAATGCTATGTACCATAACACAATAAAATGTACCACAGAAAGAAGAATAATGACTCAGAGAGTGGGGCATTGCCTCTGAGAGCATGGTGAGGAAAGGCTGTCTCTGAGCACATAACCTTCAACTGGAAAGTTTGAGAAGGAGTCAGCCTGATGCAGATCTGGGCATCAGGGATCAGTGCATTCTAAGTGCAAGGATAGGGATTTATAAAAACCATGATAGCGAAAAATGCATGGGGCCTTCCCATTGCTTTCTGCAGGTCACAATGGGGGGAGGTTAGTAGCATAAGATGAGGTGTTAAAGTTGGTGAGAAGGCAGGTCATACAAGATTTTGTAAGGCATGGTTACAAATATAGATCACAGCACAAGTGCAACAAAGGGTCCTTTTAAACAAGACAGTGATGCGATCTGCTTTACACTACAACAAAAACTTATTTTGGTTCCTGTATAGGTTGTGGGTTAGAGGACACCAAGATGGGAAGAGGGTCTAGATTGGTAGTTTTTCAGCATGCTGAGGAAGAGATAATAATGACATTGACAGGATGGTGACTGGGAATTAGAGAGAGGTAAGCAGATTCAGGAAATACTTTGAAGGTAGAGTAAATAGGACATGCTGATATCTTAGTTGTGGGCATTAGGAAAAGAATACATCAGAAGTGATAAAGGTGTGTGTGTGTGTGTGTATGTGTGTGTGTGTGTGTGTGTGTGTGTATGTGTTTTCCTGACTTGAGTAATTGGGTCAGTTGGGACATAATTTACAGTAAATTAGAAGACAGAGTGAAGACTAGGTTTAGGAAGATATTGACTATGTTGATTTAGGAATCAGGAATTGAGGTTTGGATATGTTTCTTTTGAAATGTCTTTTTAGAATACCAGCGAGGCAGGTGGATTTAGGAGCCTGGAGTTCAGAGCAGGAAACGCAGACAGATGATTACCTCACTTATATTTTTAGAAACTTGGGGAGACAAGGAAGATTTATAATTCCTTAAAAGTAACAACTTATCAGTCTCAACTTTTGTGATCTTAAATATCCTGCTACTTTTCCCACAAAGGAAATTGCTTGTTTCTCAACAAGTTATGTTATATCTGAGTTTAGACCCTGCTTGATACTGTTGTACTTAATATAGAGTCCACAGAGGAGAATCATAGAGACTACAGGACTTTTCTTCATAAAATGTTGTTCAGGTGTCTTGTTTCTCAGGTTTTTTATGCAACCTGGTAAATTAATGTCTTTGTTGATGTGATAGATTAATATTCACATACATAGTATTTCCAAACACATGTTCTTATGGCTGACAAGTGAAACCTCTACTTTGTATCACCTATAAGTAGTAGTCAAATTCCTGTATCTTATTGGAAAACTTACCTTTGTTTCTGAAGCTATATTTTCAGAAATTCTTTTTTAAAATCCTGGATATTCCATATAAAATAAGACAATAGAGTATAACAAAATTCTGTCATAAAATGTAAATGGGGTCTATTCACACAACAAATGTGGGATACATCATCACTAGACTAATGAAGAACAATGTTTTCCTGTCAATCTTCTACCAGGGGAAAAGGGGAAAAAATGTTTTCATTTATTTGGTAGAAAGGGAGTTGACTAACTATCCTAAACAACCTGAACACTTTACATGGACTGAGAAAGTGCCAAGTGATCATCAGAAGACTCATTTCCAACTCTCGAATTGTCCCATAGAAAATTAAACAAAGGAACAAACAAACAAACAAACAAACAAGAAAAAAAATCTTTTGTACCTTGTTTGAGGATGGGTCTGTGTGGAGGACAGGAGTCAATCTGTGTTATCATGAATTCCTATTACTGGGCTTTACCCTAATATTGAATTTTCATATGTGAACTATAGAACATTCTTATTACTTTAGATCAGGATCAGTAAACATTTTCTGCAAGGACCCAGGTTAGTAGGTATTTTAGACTTTGCAGGCCATGCGATTTCACACAACTATGCAACAATACTATTGTGGGGTTTTCTTTTTTTCTTCCTTCCTTTCTTCCTTCCTTCCTTCCTTCCTTCCTTCCTTCCTTCCTTCTTTCTTTAAGATTTTATTTACTTATTTGTCAGAGAGAAAAAGAGAGAGAGAGCGAGCACAAGCAGGGGAAGTGGCAGGCAGAGAGAGAAGTAGGATCCCTGCTGAGTGGGGAGCCTGGTGCGGGACTCCATTCTAGAACCCTGTGATCATGACCTGAGCCAAAGGCAGACGCTTAATAGCTGAGCCACACAGGGACCCTACTGTTTTGGTTTTAACGTAGTGGATTCAGGTGGGAATGGAATAGTTTAGGATTTTTTTTCTTTCTTTCTTTTTCATGTTTTCTTTTTCTATTTTTTTTTTTTTTTTTGAGAAATAGGTAAGTTGTATACTGACCTTTGATAGGAAATTATGAGGCAGAATCATCTTTTAGTTATCAGTCTAGAGGAAAGTCTCATAATTTACCTTGTACTGAGAAATTCTCAGACACACTAAGAGCATTATTATTGTACCATATGGATTTGCAAACGTTCCTCTTCTGGAACCAGAAAAGAGAGAATGATCATTGCACTTCTATTTCATCTGAGCTGATATGCTTGAGAGTTTAGTGTTTCTTGAAACAAAATACATTTAATTGGCAAATCTCTTCTCTTTCTAAGGTACCAAAAAATTCACTCCTACAAAGCTTTTCTAGATGTCATATCTTATAACAATCACAAAGTTTAATACTTTAGATGTTGGTTTCAAAAAGCAGACAAAAATATAATCATTTCCTATTTCTAGAGCTTATTTCATGATTTTCAATCTTCTTGTTCTATTTCTTCTCTCAGACACCCGACAAATTTTGATCTTGGCTGGTTGTCTGTTTTCTGTTTTCTCCATTTGTCCTATGACTTTTATTCAGCATTTATTCTGCCTCTTGAGGTCTTGGTTTTCTGACTCTTTTTTTAAAATTTTAATTTAAAAAATTTTAAAGATTTTATGTATTTATTTGACAACGAGAGAGAGAAAGAGAAGGAGCACAAGTAGGCAGAGCGGCAGGCAGAGGAAGAGG
The DNA here is from genome assembly GCF_902655055.1 of Lutra lutra. Classification (NCBI taxonomy): domain Eukaryota; kingdom Metazoa; phylum Chordata; class Mammalia; order Carnivora; family Mustelidae; genus Lutra; species Lutra lutra. The sequence continues at coordinate 82,871,373 of NC_062279.1, read as the reverse complement.
GAAAAGCGGGGTCCCCACTGAGCAGGGAGCCTGATGCAGACAAGGACCTTGGGATCATGACCTGAGCCGAAGGCAGACGCTTAACTGATTGAGCCACCCAGGTGCCCCAAGGTTTCCTGATTTCTGATAGTGACCTGATCTCCTATATATTTCCCACTTAAATGCACATATTCACACACAATTTTTGGGAACATATAACCAATTGATATAATATGAATATGTTGCCATCCCTGCACCATGAATCTCTGTATTCTTTATATTTTATAATAGATTCAGGAAGTAGTAACCCTCTCTCTTGACACATACCCAGAAGGCATAGTCCTTTTGGTGACCTCACAGACCTTGCTCATGCTCTAGGGTTAACTTCCTGAAGCTTTTTCCTTCCACCCCCATCATATTAGCCCCCCTCCCATAGTGGCACCTGGGCTCTCTTTGCCTGCTTGCCTACCAGCATGGCTCCCCTGCACCCTGGGTTCATTTTCTGCTTTTTTTAATACCTACACACCACTCTGGCCTGAGCTTACCCAGCAAATTCCTTGGCTATCTCATGAGCTGCACTATACCTTCTCCAATGATGTCTGAACCCAACGTGGGAGAGTGTCCTTCCTCCTAAGATTACCCTTTATTTTACTCTCTCAGCTCTAAGGTTTCCTTTAGAGCTCCTTCTACATATTCATAATGACTCTCCTCTCACAGCTCAAGAATAAGTATTCTTTAATACTAACCTTCCCCTGTTATAATTTCTGTGTGGTTTCTGTCTCCTAATTAGACTCATGATACACAAACTTGCAATTAAAAATAAGGAATAGGGATGCTTGACTAGCTTCATTGGAAGAATGTGCAACTCTTGGTCTTGGGGTTGTAGGTTTGAGGCCCATGTTTAAGTGTAGAGATTTAAAAAAAAATAATTAACCTAAACAAATATTTATATAGGCTATTGGCCATGAAGCTCTGAAGAGCTGAGAAGCCAAACAGGGGCTCTCAGGCAACCCAGAGATTAACATCTGCAGGAAGTTGCTGCTTTCACAGGTCTGGAAGGTCAAAAAAGAGGCAATGTTACTAGAACTAAGATTACCCACTGGAAGCAAGGACTACATGGGCATCTTTGGCAAGATCTAGAAGAACTATAGCAGAGAGACCGTTGTTATCTGAGTACTTGTCTGCCTTTCCCTTTTCTTCATCTGGCAGTTTCCTGTAGGTATGTGCTGTTAATGGAAACCAGACGGAAAAAAGAAAGAAGCTAACGAGGGAGTCTGAGAAATATAACTCATAGAGATGGCTCCTTTTTAAGACTGGATATCAGGGGAAGGGAGAGTGGATTCCAGAGCAAAAAAACAAAACAAACAAACAAAAAACCCAAAAAAACAAAAACAAAGACAAACCAAAAATCCAACCCAAAACAGACAAACAAACAAACAAAAAAATCTATGACTGGCGGAGATATACTCCAGTCTAAGTAGTAGAATGGTGGTGAACGTGTAACAATCAGCTTTTCACAAAAAAGGAAAGTCCTAATTTGCAGCCTTTGTCCACTTCCCTGGTGTGACTACTCTCAATGTGACTGATGTCAAGAAGCTAACACCCATGTCACTCACCACGGAGCTGGTAAAGCACATTATTAAACAGTATTTCTGCTATGCAACTACAATAGACAGCAATAACCTCGAGTGTATTGATAATACCAAAATAATAAAAAAATTCAAAATAAGTTTGACATATTTAATATTTCTATTAAACAATATTTCTATTTCTATAATGCATGTTACTGTAAGTTAGTATAGTTTTTTTACACTGTCTGTGTTTGACAGTTGACTCCTCTGAGCTAGTAAGAGTTGGCCCCAGCACTCGGCTTGGTTTTTCAGGCATTCAGTGAGAGAGGACCAGTGGGTAGTTGGATATACAAACCTGACACATAGGAAAGTGTGAAGTGGTGATAGAGATTTGGGAATTGTCACTATGTGGGTGATACAAAAAAATAATGGAAGAAAGGGCATGAGGATTATAAAAGAGGGCTGAGGATTGAATCTTGGCTATTAATGGGATGCTGACAATTCCAAAAGGACAGGAGCCCCTAAAGGAGACCAAGGGATGTTCAGAGACATAGGAAAAGAGGAGGCAGCCTTCAGACTGATAGCACTTCCCTGCCTAATTTGTATCATAAGCTTAGGAAATATAATATGTTAGAAACAGTACTCATCAAAGAAATAAGGACTATTTGTTTACTATACCAAAGGACTGTAAGTTAATAAATGGATTTATCATAGAGCTTATTGAAGCAAAGACAATATAAATGCCTTTAACTATGCTGTATTTTTAGTATACATACATATTAATATATGTGATATATATGTATATATGTGTTTTGTGTTTTTAGATTGTATAGTTTTTTGTGTGTTTGTTTGTTTTAAAGATTTATTTATTTTAGAGAGAGAGAGAGCACTCTCTAAAATAAATAAATCTTAAGCAGACTCCCAGGTGCTCCATCTCACGACCCCTAGATCACTACCCAAGCCGAAACCAAGAGTTGGGGGCTCAACTGACTGTGCCACCCAAGTGCCCCTGTGTGTGTGTGTGTGTGTGTGTGTGTGTGCATATGCTCATGTATGTTTTAAGTGTAGTGCCTCTTTCATGTAAAAAGTACGGAGTGTCCATGAATCCTTAATTATTTTTTTAAGCATAGATGTTGGTGTCTTAAACAAACTGATTATAATTATCAACTTTTAATAACAAAAATTTTTGATTTTCAGAAGCTGATGCTTCGATGTTATAATGGATGCTAGACATTTCAAAAACAACAAAGCAATCCACAATGTAAAATAATATATTTTACATATACTATATTAAATCTTTATAATCTTTCATTAAAAAAAATATAAAACCATCCATGTGGGTAATGAGAACATATTCCTGAATCCTAAGCAAGCAAGCAAGCAAGCAAATAATAACCTAAGGGAAAAAGACAAAGGAGAATTTGCTTGTGGGCAAATTCATATTGTGCCTATTCCTTCTGGAACATCATGCTGGGCACAGTATTGCACATTCATCTGGGCAGGAGGTGAGAAATAAAGGATAACAGGGCTGCTGGTTTCATTTCTGATTTATAGAAGCGGGAGGGGGAGCCTAGGAAATCCATTTTTCCACCTGTGACTGTTAGTTTATTCTTACTCAGGAGAGATGGGCACAAAAGGAGGTTTTATTTTCTCTGTCAGTGGCCAAGTACCTCACCGGAAGTGATGTCATACCTGTCTCCACGGTCCGCAGCTGAGTCCTTTATAACGCTTCAGGGTCACGGCAGTGAGCGCAATTGAACTTTGCAGCCCACCTCACCACCTCTTTCTTTACGCTTAATGAAAGCTCTGCATTTTATAGGTACCTACTAAATAGTGAATTCTAAACCCCAAACCCTCAAGTGCAGGCCCTCTCTTTGAAGAAGTAATTTAGATGTGACTGAATGAAAATATAGGTATGTCCAAGAGAAAAATTGAACCGTAGTATACAGAACAACACAGTCAATATAATTTGGATTTTATAAAAACATATATACTAAGATGTACGTATGCAGATACTCACATACACATCACATATTACATATAGAAGTAGAGAAGAGCCACCCCACCCACCAAATTCCTCAAATGACAATAGGTAGAAATATTGGACAATTTAATTTTGCTTCCTTATGTAATTGATGTTCTAAATTTTCTGCAAACAACGTGAATTACTCTTTCTTTTCTTTTTTTTTTTTCTCTTTCTTTTCAAAAATTCAGTAAATACATGTTACTTGAGGAAAGAAAGGAAGAAGATACTGGATTCATGAGGTCATATATTGAAGGCAGAACTCTTTAATGACTTTATCCCATGAATTCTTGCTCTGTCAAGGTCACATCACCGTGTGACATTTGTATCTTACTTCTTCGTGTTGATTGAAGCACGCTGCCACACAGCTATAATACAGCCTTTCAAATGGATTAGAGCTAAATTATTCATGCAATAACCAGTGAGAGTAGATGGTCCTCAAATTAGAGGGCTGGTCCCTGCATTTCACGCACTTGTCCTTTTCCTTACAGAAGTAGCTTACACAGCGTGCTGAATATAGCCATAGGTAAGAAATGCTGATAACATTTCCTGCTGAAATGTCAGGTCTTTACTGTAGAGATAAGGGGCAGCAGGATGTCAGTGCCTTGCAATTTTATGTGCTAACAGAATGCTTCAACACAGTATCCAGAGTGCTGCTCACTAATAACATAGGAAGGGCAGGCATTTCTCGACAAATGAAAATGTTCTCTCTTGCTGTTCACACAGAACTTAATTAGAATACAAATATAGACATATGTGGAAAGCAACATGAATTCCTTAACTTTATTTGTTAAAAATGTTGCCTATAATAGGTGAGGGATTATGGAAATTTTGCAAAGTGTCTGGAGGGATTAATTCATTTTTTCCTCTAATTTAAAAGAGCCATATAAGCCTAACTTTAAAGTCCTCTTTTGATTTATTGTAAAATCAGTACTTTGGAGATTTTGCCTGTTGATTTGAATGCTAATGAATGACCAGTTACCCAATGTGACAAGCTGAAGCCTTCTTTATCTCAGGTTAATGATCAGAAAAAGCATGAAACTGCATTTATATCTTTATTGAACAGGAAGATTAGCCTTTATCTAATAGCATCTATTCAAGGAGATGGCTGGCTCAGAGAATTATGCTTTTTCTTCTATACAGCTCTACCTGGCCAATAACACTGTAGCCGATAGAATGAATGCTTTCATTTCCTGTCCTCAGTGAAGTTAAACAGTTCTGAGACTGCTCACAGAATGACTAGAATAAGATAATGTACCAATTTTTCTAAATTAAGCACAGTTCTATAAGTTGAAACAAAGTTGGGGAAGCCTGCATTCATGCTTATCTGGGTCTGAGAAAACCCAGCTGTACCACTTTTATCAGTAGGATAGAGCTTAATACCAACCCTTGATCACCAGCTTTTAAGATGAGTCTGGGTTATATGCATCCAGCTGAAATGTGCTCAGGGTAGAATTTACTCACAGGAGATGAATGTTTGTGCCTGGTGATGGTTGGTCTCAAGTTCTGGAACCGTGGCGTTACCCGACGGCTGTTGCTTTACTCCCACAGTTCTTGGGAGTTTTGCTCAGTATCTTCTGGGAACCATAACCTCCAGCACCAATAAAAGATGGCTGACATGAAAGTGCTGGTTGATAGCCTGCATGATGGCAGTCTCACACCACAGCCTGGACATGGATGACTGATGGAGGGCAGCACACTTCAAAGAGCCTCTGGATCATATGTTAAGAAGAAACTATTGTAAGTGCTTAGAAAGAAAGAGTTCAGGCAATGCTAGCCTAAAGAACAACTCTGAAGTAAGGAAAAGTTGTCTTGCCCATTATTAGCCTTTTTCCCTATGCCATTTTCCCCTCCTTTGGAAAGTGAGGCTTCCTGCTTGGAGCCAGCCAAAGAAGTTCTTCCCACGCAGACAGCACTGCATGTTCTGATTCCCAGTTTAATTTTATTAAACTATATGCATTCTGTCCTCCATTAGCTTCTTGTTTAAAGGCATTTTGAGTGAAGACAACTAAAACATTCCTTGGAGCACCTGGTGGTTCAGGTAGTTAAGGGTTCAACTCTTGATCTTATCTCAGGACTTGACTTTAGGGTTGTGAGTTTGAGCCCCATGCTGGGCTCTGTGATGGGCATGGAACCCACTTAAAAAAAAAAAAAAAAGCTATATCTATACACACACACACACACACACACACACACATATACACATATATACATATAAATATATATATGTTCCTTAATTATTAAGCTTAAATTTTTATGAACTAATTACAGCTAATTTTCTCTCCCACCTGGCTAACAATGGAGACTTAGCCACTTGATTCTGGAGGTATTCACTGAATATCCAGTACTTGCTCCCTCCTCCCTACATAGGTTTCTAGAAGACTGTATAAAATGATGAGGCACCATCTGCCATAAAGGAGCTCACAGTCTTGATCATGAGCAACATTAATACACTTGAAACACGTGATAATAGTTTAAATGCTAAAGTGGTTCGAGAAAAGATAAACTTGGGTGAGGGAAGATATCCGTAGATGGCAGGATCTGGGCAGGTCTCATAGGATACATTTCATATGTGTGAATAAAAGAGAAGGAAAACTCTTCTTGCGGAATAAGGAGGGCATGAAGAGATAGGGTTTACTACACATTTCATTTTTTATTCAATAAAACTAGATATGACTATCATCTTATTATAATTTTTGATACATTCCCTTCTCATTCTCAGAGTGTCTAGTGTATATGACAGATTATACATTTTTCTATAAGCAGGGACTATCAATGAAAGAGTGATAATTACCAGGGTAAACGAAGGGTAAGGACTAGTTGGGGATTAGAGGAAAACAAGGTTGAACTGAGCCAGGTTATGTAGGCTCCTGCATTTAGATATGCCGTGGCAGAAAAGAGCAAAACTATTTATTAACCAGAGTTGGAAAATGTCATAATAAATGTGATACTGAAAGATTAATTTGAAACAAGATAACAATAATGGCTTGTATGTATAGATATATTCATGTGTGTTTAGCACTTAGAGTTCCTAACTCTTTGATTTAAAAAAAAAAAGGCATAGTCAATGGAGTCCTGACAAAAAAGCCTCAATCTTTGAGTTAGAATTATCTGCATCTTCCTTCAGCTGCTCCTTGTCTTTGTATCTTTAACTGTACACAACCCTGAAGATTTTTAAATAGTTAGATATTACAAAGAGGTAGACGCTAAATATAACAATGTGTAGTGCATTGCCTAAAATGACACTATTACAGTTTTTGCTAACAGCTTTGCAGTTTATGAAATGCTTTTTGTACTTTTGAAGCTTAGAGTCATGGAGGTTAGGAAGGCTTCAATTGCAGAATCCATCTGCAAAGCACCGTTGGTCTGAAGTGGAGTGGTATCCAGGGGCATGGCTAATAATAGGGACGAGTGATCCATAGAGAGATTTAGTATAAGCTATCAGAAGTCCAAGTAAAGGAGAATATAAATAGCTAACCCAACGATTTCTAGCCTTTGGATACAGGAAGAATTTTGGTATGATCAATTAGTTTAGGGTCACGTTAAATAAATGTATATGAAGATGTGATTCATTAGGAAACCATAGAAATGCCTCTTATGGAGCACCCAATTCATGTGCTCTAATCCTTAAACCGATCCTTCCAGGTAGAATTCGTGTTCGAATTTTATAAGTGAGGATACAGCAGTTGAAACAGATGGATTAATTTGCCGAGTCACTCCGAAAGAGAAGTAACCAAGATGTAGACCAAGTCCCTTTCCACCAGCAGCTCATATTCCACTGAATGCCCCAAACATTTGTACACTTGAGGTGAAACGCTGAGGCTCCCCAAGATTTCACATGTTAAAAAAGGATGGATACTGGGCAATAATTATGAAATTTGGTCTTAGAAGATCATCAAAAACCCAAGGATTAGAATGATTAGGCCAGAACTTAAGGAATAAAGAGAGTGCATGATGAGAATATTTTTTTAAAAACGTATGCTAATATTGGGTCTGCCCTTTAGGAAGAGATGCAGGAATGTGCCCCCTAAGAAGGCTATGTGGTTGAGAGGACTAAAATCTATGATAGTTGCCTTATTTAATTAATACCCTGTCTTACTGTTGTTGCAAATAACATTTTAACATACCAAGCTTCTAGAATTAATCTGAATTTCAATATAACATCAGTCAAAATTAGAGCATGTATTATTTGGAACTTCATCATGTGGCCATAAAGTTTCTCTGAAGACCAAACATTCAAGAATCCTCATTATCAAATTCTGGGAGAGAAAACCAAGCCAGTAGTAATGGTTTGCCAGTCTTCTAGGTTTCAAACGTATTTTACAACTCACTTTCATTTTAAAAACATGGCATCACTGCAGGGATCGACGGATGCATCTGCGGGCGCCAGCAGAGAGGTCAGAAAGATGAGAGAAAGAAAGCACAATGACACGGGAAAAAATTAAGAGTATTCAGTAAATTGTGCTGGGCCAAGTGGCTCAGTACTTGGAAATAAATAGTTGTATCTTCCTATCAATCCTTAAAACAAAATACAGATGCATACAAGATTTTCAAGCTGAAAATTGAGTCATGAAATGTTTAGAACAGAAGTATGTTCTTTCTTTGTTTTGTATAATCTTGGTGGGAAACGAATAAAGGAAAAAACTACTAAAATACTCATATAAAATTTCTTTAAGAACTTATATATAACAAAAATAATTCCATAACTAAAAATATGTAGTTGGTGAAAATAGAAGGATAAATTTCAAAGCAGACACAGTTTATTCAATTTTATATAAAAGATGCAAACCAATATCCTTTATATTAAAAAGCATTTATAAATCAAAGAAAAAAGGATCAACCTCTGTAACTTTTTCAAAAGTGTGAAAGCTGAGAACAGAAAAGAATTATATATGGCTAATGATGAATAGCATCAATCAAAATAAAACAAATATAAATATATACAATGTTGAGGTATTGATACTCAGCTGTCAAATTTACAAAGCCTACACAGATCATTCATACTTGATATTAGCTGTGTTAAGAGAAATAGGAACTATCATACAGTGTTCATAGGAAAGCAATTCAGCAGAAAACACTTAAAATGTTCTATTTGACATATCAATTCCATTTCTAAATTTTTTTTGTGGTTCTATCCAAATTATTGATTAAGTATTCCAGTGTTGTTAGAGAGAAAGGAATGTAAATAATTTAAATCTTAATCACTAGGAGATTGTTTGAATAAATATGTAATATTTATACAATGACTATCAGTTTTTATAAAGAATGAGTTAAAATATTATAAATTAATATGAAAAAATATCTACAATATATCACCCAGTAAAAATACAGTAGTGTCAGAATATCATATGGTCCATGAACTCATATGTGTTACAGCATTATCTTATTTAATATTCTTAAATGCATATATTGAGTTAATGAAAAGTATACCTGGAATGATAGCCCATGAAACACTTAACATGCTAATTTGTGGGAATTGATGGGGGCAGAAGGAATAGGTATTATAGGGGTGCCTGGGTGGCTCAGTGGGTTAAAGCCTCTGCCTTTGGCTCAGGTCATAATCCCAGGGTCCTGGGATTGAGCCCCGCATCGGGCTCTCTGCTCGGCAGGGATCCTGCTTCCCTTCCTCTCTCTCTGGCTGCCTCTCTGCCTACTTGTGATCTCTGTCTGTCAAATAAATTCTTTAAAAAAAAAAAGAATAGGTATTATAATTTTACTATGTATATATCAGTATTGCTTTTATTTTAAACATTACTCAGATAGCATTAATATTTGACCATGCATTTATGTACTGTTTCTCTTTAAAATAATATACAGATAGCCTAAAGCTAATATAAAACTACCTGTTAATTATAGTTGAATGAAAAAAAATAAACAACATACAGATAGCCATTCTATGAGCAAAATAACTTTAAAACAGATTTTTTAAAATAGTAAGCAGATATTATTTATACAATTAATTTTATGAAATAAATAATAACAACTTAACATTTTATATTAAATTTTTATCTTTATTTTTTCAAAAAAATTTTTTATTTAACTTTATACTTTCTTTCTGGTTATAGTTTCTTTGCCATCTCCATTTTCTCTTCAGATGTCACAGTATTAATATTTTATTAAAAATATATTTATAGAGAAAAAAGTCTTACATTGCCCTATAAATAAATAAATTTTGTCATCTTGCTAAAATTTTAATGATTTCAGAATATAGATATTATATGGTGAGATAATAGATATGATATCATATAGTGAGATAGTAGATGTGATATCATAGAGTGAGCTAATAGATGTGATATGATTATTAGTAACCTGTAAGGATGATTCATTTTGTTTTATTTACAATGAAATTCTTACTTAGTTATAACAAAGTTCATTTAGGTTCTGAGCCTCTGGGTCTGTGTTTATTTTCATAGTTCAGCTTATACAACTTCTAAAGTTATGGTTATTATGCAATAAAGTAATGGTGCCCTAATGATATCCCAATGCACTAACAGAGTTAATAAGTTTCATAGGTGAGCAATACACTCAGGAAGTAGTTTACATAGTTTAATTACTAGTAAGGCAGTGAAATATTTACAGAGAGCTTTGAACTCTCCTAGTGAACTGGTGAAGTCATGCAGGCCAACCAGATGTTTTTGTTTAGTGTTCTTTTACCATTTTGTTAGGAAATTAGACAGGGGAAGAGAGTGAGAGAGAGAGAATGAGACAGAAATTCTGAACTTCTAGCCTACAAGCAAAGCTGCATTCACTCCCTCAAATAATATGGTACTTGAAATGGAAGCAATGGTTTTTGCTAGTGTACTTGAGACCAGCCACATCTATCTATCATCTCTATCATCTATCTATGTATATACACATACATATATATAGGCATTTACTGAAAGCTTCTGGAAAGTGTGACTCTAATGATCACATTGAGAATATTAATGTCCTACTCATGAGGTAACAACATACCAGATTAAGTCAATTTGTAATTTTGGTGTTAATTTTCTAAAACTACTGGTTCTCTAAGTCATGTGTGAAAAATTACTATCTGCATTCAAGTATTTTATTAGACTTCAAAATACTATAAAAAACAGACTTTTTCGAAGTGGTCTTCTATGAAAAATCAGCCAGTCCATGCTTAGGCAGTATCAATTTCTTTCTCTAAATTTCGGTACTTTTCACGAAACTGATCGTAAACAATTTTAACCTAGTAGTTATTTGCATGCACAAAACCTGTTCACATGGGAGGCTGTGCAGTGTTGCATTCATTCTTATTATAAGGACTATAGAACCAATTACATGTATTAGAAATAAAAGATGTGTCATAGGCTTAATGCTATGTAATAAGAAAGGAAGAAAGTAGCAGAATATGTTACAAAATCAAGTTCATGAACAAAGTATAGAATTATTTCAAGGCCAAAAGGTCTGCCATTCAACAAACAAATGAAATATAAATAAAGGAATTAACATGACTGACCCAATCACTAAACCCTATTATGGCAAAGTTATTTCAAAAATTTCTAATTTGTTGAACTAATGTTGGTACCTGTGATGGGAGACTTTGGAAAGCTTGCTTTTCCTCTTCCCTTTAGGAAATTTTACAGTAATAATGTAATTCAGGGGCACCTGGGTGGCTCAGTCAGTTAAACCTCTACTCTTGATTTCAGCCCAGGTCATGATCTCAGGGTCATGAGACTGAACCCTGCCTCAGGCTCTGAACTCAGGACAGAAACTGCCTGAGATTCTCTCTCTCTAAATAATTAAATAAATAAAATTTTTAAAAAATGTAATTCATAAAAAATATAATTCATAATTCTGTTCTTCAGAGAAAGTAGGGTATAGCGGAAAAGTAGGTGGTAAGATTTATAGAAACTTCAGAATCAAACAACAGAGGATTTATAATTGCTTCAGAACCCTCAGAGGTGATCATTTCCAAGTAAGGTTACAAATATTCTACTCTCTTTTGGATCTTTAACTTTCATTTATGACAAGTTTTCTTCATGATGTGGCAGAGTTAAGACAGACAACATCTTAACCAAATGGGCTCTCCCTTGTTTGGATTATGTTTACCCTTAGGCACTGTAAGAGAAGGAAGTGTACATCCAGAACAACCCTGCCTTTTTCTCAATTTCTCTTACAGTTATAAGCATTCTAAGGCAGTATGTGCCAGTGATGACATGTATGCTAGAGATTCTTTTAATCTTTTATTGAAAGAAAAATGCGATATTTCAAGTACATAATTCACAAGATCAATTGCTGTACAATTCTATTAGATGTATGTAGCTTTTTCTTTCTGTCTGTAAGTGGCAGGATAATGTATTGGGACATTAATTCTGACAGTTCTTGGTATAACCATCTTTCATGTATTCCCAATAGATGGACTACAAACGCCCTTGCCTCAGGGGAAATTAAAGAGAAGCCCCTTTTCTGACTTTTGTTATTAAATTTCCGTGCTCAGGGGCCAGGATTATTCAGGGATAAGAGAGAGATTTACTCAGACTAGAAAAGCTATGGAGGTCAGGAAGGAAGCTTTAAGGTCAGAGGCACCGCCTTTCCTTGAAGCTCATAAAACTTACCCTTTGGGGCCTTGAGGTGCAGGAAAACCTTACCGGGTTGTGAGCCCGATTTCTAAATCATACTTTTCCCCCTAAATTTTTATTGCCATATAATATTCATAGAGTAAAATACTCAAATTCATATCAAAGTAGTACCAATCCATGTGTCCTTGGAACCACCAGCCAGATCAAGTAAAGAAATTTTATGTATTTTCTTTTCTCAAAGAGATCTTTTCCAACTGTCTAAGTTCAGGACCGTAGAACACTTGGATCCTCACCTATTCTATTCTATTCTAGGTATTAAATGTGGAAAGTGACAGGACCTGAGCTGAAGGCAAGAGGACCAGGAGATCACTCTTGACATGATGTACAGGGTGGCAGAGTAGTTTGCAAGATTACTGTACACAAACAGGATTCATGCAAGCAGCCCAGTCTTGATTGTTCAAATGCCAGATAAGTCTGGAGGGTACTTCCCAGGAATAATGATCAGGAAGCGAAGACCCAAACAGGATTCCCTGACATTATATTGTTATATAAGATGTGAAAATACTGGCAAAATTTGGGAAATGGGAAATGACCTCCAGCATAGAATAACATCAAATTCACTGCCAGCCCAATTAAGATGGAGGCTTCAAGTTATATTCTAGATTCTGGTTCAGCCAAAGAAAATAAAGGAATGACATTTTCTTTTCTTCTTTTCTTTTCTTTTCTTTTCTTTTTCCTTTTCTTTTCTTTTCTTTTCTTTTCTTTTCTTTTCTTTTCTTTTCTTTTCTTTTCTTTCTTTCCTTTTGCTAATTATCTTTTGTTTTTATTTTTAAAATTTTTTTGCCAACCTGAATGTGCAGAGGTTGTGTTACGATGACCAAGAGCAAAATCCTCAATCTCAGAGGCTTAACACACAAAAATGTATTTCTTATTCCTGCGGCACTGGTTGGCCACAGGGCTCTACTCATTTTCATGGAAGGTTCCAACCTGGCAGACATAGCCTCATGATGTGCCTGCCTGTGGTCAGTGTAGCAGAGGAAGGAAATGTGGTCAAAAGTCCGGGGGTTCTTCAAGCTTGTGCCCAGAAGTGACACATGTCACATGATCTCCCTCAAACTCAGAAATCATTGCAACCATACTGTGCATTTGGGTGAATAGCACTAACCACCACCACAGAATTCATTCCAGCTACATAAACTTTAGTTTTTCAATTTTCCTCCAGGAACTGTTTGAATGCTAATGCAGAAAAAATATATTACCTTTCTATTCAATTTAGAATATTCTCAATGAACATACTAATCTCTTTTGTGGCCCATTTAACAAGACTTCCATTTTTCTTGCCAGGAAATGGATAAGGTAATAATTGCTTTTCAATTTCCCAAAGATTATTTATCACCGTAGATATTTTATCAGGTTTTAGAATCGTATGCCAAGGCAATGTGAATATATATTTTACTTCTTTATTGTCTCTTGCAAATATAGAGGCTGTATTCCGTTAGATGCTGACTTTAAGGAAGTGCTTTATAAGAGTTTTTGGTGATTTATGCTTTATTTTGTATTCTGTTTTTATTAGAAACAGGCCAGTGGCTTCTAGTGTTAAAATCGGAATTTGGTTCACTGACAGTAAAATAACAACCATTTATCATAAACTTTCAATCCATTCTTGTTCTCTTCATTATTTGAATGTGGATAGCATCCATAAAAATGAAAAGTAGCTTTCACACTCCAAAACAGACACTCCACTTAAAGCTTGAGAACTGGTAGAGTGTAGTATTTAAACACATACATTCAGAAGCCATACTGGCCTGGGTTTGAATCTCAGCCTTGCCACTGTGTAACTTTATGAAAATTCTCTGTAATTCAATTTCCTTTTCTGAGGACAATCATAGCTACCTTCATAGATTGCAGAAGCAATGAATGGAGTTTAAATGAATGAATGGTTGTAAAGTGTTGAGATTGTTTGTTACATAATAAGCTCTATGTGGGCATTTGCTTTGATTATTATTACTATTATTATTATTGCTATTATTACTTCAACTGGGGGAGAACCCTAAATGAATTTCTGCCAAACAGTTTCATTGCATTATATAAAGTATTGGTACAAGTGACCCTGAAATATAATGGGGCTTAAAGTATTGTCACAATTATTTTCAACTACTATCTCCTGGAAAAAGAAGCAGAAAAGATTAAGTAATTTGTATATAGTTACATAGCTCATAAATGGTATCATGTATGTACCAAGACAGTCCAGTGCAATATCAGAGCTCTCAACACAATATACACGAAACCTTAATATTGTTATTGACAGAAAAAGTCCAAACACACACCTGATAAAAAGTAAGCTTTCTGGAATAAAAGTCAGCTGATCTAGGATTGCAATGGTAACTGACAATGTAGTTATTTTTTTCTTAACTGTATAACAAGAGCACTGCACTTACTTCAGGACTACCTATGTGGCCATAACATTTTCTAAAATAACCAACAAACTTTTCATTTGGAAACAAAGTAAATTCACTGTCCTGTTTAATATATATATATATATATATATATATATATATATATATATATTCCATACAGCCCATATAATGTAGATGATATGCATTTTCTAATGAAAATCATTTGTGTGAAAGAATTTTCTTGATCAAAATATATCATACTAGACTGCTCTCAGTTTTGCTTCTGTTTTTCTACTTCACTTGTTTCTCTTTAATACCAGCTGGCTAAAGCCTTCTTTTTCCTACTTTCAGATACTGGCTCTTCTAAAATTTAATCCTGTTGTAGAGATTAATTTTTGCCCACAAATCCAGGTCTCTTGAGAAATAAAGTCTTGATCCTTGAAAATTCTCCAAAATGTGAGCTATATGGCTTAGTTTCTATAACTGAAGCCACATCCTTGGGTTTTGTTTGGTTGTTTTGTTTTTGTTTTTTTCTGGAAAGTTTACCTCAGTGATGCAGTTAAGGATAGCAGCGACTGGCTTGTGAGCTCTTATAGGAGTTGGCAGTGACCCATATGCAGAGCTTTAAGATTTACTGACAGTTGTCTTCTGTACCCAACTAGATTTCCTTGCTAAGCAACCACTGAAAATCTTCTCACCTGGCCTGATCATGAATGGATTTGAAAACACATGGTGATGTGTACTAATTCACTCACCATCAAGAATTTATAACACCAACCATATAGAAGGGTATTTGGAGATCTTAAAAAATAGTGAGATGGAAGCCATACTCCCTGTCTTCAGGGACAGCACAGCAGAGTGCAGGGAAAATACAGGTAAACTGGTGACTATAACAGCATCTAAAAATTACATGGTAACGTGTTGAAGTTGGTGTGGGAGAAGTTGAGGAGAATTTCTTGAAAGATATTATATCAAAGCTGAAGTTTGAAAGATAATTGGAAGGTGAATCCTTGAAGAAAGTTTAGAAGAATATTCCTCCAGGACAGAAGGAACAGCAGGTATGCTTAGAAGCAATAATGGACATGACAAGTTGAAGAATTAAGAATAGTTTTATGTAGGGGTGCCTGGGTGGCTCAGTGGGTTAAGCCGCTGCCTTCGGCTCAGGTCATGATCTCAGGGTCCTGGGATCGAGCCCCACATCGGGCTCTCTGCTTGGCAGAGAGCCTGCTTCCCTCTCTCTCTCTGTCTCTGCCTGCCTCTCTGTCTACTTGTGACCTCTCTCTGTCAAATAAATAAATAAAATCTTTAAAAAAAAAAAAAAAAGAATAGTTTTATGTAGGCTGGACCATAACACGAGAGGTATGGAAACATGAGGAATGACCTGAAGAAATGGGGAGGGACTTACTACATTAAGGGCTGGTCAGTTCCAGCCTATTAACCAAATCAGCCTGGAAGCCTATTTTTGTAAATAGAATTTTATTGAAACCCAGCCATGCCTGTTTATTTACACATGCTCTATGGCTTTTGGTACATCAACAGCAGAGTTGAGGAGATACACCAGACATCTTGTGGTGCTCAGAGCCTAAAATACTATTCAGCCCTTTACAAAACACTTTGCTCAGTTCTAGGCTAGATCTCATGCCTTTCTAAAATTTTTGAACATTACCATGAAGAAAAGAAAAATGTTACTGATAAACATTAAACAAAGGAATTGGGTTACACTGTGCAGAATGCAGTAAGGAAATGGCAAGTATAGAAGCAGGGACACCAACAAAGCAATTGTTGTACCTCAAATGCTCTACAAGCTTAGACCTAAAGTCAGAAAAAGTCAGTAAGAATACAAAGGAAGAGGTAGATTCAAGAGACTGTAAATTGGTTAAATTATTGAGAAGTCATTGAGAATTAATACCTGATGGCATATACGGAATAAAAAAAGAAATCTATGGGATAATGAATGATAAGATTTTGAATTGGGCATCCAGAATATATTTGAGCTTGTTCATAAAGATAGGGAATGCAGGATGGAGGGATTAGAAGAAGAGCATTAATAATACATTCTGTTTGAAACTGGTTGAGTTTGAGGTGATTATGAAGAAATAAGTGGCCAAATCAGGAAGGTGCTTTCATATGTGGGTGTAGAGCTGGAGAGGAAGCACTAGCCTAGAAAAAGATGTTATTACTTTGGTAGTTGAAACCAGTTGGTGAGTGAGGTGCTAAAATAGCCAGAGGCAGATGGCCCAAGATTAAGACAAAATAGTTGATGGAGTTTTCAGAAGGAATGCTGTTTCAGAGTTTAAGGAAGGAGCTTATGAACAAAGAAGGTGATAAATGAACAGGAAGTGGTTAAGAGTACTAACTGTTAGATAAGCTCAGTTGGGGGTGACAAGTGCTCATGGGACAATCGATTAGTAAGTTTTAGGTCACATTCACTGAGAGAAGTTTCAGTGGAGTAGTGGTTATGAAAACCAGACTGAACTAGGCTAGGGGGGGGACGTGAGGTAAGGAAGGAGAAGCAGTAGTAAAACGAATATGTTAACAAGGCTGGCCACGAAGAAAAGAGAAGATAGATAGAGTAATAGCTCGGGGGAAAAGTTTGGCCAAGGCTTTGTTTAATGATCTAGCATTTTTATATGATGAAAGGAGAGAAGGTTGGAATGGAAATCACATAGGCTTTATAGTTAATGAGACTTGTTTTGAATCCCTACTCTGCCCAGTGCTAGCTGTGTAAATTTTACACTTTGCTGAACTGTTCTGAGCTTTAGTTTTATGTAAAATGCAGATAGTAATTTCTATCATAAGGGCTAATATTTTGAACTGAATGAAATAATGTTGGCAAAGTGCCTAGCAAAATGCCTGCCATATAATAGAAGTGCAATAAATTATATTCTCCATTATTTTTATTAATAACAGTTATAATTACTTTTATACGCCCATTATTTAAAGCCAATGTAGGTTTTTTCTTGTTAAACCCATCACTCTCAGATGACTTCAAGTACTGAGAGGCCAGGGAATCACACATAGCCCAGAAGCCCAAGGGCAAAATGGGGATTTCCCTTGCTGTAACTTTGGGCAGTTGGGAATGCATGGAGACCATCTTGGAGAAGGAAAAGTGGGATGAATAAGGTTTCTGTATGAAGGTTTCTGTAAAGGTGTATGGTATCATCGAAGGCAAGCTTACTTCTCTTCATTTTAGTCTTTGTAATGAATGTATTTAATACAAATGTTTGGATAAAAAGAAAAAAGAAGTTTTGGATTATTGTAGTGAGGTGCCCTTTCTCTTTGACCTAGAGTATGCAAAGTAATTTCTCACAAGTAGCTCTGTGCTTGGAAAAGTCCTCAAAGCCTCACAAATTTGTGAAAAGAGCTCTCAGTATGGCATGGTCAGCTTCTCCTTAAAAAAAAAAAAAAAAAAAAAAAAAAAAAGAAGGAAACTCAATATATTCATTCCTAGACTTATTTACAAATCATTCTTGGACCACAAAAATAGCATAGAATTAATCATTTTAAGGAAAGTCCCTACTTTGTTTCTTCTGCTTGAATGTAGCCTATGTTTGTTCTGCAGTACTGAGCTTATAAATTCTTATACTTCCTTATTTGGAATTATACTTGTGAGTCAAAATCAGACCATAAAATCTGTAATGGCGCAGACTAAACATGAGCAATACGCTTCCACTACCCTGACCAGAAGGAAAAAATATATATATATATATTCTTTTGGTCTAGTAACTGAGGAGAAGATAAACACTCTACCTCAGAATGAGGCAGGAAACTTACTTACTTCTTTACTCTTACTCTTTATTCTTAATTTTAGCCGGAATTCAATGTCAAGTGGATAAATACAAATAATTTATCTTTTCCTGTAGTAATTTTATCTCTATTGTAGAGCCATTTTCATTTGTAAGTCTCTGTGGCGATAAAGAGGACCTTTCCTTTTGCCTTCCCATCTGCTCCCTAAAGAAAACAAATATTCAAGGAAGCGATGTCATAAAAAGTGCCTGTCTGTGTGTGGTCTCCGGCCTGCTTAATGTAGAATCAAAGGACTCCGTGGGACTTGAAGAGATTTTTCAGCTCATTCTACAACTTCCAGACAAGATTTCACCTAAACCCTTTTGAACAGACCGGTTTATATGTATGTGTTTAGGCCAGGCATCTGAAGAGTTATTCTAACTGACTGTCAGTGAGTTTATTCTCAGGTTTCATCTCTCTTAGATGTATCTCTGAACAATGAAACCCACATGCATGTGTTGGGCCTTAAGTGGAGAACCTTTGGCTATTGAAAGTTTGCTATAGATAATTTTTAGCACTCTTTCATCTGCGAACTATTAACTATGCCAATTCTTGATCTTGTTGGATAATCAGACACTTTAAATGGTAGCAGAAACATCAAGAATAAAAATAAGAATAAAACAAAACCAAAACACAGAAAAACCTTCAAAACACAGAAAAGCAAAATTTTCATTAGTGTACATATACTCCCGTTGGGATGAGGGGATGGACATATGAGAAAAGAGCAAGTATAGACTATCTAAGTGTAGGAATAATAGTCTAAAGCATTTTTTAAAATTAGGATTTATGGAACTTCACGTTGAATAGAAAAGAAATTCATATTTCAGAAGCAGGATAGCTAATATTGCAAGCTAATTAGATGGACACCGAGGAACAAAGAACAAGGAAGTATCTCAGTTTTCAAGAACAAAATTCATGGTTGATTTTGAGTGATTTGCAGGTACAAAACTTGTTCAAAAGTCTTGCTATTTCAACATGGATGTGTACTCCTTAACAGAACCCAAGTGCCCTCTACAGCCTACCTGTTTGTGAAGTTGTGCTGAGCAGCTGGCCATGTAGGCAAAGGTGCCCAAGAAGCCCCACTTGGTCCTTTGAAGTCTTCCTGACCCAGCTACATTAACAGCCAGACTTCAAAGACTGAGGCTTCATCATTTTTTGTGATCCAATCACTGTATTCAGCTGGTGATGTTAAATCGGGAATGATTTAGATACTCCCAATTAAGCTTTGCAAATGAAATTAAAAGTTCAAAGTACCCAGCTGCCTGTAAAGTGAGTTGGCAAAGTTGAGAGAAAGCTGTGGTGGTTTGCTTTGAAGTTTATTTTGTTTTGCCAGTGCATCTTAGAGAGTTGAATGTAATGGGAAACTTGCTTAGCA
Source organism: Lutra lutra (assembly GCF_902655055.1). Taxonomy (NCBI): domain Eukaryota; kingdom Metazoa; phylum Chordata; class Mammalia; order Carnivora; family Mustelidae; genus Lutra; species Lutra lutra. The sequence continues at coordinate 82,851,718 of NC_062279.1, read as the reverse complement.
TTCTGATATTTGGGGATCAATGCAGTCTGGGTCAAAAACACAGTTTATATTGGACTACATTCTTTCTGAGTCACAAGATAGAATTCTATTAACTTAAAACCCCCCAGACATAGTCACACACATAACGACACATATACGTACCTGTAACTTGACATATTTGAACAGTAGAGGTGAATTGAATTTCCACATTTCCCTCGACCACCCTCTGTGCTAATTTTTTGAAGTCACTGCTATTGAAACCATCCATCACACTTGGTTGGCTCTCTATCCTAAAAAGCTTTGGAGAAGGAAGGTCAAAAGTTTCATTTGCACAAGGTTAGAAGGGATGATAATTACAGAATCGGGTTCCAAGAAACAAGCTAACACAGTAAATAAAATCTAATGGGCCCCACTTGATCAAAAATGACAGAAGAGTTTCTGCTTTGTAATGGTTAGATTCTCAAATATGAAAGTGATTTCAGAGTTGGAGCTTAAGGCGTTTTTCAAAGAGAAGGATCAAATAAATACTGGAAGTATCTGATTAAATATGGGTCTATAAATGAATGCTGATGTTTTATTGGGGGGGGGAGGATTGGAAAGGAGGAGGAAAGACCAATAATAACCTGGCATTGCTTTTAACATAAATGCTTTATAGTTTATTATACAAGTGAAATATGAGCCAGACCGTAGAGGCATTGCATTAACGTGCTGCAAGCAATTCTTTGTTCCTTCGGGGACTGTGTGCCTTTTCCCTCAGTCCATCTGCCTGCCGAGAGATGTCTCCTGCTTTCCTGTTGTTGTCTCTGCCTCCTAATACATTTTCCAGGTTAGCATCTACTGTTTTCTTCTGCTTGTTTCCAAATGGGATACATTGTATCTTTCCAGGACAAACCTGAACTCTCTGAAGAGTACATCAAAGCTCTCTTACGAATTCCCAGAACTTTCCTGGGAGGCAGGGGCATTTTCATCTGTTAGAGAAAAATCATTCAGTGAAATACGAGCAAGTTGCAATGTGCACGGGGCAGAGTCAGGGCAGAAACTATGATATCCTGACTCCCAACCAATCTCCGCTGCCTGGTGCATGGCTGTCCTGATTAAGCAGTAGCAAAAATCAAACAGTTAAAAAGAGCTGGGCTGTGAATATGGTTCTTTTTCCTAAGAGGAAGATGGGTGGGGGGAGGGGGATCCTGTTTTATACGTATCTTTTCAACTGCACTTTACATCGCAATACATCTTAAGAAAAATGCTTCCGGTAAAATGTCAAAGTTGAAAGCCGTCTTCCATTCTAAGCTAAGGTGACCTCCCAGTTAGGGCACAGACGTGCTCTTTTCCCTGTTTTTTCTCTGACATCATTGAGGGGTCTGCAAAGAATGACAAGCTGTGGGGAGTTCTCGGGGGGTATTTTCACACTCCCTGTGAGTAATCAGGATCCCTCAGGATAGCATGTCAGCCAATGACAAAAGAGTTATCACAGTCCTTAATTATTAATTTCATTGTCGATCAAGAAGCCTATTGACTTTGGGGAAAAAATAGGGCCAAGAATACACAGTCCCTGTGTTTTCAAACCTACTGAGGGCAGCACTTGGACAGTGACTTCTAGTGAGTCCTCTTTTGTGAGGGACAAGGATCAGAATGTGTGTGCGTGTGCGGGGAGCCCACACATGCACCGGCTGCCTTGGTGGCACCATTCCAGGAAGTAGCTTCACGATGCTGCCAAAAATGGAAAGAACAGAGAAAGACAGATGGAGTATCCATGGAAGCCAAACCCAGTTGTGTATCCTTGATTTTTTTTTTTTCCTCTGCTCTTATGTAGCCCCCGGGATAAGAAGAGGTAAAATAATATTGGAAGTAAAAAGAGAACCTCCTAAAATATGTGGGATACTTTCTGGCATGGGAGCATTTTCTAGGCTTCCTCGGGGTCACCCTTGATTTACTTAGACTCCCTTTAATTTCAGATGATGACAGAATCACAAGAGAATAGAGAGATGTTTTAAAATAAAATCTGATTGAGGGGACATGAGAAAATTTAAATTGCTGATTTTTTCCCACAGAATCTGGAAATGGCTTGTCATAGAAATATTGAGGCTCTGTCTTCCCAGGTCAATTTATATCTCTCCTTAGTAAGGAGGTAAGAGTCTGAGGAGCCATGTGTACTTAAAGGCCACTTGATTTCTCTTCATGATGTAATTTTTAAAAACTACATGTTCCTCATTAAAGATAACATTAGGCTCCTGAGCGATACATCAGCCTTTTAAATTTTTCTAAATTCCACTAACATTTCAGCTCAACATCCCCCAAATGATAAAAACAGGGCTGTTTGAGAACTATTTATTATAACTTCACAGGAGTGGGAATCGTGGTCTGAACTGTGCTCTAGACTATTCTGTGGTTATGCTGGCTATTATTAACATCAACTAATAATATATGTAATATATAATAATATTATATTAGTCTTGGCTAGTGACTAATGTTGTCCTTGCCTCATGTCCCAAAGAATCAGAGGCGATAATCACCTTGATCATTGTGGTTGTATGCTGTAACTTTCAAAGTCTGCTCTTCCCCTCTGTGTTGAACCACCTTTATCCTTAAAGAAAAGTTCTGACATTAATCAGGACAGGCATAAGTCACAAGGTGGGGGCTTTCCTGAGAATGAGGGGAATATTAATGCCTATGCTGTGATTTTGTGATGAGGATTAGAAGGAACGGCATACAGTAGGCACTTAATAAATGGTAAATTATTATTTTCATATTATCTACTTTAAGTTCTTGGAAACATGTCAAATTTTTCATGGGAGTAACCTGACTTCTATCTTTCTTAAACTGTCAGCAAAAAGGGCAAAAAGATGTGTTAGTTCCTGTCTAAAATAGTTTTCTGGTTTCTATTTCCACTGTGTATTTCAAACTGTTAGAGTTAAAGATAAACTGCTACTCAGAAAACTTGTGATCCAGGATTGTTACATTGTCTGTAATTTATTTTTAAAATACCCAACATAAAGGGTATGACATATATATTTACTTCAATTTATATCATAGGAGCAGTTTGTTAACATTCTAAGTATTCTAGTCAAAAGTATACACTCTGGGTGATTAGTAAGCATTAGAAAAATGTATGAGTAGTTAACATTTCAAAAGAAGAACAAACAAACAATAACATAAACCCAAACAGTAACAACAAAAAACTCTAAATCCACAGCCCAGAAGAGTCTGTTCCCAACTCTTCATCGTCCCTAAACAGAGCATTTTTTTTTTAAGATTGTATTTATTAGAGAGAGCGCGCGCACACGAGGGGGCAGAGCAGCAGAAGGAAAGGGAGAAGCAGGCTCTCCGCTGAGTAGGGAGCCCCATGTGGGGCTCAATTCCAGGACCCTGGGAGCATGACCTGAGCCAAAGGCAGATGCTTAACTGAGCCACCCAGGCACGCCTACGTGGTTGTTAACTAGGATGGAAATGCTACAAATTTCTTTTCATTGGTGAGAAGGGTGATTTTTGGGATAGGTAGATCAGCTGGAAATATTGTGCAAGCTCTCCTGCCCTTGCGTGAGAAAAGTACGAGAACACAGTGTGTCCAGGAGCACATAGTATTCAAAATGACATTCAGGTTTTAAGACTCCTTCATGCTACTTTTAGTCACTTAGGATTCCTTAAGGAAAAAAAGAATTAAATTCTGCCACTAGCCTATTTTTATAGCTCTCTTGGTATAAAACTTTTGTGCAATGGGCTGTCATGTCAGGTAAAAGTTCAGGAAACTGGGCCACACTGAGTTTACATAATAGGCTGAATGACTGTTTTATTGCCTATTTAGTGATAAATATTTATGTGTGATAGAATTTGATCTGAGACTTTTTTCATTGTAAAATACCACCTGATAGTGAAGTCAGAATGGGGGGAAAAATCCCATCTCCCTCTAACTGAAAATGAACCACATTTTTATAAAGCAACTGAATAATTCTGGAAAACCAAATTGACAAAGGCCATAACCATATCATATCTAGTCTGGGACACATCCCAGGATCCAATCCCAGGACTGACTCTTGGCTTCCATATAATTCTTAAGCCTCTTTGAAGAGTCTCCTCTGTATTTATCATTGATCATAATCCTGGGAAATCACTTGTAAATACCTAGCCTGGTTTTAGGAATGATGACACTGACCAGGCAGTATGAACCTCTCATTTTCTTTTTTCAAATCCCCTAGTTTCCAGAAACAGCCTGTGGCTCGTTATGTTTTGATGGACATTTCAGACCTACGGTTTAGTGCTTCTGTGAGAGTTGTTTGATGAGACGATCACTGTGTCAAGGCAGACCCTGACATTCATAAACCTTTACCTTAAAACTTCTAGTCACCAAAACAAAACAAAACAAAACAACAACAAGAACCAAAAACAAAACAAAACTTCTAGTCACCATAACGTGATTGAGGCAAATTAATTTTGTGGGAATATTTTTCTCTTTCAAGTAGATCATATTGCCTGTGGGGATGTAGGTCCCAATAGAAGCAAATCTAACTTCTGTCAGCAAGAGAACTAACAGAACACAGGAGTTACGTCAATCATAGGTGGTTTTTCTCCTCCCTCCCTTTTTTTTCTTTCTTTCCTTCTCTCTCTCTCTCTCTCTCTCTCAGAAATTTAGAGTTGAGTTTAGAATCTTCATACTATTCCAGCTCCATAATAATTATAAACCATTGCACAGCTCTAGGGAGGAGATTTAGAATGAGTTCGGATCAACTGACTAACAATTCTGAATGCCTCTGACCTTAATTTCCCCTCCAGCTTGTAGGGGCAACTGCCACCATAGACCATAGGAACAGCCTCATGGGAGGTGGCCTGTAGCTCATCCCTCTGAGAAGTTCAGACTCAGGAGTTTTTCAAGTCTTTTTATGGGTAAGGGGAGGAAAAGAGAATCATGCATAAAATTCATTAGGGGCCTCCCTGTTTAGTAACAGAAATCTAAACAATTTTGTCATTAAATATTTTTTAAATGTATTCAAACGCTCCATTTACTTATATTAACTGATAACTTAGAATAATTATAGACCTTCAAATATTATTGGGCCATCCCTTCAAAAAACATTATTTCCAAATATGGTCTTAAAGTCTTCTTTATAATAGCTAGCATTTAAAAACGTTCCATAAATATCTTACTTGAATTCACTTAAATGTCTGCTTGCTATTAATTCCCTTCTGCTGTAGGGTGCATGGGTGGCTCAGTGGGTTAATTCCCTTCTGCTGTAGATTTATCATATCCCCTTTCCTTCATTATTTCACAATAATTATGCTTTATCAAGATGATAAAGTATATGGCATCTGAAATTTCTTTATGTTTTCTGTAGTGAATCTTTCATATTGTATGTTCGTAGACCTCTTGGGTTTTGTTTGCATGTGGATGCTCCTGCTTCTGTTTAGTTATCTTTGAAACCTGATCAAGTTTTATCCTGAACTAGTGTATTGTTTTTTTATAAAGAAGTTTGTTGTATTTTTCTGAGGCACTTTCAATGTCATGTAGGTATACTGTAACATTCTTCAATCTCTTGGGGAAGTCTTATTTGCTAGTTCATTTTGGCAGAGTGAGGAGGGAGGCAGTAACGTGGCAAATTTTATTAGGATGACATTTGCAAAATTTCTTCTACATTTTGGTGTAATTCCTGTGCACAATTCCAGACCCAAAGTACCTAGTCAAGTCTCCTTTCAAACTCACAGATAACTTGCCTTTGTCTTTTTTGTATTTTTTTCTTTTTGAGGCAGACTGAGATTTATATATTTATATATTTTTTTTCTTTTCAGCGTAACAGTATTCATTGTTTTTTGCACCACACCCAGTGCTCCATGCAATACATGCCATCCTTAATACCCACCACCTGGCTCCCCCAACCTCCCACTCCCCTGCCCCTTCAAAACCCTCAGGTTGTTTTTCAGAGTCCACAGTCTCTCATGGTTGAGAAAGACATTGGAAATCTCCACTTAAACTGCCCACTTGCACTTCAAAATCAACATATTTAAATTTAACACATTAACCTTTCATTAATGCTCCCCCCCCAGCCCCCCCCCCCCCCCGACCTTTGGCCTTCTGGCACAGTGGGTGCCACTACCCAGCTGGTCTAACCTGAATCAGAGCATCAAGTTTTACTCATCCTTTCTTCTTTTTTTTTTTCACTTCCTTGAAATACCAATTTGAAAGTTTTGTCAATTCAACTTTTATGGTCAATTAAACTGGATTACTGTGAAAGCCTCTTAACTAGTCTCACTATCTCTAATCATGACCACATTCGATTTCTTTACTCCACAGTAGACAGTGATTTTCTTTCTTTTTTTTTTTTCTTTCTTTCTTTCTTTCTTTTTTTTTTAATTTACTTGAGAGAGAGGGAGATAGAGAGATCTCAAGTCAGGGGGAGAGCAGAAGAGGGGGAGGCAGGAGCAGACTCCCTGCTGACCAGGACCTCTGGATCATGACCTGGGCCAAAGGCAGAGGCTTAACCAACTGAGTCACCCAGGTGCCCTAAAGTGATATTATAAAACTATATCCTGTATGTTACTTCTTGCCTAAAAAAGAACACTTCCTTATTAAACTTCAAATGAAGTTCATGCTTTAAAAAAAAAAAAATGTATTGTCTATTTTTTTCCTGAGTTGAATGCCCTGCTCATTTGCTCAAGCTTATTTCTTCTTCACTTTTCCTCTAATTCTAAGATAGCTATAATAAACTGTATCAAGTTCTGGTATAAATTATTGTCTCCCACCTCTAAGCAATCACATGTGATCTCCATTCTCCGTGGATTACATATCCTTCTCAATGCCTGTCATCTCCTCTTCCTCTTCTTAAATAAATGCCCCTTTTTATGTTCTCACATCATTCTGTGTTTCTTAGATATCCTTCCTTCCTTCCTTCCTTCCTTTAAGAGAAGGAGCATGAGAAGGGAAAAGGGCAGAGGGAAGGATAGAGGGGAGGGGCAAGAATCACAAGCAGACTGTGCTGAGCACAGAGCCTGCTGAGGGGCTCGATCCCACAACCCTGAGATCATGACCTGAACCAAAACCAAGAAGAGGAGGGTTAACCGACAGAACCGTCAGGTACCCCCATTCTGTGTTTTTATAATATATCACTTTTTTGTGTGCATTGTCATTGTTTGTTTAATTATTTATTACTACTAGTAAACATAAAGTCTACAGAGAGAAAAACTGTGTTGTCCTCACCATAGTCCAGGACCAAATTCTGTAGCAGCACTGTGGGGATTAGCATTTGCTGTCACTGTCAATCTTCCATTTATTGCAGGCCTTTGAGGCTGCCCTAGAGATTTGCCTCTTCTCAGAGTCTGTGGTGCTTAAACTGGGTACTCCCTATGTGTCAGTCAGGTTTCTTACCGAAGGGGATAAAAGTCCTTAAACCAAAGTATTGTCGAAAGTGAAATTTGTGAGAAGACTTTGGTGTAATTAACCTTGGAAAGTGTGAGGACACAGCCAGATCCCAAGGAAGAGCTGACAGGAGGGGCTCACATAGAGTCTGGGCTCTTCTTTTCTTCATATCATGGCCCTCCACATAGCAGCTTCATTCTTCTTTCTTGCTGGAGAAAGACCATCTGTACATGGACAACACCTGGCCTCCTAGTTCCCAGAATCCTGGAGTAGAAACCATTAGATTAGACCACCTCAATTAGACCACCTATTAACAGAGTTACCGTGTTACCATTGGGTATATTTGCAGGAATAGAGACAGGCTAGTGTCGTGACAAAGACAGCCAGGCTGTCTGAAATTTAAAATTTCTCAAGTCTGCTTAGCTTTCACTTCTGATTCCTTCAAGACAGATCATTCTGGAATCAAGAAGTCCTTATTCTATTTTATTTTTCCTCCTAAGACCATATTAGTTCTTTGGGAATTCACTTTCCAAATGAGCAAGTGAGGCCCACTTTAACTTGAACCCATCTGCACTGCATCTTTTATATTTCATAAAGTTTCTGTGTGATGATAACTCTCTCCAAGTTAACAAGACAATTGCATATTTTACCTTATTTTTCCTTCTAGAGTTTGTGGAGATAGGAGCGAGACCTTTCAAACTCTATAGTCCTCTCAAACTTTTTACTCAGAGAAGAGATACTTTAAAATTGTCATTAGCTTCTCCCTTACTGGAGTGGTACAATATTTAAATTGGAAAACAGTTGTGCATTTAAATTAAAAGTCATCTTAAATATTAAGAAAAACACTATTAGACTCCATACTAAATGAAACAAATGAAGAGTATTTTCAACAGACGGTTTAAAAAAGGACCTAGCTTTGTCTGTAAAACATCATTTATCTTCATCTTAATATCTGATTCACAAATCATCACAGCTATTAGGAAAAATCAAGTTTATGGCTCACTGACAATATAATTATTTAAAAGTAAAACAATTAAAAAATACATTTTCCATGAGTAAGCTTGGATATAAAAATGTTCTTTGCTTTTTTCAGTGAATTATTCAGCTTCACACATATTTTTATTTAATAAATACAGATATAAGATTTATGGACAGTTAGGCTTGTGCTCCCGGTTTTCAAAGTTAAGAGAAGGAAAATCTGTACTGAAATTTCGTATAGACATCTGATAAATATATAACATGGTAGCAGAAAATACTGGACCACTAACTATGAGAAAATGTCAATTACTTATTATATGGTGTACATAGGTTTGTGTTCTTCAGTGTAGGCAAACCTAGACAAATCCATATTTTAAAGTTCACAAAAAGTACTATTTAATACAAATTTTAAGAAATGTTATGTTAAGACTTAATTCACACTAATTTAAATATTTATGTGACAAGGACAAAATATATATTTTCTAAGGTTTGCTTGTATATAACATTTTAAAGAAGTCTTTAATATTTTTAAGAAGCTTTCTTTTTTTTTCTTTTTTTTTTTTTTAGAAGCTTTCTTTGTAAGGGAAACCGAATCCCTCAGTGTTTGTGTAGCATTTACCTTAGTTGTTTGGAGCTTGTTAGAGAACAGTGAAAGGAATTCACATGTGATTAAAAAATTTGAAAAATAATTGTCCTCTAGAGACTATACATCAGGAATTCAAAACAGTTTTCATTTCTTTGGCACCTTCCCTTTTCCTACAAATCTCCCTGTCATTTATCCATTAGAAGAAGACAAATTAGAGTTACAAGTCATTCATTCCAACTCAAATATTTTTTGAGCGCCTACTATGCACTCTTAAAGGCATGGTGCCACTTACCAGGGTACAATTCCAGCCATTCAGAGTTTAGAGCCTAAGCAGGCAGTTAGATAATATATTAAATAAATACATACCAAACAAAAGGGTATTTTTTCCCCTCAGATTATGATAACTTCAATGAAGAAAAGAAGATTGTAATGGGATAGAGAATGTGAACCCTACTTTGGATGGGGTGCTTATGAAAAACCTTTCAGAGAAGAAAACATTGAGTTCACATCTCAAGGGTAAGAGTTATGCAGTTTCTAACAACTGGGAGAAAGCTTGTCCAACCTGAAAAAAACCACAAGGCAAAGGCTTTGAAGCAGAAAACAGCTTGCCCTGTTCTGGGAACATAAACAAGACAATTGTAACTAGGAAAAAAAAGCCATTGATGTATTTTAAGCAGAGAGTGACAACATCTGATTTGCATTTTAAAATGGTAATGGTGACTTGTGGAAAATGAAAATGAACTAAGCTACTGGAAGCATGGACCCAGCCAGGGTGGAGGCTGTCGGCAGCAGCCCACACGGACACCTTCAACAGACGCACTTGGAGTTTCCTTCTGTATACCAAGAAGTATGCAAGCAAGGATTGTTTTAAGAAACCATTTGCATTTTTTTTTTTCCTAGAACAGATTCATCTGAGAAGGCTACCATCTTTGAAAGTTTGCCTTGGACAGCAACACACAGAAGAATGAAACTGGACCATTTTCCTACACCATACACAAAAATAAATTCAAAATTGATGAAAGACCTAAATGTGAAATAGGAAACCATCAAAATCCTGAAGGAGAACACAGTTAGCAACCTCTTTGACCTCAGCTAGAGCAACTTCTTACTAGACATATTTTTGGAAGCAAGGGAAACAAAAGCAAAAACAAACTATGGGGACTTCACCAAGATAAAATGCTTCTGCATAGTAAAGAAAACAATCAATAAAACTGAAAGACAACCTTTGGAATGGAAGAACACATTTGGAGATGACATATCTAATTAAAGATTAGTATCTAAAATCTATAAAGAATTTATCAAACTCAGCACCCACGAAACAAATAATCCAGTTAAGAAATGGGCAGAAGACATGAATAGACATTTTCCCAAAGAAGACATCCAAAAGGCTAACAGACACATGAAAAGATGCTCAACATTGCTCATCATCAAGGAAATGCAGATCAAAACCATGATGAGATATCACCTCACACCTGTCAGAAAAGCTAAAATTAGGAACATAGGAAACAACAGGTGTTGGCAAGGATGTAGAGAAAAGGGAACCCTCTTACACTGTTGGTGGGAATGCAAACTTGTGCAGCCACTCTGGAGAACAGTATGGAGGTTTCTCCAAAAGTTAAAAATAAGACTACTTATGACCCAGCAGGGGCCATAAGTACAGCAATTGTACTACTAGGTATCTATCTAAAGGATACAAAAATATTGATTTGAAGGTTCATGTGCCCTCTGTTTATAGTTGCATTAACATCAATAGCCAAATTATGGAAAGAGCCCAAATGTCCATCACCTGATGAATGGATATAGGAGAGGTGCTATATATCAACTATGGAGTATTACTCAGCCATCAAAAAGAATGAATGAGCTTGCCATTTGCAGCAATGTGCATGGAGCTAGAATGTATTATGCTAAGCAAAGTAAGTCAGTCAGAAAGATAAACACCAAATGATTTCATTCATACTTGGAATTTAAGAAACAAAACAGGTAAACAGAGGGAAAAGTAAAATTAAAACAAAAAAGAGAGGCAAAAAGGCAAACCATAAGAGACTTTTAACTATAGAGAATAGAGAACAAACTGAGGGTTGCTAGAAGGGAGGTGGGTAGGGGAATGCGCTATAAGGAGGGCACTTGTGAGAAGCACTGGGTGTTGCACATAAGTGATGAATCACTAAATTCTACTCCTGAAACTAATATTAGACTATATGTTAACTAGCTAGAATTTAAATAAGAACTTGAAGCAATAAGAGAAAGAAAGAAAGAAAGAAAGAAAGAAAGAAAGAAAGAAAGAAAGAAAGAAAGTAAGTTTGCCTCCTATGCACCCTGAAGCATACGTGGAGCATTGTTTCAGGTTGTCAAATCCTTCAAAGCACCACTAGGGAGCAGCTTGAAATGTTGATATAGATATTGAGGATGAAAATTATTTTACTGATTAAAAAAAGCCCTTTTGTAAGTCAGGTGATAAAATGTTTCTTTTAACAAAATTGCAGAGGGAACCAACTGATCAACCTTCATACATTCTTTTCATGGACAACTTTGTGATGTTTGTTTTGTAATTCTTTTAAGTGAATATAACAATGTTACTATAATTAATTGTTCTCCATTCTCATCTACTTTTTATATGAAAAAATTTGTAATGTTTATATCTAAAATGTAAGAAATAAACTGCAAATGATAATAAACTTTCTTTTATTTTTATTTTTTTAAGATTTTATTTATTTATTTATTTATTTTAAAGCGAGAGAGAGAGAGAGAGAGAGAGAGAGAGAGAAAGGACATGGAAATGGGGGAAGGGGTAGAGGATAAGGGAGAGGGAGAAAGCAAATTTCAAGCAGACTTAGTTAAGAGCCAATGCAGGGTTTGATCCCAAGACCATGAGATCATGACCTGAACTGACACCAAGATTGGGATGCTTAAGCGACTGAGTCACCCGGGTGCCCCATAAATTTTCTCACTTTAACAATAAGTAGTATTTATCCATCCATATGTGAATCAAGAAGAAAAAACATCCAAAACATTAAGATATGCATTTACAATATTTTTTTTCATTTAAAAATTTTTCATGCAAACATCCAGTACATTGGTGTTTTGATCAATTCATGTACTAATAATTTGGAACCTTTTTTGGATCCTTGTGATCATAAAAAATGATGAAAAACTGTGATACATACTTTTTAGAAAAAAAAATTTTGTTCGTTAGTAAGTGATTTTTATATTAAAGTTCTGAGAAGTGAAAATATAGGTGTAAGGAAAGATGTTACAAAGTAAAATTTCTAAACATTAAAGAATCATCTGTTCATCAATTTTTTAAAAGCATGGTACTAAGTAAAAAAAATTTGCTATAATATTAGATCCCATGAAACAGATATATTTTAAAATACAGTATTTACAGTATTTCAGAAATTATGTTCTTTCTAGCTAATTAAGTTTATGATAAAATCTTAAAATGCCAACACAGATATATACTAGGTTAGTAGTATGTAAGTTTTCCAGTATTTTTGAACATTTTGTGAACAAAAAAATTTACATAATACTTAACCACACAATAGGTGATCGCTTGGCCTGGAGTGGTAATCATGAAGATAGAGAGGAGTGGTTGTATTCGAAACAGATTTTGATGTTTGAACTAACAGGATTTCGTGATGGATTGAATATGGTTGTGGGAGTGAGAGAGAGGGAGGAAATGATGTCCGTTCCTTGGGATTTAGCTTGAACAACTGTTGGCACTTTTAAAGAGACAGAACACTGCAGAGAGGCACTGGATGGTACCAAGGAATTAAGTTAAGTTTGAGGTGCTTATTTGACTTTCATGTGAAGATATCAAGTGCATTACACATAAGCCTAAAGCTCAGGAAACATATCTCTTCAACATGGTTAATTAGCACAAATTTTTGCATTCCAAGGCTTTATACCAGGACACTCACAATATGGAAGTTTCAACTACTGAATCAACAAAGTTAATATCTTTGCCATCTTCTGTATGGCATGCACATATTGATTAAATACCAGAATAATTCAGGTACTGTAACTAAAATAGAGTGTTATAAAGGAGAGCTGGGAGAGATTATTGACTTTATTCACTGTAGAACAAAGATGAAATGTAAATGGACTTACATATTTTGTTGGTGCTCTGAAAATTAGGTTATTTCCATGTATCTATTCATAATGCATAGGCTCTTCCATTAATCTAACACTGGGCTATTAACTGCAATATTCTGAAGGATGTAAATGTCTATTTTATATTTTGAGATTCCTTTAAGAAAAATAATTTAAAAATTAAGAATAGTAGCCAATACTTACTTATTATTTAGGATGAAAAAAAAAAAGGACAATAAACTAGACATGAAAAAATTGACAAATATCACAGCATAACAAACTCCAAAAATAACGTGATTAATTTATTAATAAGCTTCAGGATGCAAGTGTAATCGTTTTTCTGAATTTGCTTATAATCAATAATTCTTACAAGTATATAAAATTAATCTGAATATAAGGGATATACAGGAGCAATTCAGGTTTTTAAAAAAGATTTTATTTACATTTTAAAGATTTTATTTATTTATTTGAGCGAGAGAAAGAGAGTGTGCATGTGGCAAAGAGAGCACAAGAGGGAAGGAGGGGCAAGGGAAGAGGGAGAAGCAGACTCCTCATTGAGCCGGAAGGCCCATGCAGAGCTCCATCCCAGGACCCCAGGATCATAGCCTGAGCTGAGGGCAGATGCTTAACCTACTGAATCACGAAGATGCCCCCAATTCAGGGTTTTACAAGTTGCTTTCTCACTGTATCAAACAACATACTTGCATAACCAAATGAGTCTTATATTGCCTATACCGACCGTGACGAATACATGTAGGAAATTTGTCCCCAGCACTTCCATTTTCTGGCTGTTCTGCTGTTCTAATCATGAGTTTGTGTGCAATTTCATCTGGAACCAGCAGACATTGTCAGGACAGGATGGGTCAGAGATGCTAGGGTGCTATGTGTTTTATGAAAATGTCAAGACACACAAAACATACTTGCTCAGGAAGAGGCAAAAGTTGCTATTTGCAATTTTGCCACAGATCTGTTCCCAGCCAACGCAGGAATTCTTATAGAATTTATTCAATGATATAGATTCTCATCAAAAAGGAAAAAAAATATAAAGCCCTTATAATTATATATTATATATATATAATTATACATATAATTATATATTATATATATATAATTATACATATAATTATATATATATATAAATTATATATTATTTGTATATCAAACGTATTTTTGACTGAAGAGAAACTTCGATGAGGCACTGATGAGAATAAAATCCTCCACTTAGAATTTTGAGTCTCCAACAAACTGAGGGTTGAGGGGGGAGGGGGTTGGGAGCGGGGGATAGGGTTATGGATATTGGGGAGGGTATGTGCTATGGTGAGTGCTGTGAAGTGTGTAAACCTGGCGATTCGCAGACCTGTAACCCTGCGGATAAAAATATATGTTTATAAAGCTGTAAAAAAAAAGAAAAAAGAAAGGATGAATACCCAAGTTTTGTAGCAACATGGACGGGACTGGAAGAGATTATGCGGAGTGAAATAAGTCAAGCAGAGAGAGTCAATTATCATATGGTTTCACTTATTTGTGGAGCATAACAAATAGCATGGAGGACAAGGGGAGATGGAGAGGAGAAGGGAGTTGAGGGAAATTGGAAGGGGAGGTGAACCATGAGAGACTATGGACTCTGAAAAACGATCTGAGAATTTTGAAGGGGTGGGGGGTGGGAGGTTGGGGGCACCAGGTGGTGGGTATTGTAGAGGGCACGGATTGCATGGAGCACTGGGTGTGGTGCAAAAATAATGAATACTGTTATGCTGAAAAAATATAAAAATTAAAAAAAAAAAAGAATTTTGAGTCTCCAGTGGAAAAAAAGAAATTTTCCACATATTTGTTTCTGGCTGCATGCTTTTAAAATTTCTTGGTCCTCTGCTAGGCACACTATTTCTGGGGCAGGAAAATAGAGGACATACATGGCAAGATGACTTTTGGCCCTACAGTTTCATGTCAGAGGACTGAGGGCCCCACACAGATGTCCCAGAAGCCCGTCTTACTTACCAGGCAGCTAGCAAGAACTTATGCAGAAACGTGATTGTGAACCTCAGAAACACAATTGACCAAACTCAGTTTCCTCTTTGGTGGAGTGTCCCAAAGTGTCACTGCCCACTCCAGTGACACCGGACAAGAGAGGAGGGTGAAGTGGCAGGAGTAGGGCAACTTTGTACTTCAGATATTTTTTTCTGCACTCTTGACAAAAACAGATAATGACATGAACATGTGGCTAGATGCCCACTGACGGCTTGAAAGAGAAGTTCTTTGCCAGTGAGAGAGCCTGAAACTCATGTTTTATTAACTTCATTTTAAGTCCACTTCTGCCACAGACCAAAGAACTGCTAGAAACACCGCAGTAGACACACACTCAGGAGTATGAGAAAAGTAGGCTCAATATTAAAAGTTCTTTTTTATTTTTTTCATGCAAGAAATAGGGACCTATTCTAAGGTATGCTTTCAAAAGGAAGTAATTCCCTCCTCTATGTTAGTTCTAGATGACTGAATGTTTCCACTTGGGCTGGACCAAGACACAATCTCTATTGGCTCTACTCTTAAGAACCTAATTTTGGCATACTCGGAAAAATAAAAACATAATGAAAGTAATGTAAGAGATCAATGGTTAAATTAATTTTGGAAATGGAACTAGACTATTTGGAACTGAGTCATTATTTGCTATACTTCAAAAATACCTAGAAATAAATGGGAAAATAAAGGAATCATTTCTGAAAAACAAAACAAAGAACAAACAAATAAAGGCTTATAGTTACTCACTATAGATCAGACTCACTTTAATTGTATAATTTGGCATGGTGATAAGTCAATAATATTTAATTAATATTTATAAAGATAAATGCAAAGAAGTTATATTAATAGTAACTAGTGTGTCCCTGTTTCTTTTACTAACTTATACGGGCTTTTTAACGCTTTGTCCGCAATAATTTTAGCAAACATTTTTCATGGCTTATTTGCCTTTTATTTGTGATGTACTTTGATGTCCCAGAGTTTCTCATTTTTTTAGAAGATTTTATTTATTTATTTGACAGAGAGATCACAAGTAGGCAGAGAGGCAAGCAGAAGGAGAGAGAGAGGAGGAAGCAGGCTCCCTGCTGAGCAGAGAGCCTGATGCGGGACTTGATCTGGGACCCTGAGATCATGACCTGAGCTAAAGACAGAGGCTTAACCCACTGAGCCACCCAGGTGCCTCGAGTTTCTCATTTTTTTTTTCATCCTTTTTTTTTCTTTTTTCTTTTTTTTACAGCTTTATAAACATATATTTTTATCCCCAGGGGTACAGGTCTGCGAATCGCCAGGTTTACACACTTCACAGCACTCACCATAGCATATACCCTCCCTAATATCCATAACCCCACTCCCCTCTCCCAACCCCCTCCCCCCATCAACCCTCAGTTTGTTTTGTGAGATTAAGAGTCACTTATGGTTTGTCTCCTTCCCAATCCCATCTTGTTTCATTTACTCTTCTCCTACCCCCTCAACCCCCCATGTTGCATCTCCTCTCCCTCATATCAGGGAGATCATATGATAGCTGTCTTTCTCCGATTGACTTATTTCGCTAAGCATGATACCCTCTAGTTCCATCCACGTCGTTGCAAATGGCAAGATTTCATTTCTTTTGATGGCTGCATAGTATTCCATTGTGTATATATACCACATCTTCTTTATCCATTCGTCTGTAGATGGACATCTAGGTTCTTTCCATAGTTTGGCTATTATAGACATTGCTGCTATAAACATTCAGGTGCACGTGCCCCTTCGGATCACTACGTTTGTATCTTTAGGGTAAATACCCAGCAGTGCAATTGCTGGGTCATAGGGTAGTTCTATTTTCAACATTTTGAGGAACCTCCATGCTGTTTTCCAGAGTGGTTGCACCAGCTTGCATTCCCACCAACAGTGTAGGAGGGTTCCCCTTTCTCCGCATCCTCGCCAGCATCTGTCATTTCCCGACTTGTTAATTTTAGCCATCCTGACTGGTGTGAGGTGATATCTCATTGTGGTTTTGATTTGTATTTCCCTGATGCCGAGTGATGTGGAGCACTTTTTCATGTGTCTGTTGGCCATCTGGATGTCTTCTTTGCAGAAATGTCTGTTCATGTCCTCTGCCCATTTCTTGATTGGATTATTTGTTCTTTGGGTGTTGAGTTTGCTAAGTTCTTTATAGATTTTGGACACTAGCCCTTTATCTGATATGTCATTTGCAAATATCTTCTCCCATTCTGTCAGTTGTCTTTTGGTTTTGTTCACTGTTTCCTTTGCTGTGCAAAAGCTTTTGATCTTGATAAAATCCCAATAGTTCATTTTTGCCCTTGCTTCCCTTGCCTTTGGCGATGTTCCTAGGAAGATGTTGCTGCGGCTGAGGTCGAAGAGGTTGTTGCCTGTGTTCTCCTCAAGGATTTTGATGGATTCCTTTCTCACATTGAGATCCTTCATCCATTTTGAGTCTATTTTTGTGTGTGGTGTAAGGAAATGATCCAATTTCATTTTTCTGCATGTGGCTGTCCAATTTTCCCAACACCATTTATTGAAGAGGCTGTCTTTTTTCCATTGGACATTCTTTCCTGCTTTGTCGAAGATGAGTTGACCATAGAGTTGAGGGTCTATTTCTGGGCTCTCTATTCTGTTCCATTGATCTATGTGTCTGTTTTTGTGGCAGTACCATGCTGTCTTGATGATGACAGCTTTGTAATAGAGCTTGAAGTCTGGAATTGTGATGCCACCGACTTTGGCTTTCTTTTTCAATATTCCTTTGGCTATTCGAGGTTTTTTCTGGTTCCATATAAATTTTAGGATTATTTGTTCCATTTCTTTGAAAAAAATGGATGGTACTTTGGTAGGAATTGCATTAAATGTGTAGAATGCTTTAGGTAGCATAGACATTTTCACAATATTTATTCTTCCAATCCAGGAGCATGGAACATTTTTCCATTTCTTTGTGTCTTCCTCAATTTCTTTCATGAGTACTTTATAGTTTTCTGTGTATAGATTCTTAGTCTCTTTGGTTAGGTTTATTCCTAGGTATCTTATAGTTTTGGGTGCAATTGTAAATGGGATGGACTCCTTAATTTCTCTTTCTTCTGTCTTGTTGTTGGTGTAGAGAAATGCAACTGATTTCTGTGCATTGATTTTATATCCTGACACTTTACTGAATTCCTGTACAAGTTCTAGCAGTTTTGGAGTGGAGCCTTTTGGGTTTTCCACATATAGTATCATATCATCTGCGAAGAGTGATAGTTTGACTTCTTTGCCGATTTGGATGCCTTTAATTTCCTTTTGTTGTCTGATTGCTGAGGCTAGGACTTCTAGTACTATGTTGAATAGCAGTGGTGATAACGGACATCCCAGCCGTGTTCCTGACCTTAGCGGAAAAGCTTTCAGTTTTTCTCCATTGAGAATGATATTTGCGGTGGGTTTTTCATAGATGGCTTTGATAATATTGAGGTATGTGCCCTCTATCCCTACACTTTGAAGAGTTTTGATCAGGAAGGGATGCTGTACTTTGTCAAATGCTTTTTCAGCATCTATGGAGAGTATCATATGGTTCTTGTTCTTTCTTTTATTAATGTGTTGTATCACATTGATTGATTTGTGGATGTTGAACCAACCTTGCAGCCCTGGAATAAATCCCACTTGGTCGTGGTGAATAATCCTTTTAATGTACTGTTGAATCCTATTGGCTAGTATTTTGGCGAGAATTTTCGCATCTGTGTTCATCAAGGATATTGGTCTGTAGTTCTCTTTTTTGATGGGATCCTTGTCTGGTTTTGGGATCAAGGTGATGCTGGCCTCATAAAATGAGTTTGGAAGTTTTCCTTCCATTTCTATTTTTTGGAAAAGTTTCAGGAGAATAGGAATTAGTTCTTCTTTAAATGTTTGGTAGAATTCCTCCGGGAAGCCATCTGGCCCTGGGCTTTTGTTTGTTTGGAGATTTTTGATGACTGTTTCAATCTCCTTACTGCTTATGGGTCTGTTCAGGCTTTCTATTTCTTCCTGGTTCAGTTGTGGTAGTTAATATGTCTCTAGGAATGCATCCATTTCTTCCAGATTGTCAAATTTGTTGGCGTAGAGTTGCTCATAGTATGTTCTTATAATTGTCTGTATTTCTTTGGTGTTCATTGTGATCTCTCCTCTTTCATTCATGATTTTATTTATTTGGATCCTTTCTCTTTTCTTTTGATAAGTCTGGCCAGGGGTTTATCAATCTTATTAATTCTTTCAAAGAACCAGCTCCTAGTTTCATTGATTTCTTCTATTGTTTTTTTGGGTTCTATTTCATTGATTTCTGCTCTGATCTTTATGATTTCTCTTCTCCTGCTGGGTTTAGGGTTTCTTTCTTGTTCTTTCTCCAGCTCCTTTAGGTGTAGGGTTAGGTTGTGTACCTGAGACCTTTCTTGTTTCTTGAGAAAGGCTTGTACCGCTATATATTTTCCTCTCAGGACTGCCTTTGTTGTGTCCCACAGATTCTGAACCGTTGTGTTTTCATTATCATTTGTTTCCATAAATTTTTTCAATTCTTCTTTAATTTCCTGGTTGACCCATTCATTCTTTAGAAGGATGCTGTTTAGTCTCCATGTATTTGGGTTCTTTCCAAATTTCCTCTTGTGATTGAGTTCTAGCTTCAGAGCATTGTGGTCTGAAAATATGCAGGGAATGATCCCAACCTTTTGATACCGGTTGAGACTTGATTTAGGACCAAGAATGTGATCTATTCTGGAGAATGTTCCATGTGCACTAGAGAAGAATGTGTATTCTGTTGCTTTGGGATGAAAAGTTCTGAATATATCTGTGATGTCCATCTGGTCCAGTGTGTCATTTAAGGCCTTGATTTCCTTGTTGATCTTTTGCTTGGATGATCTGTCCATTTCAGTGAGGGGAGTGTTAAAATCCCCTACTATTATTGTATTCTTGTCGATGTGTTTCTTTGATTTTGTTATTAATTGGTTTATATAGTTGGCTGCTCCCACGTTAGGGGCATAGATATTTAAAATTGTTAGATCTTCTTGTTGGACAGTTCCTTTGAGTATGATATAGTGTCCTTCCTCATCTCTTATTATAGTCTTTGGCTTAAAATCTAATTGATCTGATATAAGGATTGCCACTCCTGCTTTCTTCTGATGTCCATTAGCATGGTAAATTCTTTTCCACCCCCTCACTTTAAACCTGGAGGTGTCTTCGGGTGTAAGATGAGTTTCTTGTAGGCAACATATAGATGGGTTTTGTTTTTTTTATCCATTCTGATACCCTGTGTCTTTTGATTGGGGCATTTAACCCATTAACATTCAGGGTAAGTATTGAGAGATATGAATTTAGTGCCATTGTATTGCCTGTAAGGTGCCTGTTATTGTATATTGTCTCTGTTTCTTTCTGATCTACTACTTTTAGGGTCTCTCTTTGCTTAGAGGACCCCTTTCAATATTTCCTGTAGAGCTGGTTTGGTATTTGCAAATTCTTTCAGTTTTTGTTTGTCCTGGAAGCTTTTAATCTCTCCTTCTATTTTCAATGATAGCCTAGCTGGATATAGTATTCTTGGCTGCATGTTTTTCTCATTTAGTACTCTGAATATATCATGCCAGCTCTTTCTGGCCTGCCAGGTCTCTGTGGATAAGTCTGCTGCCAATCTAATATTTTTACCATTGTACGTTACAGACTTCTTTTCCCGGGCTGCTTTCAGGATCTTTTCTTTGTCACTAAGACTTGTAAATCTTACTATTAGGTGACGGGGTGTGGACCTATTCTTATTGATTTTGAGGGGGGTTCTCTGAACCTCTTGAATTTTGATGCTTGTTCCCTTTGCCATATTGGGGAAATTCTCTCCAATAATTTTCTCCAATATACCTTCTGCTCCCCTCTCCGTTTCCTCTTCTTCTGGAATCCCAATTATTCTAATGTTGTTTCGTCTTATGGAGTCACTTATCTCTCGAATTCTCCCCTCGTGGTCCAGTAGCTGTTTGTCCCTCTTTTGCTCAGCTTCTTTATTCTCTGTCATTTGGTCTTCTATATCGCTAATTCTTTCTTCTGCCTCATTTATCCTAGCAGTGAGAGCCTCCATTTTTGATTGCACCTCATTAATAGCTTTTTTTATTTCAACTTGGTTAGATTTTAGTTCTTTTATTTCTCCAGAAAGGGCTTTTATATCTCCCTAGAGGGTTGCTTTAATATCTTCCATGCCTTTTTCAAGCCCGGCTAGAACCTTGAGAATCGTCATTCTGAACTCTATATCTGACATATTACCAATGTCTGTATTGTTTAGATCCCTAGCCTTTGGTACTGCCTCTTGTTCTTTTTTTTGTTGTGAAATTTTCCGCCTTGTCATTTTGTCCAGATAAGAGTTTATGAAGGAGCAAGTAAAATACTAAAAGGGTGGCAACAACCCCAGGAAAATATGCTTTAGCCAAATCAGAAGAGATCCCACATTGTGAGGGGGGAGAAAGGGGATAAAAAGGGGTTCAAAAAGAAAAAAAAAAAGAAACTATTTAAAAAAAGAAAGCCGATAACGAAAAAATATAAAAAGTGGAAAAAATATATATAGATTAGATAAACTATTTAAAAAACGTTAAAAAAGAAAACGGAAAAGTTAAAAAAAATTTAGCAGAAGAAGAGAAAAAGAAAAAAAAATTAAAAAGAAAAAAAAATTAAATTAACTGCAAGGCTAAAAAATCATGGGGAGAAAGCCATGAGTTCCGTGCTTTGCTTTCTTCTCCTCTGGAATTCCGCCGCTCTCCTTCGTATTGAAACTGTACTCCTTGGTAGGTGAACTTGGTCCTGGCTGTGTTTCCCGTTGATCTTCTGGGGGAGGGGGCCTGTTGTAGTGATTCTCAAGCGTCTTTGCCCCAGGCGGAATTGCACCGCCCTTACCCGGAGCCGCACTGAGTAATCCGCTCGGGTTTGCTTTCGGGAGCTTTTGTTCCCTGAGCGCTTTCCGTAGAGTTCTGGAGGACGGGAATGAAGATGGCGGCCTCCCGGTGTCCGGCCCGGAGGAGCCGAGAGCCCGGGGCCCCACTCCTCAGTGCGCCCTCAGAGAACTGCGCCCAATGACTCCCGTCACCCTGGCCTCCGGCAACGCTCTGAGCTGACCGAGCCTGCGACCGGTTCAAGGCAACCCCGAGCTGAGAGTCACTCCTCGGCTCTGTCTCTGTAGCCGGCTTCCCCGTTCTAATACTGGTAAGCTCTGCGACACTCAGACACCCCCGATCCTTCTGCGACCCTGCGGGACCTGAGGCCGCACTGACCCCGCCTGGGCTTCACCCCAGTTAAGCCTCTGGAGCGATGTCCCTCAGCGGAACAGACTTTTAAATGTCCTGATTTTGCTCCGTTGCTCCGCCGCTCGCCGGGAGCCGGCCCCTCCCCCCGCGGTCTATCTTCCCGTCGCTTTGGATTCACTTTTCCGCCAGTCCTACCTTGCAGAAAGTGGTTGATTTTCTGTTTCTAGAGTTGCTGTTCTTCTTCTCTTCAATCTCCCGTTGGATTTTTAGGTGTTTGCAATCTTTAGATAAGCTATTTAGCTGATCTCCCGCTACCCGAAGTAGTCTCAGCCTGCTACTTCTCCGCCATCTTGACTCCTCTCCGAGTTTCTCATTTTTATATAGTCAAGTTTATCATACTCTTCCACTGCAGGTCTTTTTCTCCAGTACTTTCATGGTTGTAAAGTTCTTCCCTATCCAGACTGAACTGCACAATTCAAATGACACCTATTTTTGTTTTGAATGTATATAGGTTCTTGAAAAAATCTAATTTACATTTAAAATTTTGAAAAGCTTAATTGAGTCTTTATTGTTGAGCAATTTAACTTTTTTATTTCCCTTGTGTACTATTAGAACTTAAAAAAAAAAGAACTTGAATGAGCTTTTATATCCTTCTCCTGCTTTCTTATTCATGACTGCTTATAAAAATAATTTGGAATTCAGAACTTTGTTGTTATTCAATTACTAATACTTGGATACCATTTACGCCATTTTGTTCCATAAATATATGTCAGTAGTTGGCTAATTCTGTGTCGGTATGTGATACTGGTTTGGGTAACTTGATATTTCACTGAATTTTATGTTTCCGGCAAGTCTATATAAAACTCCAATTTCTTTATGCTTGAATTTTTAATTCATGAGTTTTATTTTAATAAGGAGAACTATAGGTATGAGTACTTTTTGGGAGAAATATATATGCATGACATATTTTCTAAGTAAAACATGAGGAGTTTATTATTCTTCCTTCACATACAAATTTGTCACTTGGCCTTAGAATCCTTGTGTCACAAACACATTCTCTTAAAGTTTACAGATGTGATTCTACAGATGTTACCACCTTGTGGTGCCGTGTGAAGAAGACATTTGAGATCTACTTGTTTATTACATGAGCACTTTCATCGTTTTTGTTGTGTTGGAATTTGTTTTGCTGGGAGATTTGGAGGTGAGGAGTTTGAATTCGGAAACACAGAGGGTCTCACAACTTAACAGGAGTGAACCCAGTGGATTTTTGGGTTGACTCCTGTTTGTAATCAACTGAGGAATGAATCACAAGTATGGAAATAAAAACAGAGCTTAGGCAAATGTATCAAACAGGTTGACAGTGAGATGGGGACATGAGGCATTTGCAAGAGGCCTTCAAATTCAAGAATTGGAAGTAAAGGCAGTATGTTTTGCTAATTAGGATAACCCATTAGAGAAGGTGCATCTGATAATAGGAGAGAGAGAGAGATAAGGCAACAGCAGTACTGGAGAAAGGAAATAGTCTTGGGATTTAGAATGCAAAACCAATAACTCATAGTTCACAGGAGGAAACTTCCTCTGTTGTACGGAGACTGAAGAAGAAACGCCATCAGTGACTATGGTTAGGGGCGGGAAGATGAGTGCCTTGTATTTGATGACTTCTCTTTTCCTCAGTTCCAATATGAACCTTGGTCATTAGTTGAAAAAAAAAATGGAGAAAGAAGTGGTAGAGGCTTGAGCAGCCAGAAGAAGGTGTGAAAACATCTTCTTGGAAAATGAGGAAAATCCAGTTAGAGAAACAGAATTGTTTGAAGGGATATATTTAAATGTAAAGATGTCCATTTAGTTGTGTTTGTTATATAATTATAAATGTACATTTTCTTCTCTCGCAATGAATGTCGTTTGTATGTGTGCATAGCATATGCTTAGTATATGCACTGCCAATTTAAAGACAGTCATATTTGACTCTGATTATATGGTTTATCAGTATCAGAATAGTAGTGGTGGAAAATAAAAAATGTGAAACAGACCAAGTGCCCTCTGGGAATTCTAACATTTTCTGAGGTTCTCTGTTCTGATTTATTCATGAGATTCCAAGATTTATCATAAAGCCTCTCACCTGGTAGACATTTGACATGTCACAAATCCTTCTCTACAAAGCCCAGTCCGATGGACTTTCTACAGGACTAGAACCATACTTTTCACCTGTGTATATTTTAAGAGATAGGAAATTAGTGGGTCTATGTAAGATTCTCAATATTTAGTTGATGATGAAATTGAATTTATAGTAACAAAATACATATTTTTAAAGTTCTAGCTTCCAATAGTGAAGGAGAGATTGACTATACTTGTTCATTCTTCTGTTTTCATGAAAATGAAAATTCCTTCAACCTCGAGTCGAACAAAAGTAAAAATTATGATAGTAAGACCATCCCCAAATTAATATTTTTATAGAAGATATAATCTTTTTTAATAAACCACTAGAGATCTAAAGCATAATACTTTTGGCAAAAACTATAAGTAGACAAATGAATATAATACACCAAATATTTTAAGGAGATAGAGGAATACATTTTTTAGATGAAAAACTATGAAATACAAAGCCATACCCCAAATCTACAATGTTTTCAATCAGATTCACATGAATACATTGGAACTGCAAGTTTTATAATAACTCTCCAAGTCATGTAAATAACTATACTTGCTTCTCTCCTAGGCTACCTAGAGTAGACAAAACACAAAGAAAACACATTTGAAATGATTTTATTAAAAACTATACATCAAGATCCTGTAAAAGCTATAACTGTAACTTTATTGACTGCATCAATTTGAGATTACAACATCTTCTTTAACATTTCTGAAAATAGATGGCATTATTCATCATTGTGTAGCATTGTTGCGTTGTGTTCAAAATGGTCACTTACTGCCCTGAGATCTAAGTTTAAGGGACAAAAATGATAACTTGTCTACTAGGCTGACAGAGAGATGTGTTTCCTTTTTGGTAGGTTTCATTCCATGTTAAATTCAGACTAAATTCTCCAGATCAGCAAATCACATCTATCATGCTCTACTACCAAGTATATGTATAAATTCAGATTTTTTATTTCTACCTTGTCAATTTCACACACTACATTGTGATTTTTCACTGCCTTTATTTTCTTTAACCCTGATTTGCTCCACAGAAGGTAGAATTTTCTGTCATTATTTTAACATTTAGTACTTGAAAGTGAGCATTTAACTCTGTTTTGCTAAATTGAATACTTTTGTAAGGAAAGATTCCAAAAGTTGAGAGAAAATGACCCAAATATATTAGCGCATAAAATGCCTGTCACATATTTTTTTATGACTGAGTTATAAAATTGAATCCAGCAAGACATCAAGCTGTATTTTGTGGTGCAATGATCTGGTAGATATGCTTCTTAAGATCTTTAAAAAACAATTTGTTTTTTATTTTTTATTTCAAAGACTTTGGAAAAACTGCTTTTCAAAGAAATGAAAGACCGAAAGCAGCCCTGTTTACTTAAGGGCTTTGACAACGTGAAGAGCTGTTCAGACAGCGGAGATCCCATCTCTGACTGAACAAGCATTTCAGCACTGTCCCTGGCGTGACTTTACCTCCTATGGTTTTCTTCAAAATCGAAGACTGTCAATAACTACTTCCTCACGGCCAAAACAAATCGCATTTTGTTCCACTTCTGAAATTTCAAGGTGAAATGAATTTGAAATTTCGTTCTGTAAATCAACGCTTGTAGAAGTGAGAGGAATTTGACCTTTTTCTTTGCACGCTGATGAACTACAACAGAGAGAAACCAAGTGCATAAGAGAAATTTCAAAGATTTAAGCTTCAATCTTTTTAAGCTCATTTGCAAATGTCAGTCAGGGCACTTGTCTACCAAGCGATTTATTTACTCTTGCTACCTTTGGCGGAAGGAAAAATTCACTAACTAGAAATAAAGAAATCACTACACAATAAAATATTTGACCCTCAGACAGACAGTCCCATGTATTTCCCTGCTATGTCATTAAAATATTTGTTGTTACTCATGATGATGTCTGTCTTTATTTTAACATTTAGTACTTGAAAGGGAGCACTTAACTCCGTTTTGCTAAATTGAATACTTTTGTAAGGAAAGATTCCAAAAGTTGAGAGAAAATGACCCAAATATACTAGTGCATAAAATGCCTGTCACATATTTTTTGGATGATGGCTTGTTTTAGGTGATCTTTCCCCCCTCAAAATTGTGGGAAAACTCCATAAAACGTGTTGCACAACAAATCACTGCATGACATTTTAATTCCTTTGAAAGAAAGTCACTCTACACTATTTTGTATAAGGAGTTTTCTTTATGATTTATTGATTCTTGCTATATACATGATGCAAAATGTTGAGAGAGTTTATATACTAAACATTAATAAATTATGTTTTCTAAAAAACTGGGGTGAACAAGTAAAAAGAGGGAATGTTTTGTGGGTTATAAAGCATTAATGCTTAAATTCTGATTGAATTATTATCTCTTGTGCCACAACTGCTTTATTGTGTTTTGTTGCCTATTGATGGTCCTGGAAACTCAGTCTTTCTTGTTCTGCTTGAGATCAGATGGTCCTGGTCCATCGACTCTGTCCAGTCCATCCTTCCCAATATCCTCCTTGTGCTCATCTTCCTCTGCCTATGTCATTCTTAAGCTGGGATTTTTCACAGATGTGTGCAAGGCCCTTTGCTATACTTACTTCCATATTTTCCTTTTATAATGTTACCTATCACCTACACCTTGGTGATTGCCAAACTTCTATTTTTCAGCTTTCTTTTGGTCGTTGCCTCTTGATCTCCAAGTATATGTGACTGTAATAAACAGCTTCTCTGGAAATTCTCTGTCTTCGTCCTACCCGAAATTCTACTTCCTCCAAGAGACTTCTCCATTCTCCCACCTGTGATTTCTATCTTGATAAAAGGCATTTTTCTTTAATATGCAGTTTAAATATTAGATTTGTTCTTCCCATATTTTTCAGATTTAATTACTCACTCTACCACATCAATGCTATGTGTCTAAACCCCTTAAATCTCTGTGTTCTTCTTCTTCCATAGGTCCACTATCTTGGTTGGCACACTGATTTCCCCAAGTTGAGATAATGCAATTTCTTCCTGCCTGGTACCTCTGCTCCCATCTTGTTTCCACTCCAGCAGTCTTCTCCACAGAGAACACTGAGGTTTGGAGAATACTGGGGGTCATATTGGATGGATGCGAGCTTCCAAGTGAAAGGAAGAAATGGTACCAAGAATGCCCACCAGCCAAGAATGTATCCCAGAAAACTACATCAAGTAGTTGAGAGGAAACAGAATGGAATCTTCCAGTCAGCAGGTATTTGGTGTGAAAATAAAGATAATCATAGGAAAAGGAATTTAAGCACAGTCTGTATTCATGCATAAATTTCATGCTGTCCAGATAGAGGCAGGTATTTAAAATTCCATTTCATCCGAGGGAAAGAATATGTCTTTAGCTTCTCCATTATTTCTGAGGTACACTTATTTATTGGCTGTATATTAATTTATTTAGTAGAGATATTAGCATACTGCTCAAAAATACATATTTTAAAATTATTTCAAAAACACTGTATATCATTTCCTCAAAATTTTAGAACACAATTCTAGAAATGAATACTATTTATTTCAATTTTGTTAAAATGTTAAAATTAACAGAAAAGAAATATAAAAGATCAAATTTCTCAAATGTCAATATGATTTGCACAATATTTTGACCACATAAAATCACGTATGTTTTCCTTATTCTTTCTTTAAAATCTTAGTTCTTTCCTCTTAGAATTGTATTCTTTCCCTCTTGTTTGGGAGACAAAATGGTATTTTTTTTTTACTAAAACTTTGTCTATTAAGATCAAGAAAATGTCGGGCGCCTGGGTGGCTCAGTGGTTTAAGCCTCTGCCTTCGGCTCAGGTCACGGTCTCAGGGTCCTGGGATCGAGTCCCACATCGAGCTCTCTGCTTGGCGGGGAGCCTGCTTCCTCCTCTCTCTCTCTGCCTGCCTCTCTGCCTACTTGTGATCTCTGTCTGTCAAATAAATACATAAATAAAATCTTTAAAAAAAAAAAAGATCAAGAAAATGTCAGTAAAACTTACCAGCTATATAGGTCTGTAATTAATTTCAACCAACATATCTATGGTGATCTTTTTTTATTTAGAATGCTGGGATTCACAAGAATTTTCTCAGGACTGATTTCATGTGCATGGAAGCTGAATGGTCACATGCATTTGGGATTCATCAGGGTTTGAAATTTAATGGTCAGAATTTGAGAGATAACACTATTACAAGTTGCATGGAATTGGTAAATCCTTTAATAGTTTAACAGAAACAGATTATCCTCAAATGATCATAAATCCTTTCCTAGATTGTTTTATGAAATGAGATTGATTGAAGAATAACAATAATCTACAAAGTGAAAACAAATATTAAATCTCATTTCCTGTATTATCAGAGACTCTAGCCTCAATGGATGGATCACCTTGAACTAACATAATGTTTTCAAAAGTGGTACAATGATACTCTATAAAACATTAAAAAAAAAAAGGATTTATGGTTACACAGGTTTAGAAACAATTGTATACTATAGCCCCACTTAGAAAGGTTCTATATTGCAGCACATGAATGGCCCCAAAATGTTCTGCAGTAAAGGAAACTTATCCAACACTGTTCAACAGAGGCTTTCTGAATTTACATGATATAGAGGGTTTTTTTCATATAACACTTCTCATATTCATTTAAACTTATGGGTTCAATAAACAAGAGGAATTAAATACCCAAAGATAATTATCATACATAAAGTTAAAATGATAGTTTGTACCAATGTATATAACACCTGGGTATGTCCAGAGATTTGACTTTTAAATTTAGGTATATTTAACATAACAGACCCAAGAAACACATATAGAGAATGCACTGAGCCATCCATTCTATGCCTGCAAAAAGGGGGTATTTATTTATTGCAGAGATGAACTGAGTAAGGATGAACTAATTATGGAAATTTTCCAGATAGGGTAAGCTGTAGAGAATGAATTTTGAAGGAAATTAAGGATATGATCAGCCACGTGGGGTGGAAAGAGAATTCCAGTTAAAGCAAATCATACATGATGGTACTGAGGAGGCAGGCAAATCTCATGAGTGGATGACAGCAAACAAATGAACTTGACAGATGTGGAGTCTCAGGCTGGGAATAATGAGAGAAAGCTCAGTGAGACTGAGTGGAAATAGAATCTTAGGAGTTAGACAAGCTCAGGAAACCGATGTTTTTCATGGAACTTAAATATCAAAACATCTATACACATTTAATCAACTAGTCACCAGTGCTCACAATTCATCACAAGTTATCCTTCACTTTAAATGCTAATTATTCCTGTCTAGACATTCAGCACGTTATGTGTATAGTTTTAGGAAAGCTCAATAAATATTTTGAGTCTGGTCCTGTGCATGAAACAGAAAGTCTTTGTGTGGTTTCCCAGGCAGCTAAGTGAGAGTGGCATGAAAAACACACAGAGGTGTTTTTAACAAGAATTATCCTTGTACACTCACCTTCCTGTGAACACTGGGCTTCCTTTTACGAATTCACCTGCTCTCCTGAAGCCTTATTTGTAGGAATAATGCCAACCTTGCTCTTTTGGAATATGACAGTGGGATACTAAGAATTTAATTCCATATAACCCCACTTAACATACTGCACCTCACACCAGGCAAACCTTGAGAAAGATAATTAGAGATTCAAATACTTTCAGCATATTTCAGATCAACAGACTATAAAAAGATTTTATGATACAGATGCTCTATTTTTTAAATTCTATGAATACTGAACTTTGGGTTTATCAGATGTGGTTGTGGTAAAGTTTAAATTTAAATCGTCAGGGGAAGGAAAGCTTATGAACATAATAAACAAAAAATAAAAACAGGGAAATAGTATCATAATTTAAAGCAAGATATTTTTTATTACATAAAAATATATTCATCCTTCTTAATCATAAACTCAAAATAATTTTAAAACAACTTT
Organism: Lutra lutra; assembly: GCF_902655055.1. Lineage (NCBI taxonomy): Eukaryota > Metazoa > Chordata > Mammalia > Carnivora > Mustelidae > Lutra > Lutra lutra. The sequence goes on along the minus strand of NC_062279.1, from coordinate 82,821,493 downwards.
TCTGGAAAGGCAGAATACTCTCGAACTTATATTTCGCATTTTGCTGCTGGCTTATGAATCCTATTCCCATAAGTACTTGGCAATTATATAATTATTTTTCTATGATATAGTCCATCATTTTTAATTCTTTCCAAATTTAATACATCTCTGCCAATTATTCTGAATTAATTAGGTGGAACGTCTTTTCAGAGTGTTTTCAAAGCCGGTTATACAAGGAATTCCGCACAAATTTTAAGAATTACTGGAAAAAGTAAAAATAGATATGAAGGTCAATTTGTGTCGGTCGATTATATTCTTCCAAGAAACCAAGCTGAATCCTCTTGTGAGCAGCCTTTAGATATCAGGGTACTACAGTTGTTTTTGGCAAGTGGAATAGACATGACAGGTCTAAACCTGTGAAATTAGCTTCTTTAATGGCATTTCTATAATCTTAAAATGTAAAACAGTTCTTCAACTGTTTTGATAATAATGGTGTTATTGAGACAGTGTTTATGCAGCCAGGGCCTAGGTCCATGGACCACAATAACCAATTTGTCCCCAAGATTTGATCCTCAATATAAACCTGAACAAGCGAGTGACTGTGTTCTTCCCATATTGCAGAATACCAGTGTATTTATTTATTTACCACTTTGTTCCATAAAGGATTTGAATTGGCTTATAAATCTCAAAATACATAATGAGGAAATCAAGATTAAAGGAGAACATGGGGAAAAACACAAAAGCCAGTGTGGTGAATGCACACAGACATGTCTGCTGGAGAATCTTGAGGTCCTCTTGGTGGACCTCCGTTCTGGCTTGAGGTTCCCCAATAGCAAGAGGGAGAGAGATAGAGGAGTGGGGAGAAAAAGACATGCTTAATTATTTAGTCAAAGTTTCCATAGAAATTAAGAATCAAGCAATTATTTTGAATATAGGAATATTTTTCTGAGACCTGAATGGGAGGACGGGCAGCATGGAGAAGCAGACATTGCCCTTGGCAACGTCCCTAAATTACTGGGAATATTGAATTGGACACGATTTTTTTCTAGCATTTCTCGATGAGGCCATTGGTTAATGATGAAGACAATTCTACAATGATCCAAATAGACATGTTTCTTTGTTTTGAGTCCAGCACATTATGTAGAAAGGAATTCCCTAAGTCTCATTTCATTTTCTTGGAGGCTCCCTTAGACTGAAGAGAAATTATTTATGTAATTAGTTCTTCCTTTGATACTTGTTGAATCAAAGTCTAGAATTTTCTTTTAAAAACACAATTAGGGTAGGGGCGCCTGGGTGGCTCAGTAGGGTAAACCTCTGCCTTCAGCTCAGGTCATGATCTCAGGGTCCTGAAATCGAGCCTACATCGGGCTCCCTGTTCAGTGGGAGACTTGTTTCCCCCTCCCGCTCTGTCTGCCTCTCTGCATACTTGTGATCTCTGTCTCTGTCTCTCTCTCTGTCAAATACATAAATAAAATCTTAAAAAATTAACACAATTAGTGTAAAAAAAATGATGATGGACATTGAACGTTGGTATGTATTCTTTTTCCTTGAGAGTAGTGCAAAATATGTGTAAATTATAACAATATTATTTTATTTTAACAACTTTAATTAATATTTTTTTTCTTACAACAGTTTTAAAACTCTATTTTAGTTATTTTATCTTCAGAATTTAATAAAGAGCTGGAAGATGTTAAAGATGCCTGCCAAATGATGGCACTCTGTGTTCATTCTCAGCTGTATTTTACAGAAAGTCTTTTCTGATGCTCAAACTACAAGGTTAGGTCTATTTTCCTCATTAAAGACTGTCTCATAAGTTTCCATCTATGGAAGGAAATTTGGCTTCCGAGGTATTTCTCTTTAATCATCTGAAAGCTTTTAAAAGCTGTTTAATTATAAAGCACACAAATCTATAATCTTTGGCAGATAAAAATTATAAGAGCTAGTCTTCCTGCTGCTGTTCATTTTATATGGGTTACTTACAAATAAATCTAGCTTTTCTTGGTTTGAATAATTATTTTCAAAGACATGGCTTGCCTTATATCATTTTCATCTGCATAATAACTGTTAAAAACAAATTTTTCTAGCTATTGCTAACTAACATTTCTTTATAATCTGGATCAAACTCAAACAGATTGCTAAAAGAATGAAATGATAAAAGTTTTCTTGCTCCCATGTGATGTTGAAAATGTGGTTTCTGTCAGTTCTTGGGATTCGAAATGTGGAATAAATACCCTCACAAGAATAGTACACTAGAGATGCCACAGTCCTCATCCTGCTCTCATGCTTTTCTGAGGCAATAGGCCTAGGCGTAGGCCTATTATATTCTGAGACCTCATCTCCATATGTACAACTGACTGGTCCAGTGTTAAACATCTGATCCAAGCATAACCAGTTAAGTAGACTGATATATAACTTACAATATGTGGCCCTATAGGAAATGTAGTTAAAAAATCTTATTTGGTGACCAGATAGTTGAACTAAACTACATACTAAGAATTTGTCAATTTGAAGAGAGATTTTTTTTTTTTAAGATTTTTTATTTATCTCAGAGAGAGAGAGATTGAGAGCACAGCAGGGGTAGCATTAGACAGAAGGAGTGGGATAAACAGATTCCCTGCTGAACAGGGAGGGCTCCATCCCAGAACCCTGAGATGATGACCTGGGATGAGAGCAGACACTTAAACCACTGAGCCACCCAGCTGTCCTTTGAAGAGAGATTAGAAACAAAACAGCTATGAGGGAGAGACAGAAAGACCACAGAAGCCAAAGTAAAATATAAGGCAAATCATGAGGGTACAAATAGCACAATTTAGCAGGTGAAAGTCATCAGTAAAGGAAACAGATATGCAAGAAGATAGAAATTCAGGAATGAATGATAATTTTGTCCTTAGGGATACTTCAGTTCTTTAGGATCTTTAATTCTAGTTGCTTATGTAAGCATACTCTTATGTAAATCCTCATTTGTTTGAATTTACTGAAAAAAGTCTTTATAGCTTAGAACCCAACGAGCCGGTCAACAGGTATGCAGGCCCAAGGGAATATACCCAAAGGCATATGATGACGACAGAAACACACATGGGTATGAACAAGTAAAAATAAATGAATTAATTCTAAAAAATAGCATTAATAGAAAGAATGTCATGGGGGATTTCAACAATGAGGAAGACACGCTAATGGCATATGTGGTGTGGATTGTACTGCAGTTGGAAGTCTTCAGCAGACACTAACTGCAGACAGTGAGAGTGCTAGAGCGGGAAGTTAGTTAGGCTTGAACAGGGTGCCTGGAGGCCGGCAAAGGGGCAGATGGAAAATTAGGAAAGTTAGAGACCTGTTCTGGCAGCACTCCAAAAACAAAACCACAAGACGTCAGGTTAAATCAGGCAGGCCCAAGACAAAGAAGGCAGAAACCCTAAGTAAGGGAGAAAAGATGTGAAGCCCTGATCTCCCCAAAATCCCCTCACCAAGGAATAAATATCCCATGCCCTTAGTAACCAGCTGTCAATAAAAGGTCAAGACCCAAACTCCAGGCGCTGCTCTCCCTTCAGCTTGCCTGCTCTCATACCTCGAGAGTATACTGTCACATGAATAAACATTCCTACTAGCATCGCCCAACCCTGAGTCTGGTCTGTCCTTGAATTCTTTCTTGCATCGAGACCAGAGCCTCTGGTGATTTCCCTGGGACGGGCTGGGTGGAGGCTTCAGGGCTCCAGAGTCTCCCTAGTCCACCAAACGACAAGATGGTATTCACAGGACTGTGATGGCTTGGAGAAGAGGCAAAAGCAAGGCTGGGCCTGGATCCTCATGTAGATTATAGAAACAGAATTCATAGGAACAAAGAAACAAAAATCTCTAGATGGAGTCTAGAGTACCTCCAGAAGAGAACTAGACTTAGAAATTCACACTTGGGAACAAAAGAGGTCTGCCATTATCAGAAATGTTTCCAAGCAGAAAAATTGGAAGAGGAAATTGGCCTCTGAAGCTCGGTTACTAGGATCAACGAGCTCAGGAATTTTAAATGCTGAATAGTATTAGAGGTAAGTAGTTAGCACTGTGATCCTGCACCCAAGACTCAGAAATGCTGGTTGGCTTAACCCTGGATGAAGTCCTGAGGGAAGTAGCTTTCCAAAGTATTTCTGGATGCCCTACAGGTTCCAGAGTATGCTCCATAAAAAAAGAGTTTTTCAGGGGGTGCCCAGGTGGCTCAGCCAGTTAAGTGGCTTGGGTCATGAGCCTCTGGTCCTGGGATCAAGACCGGCCTTGGGCTCTTCGCTCAGTGGAGAACATACTTCTCCCTCTGCTGCTCCTTCTGCTTGTGCTATCTACCTTTCTGTCAAATAAATAAATAAAATCTTAAAAAAAGAAAAAAAAAACAAAACAGTATTTCAGGGGCAAGCCACTGCTTTAGGGAACACTTATAGCCATAAACTCTTAAACTCTTCTCTCTCTCTGTCTCTGTCTCTCTCTCTCTCTCTCATTGTTTTGCTTTGGATCTTGGTTTGTTCACTGTACACAAATTTGGCCCTAATTTTTTAATGGTCCATGCTTTCTTTCCTAAAAACAGCTAGTCCAGAAGCTAGAGCCCCACATCTCTCATGATTCATGTTAATTTCTTTTTCACTTCCACCATGCAAAAGTCTACAAAAGTTTGCTCCACTCTCAGGCCTGCTCCACCCCTGACAATGTAATACTGGCCAGAGCCTTTCTGTCCTGGGGAGGGGAGGCTAGGAAACTTGAACTTGGGAAATCAATGGAACTTTATCAGTAAAACTAAAGCCTCAGCCAGAAGGGAAGTTCAGCAATGGGAACTTGGCCATAGGAATAGTATTATTGAATGGCTCTTTAATCTTCTAGTCTGATAGATCTGTTGTCCTGGAAAACCAATGGCCTTCCAGTGGGGAGTTAGGGAATCAGTGCCTGGGCACAATGGCAGGACCTATATAATTAGTAGGCAGTAATCAAATTATAAATACGCATAACTAGAAAGTCAGAGAATATAAAAAGGCCTTAAATTTAAAAGCAAGTCGGGATTCCTGGGTGGCTCAGTGGGTTAAGCCTCTGCGTTTGGCTCAGGTCATGATCTCAGGGTCCTGGGATGGAGCCCCGCATAGGGCTCTCTGCTCAGCAGGGAGCCTGCTTCCCCCTCTATCTCTGCCTGCCTCTCTGTCTGCCCTTGATCTCTGTCTGTCAAATAAATAAATAAATCTTTAAAAAAAAAAAGAAGCAAGTCTATCTATGAGCCAGCCTTTACCCTTTGTCTCAATACAATCAACAATCAATACAACAGTTATTGTCTATTATTACTTTTTAGACAGAGCTTGCAACAGTTCAGTAAGGTACTATTATATATTATTACCTTTTTCACAGATGTTGAGAGTGGACAGTCAGAATCAACCAACAACATTCAAAATCAAAGCCCATGCAATTAACCTTTCATATTTGTATTACATATACACCTTGGCACAGACTAAACAGATTTAATGCAAATGAAGTTTCCTCATCAGATACTATATCAGTCACAATAACAGTATTTTATTCTAAGAATAAAAATTATAAAACTTCTTAATTTTAGTATTTGGCAATAAAGAAACAGAAAAAACCTTTGACAGAGATTAGTATAAGTACTTTTTTCTAAATTTCCCAAATGTACACACTTGCTAACAATCTGGGAGAAATAGGCTTTTAGAAATTAGAAGCTCTTAGATACTAGATATATAATTAGATCAATTAATAATATACTACTAATGGCTATTGACTTTCTATTATTCATCTTTACTAAAATCTGTTAAGAACAAAGGCAACATTATATTTCATGGCTCAAACTTAATTAGAAAATGTATTTTCAAAATTTTCTAGTGATGTTACAATTTCATTTCTTCATATGAAAACTTCCAAATTGCCTAGTGACTGATATCCATCCCCTAGCATATACCTCTGTATTTTCTTTTTCATATACCCCTGTGTTATGGCAATTTGTGTCTCCTACCAAAAATCATTAAGAGCATAATCTTTTTGAAAGAATATCAAAAGATGAGCCTAGGGGCACCTGGGTGGCTCAGTGAGTTAAAGCCTCTGCCTTCAGGTGCCTGGGTGGCTCAGTTGGTTAAGCAACTGCCTTTGGCGCAGGTCATGATCCTGGAGTCCCAAGATCAAGTCCCACATCAGGCTCCCAGCTCCATGGGGAGTCTGCTTCTCCCTCTGACCTTCTCCCCTCTCATGCTCTCTCTCACTCTCTCTCAAATAAGTAAATAAAATCTTAAAAAAAAAAAAAGCCTCTGCCTTTGGCTAAGGTCATGATCCCAGGGTCCTGGGGTCAAGCCTCACATCAGGCTTTCTGCTCAGCGGGGAGCCTGCTTCCTCGTCTCTCTCTGCCTCCCTCTCTGCCTGCTTGTGATCTGTCAAATAAATAAATAAAATCTTTAAAAAAAAAAAATCCTACAGGTGATAATATTTTGCAGGTGACCAAATTTTAAAATGTGTTTTCTAATTGGGGAATCTGCCTTATTTAAATATGGTCCTATTCTTGCTTATATTGTGTGTGTGTATGTGTGTGTGTGTGTGTGTGTGTATATATATACTGTCTCAATTTATGTTTTACAAGAGCATTTCTTTGTAAATTTTATAAGCATGACTTTTGTCTCTATTCAAATAAGCATTCTACTTGTTCATTTATTAATGACCCAACAGTAGAGTCTACGCAAATGTGACAAATATGTGTAGCCAGCTTTGAGGATTAGCATAAAAGGACCATTTTTAAACTGGATATTTCTAGTGTCACTAGAATTGGATTCATTTTAGTGTGGTTTGTACTAACGTAACACTAATAATTTCCAATTACATTTCGCAAAGGATCTTTTTATAATATCCTCTAATTTATAACTAATTTTTGGAAGTTTCTTATGATGGTATTACCAGATTTGTAACCGAATAAGTGCTTCAGAAATACTTTGAAGTAAGGTTCTGAGGTAGTAAAAAATAATAATGTAATAATATGTAATAATAACTTCAATTGTTTTCAAAATTGCATGAAATCAAGAATTGTTTCTCTTGTTAAAAGAAATAGGTATAGGGACGCCTGGGTGGCTCAGTTGGTTAAGCGGCTGCCTTCGGCTCAGGTCATGATCCCAGCGTCCTGGGATCGAGTCCCATGTCGGGCTCCTTGCTCAGCGGGGAGCCTGCTTCTCCCTCTGCCTCTGCCTGCCACTCTGTCTGCCTGTGCTCATGCTCTCTCTCTCTCTCTAACAAATAAATAAATAAAATCTTTAAAAAAAAAAGTTTAAAAAAAAAAGAAAAAAGAAATAGGTATATATCTTTTCATATTACAAATACATACTAATACTATTTTTTTGAATATAGTACCATAATGTTTTAAGTCCATAGGAAAGAATTTTGCCATAGTCACTCCCATATGAGAACAATCCCGTCAAAATCTTGTTAAATTGATTATTTTCTGTTATTCGTCAATTCCACTAGCAGTGTGCATGTAAGATATTGAAAATCAATAGTAATTGCAGAAGTGGGTCAGTATAATCCAATTTTTAACCTTTAGTTTTTATACTTTTCAAATACGAGTCCCCAAAATATAGTGCGCAAAAGATGAGCACAGCAGATTGTCACTAAACTACTAAGGAAAGTTGGCATGTTCAGTTTATTTCTGCCTGTAGCGAATCAAACAAACGCTTTGGTAATGTATAATCATGAAATGGAATATAATCTCTTTCAACCAGCTGGAAAACAGATGTGGGTCCTTATCCTCAGGGGAATATAGTCTAAAGTGGGAAAAGAACAGAGGATAGAGAACAATTAGAGAACAAGGGTAGTTTGGAAGGGTCATAGAGAGAGGCCATGGCTAGAATACAGCTCATTCCTCAGTATAGAACAGACATAAAAAGCACATCACTAAAGTACCCATCAAGGGTACTTTTGGCGTGTTTCTCTTCTGTGGACCCCGACCAGATTCAGCCACTAATTCGACCTTGAAGTTCAATGGAGCTGATGTTTTTTAGGCTATTGGTTTCTTCCTGAAAGGAATGATTCTGTTCTTAAATAAGTTATGTTAATGAAGCTCAAGGGGACGTCAGATAGAGGCACAAGTCTCACACACTTGGAGGGCTTGATTATTTGCTTTTCCATATAGACCCTAATGAAATAAGAAATTAGATTCTAAGATGCTCTAACGCAATGATTTTTTACTGTATTCAATATAGTTGCTGTATCATCTATAGATTTAATCCTAATGGCAACCTTGCAAAATACCATAAGAAGATTACATGAGAAAAAGGAAGTATGCATTATATTAAAGGAATAAAAACAATCATTTACTAAATATTTGGCTCATATGTTAAGTATTGCCAAAGACAAGCAAAGGTGAGTTGTGTTAAAATAACGTAAAAAAAAGTGTCAAAGTTAAAATGAATAAGACATACAGTAGGGTTTTGTGGTGTCCTAGAACTAGCAATGAAACCTCTTTCAGCCCTGATCCTGTAATGCTTTTGTACTCCTACTTGTCATTCCTATTAAGGCTTGGGATGATACATGGTCAGTTGAGGAGCTCCTAGCAACACAATTTGTGCTCAAATCTGGCTATTCCATTAACTTATAATGAGGACGGCCCAAATACTGAATGCTTCAGTACTATTACAGTTGATATTATACAGGTGGTGGAGGACCTCCAAGTATCTTAAGGTCAGCTTTATCTTAGACCGGCCTTTTTTTCCAAACCCCCCGGGAGCCATTTATCACAACCGTTGAAAAAGCAAGAAGACTCTTATTTCTTCATTGTGAGAAGCACTCACCCTTAGAAAGACATTTAAACCTGCAACTTTACAAAATACACTTTGCTAATAAGCCTGCACAATACCACAGGGCTTATGAAAACATAGATCAATGCCAACTACTTTATTACATGACATTGCCAATAGCAGGCACCTGCAGTGAAGCTTTCTGTTTTTAGAACACTTTTTTTTTCCTTCACATATTTATATCTTTGGATGAGAGGTTTTATACCAAGTAATCTCCTACAGTTATTACTTCATATCTGAACTCATAATTCATATTCTAACCACATAGTTATAATTGGCTGTATTAACAACTTCTTTAAGTTACCAAAGAAAAATAAAAGAAAGGAAATATTTATTCTTGATTTTTAAAAAATTCTCTTAAATTAAACCACTGAATTGCTTTGCACTTTTCAGCATACGTAGCATTAATGCTCCTCAGAGGACCAGCCAGAGAATATTTCTGTATATGTACTTCTCCCAGCTATGATAATTTTTAAAAATAATTGTGTGTTCTTTAAATGAAATACTGGTAAGTTTAAGACAATGTACCCAATAGTCCTATCTTAATTATGTCATTACATGAAATGAAATGCTTAGCTGTTTCTCATAACCCTGGAGCTTCCTCCTTAAAATGTTCACAGCTCACTAACATTTAAAGAAAAGACGTGGTGTACCTGGGTGGCTCAGTCGTTCAGCGTATGCCTTTGACTCAGGTCATGATCCCAGGGTCCTGGGATGCAGCCCCACATCGGGCTCCCTGCTCAGCAGGAAGCCTGCTTCTCCCTCTCTCACTCCCCCTGCTGTGTTCCCTCTCTCACTATGTCTCTCTCTGTCAAATAAATAAATAAGTGAATCTTTAAAAAAAAAAAAGACGTGCTTAGAAACGTTCACAGAAATATATTGAAAGAAAAAAAAAATGGCCTAATGTGTATGTGTGTGTGTGCACACCCACACAATTATGGCTATATATGCATTTCAGAGAATCAGTCCAACATTGCTTTCAAATCCATTTTAAAAATTTCTTCTTGTTTTTGAATATTCTCACAAAAGTGAATGTATTCATGGAAAATGATTTTCCTTTATTGTATCTGTTTGAATATTTGCATCTGTGTTTCTGGGCCTTTTCAGCTGTGTTCTGAGAATGGTGCTTCAGAAGGGGAGAACTTAATGTTGGCTGTTATCCAGACATATACTGCTCGCTCCTCAAGGGGCAGGAAATGGTTTCAGGACTCAATAAATAATGACATTTGTTTAACCCTGTTGTTGATTTGATAACATTTCTCTCCTAATAAAATTCTACATATTGAATACAAGTTCAAGGCTTCCTATAGCTCCGCAAAATTCCAAGGAGAAGGTGGTAGAATCACTTTATTTATTTATTTATTGGGAATATAATTGACATAGAACATTTTACTAGCATCAGGTGTAAGATGTAATGATTCCAAATATGTCTATATTGCAAAATGATCACCACAATTAGTCTAATGAAAATCTGTCCCCATACATAGTTACAAAAAATCTTTTCTCTTGTGATAAAAAATTTTAAGATCCAGTCTCTTAGCAACTTTCAGAATATGAAACAAATATTATTAACTGCATTCACCACACTCTACATTAGATCCCCTGATTTATTTAATCACTGGAGTTTGACCCTCTTCTTCCATTTCACCCCATAGCTATTCCCACTCTCACCTTCCCACTCTGCCTGGCAACTACCAAATTGTTCTATCTATGAGCTCTGTTGTTCTTTTGTTTTATTTTGTTTTGTTTTAATTTGGTTTGTTTTTGGATCCCACACATTAGTGAGATCATTAGAATATTGCACGTTCTGATACAGCGAACACTGCCAGGAGAATCAGAAACACGTTTCTGCTATTGCAAATTCAGTAGGTCTCCCATATTATACACTCAGTTCCATAAGAACCTCTCCAATGAGTTAACTGGTTTTTAAAACAAGCAACCCAGGGGCACCTGGGTGGCTCAGTGGGTTAAGCCTCTGCCTTTGGCTAAGGTCATGATCTCAGAGTCCTGGGATCAAGCCCCACATCGGGCTCCCTGCTGAGGGAGCCTGCTTCCCCCTCTCTCTCTGCTTGCTTCTCTGCCTACTTGTGATCTCTCTCTCTGTCAAATAAATAAATAAAATTTAAAAAAGCAAGCAACCTAAATATCTAAATCTTGATTCACATGGGCATCTATTTAATATAATATGGTCATACATTTCATATTTTGAATTTTTTTTATTTTAAAGTTATTTGAGAGAGAGAGTGAGAGAGCATGAACAGAAGGAGGGGCAGAGTGAGAGGGAGAAGGGAGCAGGGAGGATGATGTGGGGCTTGAGTCCAATCTCGACTCTCCAGGATCATGACCTGAGCCAAAGGCAGATGCTTAAATGACTGAGCCACCTAGGCACCCCTCATTTTTGTTTTAGCAAGAAAAAATTTGAAGCATTTTGAGATAAGAATTTGAAATTATGGGTAAATCTAATTATCAAGTTTATTTAGATACTCAGAATATAAGTGATTTGGTTATCTTTACATATGTCTATTACAAAAATAGCACATATAACAAGGTCTTGTTTAGTGTTATGAGTATATAAATAGTAATTATATATTTACTATGTATATTATATATTTGTATTATATTTATATTATTATATTATACAGTTATATATTTACTATATATATTAATTACATGTTTCATACATTTATCACAGAATAGAATAAAATTTAAATTGTCATGAAGAGCCAATCTATATTTCTCACCATACTAAATTGACTAAAAAAGGTCAAGCAAACAAGAATACTTCCAAAATAAATTGTGTTTTTTCCATAAAAACAAGAGAGCAATGGAACATTTTGTTTTATAATCTACAACACAATATAATGTAAAGAACTTTTAATTCTTTTGTACAATTAAGTTCATAACATAGTTCTAGTATTGAAATAACAGGGTCTTATATTTTTAAAGTGAAACAATAACATCAGAATGGCCAATTCATAGATTGAAAGAAATTGCATGGATCAAGTTCTGGTTTAAATTTTCAAAGAAAATGATAAGAATCTTTCCATACAAAGTTCATGTCACATCATGAAGCTAAAGAAGGGTATGCAAAAGGAGAAAGTAAGTTCTACCATTTTATAAAAATTTTAATACTAAGTAAATATCTTGGATTATAAAATATCTGCACTTTAAATTTACAAAAATATGTTTTGTTATCAAAATATTAATACTTGATCTTATATAATGATTTGATATTGAAGTCATACTCTGAATTGGCCTCTGTTAGTTTTATTTGAAATTATATTTAAAGCATACTATTAGGTATTTCCAGGGGGCAGCTGGTTGGCTCAGTCAGTTAAATGTCTCTTGCTAGTCTATTCTATGGCTCTTTCAGGCTGACCTGTCCTTTTTCCTTTATTAGGTCGAGCAGGTCCCCAGCAGATTTAACCTTCGTTATTGGCCTGTCAGGAAAAATGATAAGGACAACACCAGAGGAGGTGCCTTTGCTTTCTAGAAGAAAGGCATATGGAGAATGGGGACACTGGGAGAACAACATGAACTTACAGTGAAGGAGTGGCTTACTTTTCCAAGTTTGAATGTTCAGAGGGGTCTGAAAAGATAAGGCTCTGTTCACCAATATTTCCCATTCCATCCTCCTGGATCGTAGATTTCACCTGACTTTAGCAATGACAGGTCTACCTTTCCTGGATAGCTATGATTCTAGTGATGAAATCCTGACCTTACTCTTCAAATCTATCTGTTCCTCTACTTTTTTTTTTTTAATTTTTTAAGATTTTATCTATTTATTTGAGAGAGAGAAAAGAGTGAGTGAGAGTGAGCAGGGAGGGTCAGAGGAGGAGGAAGACGGGGAAAGAATCTTAAACAGATTCCACACTGAGCACAGAGCTGGGTACAGAGCTTGAGCCCCCAACCGGTTGATGAGGACATACGCTGGAACCAAGAGTCAGACCCTGAACCAACTGAGCCACCCAGGTGCCCCTCTATTCCCTTTTGATAAACTAGGAAGGAGACTCTGTCTCTGTCAGTCAGCCTCTAACCTTTTGCTCATGACTCTCATTTTCTTATTATCTGTCTTCAGATCACCAACACAATTCAGTAATAATTAGCAGACTGTTGACCTTGGAACATGCCCCCCCACCAATTACTTAGATGCCCGAATCTTCATGCTGGCACATTTCTCCAGTGACAGGGATGTTTTTCCAGTTTTCCACTGGTGAAAACTTGAGTGCTTAGCTGTCCTCCTGTGCCCAACTTTCCACATGGAGTGAGCTAGTCCTCAAAGCCCATTTTATTGCCTATTTCTCTAATCATTTTCAGCACCACCTGTGTTAGTGTGAGTCTTCCAAGAAGTTGATGTCAGGACTAACTAGACATCCAAAAGATTTATGGAGGGAATGTCTATAAAGCAAAAAAGGGAAAGAGAGCAGGATTACTCAAGAAGCGACTTCCCACCACAAAGTGGTAATGACCTCTATCAATGGAGCATGGGAAGGAAGGCTTGGGAGGAAAAGACTCAGAAAGTGATGTAGTTTTAAAAAGTCTCAGTCCAGTGGGGTGAACCTGGACCAACATTTCCCATTTGTGGAATCTAGCACTGGTCTGGGAAAGCCTGACTCTAGTACCTCTATCATGCTCAGTCATTAGTTAGGAGCAGATCAGGGAACTGTGGTCTCAGTTTTCATATGGTGAGTCATCCAGGGTTGCAGCAGCTGGAGCAGTCAGGCAACTCCACTTTCCATAGCAGATTCTCTTAGATGGACTTCTGAGCAGTGCATCTCCGTGGCTGCTCCAGTATTCATCTAGAGACCTTGAGGCAGGTAACAAGTACGAGTCCAATAGATCAATATAGCAGGGTTACTTAAGAGGAAATACAGAAAAGCCTGAAAACCTAATGGCATATTTGGTCTGCTGTATCAACCATAGGACTACTTATTTCTGGATTTCTTTTTTTTTTTAATTTTTTAAATTTATTTTCAGCGTAACAGTATTCATTGTTTTTCCACCACACCCAGTGCTCCATGCAATCCGTGCCCTCTCCAATACCCACCACCTGGTTCCCCCAACCTCCCACCCTCCCGCCCCTTCAAAACCCTCAGATTGTTTTTCAGAGTCCATAGTCTCTCATTCACCTCCCCTTCCAATTTCCCTCAACTCCCTTCTCCTAACTCCCCTTGTCCTCCATGCTATTTGTTATGCTCCACAAATAAGTGAAACCATATGATAATTGACTCTCTCTGCTTGACTTACTTCACTCAGCATAATCTCTTCCAGTCCCGTCCATGTTGCTACAAAAGTTGGGTATTCATCCTTTCTGATGGAGGCAAAATACTCCATAGTGTATACGGACCACATCTTCCTTATCCATTCGTCCGTTGAAGGGCATCTTGGTTCTTTTCACAGTTTGGCGACCATGGCCATTGCTGCTATAAACATTGGGGTACAGATGGCCCTTCTTTTCACTCCATCTGTATCTTTGGGGTAAATACCCAGTAGTGCAATTGCAGGGTCGTAGGGAAGCTCTATTTTTAATTTCTTGCGGAATCTCCACACTGTTTTCCAAAGTGGCTGCACCAACTTGCATTCCCACCAACAGTGTAAGAGGGTTCCCTTTCTCCACATCCTCTCCAACACATGTTGTTTCCTGTCTTGTTGATTTTGGCCATTCTAAGTGGTGTAAGGTGGTATCTCAATGTGGTTTTAATTTGAATCTTCCTGATGGCTAGTGATGATGAACATTTTTTCATGTGTCTGATAGCCATTTGTATGTCTTCATTAGAGAAGTGTCTGTTCATATCTTCTGCCCAATTTTTTATATGATTGTCTGTTTTGTGTGTGTTGAGTTTCAGGAGTTCTTTATAGATCCTGGATATCAGCCCTTTGTCTATAGTGTCATTTTCAAATATCTTCTCCCATTCTTTGGGTTGACTCTTTGTTTTGTTGACTGTTTCCTTTGCTGTGCAGAAGCTTTTGATCTTGATGAAGTCCCAAAAGTTCATTTTTGCTTTTGTTTCCTTTGCCTTTGTAGACATATCTTGAAAGAAGTTGCTGTGGCTGATATCGAAGAGGTTACTGCCTATATTCTCCTCTAGGATTCTGATGGATTCCTGTCTCACATTGAGGTCATTTATCCATTTTGAGTTTATCTTTGTGTACGGTGTAAAAGAATGGTTGAGTTTCATTCTTCTACATATAGCTGTCCAGTTTTCCCAGCACCATTTATTGAAGAGACTGTCTTTTTTCCACTGTATATTTTTTCCTGTTTTGTTGAAGATTATTTGACCATAGAGTTGAGGGCCCATATCTGGGCTCTCTACTCTGTTCCACTGGTCCATGTGTCTGTTTTTATGCCAGTACCATGCTGTCTTGGTGATCACAGCTTTGTAGCAAAGCTTGAAATCAGGTAACATGATGCTGCCAGTTTTATTTTTGTTTTTCAACATTTCCTTAGCGATTCAGAATCTCTTCTGATTCCATACAAATTTTAGGATTATTTGCTCCAGCTCTTTGAAAAATACAGGTGGAATTTTGATTGGAATGGCATTAAAAGTATAGATGGCTCTAGGCAGTATAGAGATTTTAACAATGTTTATTCTTCCGATCCAAGAGCATGGAATGGTCTTCCATCTTTTTGTGTCTTCTTCAATTTCTTTCATGACTGTTCTGTAGTTCCTTGAGTACAGATCCTTTACCTCTTTGGTTAGGTTTATTCCCAAGTATCTTATGGTTCTTAGTACTATAGTAAATGGAATCGATTCTCTAATTTCCCTTTCTGTATTTTCATTGTTAGTGTATAAGAAAGCCACTGATTTCTGTACATTGACTTTGTATCCTGCCATGTTGCTGAATTGTTGTATGAGCTCTAGTAGTTTGGAGGTGGAGTCTTTTGGGTTCTCCATATAAAGAATCATGTCATCTGCGAAGAGAGAGAGTTTGACTTCTTCATTGCCAATTTGGATACCTTTTATTTCTCTTTGTTGTCTGATTGCTGTTGCTAGGACTTCTAATACTATGTTAAACAAGAGTGGTGAGAGTGGGCATCCTTGTCATGTTCCTGATCTCAACGGGAAGGCTGTGAGCTTTTTCCCATTGAGGATGATATTTGCTGTGGATCTTTCATAGAGAGATTTTATGAAGTTCAGGAATGTTCCCTCTATCCCTATACTTTGAAGCGTTTTAATCAGGAACGGATGCTGGATTTTGTCAAATGCTTTTTCTGCATCAATTGAGAGGACCATGTGGTTCTTCTCTCTTCTCTTATTAATTTGTTCTATCACATTGATTGATTTGTGAATGTTGAACCATCCTTGTAGCCCAGGAATGAATCCCACCTGGTCATGGTGGATAATCTTTTTAATGTGCTGTTGGATCCTGTTTGCTAGGATCTTGTTGAAAATCTTAGCATCCATATTCATCAGTGATATAGGTCTGAAATTCTCCTTTTTGGTAGGTCTTTGCTTGGTTTGGGGATCAAGGTAATGTTGGCTTCATAGAAAGAGTCTGGAAATTTTCCTTCTGCTTCAATTTTTTGAAACAGCTTCAGGAGAATAGGTGTTATTTCTTCTTTGAAAGTTTGGTAGAATTCCCCAGGGAATCCATTAGGTCCTGGGCTCTTGTTTTTTGGGAGGTTTTTGATCACTGCTTCAATCTCGTTACTAGATGTCAGTCTATTCAGGTTGTAAATTTCTTCCTGGTTCAATTTTGGGAGTTTATACTTTTCCAGGAATGCATCCATTTCATCTAGGTTGCTTAGCTTATTGGCATATAACTGTTGATAATAACTTCTGATGATTGTTTCTACTTCCTTGGTGTTAGTTGTGATCTCTCCCTTTTCATTCATAATTTTATTTATTTGGGCTTTCTCTCTTTTCTTTTGGATTATTGTAGCCAATTGTTTATCGATATTATTGATTCTTTCAAAAAACCAGCTTCTAGTTTCATTGATACGTTCTACTGTATCTCTGGTTTCTACCTCATTGATCTCAGCTCTAATCTTGATTATTTCTCTTCTTATATGTGGAGTTGGTTTGATTTGTTGTTGATTCTCCAGTTCTTTAAGATGTAGAGACAGCTGGTGTATTCTGGATTTTTCAATTTTTTTGAGGGAGGCTTGGATGGCTATGTATTTCCCCCTTAGGACCGCCTTTGCTGTATCCCATAGGTTTTGGACCGAAGTGTCTTCATTCTCATTGGTTTCCATGAATTGTTTCAGTTCTTCTTTGATCTCCTGGTTGTTCCAAGCATTCTTAAGCAAGGTGGACTTTATCTTCCAGGTGTTTGAGTTCCTTCTGAACTTTTCCCTGTGATTGAGCTCCAGTTTCAAAGCATTGTGATCTGAGAATGTGCAGGGAAAAATCTCAGTCTTTTAGTATCAGTTGAGTCCTGATTTGTGACGCAGTATGTGGTCTATTCTTGAGAAGGTTCCATGTGCCCTTGAGAAGAATGAGTATTGTGTTGTTTTAGGGTGGAATGTTCTGTATATATCTATGAGGTCCATCTGGTTCAATGTGTCATTCAATGCTCTTGTTTCTTTATTGATTTTCTGCTTCGATGATCTGTCTATTTCTGAGAGAGGCATGTTAAGATCTCCTACTATTAATGTATTCATATCAATATGACTCTTTATCTTGATTAACAGTTTTCTTATGTAATTGGCTGCTCCCATATTGGGGGCATAGATATTTACAATTGTTAGATCATCTTGGTGGGTAGTCCCTTTAAGAATGATGTAGTGTCCTTCTGTATCTCTGACTATGGTCTTTAGTTTAAAATCAAATTTGTCTGATATGAGAATTGCTACCCCGGCCTTCTTTTGAGGCTCATTGACATGGAAGATGCTTCTCCATCCCTTCACTTTCAGTCTGGGTGTATCTTTAGGTTCAAAATGGGTCTCTTGTAGACAACATATGGATGGGTCTTGTCGTTTTATCCAATCTGCAACCCTGTGCCATTTTATGGGCACATTTAGGCCATTCACATTGAGAGTGATTATTGATAGATACGTTTTTATTGACATCATGTTACCTTTGAAGTCTTTCTTTCTGTAGATTGTCTCTATATTTCTGTTCAATGCTATTCTTAGGATTTTTCCTCTTTTATAGAACCCCCCTTAATATTTTCTGCAGTGTCGGCTTGGTGGTTGCATAGTCTTTTAAGCCTTGCCGGTCTTGGAAACTCTTTATCTCTCCATCCATTTTGAATGCCAGTCTTGCTGGATAAAGTATTCTTGGCTTCATGTTCTCCTCATTTAGTGCCCTGAAAATATCTTTCCAGCCCTTTCTGGCTTGCCAGGTCTCTGTCGACAGGTCTGATGTTATTCTGATGGGCTTCCCTATGTAATTAAGGAGCCTCTGTGTCCTAGTGGCTTTCAAGAGATTATATCTACAATTCTGATTCCTCAATTTGACTATCAGGTGCCTTGATGTTTTTCTGGAATCTATAATTTTGGTGGTATCTATAATCTATAATCTATAGGTCTATAATCTATAATGGGTGGAGACCATTCAGCCTCTAGTACATGAACGCTGGTTCCATTTGCAATATTGGGAAAATTTTCATGAAGAACTTGTTCCACTATATCTTCTAGACTTCTTTCTTTCTCCTCCCTTTCAGGGATTCCAATAATTCTGATGTTGGAATGTTTCATGGCATCATTTATTTCCCTGATTCTGTTTTCGTGGCTTCTAAGCTGTTTGTTCCAGGCTTCCTCCTGATCCTTTCTCTCTATCTGTTTGTCCTCCAGATCACTAATTCTATCTTCTGTCTCAGTTACCCTAGCTTTGAGAGAATTTAGATTAGATTGGAACTCATTGAGAGCATTGTGACCCTCATGCCTGGTAGCTTTCAGCTCTGCCCTAACATTGTGAACATCATCTCTGGTTGCTTTCAGTTTGGCCCTAATCAATTCTGTTTGGTCATCCATGACTTTCTCCAAGCTAGCTATTGCCTGGATAATTGTTAGCCTGAATTCTCTTTCCGACATATTGTCTATGTTGATAGCCATTAGCTCTGTTGCAGAAGGCCCATCCTCTGTATTTTTCTTCGGTTGGGCATTCCTCCTCCTAGTCATTTTGGTGAGAGATGGCTGAACGGATGTAGCTGGATGTATCGACCGTGGTGCAGTCAAGGTGCACTCTGGAACGCTTCTGAGCAATCAGGATTCCCCACCCAAACGAGAGAAAAAAGAAAAAAATAAAGTAAAAAAGATAAAGAGAGAGACAGGAAAGAAAGGGGAGATAAAAGAGAAGGTTCAGCCCAAATGGGCCCCAAGGTAAGATTTATGAAGTATACAAACAAAAACAGACGAAGACTGATAAAAGTATATGACAAGAGAAAAAAAAATCATATATATATATATATATATATATATATGCAAATAAAGGAAGAACGTCGTTAAAAAGAACCCCAAGTATAATATTTATGTACTATCAGGACAAACACAAAAACACAGAAGCACTGGTGGAAGAAAAAGATGGGAGAGTGGTTATAAATTCTCAGTGTGGGTGAGGAAGGTTGTTTTAATTCTTCCTGGATGTATCTTAATATCTTTGTTAAAGGACTCAACTTTCCTAAGATAAAGGGGGATTAAAAATTAGTTTACCTATAGGGGTAGCATTGATTGGGGGAAGGGAATTACCTTGAAGTTTAACTCTATATGAATATTAGAAAATAAAAATAAAAAAGGAATATACTAGACTAAACTAAACTAAAATTTAAAATAAAAGAAATTTAAAAAATAGAAATGCAAAAGAAAAACACAGGTGTATGTATCAAAAAGTTCAGGTTAGGGGCGCCTGGGTGGCTCAGTGGGTTAAAGCCTCTGCCTTCGGCTCAGGTCATGATCCCAGGGTCCTGGGATCGAGCCCCATATCAGGCTCTCTGCTCAGTGGGGAGCCTGCTTCCTCCCTTCTCTCTCTCTGCCTGCCTCTCTGCCTACTTGTGATCTCTGTCTGTCAAATAAATAAATAAAATCTTTAAAAAAAAAAAAAAGTTCAGGCTAGAAGGTTATTATGGAATTTGATGTACTGGACATCTCACTGTGATGGTAAATAGGTTAAAAAATTATCTATATAAAAAAAATGAGCCAGAATATTGGGAACGAATTAAAAATAAAAGTTGTCCTATGAAGTAGTGGTGGTTGTTCTCTTGTCGTCTTTTTTTTTTTTTTTTTTTCTTTCCTGGTTGGTTTTCTGGGGGAGGGGCCTGCCCTCCCAAGTGGGCCTGCCACGTGGGTTTTCAGTCAGTGATGTTCCCAGAGTTAAGTCCTCCCGCCCCCCTCAAGGGGGTGGACTCTGAGGAAACTGGTTTTTTCAGGCTTTTGTTCTCTGGAGGTTTTTATGTTTGTTCACTTTTTTTTTTCCCCTCTCGCCTTGACCGCTTTTGATGGTTTTTGTAGGTTTAGAGGAAAGCAAACTGCACCCTGACCTTCCTCTCAGAGAGAAGCCTCAGTCTGGCTGCAGAGCCCAAATAAATTCCCCCTTGGCCGCTGGCAAAGCAGGTTCCGAGTCGCGGTCCCTGGGGACGCAGAATCTTTTGCTTGTACCCAAAACCACGGCAGCAGTGGCTGTCTGGGCAGCTCCAGACTGCCAGAGAGGTTCCAAGCAGCGATCGCACACTGAGATTTTCCCACTGGCCCGGGCTGGGAGTGCCTGGTCTTTCT
This sequence comes from Lutra lutra, assembly GCF_902655055.1. Lineage (NCBI taxonomy): Eukaryota > Metazoa > Chordata > Mammalia > Carnivora > Mustelidae > Lutra > Lutra lutra. The sequence continues at coordinate 82,801,060 of NC_062279.1, read as the reverse complement.
GGGTCGAGAGCACCAGGCTGGCGCCTGTGCACACCTCTCTCAGGGGAGGACACGGGGCGCGACTGGGTCTCTGATAGCACGGCATGGCACTCCCGTGGGGACTACAAAAAGGCTGTGCTTCTGCCGGCCAGCGAGGCTCCCAGCCCCTCACGGGGGCCGGACCCCACGTGCTCTCAGGTGTGCTGGTGGCTCAGGGATCAAGACCTGGTTTCTCCGCTGCACTCTCTCTGGCTCGGCACCAGGGGTGGCTGTCTTGGGTCTGGGGACTTAAGCCCCTGTCTCTAACTGTCCCGATTCCCACAATTTCCCCCCGCGATCCTTTGCTCTTTTTGAGTGCTTTCTACCAGACTCCAAGTTAATGCTGGTCCCAGACACAGGGCACTCTCGTATGTATTGGGATATTACTCTCCAATGGGTCACCTCTGGTGGCTCTCTCCCCCTTTTGTTTATCTTCCAATATCAGTCCAACGTTCCCCCTCCGCTTTACCTGGCCACTGGCGTCTTCTGCTCCTGTAGATATCCAGACATGTATAATTCTGATCTCAGGCTGATTTCTTGGGTGATCGGAGTTCTTTGGAAGGTAATCAGCTCACTTTAGGGTACAGGTTGAAAGGGCGCCTCCTCCTACTTACCCGCCATCTTGTCTCCCCCCCCATTTCTGGATTTCTAGTTAAGTAAACAATAAATCCTATTTGTTTTAATCACATTATTCAGTTTACTTTTTTCTTTCCCGAAAATAAGAAAGAAACAGCAGAGAATAGCTTAATTAATTATGTCATGGAACCAAAATTCTCTGGTTAAGTTCCACAAAAGTACTCGAAGATTGCTGGTGAATCCCAGCAGCTTTTCATAACTTTCATACCACTTTTGTGTGAAGACTTCACTTTCAAGATTTTCCTTAGCATTCAAATAACTTTATACATCTCCAAGCATTATAGTCACCATTCAAGTAGGTAAGAGGAAGAGGAGTAAGGAACAGCATGCCATCACCTGGGTTGTTCTCTGTTTAAAACCTCTTCAAGATGCTCTGCTCACATGGTTAAACTTACATTTGATTCACCAGAGTTGGATTATATGTCTCCTCCAGCCACCGAAAAGTAGTTAGAGAAAACATCTATTGTGTATGAGACAGTAAACCAATATGGGCAATATGACTTGCCACTGTCTCTGAGTTTCCATTTTCTACTACAAATGTCTTTAAGTGAGAAATATAGTTATCAGCAAGTGGAAAAAGTAAAAGGAGTAAATGTTGCGGAAAATGTAAGAGTCCAATTTTCCAACCTTCTACTGTGGGTTATTAAGATGTTGTCTAGGGGCGCCCGGGTGGCTCAGTTAAGCATCTACCTTTGGCTTCTGGTCATGATCCCAGGGTCCTGTGACGGAGACCCTATCAGGCTTCCTGCTCAGCGAGGAGTCTGCTAATTCCTCTGCCCCTTCCACACTGCTCCTGTTTGTGTGTGTGCATGTGTGTGTGTGAGTCTCTATTAAATAAATAAATAAATAAATTTAAAAAGAAAGATATTGTCTAATATTGATGACACAAGGACTACAGGACTAAGAAAAGTACCTAAAATTATATTTTGACTAAAAGATGGAGTAGTAAAGAAACTTTTCAATTTGTCTTTAAACCTTTATTCCCCTATCCTTGCCACATTATAGACAACCAAACACACTTGAGTTTAACCTTGTGGAAAGAGCCTTTGTGAATTATTCAATATTAAATAATAACACACATACACACAGATATATGTATACATATATATATACATATATACACATAAACTAATAGAAGAAAAGGACATAATTTTCAACACTCGAAAGGAAGGAAAATAGGAAATTTCTCATTTGAAAGGGGAAAAGAGGAGGCACCTGGGTGACTCAGTCATTTAAGCTTCTGCCTTTGGCCCACTCAGTTCATGATCTCAGGGTTCTGGAATCAATCCCCGCGTTGGGTTCCCTGCTTAGTGAGGAGTCTGCTTCGTCCTCTGCCCTTCACCCTGCTCATGCTCTCTCTTACTCACTCTCTTTCTCTCAAATAAATAAATAAATTAAAAAAAAAAAAGAAAGAGGAAAGGAGGAAGGAAGGAGATAAATTTGCCATGACTTATAGAGATGGAGAGTCAGAGTACTAAAACAATATTCTTAGATTAGTGTGATATTTTGACCAAAGGATGGAGTAGTGAAGAATCCTTTTAATTTGTCTTTAAATCTTTATTCCTCTATCCTTGACACATTATAGAAAATCAAACACACCTGAGTTTAATTCAGTGGAAAGAGCTTTTCTGAATTTTTTAATATTTAATGGTCTTGCAGTTTACAATTAGATTGAAGTGTACTAAGTGTTCTTTCTTTCTTTGTAATATATTTTAAAATTTATAATTTCTTGGATTAGGACACAAATCACAATTTTTAATTAATGATTTTATTGTTTCCATTGATTGCTATAATTAAACACTAATGGTATTCCTAAGACTGCCTTTTGTAGATATCAAGTAATTCCCCACATATTGGCATATATTTTGCCTTAATGTTTAAAAAGTTTAAAAAAATATCTCAGTTAATGCTATAAGTGTTTGTTATTTCAATTCCAAACAAATGAAAATATTCTCTTCTAACTCTTTTCTTTTCTTTACAAAATCCTAGAAAGTTATAATGTATGGTCTTTTTAAATTTGTGTCCAATTCTTACTGGTTATTGTTATAAAAATGTTAATTTCCAGCTCTTCTTTTTGTATCAGCATGTGAATTTTAATAGGACTTTCCAAGTTCTAAAACACAGAGTACACCTTTAAAAATTTTAAATATCAAGAGACAGTTGCATAGATTCTGCTTCTTTTATTTAGTTAATTTTATTCGCATACATCTTTTCAACCGGTTAAGGTTAGAATCTTCCGTTGGTAAAGGTTCCCAAATCTAAGAAAAGCAAAAGCGCATTCATGGGCATGTAATAATAAATAATGGATGATGCCAATCAAATTAGTTTTAAAAATACCAATAACAATATATAATATATATAATATATAATATAATAATAATATCAATATTGCCCATTCAATATTTGTTCCTATACTTTGTATGCTAAAAAAAAAAATCACACGTTTGTTTGGAATGGTAATGTGTCCAACCCCAAACAAAAATGGTAATAGCTGGGGCATTAGCAGTCCTCTTGCTCCATGTGAGAAAAGTAAGAACAACCATAAACATGTTAAGCCCCTGGCCCAAGGTCAGCAATCTCAAAATTCTGACCTTTTTTTTTTGAATGAATAAAAGGTATTTCTTTATTCCACTGTCTTAACATATGAATACCCAATATTTTTATAGTCATAGTGTTTGCCTGATTCTTTCATTATCATTGTCTCATTTGTACGTACAGAATGGATGTGGCAAAAACATATTTTTTCACTTAAGCTATGTTAACAGATAATAATTCTTTTCTGCAATGTTATCTTTGAAAACAATTGAAAGCAGTATATTGGTTTATCCAGTTACATTTAAAATCAGTTTAGATGAAAAAGTGAGGAAAAACTGGAAGATTTTTTTCTGGACAGAAAGAGATTCAAAGCAAAGTATGGTGAACTCAATGCAGATGTGGCTTATTATTTTTTATAATTACCTATAAAAATTACCTATAGAGAATTATTTTTTATAATTACCATGGCTCTAATGGAAACGTTTACATGAGGGATATGAAATCCTATAGAAGAATAAATTCTGACAAAATTTTAATATAAAGCTACGATTATAAAGTCTAGGACAAGTGAATATATTGTGTAGGAGATTTAGTATCCTTTTAATTTAGAGAAAAATAACAAAATGACAAGAATTTAATGATTTTAAACAGCTGGCAGAATTTTGGAAATATGGCAGAAAAAATTCGGATCTAGTAGGATCCTTTTTTACTAAAAATTCATGTGGATATGGGGCAAAATACATCCAGAATAAAATAAAAATGAGGAAAGAATCTGGTCAGCAGACACGAATAATAAGGCTCCAGAGGGTGCCAAAGTCGTCTCCTACCATGGAAGTTTTGGTAACAGATATACTCCTAGAAGCAAGGGAAGAGGTAAATAATAAAAATTAGGAACCTCAGGTGCTCATAGTCTTTATAATTTGAAAATAAATATACCCTTTATTTTATGGCCCAGTTAGTTAGGGACTTCATCTATCTAATGCTTGGATGCAGGAGGTGCGGGGGGAAGCCATCATCAGTAAAAGGATTCTAGACTTACACCAACTGTGAGCATAGACAAAGCCTAAAATAATTTTCTGGGGTCAGTAACAAATGAAAGTGTGGGGGCGCCTGGGTGGCTCAGTGGGTTAAGCCTCTGCCTTCGGCTCAGGTCATGACCTCAGGGTCCTGGGATCAAGCTTCGCATGGGCGGGCTCTCTGCTCGGCGGGGAGCCTGCTTCCCCCATCTCTCTCTGCCTGCCTCTCTGCCTGCTTCTGATCTCTGTCTGTCAAATAAATGAATAAAATCTTTGCGGGGGGGGGGGGAGAAAGCATGGGGCCTCTTGTTTAAAAAAGAAGAAAATATACAACTTTTACCTTTCTCTCATTTTATGTCTCTTGGCTCATCCTGTGTTTTATTTGCTATTTAATATTTTCCTAAGTAAAAAAAAAAATCACTTGCAGGAATTTTACACTTCATATTTATAACCTGCAGTAATAATTTTTAAATACAAATATGAATGCTTAGTATGAGGAAACACAAAAATCATACATTTCATGTTTTGTAACTCATATATGGACATGTAGTCATTCTATCAGAACAGTGGAAATGCTTACCAAACTCTGCTGTTTTTATTTAACTTCTTGATACATGCACATTCTACCTAAGTATGTTGCCAACTCCATAAGCACTGAAAGAAAACAAACAAATAAACAAGAAACTATGGAAAACCCTGTATTTCCCTTTCCTTCTACGTTATCATTTTCAGTGTAAGTGGTTGGCTTAACCAGGGATTTGAGGTAGTGAGAAAGGGTCTGATAGGGTTCTTTGGTCACTAGCGTGTCTGAGAATTCCAATGTGCTTTTTCCTACTTGATGTAAATTGTGGTTGAACAGAATGAATGATCTCTTTGGCCTGTCAGTGCCTATGCCTTACCAGATGTAGATGTAGCCTTGTTCCTTGCCTTCAGTTTTGTTGAGCTCCCATGCATCATGGGTGTATGGGAAGCCTGTGCTTAGGGAGCGTTATGAACATTCTCTGTGAACAGGGCAACAAGGAAAGGTAGATACCTACACTGCACATTATCTCCTCTGCACCACTGTCCCAGTAGACTTCACTTATAAGACATAAATTTAAAAATAACAATTATCAAAAGTTTCAGGAAGGTGACAATTGAATATTCAGCTAGGCACAGAGCTATTCTTGAGTGTGGGGATCATGACTATACAGATGTTACTACATTGCATTATAAATTTTGTTACCAATATAATTATGAAAAAAGGGCAAATGTGCACTGAGATTAGGAACGGCACTCATTTACATGAGATCAATTCACAGGTTTTTATTAGTAGCATTTTTAAATTATAGAAATGTAATAAGAAATGATAAAGAAGAAAATCTAAAACACAAAGAAACTGTTGTGGGAGGCAGAACTCTAAGATGATGCCCCATGACCCTTGCCCAGATGTAATCCCTCCCCCTTTGAGTAGAGGTTGCATTTGTAAATATGATGGTAGCTATCACTCCCAAAATTATGTTTCATCATAAGGCAAATAGGAGATTATCATGGGTAGGTCTGACTTAATCAGGTGAACCATTTAAAAGTAGAGTTTGCACTGGATGTTTGGAAAAGAGAAAGTCTAAAAGACATGCTCCAGTTGGCCTAGACAAAAGCAAATACCCGTGTTGTGAATTGCCTATGGGGTCACGTGGCAAAAAAACAAAAAAACAAACAAACAAACAAAAAAAAAACTGCAGGCAGCTTTTAAATTCTGGCAGAAAAACAAGAATTTCAGCCATACAGCCACAAGAAAATGAATTCTGCCAACAACTAGTAAGCTTGGAAGAGAACCCTGGGCCCTGGATGAAAACCACAGTCCTGGCTGACACCTTGTTTTCAGCCTAGAGACTCTGAGCAGAGAATCCACCTAAGCTGTGCCTGGATTTCTGACCCACAGAAACTGTGAGATAATAAATGTGTGTTGTTTTTAGGAAGTAAGTTTATGTAGCAATTTTTTATGAAGTAATAGAAATCTAATATATCCAGGAATAACATTTTGGCATATATCTTTATAGTTGTATCTTCTATAGCTTTTTTCTTATATACACATATATATCATTTTGTGCGTAATGGATTTATAATTTTTATTTAATCCTTTTTTATTTACTGTGATGGTGAATATTTTTCACCCAATTAAACAATTTTACCACACTCTTAAAAAAAAAAAAAAAAAACCAGGAATCATGCTCATGAGGCCTGCTCTGGGTACAGGATCCAAATTTATACTATCTGGAAGGTACCAGAAATAAAAATTAAGAAATGAACCTAAAAAATTGTCCAGAATTACTGAAACCACTGGTGGACACAAACTTGAAATACCTATAGTGAATATTAATGGAAAATAATCAAGTCCACTTATTTTATTAGCACATGCATTGTTTAAATAGCAATATATTAGGAGACATTCAAAAGCCTGTTGGAAAATGGTATAATGAATTTCTAATTTTAATATAAACTATGATATTAAAGAATGGCATAAGCAACATAAAAGTGCATGATTCATAAGTACATCCCAATGAATGTTTACAAAGCAAGTACACCTGAGTAACCACCAGTCATGCCTAGATATAAAACTCTAACAGTCACCCTAGAAGCTCTTTCATGCCCTGTCCAACATATTATTGAAGCCTCTGTCCAAAGGATAACCATTATCATGATTCCTCAAACCCTAGAACTTACTCTTTTTCAGATTTGTATTCAATGCAATCATACAGTTTATATCTGGCTCCCATTGCACATTTTGTTTGTGGAGATTCACGTAAGTGGTTGTATGCAACAATAACTGAGTTATTTTGATTTCTGTAGGGTAAAACATTTCTAATGCAATTTATTTTCTATCCTATTATTGATGCATATTTCCAGTTAGGTGTCATTATGAAAATGCTGCTATCAGCATTCTATGATATGTCTTTTGAAGCATTTATGTACACATTTCTGTTACCTAGGAATGGAATTGCTGGTGCATGGGCTATGTGTATGCTAACCATTCTAGATATTGCCAAAGAGTTTCAGAGTGGTGATAACAATTTACACTCTACTTAGCAATGTTTGAAGGATCTAGTCACTTCAACAATACTTTGCCTTATTGGCTTTTCCCCTCAGTTTTTGAGTGTCTTTTTTCATTTGCATCTCTGCAAAGATCCTTATTTTCATGTATCTATTATATATATGTGTGTGACCTGTCCTAGTCTCCTACTCATTTTTTATTGGATGCCTTTTCCTTATTATTTGTAGTAGTTCTTCATATAGTCTAGATTCAAGTCCTTTGTTAAGTATATGTGTAGCCAAAATAGTGTCTGTATCAGTTTGCTAGAGCTGTCATAACAGCAGACCACAGAGTGGGTAGCTTACTCAACAGCAATTTATTTACTCAAAGCTTTGGAGGCTAGGAATCCAAGATCAAGGTAGCAGGTTTGGTTTCTTCTGAGGCCTCTCTCCTTAGCTTGCAGATGGCTGCCTACTCTTTGTGCCCTCATATGGTGTTCTCTCTGTGCATGGCAATCCCTACCATCTCTCTGTGTGTCCAAATTCCCTCTTCTGAAAGGACATCAGTTAGAGTGGGCGAGAGTCCAGCCTAACAGTGTCATTTAAACTTAGTCACCTTTTTAAAGGTCCAGTTTCTAAATACAGTCACAGTCTGGACTATTAGGTGTCAGCACTTAAAGATATGAATTTAGAGGGGATACAATTCATCTCATGGCATTTCCCTATTCTATGATTTTAAACCTTTGAAATTTGTTGAAATTTACTCTATTTTCCAACTTTGCTCAGTTCTGGAAAATACGTCAAATGAATTTGAAAAGTGTATTCATTCTATAACAGTTATTATATAGAGTGCAAGTTATTATATATAAAAATTAGGTTAAGTTAGTTAACCGCAATTGTAGTTTGTATTTTTTTTTTCTGATTTTTGCCTGCTTTTTCTATCATTGTCGAGATATTTATTTAATTCTCCTACTCTGATTTTGGGTTTGTCTGTTTTTTCTTTTGCTTATCAACCTCTGGCTTTATCTTTTAAGGGTATGATGTTAGATGCATACAAATACAAAACTATCAAATCTTTCTGATGAATCTTTTCCATTATAAAATATATGCATTTTGGGGCACCTGGGTGGCTCAGTGGGTTAAGCCACTGCCTTCGGCTCAGGTCATGATCCCAGGTCCTGGGTTCAAGCCCCGCATTGGGCTTTCTGCTCGACAGGGAGCCTGCTTCCTCCTCTCTCTCTGCCTGCCTCTCTGCCTACTTGTGATTTCTCTCTGTCAAATAAATAAATAAAAATCTAAAAAAATATATATATATATGCATTTTTTTTTACTTTTTATTTAGATATAATTTCAAAATTACAGAAAATTTTCAAGAGCAACACGAATAACTCTATATTCATTTTGCTCAGTGAACTCTTCACGTTTTTCCCCCATCCTAATGATGTCTTTTATCAAAAATGACTTAATGCAAAGATCATGAGCTGTCCTCAGTTGTCATATCTCCCTAGTTTTCTTCAATCTGGAAAAGTTTCTTCTTTCTTTCTTTCTTTCTTTCTTTCTTTCTTTCTTTCTTTCTTTCCTTCTTTCTTTCTTTCTTCCTTCCTTTCCCTCTCAATTCTAGATCTTGTGCTCTGTCATTTATACTCCAAGGAGAGCTCTTGGAGCTTAATAAAAATACCTATTATCTTCATACATTATTAAGTCAGCACAGAAAGGAAGCAGGTCATTTTTTGCCCTAGAATGGAGATTAGATTGTCTCAAATTTTGAAAAGAAAACATGTCTTATGTTATATAGCTGAGAAGAATACAGTCTCCTGAAACATAGAGGTGGAGTAATTCTGTGCCCAGGTATATTAAACTTATTTATTTCAGCCTGCACCAACTTCAGAATGTCAATATGGAGGAGGAGTGACAACATGCTTCAATACATAGGGAATTGCAGTTTACAAAGTACTTCCATAATTCATGATATCTAATGACAACACAATCCCATAAATTAGGTAGAGCACAGACTATCTCCATTTATGTCTGAATGGACAGAGAAGTAAGTGCCCTTTACAAAAGCACATATTTATTAGTTTACGGAATAGCCAAACTCAAGGAGTGAAAAAGAGGAGAGAAGTCATTCTCTATAATATCTCTTAAAAGAAGATTCCATGCTTTTGATTCACCTCCAACAATAAATAATAAGTGTGACTCACTTTCATCTACTAAATAGAAATGACCAGGATAACTAAAAAATGCAAGTTTACATCTAACTCAAGCTTTTCTTTCCACATCCCCAATCTACGTCCTAAGTGTCCAGAAGGAATATGTTGTCAATCATTTCATTCTTGCCTTTCCTCTTCCCTCTGCTGCTGGCTTCACAGAATTGCAAGGAGGGAGGGTTAGAGGAAAATGAGAGTAATGAAACAATAATGCCTTTTTCCTTTCTTTCAATGTGACGAAGGTGTCATGGCTGTTGAGTACCCTTTGTGACATGGGTTCAAATTCCCAGCTCTTTTGTGAGGCTATAAGCAAGAGCTTACAAAGCTGGGGGCTCTGTGGGGTCTTCTCCCCTGCATAGTTCCAGACAGAAACAGTATGCTCTCCTGCCATGCCTGGCAATTCTTCCTGCTTTTGACCATGTGATTTCCACTCCTATTTCCTGAAGACAACTGATCCTCACAGGCTTTTCACTTGCTTTCAAGATGGCTGTTTAGTTTTCTTTAGTTTTCTATGTACTGCATACAAATTGCCACAAACTTTGCAGTTTAAAATAATGCACATTTATTATCTTATGGGTTCTTTAGGTAAGACTTTCAGGCACCCTTTAGATGGGTTTTTGGCTCAGGGTCTGTCTTATAAGTCTGCAAAGTGTCAGATGGGTACATTTTAGGTCAAGGAATGGGGATGGATCTATTTCTAAGCTTACTCAGGTTGTGATAGAATTCGTTTCCTTTTATCTGGAGCACTGATAGCCTCAGCTTCTTGCCAACTGTCAGATAGAGTCTACCCTCCGCTCTTAAAGGCCATGCTTAGATTCTACAGGCCACCTGAAGTTTCTTGCCCATATGGAATTCCTCATCATGGCCACTTACTTCCTAGAGTCAAGGAGGAGAGTCAGTTAGCATGGCAAAGTTGTATGTAATGGAACATACCCACTGGAATGATAACCCAACATCTTTGCTATATTGTTGGTCACATAAGTCTTTGGCCCTGCTAACACTCAAGGGGAAGAGAAGGTACAAGGGCTTGCATACCAGGTCAGGATCATTAGGAAATACCTAATGTGTATGTTGAAATACATACACTTAGGGTTTCTCTATTCTGATGACTAAAAGCACTTGTCATCTATCTGTCACCTTTAGTTGGTCCATGGGAAACTTATGGATTTTTATTTTTTTAAATGAACACATGTCAAAGATACTATATAACTCACTAATAATCAAATCTATAAGCTATCAGAACCAATTCAAAAGAGAATTAAACATACACACACATCAGGAATGCTGAAATTAATTTATAAATAAAAGTGAGATTGGTCAATATTCATAGGACAATAATCACTGCATCCATCAGACACAATTTATTTACATGTCTCTGGACAAAAGTAATCTGCATTATTATACATTTTCTACAACTTACAGAATTATAAAATAGCTCCAATACAATGAACAGTGTAGTCCCTATAGAATGAAATAACCCAGAAATGTTCATCAGATAGCATACAAAGCAATCTTTCATTTTGGTTCATTTCAAAGGCTTCTATGTTTTTCCTGACATGTCAAAGATATTTATAAGATTATTTATAGCCAAAGAAGTGAAAAATTATAATCCATTTAGAACACCAACAGAATTGATTAAATAAATTTATTATCTATTGTAGATCAAAATGTCATGTAGCTATTAAAATGATATTGAAGAACAATATCTAATGATAAAGATATTTAAGACATTTGAAGTGGAGAAAAGGTGCATTCAGCAACTGTTTACCTTGTGCCACCATAGATCAAACATTAAACAGTCATGTCATTTATATGACTAATTAACAAAGGATAGCATTACAATACTAAGAGCAGTTATCTCTGAGAGTGTGATTAAGCATTTCCATGTATTTGTTTTTTGCTGACTTATATTTTTCAAATACTTTACAATGAAAAAATTTTCTTGGAAAAGAAAGAAACATTACAAAAGTTACTGAGCAGGTACCTTGTTAAAAATATATACACTGAGCATGTACTCTGTACCTGTGCCATAGGAAGATGAATCACACATAGGGTTTCTGCTCTGAAGAAAATAGCATTCCAGTGGAAGAGATATGATGTCAACTCATAATTAGGGTAAACCATGAAGCATACAAGGAAAAGGACATATCTGATCCAGAGAGCACAGAGATTTAAGAGGGATTGCCCTGGACTGACAATATTAGTGTCAGAAGTGCAGAATGTGGGATTTAGGGAGGAATTCAGAAAGTGGGATGCCAGAGAAGGATTGTGGACCATAAATTAGAGTTGGCTATGATGAAAACAGAATGGGAGGATGAAGAAGAGAATCCATATACCGATCTACAGTTCCGGTAAATGCAGTTTTGTTTATTTTTATATGTATAAGGAAGGTCTAGGTTTTCTACATGAAAAGTATGCATAATTGTGTACATATGATTACTTAAAAATACCCAGTAAAGTAAAAGTGCTCTGTTTTTGTGCTTCTATAGTACTTTGAAAATGCTACTATCATTGTGCTAGTTTGATTAAATGAAATTGTATATTTACTTGCTATCTCTTTCAACATACTCTAAACTGGTTGAGGCCATGATCCATGCCTGTTTTGTTCTACGATCACACCTAGGGCTAAGCACATTATAGAAGATTCTTAAATATCTATTAACTAAAATAAGAATAAAATAAAAGAAAGCAGAATATTACATTGTTTCTTTTTTTTAAGTTTTTATTTATTTATTTGACAGACAGAGATTACAAGTAGGCGGAGAGGTAGGCAGAGAGAGAGAGAGGGAAGAAGGCTCCCGACTGAGCAGAGAGCCCGATGCGGGGCTTGATCCCAGGACCCTGGGATCATGACCTGACCCAAATGCAGAGGCTTTAACCCACTGTGCCACTCAGGTGCCCCTATTACATTGTTTCTTATAACTTTTATCATTTATCTGTAAATTCATAGATTCTTGACATGCCAGACTGGTTGCACGTGTCTACATTGATGGCCTCTCTCACCCTTACCATCTTGGGTTACTCCAGTCATCCTAAACATTAGACTGTGCCAGATGAGATGTAAATATCTGTGATATTGTGGTTTATGATAAGGAATATATTTGGTCTTTGTCCCATTTCTGGCACAGAGCTCCTATAACCATTGGAATTTCCTAAGTGATAGGAGCAATAAAGTTGTTGTTATATTAAAGAGTTGGCCTTCAGAAGATACTAGGTACCCTAAGGATGGAGATTGGTTGCCAGGGAACCCAACTCTGTGATTCGAGGACTGCAGTGTTCAGCTGAGGGGCCAGAGATTGAATCAGTTGCCGATGGCTGATGATTTATCAATCATGCCGATGTCATGAAACCTCTAGAAAAATCCAAATGACAGGTTCAGAGGGCCTCAGGATTGATGAACACACAAGAGATGTGGGGAGAGTGGTTGTACTCAGAGAATGGAAGCTCTGTACCCTTTCCTTATACTTTGTCCTATGCATCTCTTATATCTGGCTGTTTCTGAGTTATATCCTTTGATAATGAGTCAGTGATTTGGTGAGTGGAGTGTTTCTCTAGGTTCTGTGAGCCATGTTAGCAAATTAATTGAACAAGAAAAGGGGTTCATGGGGACCTCTGGCTATAGTCAGTAGCGTCCAATGCACAGGTAACAACTTGGACTTGCTGTTGGCATTTGAAGTTAGGGGCCTGTGGTGTATTCATGTGGGTACACTCGGGTCCTGAGCTTGTAGCTTGTGAAATCTGGTGTGATTTCCTGGTAGATAGTGTCAGAATTGAGTTGAACTGTAGGGCAACTCAATTGTGTAGCTGGCTTCAGAGAATTTCTCATGGGGAGAACCTCCAACACACACACACACACACACACACACACACACACACACTAAACTTGGGGTGCAGAAACTTTTAGTAATCACATATAGGTGCTCAAGGGACCTATGTAAGGGTTATAAGAAATTTCAAATTTATATGTATTTCAAGATTCTCTTTCCACACGCCTATTGCCATTTTTGACAGTGCATCATTCTGTGTGTTCTGGGAATAGGATAGAAAGAGACGATCATTTTTCTGTGGCTTAAGATCACTCACTCAGACTCTCTGATTTCTTTCTTGAAACCACATTTTTGGTTAGGATCGGTAAAGGAATCATGGAGAGAAGGCATACAAAGGCTGTAATTTTCATCCTAAGACTCCATACCCTGAAATGCTCTTATTTCCGTTTTCTTTCTAAATTGTCTATTTTTGCCCCTTCTTATAGTCTGGTGGGAGCACTATATATGGTAAGCCGCCTCTAGGGAGGCTCCCAAACAGAACTACCTTTTGATATTTAATCCCTTCTGGTATCATCTCTGCTTGAGTGTGGATTGGATTTACTGGCTCATTTCTAGAAAACAGAATATCACAGAAGAGATGAGACATCATGAAAATAGGATAAAAAACACCATGAGCGCTGTCTTATATTCTTCCCCTCTTTTGCTCACTCACTCTTAGAGAAGTTAGCTGTCGTATTTTAAGCTGCTTTTTGGAAACTTCCACATGGCAAGAAACTGATGTCTCCACCTGACAGTCTGGAGGTATCCTAATGCCTTCCGTGAAGCTTCAAGTTGACTATGGCTCTGTCTGAACCTTGACTGGAGCCATGTGAGAGATGTTGAGCCAGGGAGAGCCGCTAAGCCATGCTTTGTTTCCTGTTACACACACTGAACTCATGTTTATTATTTTAAGCCTCATTGGTAATTTATTTTGCAGTGGTAATCAAATATATGCTCCTAGTGATTAATAACCCCGGTAGTCCCCCAAACTTCAGTAGCTTAACAAAATACAATGCCTCTTAATGTTTGTAGTTACGTGTATGTTTGTAAGTCTTTGGTTACTGTTTATCTACCCATTCAGATTGTCTGAGCCATGAGGATAGGGACCATGTTTGTTAGGTTTAGGATAACATCTTTGGTTCTTCACAAGCACGTGGTAGGTTTTCGATGAATATTCTTTGAGAGATTGAATAAATGAATGAATGATCTCAGACCGTCTCACTTACCCTTATTTGTAAACTGAGAAGATTTCTAAGTCTGTCCAAAGATCCAACACTCTGTGCTGTGATGTGGGGACAGTTAAGAAATGCTAACATGAGGGTAAATGTAGGAATTTTCTTTAGAGAAACACCTTTTTTTTTTTTTTTCAGCCTGAGTGCTCTCCCTTCCTGATTAGTAAGTCTCAGAGGAATGTTCTTCTCACCACAGTGTGGCTAAGAACACAGATGGAACACTTAGTGGATGTTCTTTGTGGGTAGCTAGGCAGAACACTGACCTACACAAAGAATTCTGACGGGAGTTAGATAACTTGGTTTCTTTTCTCCCAAGGTCAGATTTTGTCCTATTCTACTTTGGAATGAAGGAAGGGAAAAACAACTGGATATTATTTTTAAATGGTACCCATTTGCTGTCTCTTACTTTACTGTGCAACTCCCTCCCCTACCGCCGTGGAGTTCCACTCTTGAATAGTTTTCTTTGTCATTGAGTGTGTGTGTTTGCATGTATGTGTCTGTGTCACTTTGAGTTTTTTCCAAGTTCAGTATTAAGTTGAAAAAAGGAAAGCAAACAAGCAAACAAACAAACAAAAAGCACAGAATAGAAACTTCCATTTAATCTTTATTGTTTTATTTTTTTTTAAATTTTTTTAAAGATTTTTTTTTTTTTATTTATTTGAGAGAGAGAAAGAGAGCTAGTGGAGGGGCAGAGGGAGAGAAGCGACGCTGCTGATCATGGAGCCTGAAGCTAGGATCGACCTCATGATCACGTGATCATGACCTAAACCCAAATCAAGAGTCGAACTATTAACTGACTGAGCCATCCAGGCACCCCTAATCTTTATCGTTTTCCCTTCTCTGTTTCTGCACCTTGTATCCCTATTTCATGCACTTCTTTATCTCCAGATGAGCTTTAAGGGAACAAATAACTGGAAAGTGACCAAGGGATGGCCCCTGGGATTGAAACCAGGAAGGGGAAAGGTCAGGAGAGGTTTGGGGGGAGGGGAACTAACATTTAACTGCTTCCTCTAGGCCATGCACTTTATATCCATAAACCCATTGAATTCTCACAGAAAACTATTCTGGAGGTAATATTACCTCTTTCTCTCCCATTTTCTAGGTGAAGGGCCTCAGGTTTAGAGAAGTTAAACATTTTACCCATGGTTAAAGAGTAGGTCTGGGTCAGAGCAGGTATTTGAATGCAGGTTTGCCTGACTCTAAACCCCACGTGATTCTCATGTCACTTACTTGTAAAGAAAGGAGCATGACTGTGCAGAATACCAATTAAATAGGAGGAGAATCTCTCCCCAGCAAATTATGTGGTCTTAGAGCTAAGAGTGGAGTGTTTGCACCTTACTTAAATTGCAATGGATTCCCTAATTTCAAAAATGTTTAAGGGTTTCTCCAGGGACATAAATCTGTTTGGTGCTGAAGAAGAAACAAAGATCAACTTAAAACACACACTTATCGTGCCCATACAGACATGAGCTGGGAATTGTGTTTTGCCAGCATGCCATTAGCCATCTGTGTTTCAGATTTTCCAAACGAATTTTTGTATTTACTTGCTCTCATGGCAAAACCTCTCAGAACACTCCTTGGTCATTTGAAAATCCATGTTGACACAAGCTTTGCTGGAGTTGCTGGTAATTCCATAGTAACCAAGGGCCTCTCCTAGCTGTTTTCTTGGCTTTATTCATCTGTTTGCCCTTCCTTTTAGAAATCTGCAACAGTGTCGGGTTTGTATAATCTTAGTTCTTTTCTTATGCCCAGAGGCCAAAAGAGAGAAAAATGTGTGGAGAATTGGGGAATTCTCGGCCAAATTGAATGAGAAAATTGAGGCAATTATCTGAAAAATACATGTGAAAACCTGTTATCACTCAGAATGAAAGGTAAAAGACTTCAAATTTCTGTTTCATTTGGACTAAGAAGGCTCAAAGAGATTGCAATCTTTTCCCTCTCATGCATAAATCACTGAGTTACACATTTGCAAGGATGAAGGTGTCACTGAAGTACTTGTTTAAAAATAAATATTGCTTCTCACCGAAAGGCTAAATTCATTCTCCAAGGAGCTGTAGTCATGGTAATGACACTTCAGAACTAAAATCAACATTACTTTCTTCGATGAAGCTACTTATTGCCTGGTTTCAGAAATACACACGTTTTGCCTATTTGAGAATTTAAACCATTAAATGAATGCTCTTGAACCTCATTGTCCAAGGTTCTTAAATTTCTTCCCTTTAAAAACGTATGTGCTTTATTTTCACCCGATCATAAAGGCTGCTATTATGTTATTAAATAGATCAAGAACTAAATCCAGGACCTATCAGTTTTCTCTGACAAAAAGTTATACTCTATGTCAGGAATGTGGACTTTTTTCCCTTCATATTGGTAGGTAGGCAGCAATTGTTTACCCAACACATGATTTGTATAATGAGAAGCTCACTCTTTTGTTCATGAAAGGGTCTTTCTTACTTTTTCAATATACTTTTTTTTTTTCCTGTGTGTATAGGTTTATTGTAGAAAATTGGAGAGTATTTCAAAAGTGAAGGAGAACACAAACAGTACTAATTCACAAACAGTAATTGTAGTTAATGTGTGGCATATTGGTATGTACTTCATGGAGCTAAAATGTATGCAACGGTGTTTCCTATATTTCACATTTCATACATCTTGAGCATTTCCCTTGTCCAACATATTCTGTAAAAGCCTCATTTGTAATAACTGAATACTATTTGATGTCCTAAGGGCTAAAATGATAATTTATTAGTTTGGAAACCTTATGTCTTGATCTTCTGGAGAATACAGGAGTAAATACCAGCAATGTGTTTTTCCATTTCCTTCTGGAACTTCATTTTGTATCCTAATATTAATAAAAGATAATTAGATTTTTACCTAATAAAGAAAACTACAAGTGCCTGGAACGTCATTTTAGAATGTTATAAATGTAAATAAGATAGCGATGTTTGGACATTTTATACACAATAGATATCCCACACTTTCACAATGGAATCCTCGCTAATACCTTTTGACTCTTTTGTTTAATTTCTCTCCCATCTGAGATTTTATTAGGAACAGTTCTTGGGAATTGAGACAGAAAGCACTTTCATTCACCTTTACCTCTTTTGCTGTTTTGTGATTTGGGGTTCAAAAGGAAGGAAGCTCTCTGTATTTTTTTGGAAAACACTGCTATGCTTCTCTGAAAATATAAAGATAAATGATGAGCTTTGCTTGAGCCCTTCTGCTTTCTGCCCTCTGCCCTTCAGCACCTTACTGTTAGGCAACCCTCAACAGAAGGGAAAGCTGCTCTGGTACAGCAAGGAGAAATGGATTGCCTATATATGAGTTGTCTACTTATAGAGGCCTGTCTGTTTGCTTTTACTGCCTGTGGATTTTTTTTTTTTAAGATTTTATTTATTTATTTGACAGACAGAGATCACAAGTAGGCAGAGAGGCAGGCAGAGAGAGAGGGGAAGCAGGCTCTCTGATGAGCAGAGAGCCCGATGTGGTGCTCGATCCAGGACCCTGAGATCATGATCTGAGGCTTAACCCACTGAGCCACCCAGGTGCCCCCTGCCTGTTATTTTGATCCTCAAGAATAGATAAAAATTTCTCAGGTAAATAAGTTTTAGTATTCAATATCTTTATGACCCTACGACCATTAATTGTTATTGTTTGGAATGTACTAATAACTTTACTTAATCACTTGGATTGTGCTGGTCGCAACTCATGATTATATTAGTTTTGAAGCCTCATCAAAATCTACCAGTGCATATGAAGAAGAAGGAGTAAGAAGAGGAAGAGAAGGAAGGAACGGGAAGAGGGAGAACTCATTATCTTCCCTTTAGCTGCCCCCCTCCATTTAACATAGAATCTGGGTAGAGAAGATAGAAAAGACATATATAATAAATAATGCCAGCACAGAAGAGGAGGCTGAAAGTCTTACTTTCAAATTTTTACACGTTCAATTTTCATTTGGGATTTCTCAAAGAAGTCAAATGTAAATTTGGTGATTACTCATTGGTTGGCATTGCCTGTTCTTCGATGAGCCAGGGAATAGGCCACTTTGGGTGAGCCAGATCCAAAGGGATGCTACAGAGCAGATAATACAGAGACGAGAGAGATGAGAAGGCAGCAGATAGATTGGAGTGACAGTGGGGACCATAGCCGATCTTATGCTGGATGGAAGAGAATGAAAGAAGATAGATCCGGGCCAGACCCAGCACTGTGTCAGTAAATATTGAATGGATAACTGCATGAGAATTTTGCTTGAAAGCTTATCTTAAACTGCAGTCCTTGGCTTCTGCCCTGCTTAACATTAGAGTTCAATGGAACAGAACTGATGAGGAAAGTTGTGAACAAAACACCCCATTTAATTAATCCCTGCTGGTTTTGTCAATGATCTTTTCCCCACCACATGTCCTCTTCAGCAGGGTTGGACAAGATACAGAATAATGAATTTAGCATAGCATCTGTTAATTTGCCAGCTATTTACCATATTTTTTCCTCTTGATTGTCAATTCTTCTTCTTTTTTTTAATGAAGACTAACAAGGCATTACTAATGTATAGAATAGCTTTATCCACACTCTTAAATGTTAATTTGCATTCACTAAAATAAGATTGGGGTCATCGCTTTCCTTGTGATTGCTCTCTTCCTTCATAGTTATTTGCATCAAAACATGCTGAGTGAATGTTTTTAGTTTTCTGGAAATGAGCATGTTTGAAATATATCTTGAGATTCTTGGCTTCATTGAAGTATTTGGAGCCTTCTCTTATCCCTTTGTATTTTATGTTCTGGTGAAAATCTCAGAAACATATGTAACAGGGGAAAAATGTAGATAATTTATATATTCAGACCATTTTCTCAACATATGCTAATGTATCCTACTGTCAACCTGGCAGTCTGGTTGGTTGTGGTTAAAACTTGCACAAAATTCAGATATTCTATTGTTTTCTGTGGATCCTTCTAAAATCATGTTTGGCTTCTATTTTATTTCAGTTACTTCAGTTCTATTTTTCCTTATTGTTGACCAGTATAGCAGTTGACATACAAATATGTATACATAATTTTATGTTTTTTTGTTTTTTTTTAAAGATTTTATTTATCTATTTGAGAGAGAGAGACAGTGAGAGAGAGCATGAGCGAGGAGAAGGTCAGAGGGAGAAGCAGACTCCCCATGGAGCTGGGAGCCCAATGTGGGACTCGATCCTGGAACCCCGGGATCATGACCTGAGCCGAAGACAGTCATCCAACCAACTGAGCCACCCAGGCGTCCCCATAATTTTATGTTTTTATACAAAAAAAAAAATCATGCCAATGCAAGAAAAGAGCTACTGTTTAAGTGATATGCCCATTTTAATCTAAAGTTTAGGTAATAAATTTAAAATACATCTTGGGGGGTATTTACCAGATGTCAACTCACTCATACTCCAGTTGCTTTTATATGTATGAAGAAGGGGCCAAAGGATGCAATAGAAGCATGGTAAGGGGTTAGGATCTTTCTGCTGTTCAACAGACCAGGTAGATAATGCTCTTGTCCCTTTCTTTTTAGTATTACTCCAGGTGGTCATGGATCTTCATGCAATGTAAGAGGGACACAAGACTGTATGATCAGCACTGACTGGTTTAAAAATTATGTATGGAAGCAGTGAAGCCAATAAAAATACATTTTTCTAATGTAGGTAAGTACATGAGTGATTTTGAGTATGGTATTTTTAAAATTATTGAACCAACAATCAGCCTCTTAAAGCTAATAGCTAACTACTAGTAGACAAAAAACCGAAAACTCCAGGTTGGATGGATTTATAAAGTCATATAATTAAATCCTGTGTACGGTAGAAGCTATTGAGTAAGAGAAACTCAAATTACTTTTTAAAGATTATCTGGCTGAAAAATAATAGAACTAGATATTTTGTAATCATATACACCTTCCCTGAAAAAAAAACAAATAAAATATAAAACTTATGTTTTTAAAGTGTATTTAAATTTGCAATATCAAACCTATTATTTAACAGCTTCTTTTTGGAAGATTTTTACTGTTTTCTTGGATTTCCTCAATTTTCTATATTTTATTTGCACCCTAACCCATCTTTATTTTCTGAATGCTAATATGATGAGAACTAATACTTCCTTTTGGCATTTACGATGTGTCTGGGACACAGGCAAAAAATAGCTCATAATATATTACAATGCATTTAATGCTCAATGATCCTAACCAAAGAATATAATCAAGAAGAATCATTTCTGCTACATATGCCATTTATTTTCCTATAAAGTTTTTGCTAGCATTTTATGTGAGTGGAATCATATAATTCCATAAGGTATCATGTTCTTCTGTTTGAAGGATTGGCTTTACTGTTTCTTGAGTTTGGTTGTGAGAAATGTTTTCAACTTTTTTTAAATCTGAAAAAGTCTTTATTTGCCTTTATTTTTGAGATATTTGTGTTGCCATAGAATTATAGTTTGACGATTAGGCTAAATAATGTGCTCTCCAAGATGTCTATGTCCTAGGCCCCAGAATCCATGGAAGCTTTAACTTACCTGGGTAAAGGGAACTTTGTAGATGTGATTCAATCAAGGGTTCTGGTATTTTTCTTGGATTATCTAGGTGTGTCTAATGCAATCACAAGTGTCCTATAAACAGGTGTAAGGTCAAAATAGAAGGTGTAAGGACAGAAAACTAACACAGAGGAAAGAAAAAGCTATGCTACAGATTTTGAAGATGGAGAAAGGGACCATGAGTTAAGAAATGCAGGTGGCCTCAAAGCACGGAAAGATAAGGAAATAGATTCTCCCCTAGAGCTTACAGAGGGAACAGGATCCTGTTGACTCTTGTTGATTTTAGTCCAATAAAAGTGATTTCAGACTTCTTATCTCCAGAAATGTAAGGTAAAAAGTTCATACTGTTTTAAGTTACTAAGTTTGTGGTGATTTGTTATAGTAGCAATAGAAAATTACTAAAATAGTATTTTTTTTTTTTACTACTTGGAAGAGGTGGCTCCACGATTTTCTCACCTGCATTGAGAAATCTACTGTCATCTTTATCTTTGCCCCCTTGTATGTGATGTATCCTTTTTCCATGGCTGCTTTTAAAATATTATTTTATCATTAGTGTTGAGCAATTAGATTATGATATGCATTGGTGTAGTTTCCTTCATGTTTCTTGTGCTTTTAGTTTATTAACTTTTTTAGGATTTGTAGGGTTTAGTTTAAAATCGGGGACCATTATTTCTTTAAATATTTTTTCTGGTCTCCAGCACCCATTTCCTGCTTTCTTTCAGTTGATTTAATTAAATGTGCTTCATTTCATTTCACTTGTCTCACAGGTCACTGAAATACTTTTCATTTTGAGGGGATTCTTCTTTTTCTGTTTTTCATTTTGGAAAGTTTCTATTCCATGTTTTCAAGATCATCGATCTTTTTTTCTTCCATAAATTCCATCCAATAGATTTTTCAAATTTTGTTTCTTTGTTTCCCTCATAAACTTTTAAAAAATTTAAAAACCGTTTTAGATTCACAAAAAGCTTAATAATATACAGAGAATTTCCATAGAACCTCACATCCACTTTCTTGTTATTAACATCTTATATTACAATTTATGAACCAATACTGATATATTATTACTAACTTAAGTATATATTTCATTCATATTGCTTTAACTTTTACATAATTTTCTTTTCTGTTTCAGGACATCATCCAGACTGTCAACTATTTACTCAGCGTATCTCCCTAGGCTTCTCGTGGCTATGATAGTTTTTCAGACTTTTCTTATTTTGGTGATGTTGATGTTTTGAGTACTGATCAGATATTTTGTAGAATATCCCACAATTTAGTATTGTCTGATGTGTTTCTAATTATTAAACTTGGGTTGTGGATTTTTTTTGGCAAGATAAAAGAAAGGTATAGTTCCATTCACATCCCATCATATCAAGGGTACATATGTATCATCAACAGAACTTATTATTATGCTAACCTCTACCTGGCTAAGGTAGGGCTTTTCAGCTTTCTCCATAAAGTTACTCAGTCCCTGCTTTCTATATTGTATTCTTTAGAAGGAAGTTACTATGTGCAGCTTATAGTTAAAGAGTTAGACATAGAGTATCTTTATAAACTTTTTGAAAATCTTCTGTATGAGAAATTTATCTTTTCTCCACCATTTATCTATTCAGTCATTTTTTTTTTATCAGTATATGGACTCCTGGATGGATATTTTACTTTGCTTATAATCCAGTACAACTTTATTTCATTGCTCAAATCATATCTGCTTTTCATATTAGGAATTCTATCTGTTAGGTCTTGTGTCCCTTTAACACAGTTTCAGTATTATTATTAATTATTATTATTATTATTAATACTACTACTATTATTATTATTATTACTTTAAAGCATTTTCTTACTTTCTTGCTCATATTGTACATTCTCTGGCCCAGAAATCAGCCATTTCTCCAAGGAGCCATGATTCTTTTAATTAAAGAATGGTATTAGAAACAAAGATCTGGCCACTAGGTGTGCTCATTGCTATTGCAGTGTCAGTATTTCCAGGCCATCTCAGGTGACAGAACAAGAAATCATATGTGTATACACTAGCCTGTGTATAGCTACATATTTAAAAATATTTCAATAAGTAATGATCTTCACATATAAAGCTAAACCTGACATCATACTGATGCCATCTATTCAGTGTTGTTTCACTTTAAATGTAGTTTTCTCTACAAGTATGATTTGAATCTTTTTTTTTTTAATTTTTTTATTTTTTTCAGCATAACAGTATTCATTATTTTTGCACCACACCCAGTGCTCCATGCAATCCGTGCCCTCTACAATACCCACCACCTGGTGCCCCCAACCTCCCACCCCCCACCCCTTCAAAATTCTCAGATCGTTTTTCAGAGTCCATAGTCTCTCATGGTTCACCTCCCCTTCCAATTTCCCTCAACTCCCTTCTCCTCTCCATCTCCCCTTGTCCTCCATGCTATTTGTTATGATCCACAAATAAGTGAAACCATATGATAATTGACTCTCTCTGCTTGACTTATTTCACTCAGCATAATCTCTTCCAGTCCCGTCCATGTTGCTACAAAACTTGGGGATTCATCCTTTCTTTCTTTCTTTTTTTTTTTTTTACAGCTTTATAAATATATATTTTTATCCCCAGGGGTACAGGTCTGCGAATCGCCAGGTTTACACACTTCACAACACTCAGCATAGCACAAACCCTCCCCAATATCCATAACCCCACCCCCTCTCCCAACCCCCTCCCCCCATCAACCCTCAGTTTGTTTTGTGAGATTAAGAGTCACTTATGGTTTGTCTCCCTCCCAATCCCATCTTGTTTCATTTACTCTTCTCCTACCCCCTCGGCCCCCCATGTTGCATCTCCTCTCCCTCATATCAGGGAGATCATATGATAGTTGTCTTTCTCCGATTGACTTATTTCGCTAAGCATGATACCCTCTAGTTCCATCCACGTCGTCGCAAATGGCAAGATTTCATTTCTTTTGATGGCTGCATAGTATTCCATTGTGTATATATACCACATCTTCTTTATCCAATCGTCTGTAGATGGACATCTAGGTTCTTTCCATAGTTTGGCTATTGTAGACATTGCTGCTATAAACATTCGGGTGCACGTGCCCCTTCGGATAACTATGTTTGTATCTTTAGGGTAAATACCCAGCAGTGCAATTGCAGGGTCATAGGGTAGTTCTATTTTCAACATTTTGAGGAACCTCCATGCTGTTTTCCAGAGTGGTTGCACCAGCTTGCATTCCCACCAACAGTGTAGGAGGGTTCCCCTTTCTCTGCATCCTCGCCAGCATCTGTCATTTCCTGACATGTTAATTTTAGCCATTCTGACTGGTGTGAGGTGATATCTCATGGTGGTTTTGATTTGTATTTCCCTGATGCCGAGTGATATGGAGCACTTTTTCATGTGTCTGTTGGCCATCTGGATGTCTTCTTTGCAGAAATGTCTGTTCATGTCCTCTGCCCATTTCTTGATTCGATTATTTGTTCTTTGGGTGTTGAGTTTGCTAAGTTATTTATAGATTTTGGACACTAGCCCTTTATCTGATATGTCATTTGCAAATATCTTCTCCCATTCTGTCAGTTGTCTTTTGGTTTTTTTAACTGTTTCCTTTGCTGTGCAAAAGCTTTTGATCTTGATAAAATCCCAAAAGTTCATTTTTGCCCTTGCTTCCCTTGCCTTTGGTGATGTTCCTAGGAAGATGTTGCTGTGGCTGAGGTCGAAGAGGTTGCTGCCTGTGTTCTCCTCGAGGATTTTGATGGATTCCTTTCTCACATTGAGATCCTTCATCCATTTTGAGTCTATTTTCGTGTGTGGTGTAAGGAAATGATCCAATTTCATTTTTCTGCATGTGGCTGTCCAATTTTCCCAACACCATTTATTGAAGAGGCTGTCTTTGTTCCATTGGACATTCTTTCCTGCTTTGTTGAAGATGAGTTGACCATAGAGTTGAGGGTCCATTTCTGGGCTCTCTATTCTGTTCCATTGATCTATGTGTCTGTTTTTGTGCCAGTACCATGCTGTCTTGATGATGACAGCTTTGTAATAGAGCTTGAAGTCCGGAATTGTGATGCCACCAACCTTGGCTTTCTTTTTCAATATTCCTTTGGCTATTCGAGGTCTTTTCTGGTTCCATATAAATTTTAGGATTATTTGTTCCATTTCTTTGAAAAAAATGGATGGTACTTTGATAGGAATTGCATTAAATGTGTAGATTGCTTTAGGTAGCATAGACATTTTCACAATATTTATTCTTCCAATCCAGGAGCATGGAACATTGTTCCATTTCTTTGTGTCTTCCTCAATTTCTTTCATGAGTACTTTATAGTTTTCTGAGTATAGATTCTTAGTCTCTTTGGTTAGGTTTATTCCTAGGTATCTTATAGTTTTGGGTGCAATTGTAAATGGGATGGACTCCTTAATTTCTCTTTCTTCTGTCTTGTTGTTGGTGTAGAGAAATGCAACTGATTTCTGTGCATTGATTTTATATCCTGACACTTTACTGAATTCCTGTACAAGTTCTAGCAGTTTTGGAGTGGAGTCTTTTGGGTTTTCCACATAGAGTATCATATCATCTGCGAAGAGTGATAGTTTGACTTCTTCTTTGCCGATTTGGATGCCTTTAATTTCCTTTTGTTGTCTGATTGCTGAGGCTAGGACTTCTAGTACTATGTTGAATAGCAGTGGTGATAACGGACATCCCTGCCGTGTTCCTGACCTTAGCGGAAAAGCTTTCAGTTTTTCTCCATTGAGAATGATATTTGCGGTGGGTTTTTCATAGATGGCTTTGATAATATTGAGGTATATGCCGTCTATCCCTACACTTTGAAGAGTTTTGATCAGGAAGGGATGCTGTACTTTGTCAAATGCTTTTTCAGCATCTATGGAGAGTATCATATGGTTCTTGTTCTTTCTTTTATTAATGTGTTGTATCACATTGATTGATTTGCGGATGTTGAACCAGCCTTGCAGCCCTGGAATAAATCCCACTTGGTCGTGGTGAATAATCCTTTTAACGTACTGTTGAATCTTATTGGCTAGTATTTTGGCGAGAATTTTTGCATCTGTGTTCATCAAGGATATTGGTCTGTAGTTCTCTTTTTTGTTGGGATCCTTGTCTGGTTTTGGGATCAAGGTGATGCTGGCCTCATAAAATGAGTTTGGAAGTTTTCCTTCTATTGCTATTTTTTGGAACAGTTTCAGGAGAATAGGAATTAGTTCTTCTTTAAATGTTTGGTAGAATTCCCCCGGGAAGCCGTCTGGCCCTGGGCTTTTGTTTGTTTGGAGATTTTTGATAACTGTTTCAATCTCCTTACTGGTTATGGGTCTGTTCAGGCTTTCTATTTCTTCCTGGTTCAGTTGTGGTAGTTAATATGTCTCTAGGAATGCATCCATTTCTTCCAGATTGTCAAATTTGTTGGCGTAGAGTTGCTCATAGTATGTTCTTAGAATTGTCTGTATTTCTTTGGTGTTCATTGTGATCTCTCCTCTTTCATTCATGATTTTATTTATTTGGGTCCTGTCTCTTTTCTTTTTGATAAGTCTGGCCAGGGGTTTATCGATCTTATTAATTCTTTCAAAGAACCAGCTCCTAGTTTCGTTGATTTGTTCTATTGTTTTTTTGGTTTCTATTTCATTGATTTCTGCTCTGATCTTTATGATTTCTCTTCTCCTGCTGGGTTTAGGGTTTCTTTCTTGTTCTTTCTCCAGCTCCTTTAGGTGTAGGGTTAGGTTGTGTACCTGAGACCTTTCTTGTTTCTTGAGAAAGGCTTGTACCGCTATATATTTTCCTCTCAGGACTGCCTTTGTTGTGTCCCACAGATTCTGAACCGTTGTGTTTTCATTATCATTTGTTTCCATAAATTTTTTCAATTCTTCTTTGATTTCCTGGTTGACCCATTCATTCTTTAGAAGGATGCTGTTTAGTCTCCATGTATTTGGGTTCTTTCCAAATTTCCTCTTGTTATTGAGTTCTAGCTTTAGAGCATTGTGGTCTGAAAATATGCAGGGAATGATCCCAATCTTTTGATACCGGTTGAGACTTGATTTAGGACCAAGAATGTGATCTATTCTGGAGAATGTTCCATGTGCACTAGAGAAGAATGTGTATTCTGTTGCTTTGGGATGAAATGTTCTGAATATATCTGTGATGTCCATCTGGTCCAGTGTGTCATTTAAGGCCTTGATTTCCTTGTTGATCTTTTGCTTGGATGATCTGTCCATTTCAGTGAGGGGAGTGTTAAAATCCCCTACTATTATTGTATTCTTGTCGATGTGTTTCTTTGGTTTTGTTATTAATTGGTTTATATAGTTGGCTGCTCCCACGTTAGGGGCATAGATATTTAAAATTGTTAGATCTTCTTGTTGGACAGTTCCTTTGAGTATGATAGAGTGTCCTTCCTCATCTCTTATTATAGTCTTTGGCTTAAAATCTAATTGATCTGATATAAGGATTGCCACTCCTGCTTTCTTCTGATGTCCATTAGCATGGTAAATTCTTTTCCACCCCCTCACTTTAAACCTGGAGGTGTCTTCGGGTGTAAGATGAGTTTCTTGTAGGCAACATATAGATGGTTTTTGTTTTTTTATCCATTCTGATACCCTGTGTCTTTTGATTGGGGCATTTAGCCCATTAACATTCAGGCTAAGTATTGAGAAATATGAATTTAGTGCCATTGTATTGCCTGTAAGGTGACTGTTATTGTATATTGTCTCTGTTTCTTTCTGATCTACTACTTTGAGGGTCTCTCTTTGCTTAGAGGACCCCTTTCAATATTTCCTGTAGAGCTGGTTTGGTATTTGCAAATTCTTTCAGTTTTTGTTTGTCCTGGAAGCTTTTAATCTCTCCGTCTATTTTCAATGATAGCCTAGCTGGATATAGTATTCTTGGCTGCATGTTTTTCTCATTTAGTACTCTGAATATATCATGCCAGCTCTTTCTGGCCTGCCAGGTCTCTGTGGATAAGTCTGCTGCCAATCTAATATTTTTACCATTGTACGTTACAGACTTCTTTTCCCGGGCTGCTTTCAGGATCTTTTCTTTGTCACTAAGACTTGTCAATTTTACTATTAGGTGACGGGGTGTAGACCTATTCTTATTGATTTTGAGGGGGGTTCTCTGAACCTCCTGGATTTTGATGCTTGTTCCCTTTTCCATATTGGGGAAATTCTCTCCAATAATTCTCTCCAATATACCTTCTGCTCCCCTCTCTGTTTCCTCTTCTTCTGGAATCCCAATTATTCTAATGTTGTTTCGTCTTATGGTGTCACTTATCTCTCGAATTCTCCCCTCGTGGTTCAGTAGCTGTTTGTCCCTCTTTTGCTCAGCTTCTTTATTCTCTGTCATTTGGTCTTCTATATCGCTAATTCTTTCTTCTGCCTCATTTATCCTAGCAGTGAGAGCCTCCATTTTTGATTGCACCTCATTAATAGCTTTTTTTATTTCAACTTGGTTAGATTTTAGTTCTTTTATTTCTCCAGAAAGGGCTTTTATATCTCCCGAGAGGGTTGCTTTAATATCTTCCATGCCTTTTTCAAGCCCGGCTAGAACCTTGAGAATCATCATTCTGAACTCTATATTTGACATATTACCAATGTCTGTATTGATTAGGTCCCTAGCCTTTGGTATTGCCTCTTGTTCTTTTTTTTTGTTGTGAAATTTTCCGCCTTGTCATTTTGTCCAGATAAGAGTTTATGAAGGAGCAAGTAAAATACTAAAAGGGTGGCAACAACCCCAGGAAAATATGCTTTAGCCAAATCAGAAGAGATCCCGAATTGTGAGGGGGGAGAAAGGGGATAAAAAGGGGTTCAGAAAGAAAGAAAAAAAAAACTATTAAAAAAAAAGAAAGCCGATAAAGAAAAAATATAAAAAGAGGAAAAAATATATATATATTAGATAAACTATTTAAAAAACGTTAAAAGAAGAAAACGGTAAAAGTTAAAAAAAATTTAGCAGAAGAAGAGAAAAAGAAAAAAAAATTGAAAAAGAAAAAAAATTAAATTAACTGCAAGGCTAAAAAATCATGGGGAGAAAGCCATGAGTTCCGTGCTTTGCTTTCTTCTCCTCTGGAATTCCGCCGTTCTCCTTGGTAGGTGAACTTGGTCCTGGCTGGGTTTCCCGTAGATCTTCTGGGGGAGGGGCCCGTTGTAGTGATTCTCAAGCGTCTTTGCCCCAGGCGGAGTTGCACCGCCCTTACCTGGGGCCGCGCTGAGTCATCCGCTCGGGTTCGCTTTCGGGAGCTTTTGTTCCCTGAGCGCTTTCCGTAGAGTTCGGAGGACGGGAATGAAGATGGCGGCCTCCTGGTCTCCAGCCCGGAGGAGCCGAGAGCCCGGGGCCCCACTCCTCAGTGCGCCCTCAGAGAACAGCGCCAAATGACTCCCGTCACCCTGGCCTCCGGCCGCGCTCCGAGCTGACCGAGCCTGCGACCGGTCCAAGGCAACCCTGAGCTGAGAGTCACTCCTCGGCTCTGTCTCTGTAGCCGGCTTCCCCGTTCTAATACCGGTAAGCTCTGAGACACTGAGACACCCCCGATCCTTCTGCGACCCTGCGGGACCTGAGGCTGCGCTTACCCCGCCTGGGCTTCACCCCCAGTTAAGCCTCTGGAGCGATGTCCCTCCGCGGAACAGACTTTTAAAAGTCCTGATTTTGCTCCGTTGCTCCGCCGCTCGCCGGGAGCCGGCCCCTCCCCCCGCGGTCTATCTTCCCGTCGCTTTGGATTCACTTCTCCGCCAGTCCTACCTTGCAGAAAGTGGTTGATTTTCTGTTTCTGGAATTGCTCTTCTTCTTCTCTTCAATCTCCCGTTGGATTTGTAGGTGTTTGCAATCTTTAGATAAGTTATTTAGCTGATCTCCCGCTACCCGAAGTAGTCTCAGCCTGCTACTTCTCCGCCATCTTGACTCCCACAATCGATTTGAATCTTTTTTATAGTTTCCGTGCTTCTATTTATTTTTTATTACATGAAGTGTAGTTATATTAATTATTTTACTATACATTTTCCCTAATTTTAACATTTGTGTTAGTTCTTCATCTGTTTCATTTGATTATTCTTTTGATTATGGTTCATGTTTATACTTATTTGCCTGCCTGATAATCTTTGCTTAGGTGGAAGACATTGTGAATCTTATCTTTTTGGGAATTGAATATTTTTATACTTCTATAAATATTCTGGAGCTTTGCTCTGCGATGCAGTTGTCTTACTTAAAAATAATTTAATCCTTTTAGTTCTTTTAAGATTTGTTGGGTGGGTTTAGATCAGTGATTATTCTAGAGTTAATTACTCCTCATAACTAAAGGAAGAACTTCCTGAGAACTCTATCCAGTGCCCAGTAATTTATGAATTTTTCTTCTGTTGCTGGGTTGAACAGTATATACCATTCTGTGTGATTGTTGGGTAATTAAGCCTTTTAAGACAATGGGTATGGGTAACTCTAGAAGCTAGGATGACCTTTCAACAATCAAGGAAAGTGTATCTCAGTCATATAACCACAGAGTAATGAATTCTGCCAATAATTAAATAAGCAGGGATTTCTCCAAAAAGAAACACAACCTTGTTGACACTTACAGCCTACTGTGACCCATCTGGGATTTCTGACCTAAAGTACTATAAAGAAGTAAATCTGATTTGAGTCACTACGTTCATGGTAATTTATAATGGCAGTGATAAAAAATCAATATGCCAATCTTTTGTAATGTTATTCTGATTACTACCTTGCTTAAAAAAAATCTTCGAAGGTTCAAATCTCCTTTCATAGAGAAACATACATGATCCTTCCCAAATCCATCCTTACCAACTATAGCAATTATATTTTTCACCATTTCTGAAATGATATCCTGCAATAGCCTTATAGAAATAGTTATGTCCTTTAGCAATTTTTTCCTATATTATTTCTTGTGCTTAGAAAAGTTTTCTAGTTTTCCTGCAAACTCTTATTCTTCAAAGGAGAGTTAGATCATATGTTGTCTTCTGTGTGTAACTACTGTTTCTCCCATGAGCATGGTCATTGCTATTTCCTTTCAAAACCTTCTGCAGTTAAGAGGTATCCACATGCTGCATATATCTTGGGATGTTATAACATCTACACATTTATTTCACTTAATTGACTGTATTCCATGGAGAGAGGTAGGGATCATTCTAGGGAAACTACAATTAAGAAAATGTAAACTACAGACACACTAATAAAAGACTCAAAATTAAGTTGGTTGCTTGATAAATAGTACTAAGTTTCATGGTTCAATATATTAGTCCTCTGACAGACAGATTTAATGAAAAGCTAGTTTCTATAACAATGAAGACATATCAATGTCTTTTGAATCCCTGGATAACATTAATTATTAAGTATAGGATTCTCAACTTTCAAACATATGCATATATAAAAAATACTATGTCATACATCTACAGTGATTTGGAAATTCATTGACAGATATTATTTTATAGGTGACCTTTACCTGCTAAATAAACTGATCCATAGTAAGACAAAATTAGAACTATTTGGATGAAACCAATTACATAAAACCTCTGCCTTTATTTTGCCATGAACTTAAATACTTAGGGAATTTAAATGATATTATTTTTATCACATGCTATTGCAGCATAAATATATGAAAATAGTTATTTTTCCCATTGATAATTATTTCAATAAAATATTCCTGGACATCTCTTGCAGGAGGTTTAATTTTGGCTTTTGTGTAATAATAACTTTGAAGTGTTAATATTACCATGCCAAAAAAAGTGGAATTTAAAATTTCTCTTTCTATAAAATGTATGATACCACTTTCATGAAGCCCAAGAACTGGAAAATACAACCGAAAATACAGAAATGAGGATGTGGTTGCCTAAGTGGGAAATGTAGATTTATTAGAAAAGGGGCAAGCAGAAACTTTCAGGAGTGATGGGATGATTTAGTAACCCCCAAGCAACCAAGGACATTCTTTGAATCATTTTTTTGTATTTATTTATTATTTTTGAATATGTTCTGTTCTAGGTTGATATTGGCCTTAGAGCAGAATACTGATTAGAGGAGTTTAATGGACAGACTGCTCTTGTCTAAACTTTAAAAAAATAAGGATTTTTCATTCTTAAAATTAAAAAAAAAATCCTTTCTTTTTTCATTTTGAGAGCATGATTCATTAAACCATTGAACATTTGTACATGATAAATGCAGCATAAATACTAATTTAGTGCTGTGAGCTACAAATATGAAGAAAAAAATACAAATAGATATTTTCATTCAACGTTTCTTTTTTTTTTTTTAATTTGTTAGAGAGAGAGAGAGAGCACAGGCAGACAGAATGGCAGGCAGAGGCAGAGGGAGAAGCAGGCTCTCTGCCGAGCAAGGAGCCCGATGTGGGACTCGATCCCAGGACGCTGGTATCATGACCTGAGCCGAAGGCAGCTGCTTAACCAACTGAGCCACCCAGGCGTCCCTCATTCAACATTTCTTGATCATTAACAATATTCAAATCTCTTTCAGTGACCCTTCTTTTTAGTAATTAGCACTTAAGCCAAACAATAGCATATAACTTCACTCATTTCAGATAAAAACTATTTGAAACTATATCCTTCCTATATTCTTCTTCTTCTTCTTCTTCTTTTTTTTTTTTTTAGATTTTATTTATTTATTTGACAGAGAGAAATCACAAGCAGGCAGACAGGCAAACAGAGAGAGAGAGAAGCAGGCTCCCCACTGAACAGAGAGCCCAGTGCAGGGGTTTGATCCCAGCACCTTGAGATCATGACCTGAGCTGAAGGCAGAGGCTTAACCCACTGAGCCACCCAGGTGCCCCTATCCTTCCTATATTCTAAGAGTGTGTTTCTGAAAATCAAAATGTGAAACGCAATGCATCGAAGTTGTATATTTGCCATTTCAAATTCATGTAATTAAATCAATAAATTTAAAGTAAAGTTACAGAAGGCGATAATGAGTTTGCTCATAGTAATAAAAACTAATCATGCTGGAGAAGGAAAGAGTAGGAACTGAAATGATTCAATAGTTCTAATTAAGGCAGTAGTGAGAAATGCCACCATAGGCCAAATGTTGAATGACGTAGTTCTTCCTCCCTTTTCCACTTTTGAAGTAGCTTCACCAAATGAATTGCCCACTTCAGTGTTCTGTGTTTAGTTTATAAACTCTGATGACCGATACTTAAAATGTAAGTGAAAAAGCATCATTAACAAACAAGTTATTTAAAACACCAAAATCTGATTACCCAAAATGGTGCTTACCATTGAGTGGACATAATATATTGTTATGTCACTGAGGAGAATATTCATTGTACATATGAGATTTCCAATAAACAATGTTCTGGCACTTGGGTTCTAAATTAACTTTAGTGTAATTGTTCTAGAGAGTTCCTCTTTGTTCTGGCCAGGAATTAATTCAACATAATGTAATTGCATGACACTGTCAAACTTAAAACTACAAAATATTTTACATCAAAAGAGAAATTTTAATTAGTAGAGGAAATGCTAAGGAATCATTTGTTTCTGTACATAGTTGGATTATTTCTTAAAAGGTGTTGCTGTCAAAGCTGACCCCTTTAGACCCTCGTTCTATGAGGACTTCCAAATGGATTACAAACCCAATCAAAGGGAACAGGAAGTGAGATAGAAGGTAGGTCAAGAATTATCAAATCATAGGCTCCTGGAAACATAAAAATGGAAGACTCTTTTCAAGGCCATCTAGTTCAATCTCCATGCAAAGAGCTAAATTTGCCTTTCTGTTATGAACTGGCCAGATTTAAGTTCCCTGAGGGCAGGACCAAGTCTTTCCAGGTTTATTTGTTTAGAAGGTTATTTCTCTAGGGTTAAGAGTTCAATTAACTTTGCCTAAAATGGATATAGAAGGAATATGGATGAAAGATGTTCCTCACTCTATGAATAATTTGTTATTATGGCACAAGGTAAATAGACTATTGATTACAAAATGATTTAGCATAACAGAACAGAATAAAAATACATGGCCAGGAATAATTTCCCCTTGTTTATAGTTCTTAGCTTAGAAAAACATCAAAGGCTACTTTGCTTTTTCTTGAATGTTTTGCAAGAACTATTTTTAAGGGGAATGAGGCTAGATATCTTTTTTTTTGAAGCCAAAGATATGTGGACATTTGTTCTGCAGCCTGTCTAGGAACAATAAACTCTGAGAGAATAATTTAAAAGGTGAGTGATTAACTTCTCTTTCTTTCTAAGAGCACTCATTTATTCAACCTTTTGTCACAGCACCAAGCATAGTTGTTAGTACAGTGTGAGAGATAAATAGTTGTGTTCATAGAATACCTCTTTTTCACTTCAATAAACTATTATTGGAATGTCCAAATGTTCTCAAAACCAATCCCTGCTTTTTAACTATAAATATAGCAAGTGTATGTATTCCTTTTTCTTCTAAAAACATGATATTCAACTTGAAGGCAAGGAACAGGGTATAATAAAAAGTAGGTCTTTGTATCTTTTTTGCTATAGTAGAATATACATAAAGTTTAGAGATTGATTTATTCCCTTCACCAATTGCTCACTCAGACCTAGGCCATTAGCAGGAAATGAAAAGCATTTTAGTTCCTTTTATTATGATGATACTTCCTTTGTCATTATCAAATAGAAAAAAATTTTACCATAGAAGGACTTTAAAATGCAAAGAAGTATAAAAGATACAATGGAAGTTGCCCATTATCAAACAATCCAGAAATAACTATTTCCATAGTCTATGGTTCATGCAGATACACGATCACATTAATATGTATATGGAAACAATGCCTGACATTTAAGAAATACACAGTGAATGTTAGCTACCACTAGTAGATAGTAACTATTATTATGAATCTATAATTCTAAATCATTAGAACATATGGACTCCATGGATGTGTCATATTTTATGAAAATGTTTTATTATTTTTGGATAATTAAAGTTTGTATTATGTGTTAACCCTTTTTCTATATAAATCTCTTTATATCTCAGAATATTATTTTAAATTTATAGATGTGAAAATACATGACTAAGGAACAGAAACATTTAAATATTTATTTATTAAAAGTTACCTGTGGGTTTTTTTTAATATTTTATTTATCTATTTGTCTGGTTGAGAGAGAGCACAAGCCGGGGGAGCAGCAGGCAGAGGGAGAAGCAGGCTCCCCTCTGAGCAAGGAGACCAATGCTGAACTCGATTCCAGGACCCCGGGATCATGACCTGAGCCCAATGCAGATGGAGCCACCCAGGCATCCTGAACTGGGAGCATTTTAAAAGGTCATAACATATAATGTAAAATTTTCCTCTAAATTTAAAATACACTTTTTTCTTAGCAATAGAGAGGTCACAACCTATTTCCCTGGAAAATACTGGGTATTATCCATTGAAAAAATTTCTTTAGTTTTTCATAGGTAGAAATAGTGATGTGTCCCTTAAATTTGTGTTTTGCCCAACTGTTTTTCCTTTATTTTTTCTATTTTAATTATTGATAGCACTGTTGTTGTTGTTTTTCTTCTCAATTTTCTCTTTGAGAAATTGTCATTTAATAAGTTGATAAAGGGCCACCTGGGTGGCTCAGTTAAAATGTCTGCCTTTGGCTCAGGTTGTGATCTTGGGGACCTGGAATTGAGCCCAGAGTTAGGCTAACTGCTCAGAGGGGAGTCTGCTTCTCCCTCTCCCTCTGCCCATTCCCTCCCTGTCCGTGCTCTCTCTCTCTCTCAAATAAATAAATAAGTTTAAAAGAAATTCTTAAAAAGTTGATAGATATTAAGGATTATCTTTGTGTACAAAGTGTTTTTCCCTCTAGTTTTTTTATCTGCCTTTGAATGTAAAAAATTGGCAATTCCTAAGTTTCATGTATCCAAATACTCTACATCTTTTTAGAAACACACACACACACACACACACACATACACACACACACACACACACACACACACATATACACACACACTGAAAAGGTCAAATGAAAAGTTTGGTAAGTACCTTTAAAATCTTTGTTCCAGAGGACATCCTTAATTATCTTATCACTGGGATATTTTATTTTACTATATTGTTATGCATGTTTTATTTCACTTGAGATTGTTTCTAAGACAAAGTAGGATAGGTTATCAAATCACTTTAAAACATCGGAGATCTCAGTGAATATCAAACTTAACTACTTCAGGAATATAAGTAATCCAAAGGCATAGGAGAAGCAGGAAGAGTTCTAAGACCACCAATGTTTATGGTCAGATCCACCTTTCTGCCATATCACTACACCATTTGGCACAGATTAACATGTGAGGTCTCTTACCAATGCGTGCTTACTTAAAAACAGAATTATTTCAATGCTAAAATATTTCCATTCGATGCTCTGATAGTTGATTGGTAATGTGACATTTTCCTCAGAGCTATAGCCCATACATCCATAGATTCGAGCTTTGTTTACTACATGTGAACGTAATAAGACAGGCACATCCTACAGGAGCAGTCCATAGATTAGGATTCGCTCTTTAGAATATACCATTAATGCTTTTGCCAGAAGGTCTGTCATTTCAAAGTTTTCAAGACATTTTCACCACATTATCTTCCCTCTTTCCAGTCATAGAAGTGAGCTTGGTAGTGCTCTTCTCCAGTTTGATCCTTCAGTTCACTGCAGCTCTCCTACACTTGACTATAGTTTTTATAGAGGCCACGGACCAGAAGAACCCAGCTAACCAATACCGATTCTGATCTACAAGGACTATGAGATAGTCAATATTTGGTCTATTAAGAGGTGATTCATTACACAGTAATAGATAACTGGTATTTTGGCACATGGAAGTAGGGTATTGCCATTAAAACAAAACAAAACAAAAATAAAAACAAAACAACAACAACAACTAAAAATGTGGGAGTGGCTATGTATCCAAGCAGAGGGCAGAGGTTGAAATGATTTTTGCAGAGCTTGTTAAAGAAAACCTATTGCCTTGAAGAGAATGTTAGCAGAAATCTGGACTTCAAGGGTGTTGCCAAGGAAAGCTAAAAAAGAAACGAGCTAGATGGTATTGGAAATAGGAAGAACAGGGAATCCTGTTTTGTAGGGACAGAAAGTTTAGTAACACTCTTAAGTGCAGTATCCTGAGATGTAGAAAATGTGTCCAAAAATGTAACTAAGGAGATTTCAAAGCAGAGTGTTGAAGGCACTGCCTGGTTTCTTTTTAATGTCTATTGTAAAATGTGAAAAGAGAGCTAGACAAAGAGAAAGATTATTTAAAAAAATGGAGCCAGAGCTTGTTGGATTTAAAATGCTCAGAATCTCCAAATGACAAATGTTGAGAAAATAAAAAAATACCTTCTTAGAAAAGATCAATTCCATGGCATCGCTAAAAACAACAACAACAACAACCAAAACAAACAAATAAACAAATAAAAACATGGTCTACAGATGTCCCATTCTGGCCAAGACCTCAGAAAGATTAATGGCAAGTTTTGGGGGGAATATGCACTCACACAAGAGATTTGTTAAAAATCTATAGCCAAGAACTTTGTAAGTATGGTTTTGGCTAAAGGAACAAATTCCATTGACATTCACAGAAGGCCCAAAAAGTGACAGCACAGAGTAAAAAGCAACTGGACTTCCCTATACCCATACAAAGCCATTGCAATAAGCAGCATGAGAAAACTACTCAGCTGAAAACACATGTCACCTTTCATTAAAAAAAAAATAAGACTCAGAGGAAAAAAACCAAGAGCCCAGATGGAGATGCAAAGAGCCAATTAGAATTATTCCTTGGTTTGGGGACCTAATGAGGAAACCCAACATTTATCTGACAAGATTTCAGAAATGTTATGGACCAGTGATCCATGTTTGGTTTCCATTTCCCCCTATTTCTGTCCCACCATGGTATATTGGGTATGGGAGGAGGACTGAAGATACATTGTCTCTTTAGTTTCAAAGTCTACAGTAAAACAGGACCTGAACAGAATACGCTCCACTCAAGGAACTACACCTAAAAAGCTTCATTCACATCTGGACTTGATTTAGGTAATGAGAACTTGGTTTTAGACACTGCTTTAATTCATGCAGGGGAATTGCATGTAAGGAGAATAAAAACATCAAAGGCTAGAAAATAAACTATGGTAAGCTCCTTCAAAAATGGCTTCTAACATTCCTTGCTTTTAAATTTCTATAGAACAGGGCGCCTGGGTGGCTCAGTGGGTTAAGCCGCTGCCTTCGGCTCAGGTCATGATCTCAGGGTCCTGGGATCGAGTCCCGCATCGGGCTCTCTGCTCAGCAGGGAGCCTGCTTCCCTCTCTCTCTCTCTCTCTCTGCCTGCCTCTCCATCTACTTGTGATCTCTCTCTGTCAAATAAATAAATAAAATCTTTAAATAAATAAATAAATAAATAAATTTCTATAGAACAGAACTGTGAGATAATAAATGTTTACTGTGTAAAGCTATTAAGTTTGGGGATTATGTGTTACACAGAAATAGATAACACAGTAGGAAAAATTAAAAAAAAATTTCAATTCGACCTTCCCCTGATTCTTTAAAGTCAAATATGTATTATTGTCCTACATTATGTTCCTTTTTAGACATTTTAAAAACTACAAAGTTGACAGAATATAATCTACCACTATCCTGGGTGTTGAGCAAACAATCTGCAGTGTACCATCCTTGTTGTCAAGAAACTGACTATCTAGTAGGGAAAAGAGAGATAATGTTACTGTTACCCAATAAGTTCCCAAACAGAGTGTGTACAACATATGTGCACAATATTATAAGGTCACAAAAGAGTATTTGGTTCTGTATCAGGTAGTAGAAACTATTTCACATGCTGGGCAATTATTAATATAATAATATAACTTTTTAGATTGCAATGCCTTGATCAAAAAGAGACTTTTATTTTATTTTATTTTATTTTAAGATTTTATTTATTTACTTGACAGAGACAGCGAGAGAAGGAGCACAAGCAGGGGGGAGTGGTGGAGTGGGAGAGGGAGAAACAGGCTTTTCGCCCAGCAGGGAGTGCAATGCGTGGCTTGATCCCAGGACCCTTAACAACTGAGCCACCCAAGCGCCCCAAAAGGAGACTGTATTGCCTCATACAGTTGGGTAGTAATGATCTTTGGGTTAGCTCGCAGAATCCAAAGGAACGCTGAAAGAGTCAATATCATTCTCTCTTTTCCTCTCCCTTTATTCAGCTCTCTTCACTTCTTGGTTTCATTCAGCTTTATTTTGCCAACTAGCTTTTGTGGAAGAGACAGTTTGTCCCAGCTCAGAATCTTGTTCTTTCAACTTACCAACAAAGGGCATGTTTCTCTGTGCCTTAATTTCTTCATCTATAAAATGAGGGTAATTATGACTAGCTCATCAGGTTGTTGTAAACACTGGATGAGTTAGGCAAGTATGCAGAAGGGTGCGGCATAAAGTAAAACTTGCTTGTGCTCTCCAGCCTAAACTTCTCTCTTCAACCTGGTCTCCCATATCCAACTGTCTACTGGAGACCTCCATTTCATGTCTAATAAACATCTCAAATTTAACATTTCTAAAGCTGAGCTCCTGGCATGTCCTCCAAGTCTGCTTTTCTCATGATTTTCCTAGATCAGTATATTCAATTCTTCTAGTCGTTCAGGCCAAAAATCATCCTTGATTACTGTCTTTCTCTCATATACCACTTCAAATTTGTCAGCAAAGCCTGTTAGTTCTATCAGCACTGTCTAATGGAATTTTCTATATCAATGGAAAGGATCTACATCTGTGTTGTCCCATATGGTATCACAAATTTGTGAAGCTATTGAGCCCTTGAAATGTGGTTCACATAACTGAGGAATTTTTAGTTTAATTCACTTTTAGTAGTTAAATTTTAGATGTTAAATTTGAAGGGTACCTGCGTGGCTCAGTCAGTTAAGAATCCAGTTCTTGGTTTCAGCTCAGGTCATGATCTCAGGGTCCTAAGATCAAGCCCTTTGTTGGGCTCTGTGCTCAGCAGGGAATCTATTTGAGATTCTCTTCCTTTCCCTCTTACTCTGCTCCCCCCTCCCCGCTTCTCAAATAAATAAATAAATCTAAAAAAAGTATTAAATTTGAATGACTGCATTTGGCCATATTGGGTGGTACACCTGTACTGTACCTTTAAAATAAAAATAGCGGCACCTGGGTGACTCAGTGGGTTAAACCTCTGCCTTCAGGGTCCTGGGATCAAGCCCCACATCTGGCTTTCTGCTCAGCAGGGGGCCTGCTTCGCCCTCTCTGCCTGCTGCTCTGCCTACTTGTGGTCTCTCTCTGTCAAATAAATAAATAAAAATCTTTAACAAAATAAAATGAATAAAATAAAAATAGAATCTCTACTTCTAATGAATTCCATTATTGCAATCCTAGTCCAAAGCACCCTCATCTTTTGTCTTATGTCTATAGCCTCTCTGGTGGTCCCTTCTTTCTTTATTGTCCTCTGCATTCTATTCTCACTACGGCAGCCAAAACAATACTTTTGAAATCTGTGTTGAATCACTTAAATACTTATCTCAAAGCCCTCCAGAGATTTCTCACATGAGCAAAAGTCCAAATTACTACAGCCCCACTGTGGTCTTGCTCCTTGCTACCTATGATTTTTCTTCTACTATTCTCTCTCTTGTTCACTCTATTTCAGGTATGCTGATCTTTGCATCAAAGGCTCATTTCCAAAAAGGATCTTGGTTTTTCTTCTTCCTGGAATGTTCTTCCTGTGGATTTTCATAGGGTTTGCTTTCTTATGTCTTGTGGTTCTTTCCTCACATTCTCAGTAAGGCCCTTCATAAATTTTTAATCCTCCCCAGAGGAGGAGGACTTTTAAATTTTCTAGATTTTCAGTCCTCCCAACATATCTTATCACCTTCCACTAACTTATTTTATCTTCTTAGCATGTATTACTAACATTCTAATATTTTACTTATTTACCATATTTATTCTCTGTCTCCATTAAAATGAAAGCTTTATGAGGGCAGTGATCCCCTTTGTTTTGTGTACTGTTGTATCCTGAGTACCTGGAAATATGCCAGTACATAGTGGACTTGCAATAAATATTTGTATTAATTGGACAGCTATCCTACATTCATGCAAAACTTGCTTATATGGACTCTACAGTCTTGTAAGTATTTGTTTATTATGGACATATTCACACGACTTCCATTAATTAAAGATTTGGGACAAAGATTTGAATTCTGATTAAAAAGTATCTATATATCTTATCTGAAAAATCATTATAACCTGACTTTAAAGATAACACTTGTTTGGTATTTAAATTTTCTTAGAGGCTTCTTTGTAAATTCCTCCAATTGCAAAATCAGAGTTTTTTTTGTGTGTGTTTTGTTTGTTTGTTTGTTTGTTTTTAGACATAATTCATGTATACAACACCAAGATGAACAAATCTTACTTCATTTTTTTTCCCTAACATATTATGTTCTATGCTATAATGATAAACTGTTTGGAGTTTAATAAAATAATGTTAAATCAAGTCTCCCTTTTAAAAAATCATATCCTGAAATTCCTTTCTAACACAAATATTAATACCTATATCTTCAGTTTTAAAAAAACAAAAAATTCTAGGGATGCCCTGGTGGCTCAGTGGGTTAAGCCTCTGCCTTCAACTCAGGTCATGGTCTCATGGTCCTGGAATGGAGCCCCGCATCCGGTTCTTTGCTCAGCAGGGAGCTTGCTTCTCTCTCTTTCTCTGCCTGCTTCTCTGCTTACTTGTGATGTCTCTCTCTGTCAAATAAATAAATAAAATCTTTTAAAAATTTTTCAAAAACCCAAAAAATTCTATTGAAAAAATTTTTTACAGATTTTATTTATCTATTTGACAGAAAGAGAAAGAGAGATAGTGAGAGCAGGAACCCAAGCAGGGGAGTAGGAGAGGGAGAAGAGGCTCCCCCCGCAGAGCAGGGAGCCTGATGTGGGCTTGATCCCAGGACTCTGGGATCATGACCTGAGCTGAAGGCAGACACTTTATGACTGAGCCACCCAGGCACACCCTCTATTGAATTTTTAGTTAACAGTCCTTCAAAGTAAAGTTTATTATTTTGTTATGAAAAAACTAAGTCCCAATGACTGTATTATTTTCTTAATTTGTTAAAACTATTTGTTAAATATAAGAATATCTTATAATGCATTATAAAGTACTGTTATTAAGTTTCAATAAGACTAATTAGTTTTTCTTAATATTAGATTTCATTGCTGGCAATACTTGCTTCATTATAAATAAGTTGCTATTCAAAATCCTAAAACGGTTGTAAGATAAATTGAAGAGAATTCTTAAAACCCCCAACTCCCAAACTGTATCCTAAGCACCCTGGAGTGTCATACCAAAGTTGTGGAGATGACATGGAATATTTTAAATCCCCCCCGCAAAATGTAGACACACTCAACATCTCTTGGACACTATCTGAAATACTAGGTCAAGGCAGTTCACAGTTTCAATGTTAGGTCATGTTATATTCCTCTAGGCGGTGTTATATCTTTATGAACCTGGGTTTTCCATTTTTTTTTTCTTTAATAATCAAATACTGTCAGAAAATGACAACAAGAATTGAGGTGGCAATGTCAACAAGATTTCAGGAATTGAAAAGTTTTGTGGTACCCAACTGGACACATATAACTTGTTAATAAGTGATTATAGTATTTAAGAATGAAATAAAATATTATTTTTAATATTGTGTATTAATATAAATTAATTAATTAATATAAAACCATGTAGTGGTTTTGCATATGACTACTACATTCTTTGAATTTATTTATTTATTTAGGACAAGAAGTAGGATTTATCGGTGGGGCATGAATAGGGAGGGGGCAGTGCTGAATTTCTCATGAGTTCAGCACTCACCATATGCTCAGAGGGCCATAATTAGTAATGTATTTGACCCCACTGCCATCTGGGATAAGCTGCTTTTTAGCCACCACATCTTCCAAATTTGTCATCATTAAACTTAGCAAAGCCCCGCTCCTTGGAAATGTGGATCTTCTGGTGGCCAGGGAACTAGAACTTGGCCTGTGTAGGGTCTCAATCACATGCTCCTTGTTCTGCAGCTTGGTAGGGGTGGACATGATGACTTGGCCAATGTGGATCCTGGTTACTGTGTTCTGGGGCTTTCCAAAGGCGCACCACATACCTTACAGGACAACATTCTGTTGATAAGGATGCTGTGGAAGGGATGGAGCTGCACATGGATGTGAAAACCATCTTTGCCACCTCTTTTCACCATGTACATGCTGGCATAAATAAGGAAGCCTCCAGAGCTTCAGAGGAGAGATGCTTATATTCATCTGACACCATGTGGCCACAGAGAGAGAACTCAATCGACTTTTGCCTTCTTCTACCCCAGATTAAAGATGCAGATCTTGGCATCAGGGGCACCTCTGCCAAGGGAGACTTTTTGGCTACGGCTTGTTCATGCAGTATGGTTAATACTGGGCAGGGCAGCGGCCCATGACAACACCAAGATTTTCAGTGTCATACCACAGAAAAAGATTCTAAATTTTTGGAATAGTGCAACTTATTATGTTGTGTAGACCTAGCTACTTAATAAACAAAACTTAAGGATTTATTTTGACCTCAGAGCACTGTGAAAATATTACTGATAACAGAAAATTCGAGAACCGGGGGAGCCAGATTATTTTTTTTTTATTTTTACTTTTATTATTTACTGAAATTCAGGGTTTTTTTTCATATTTTTCCAGTTTTATTGAGAAATAATTGGCAAACATTGCTGCATAAGTCTAAGGTGTACAGCACAATGGTTTGACTTACATATGTTACGAAATAATTACCTTAATAAGTTAAATTAGCATCCATCATTTTATATAGATTCAATGAAAAGAAAAGAAAAAAGAAACAAATTTCCCTTGTGGTGAGAACTCTTAGGATCTCCCCCTTAGTAATTTTCATATATGTCATACAGCAGTGTAAACTATAGTCATCATGTGATACATTACATCCCTAATACTTATTTGTCTTTTTACTGGATATTTGTACCTTCTGATCACTTTCCTCTAGTTTTAATTTTTAGAACTCTAGGGAACATTATTTATAGAAAAATTACATGATGAAACTATTAATGCTATAATAAATTATTTATGTAAGTGAATTTGTGGTCATGGTCTTAATCACTTTCAATTTGTTTACTACCAATAGAACTTGGAAACAATATTCAGTTTGGATTTGTAACAAAAGATTATCAAAAATAGTGAGTTTTCAGTTTCAGAAAAACTTCAAAACATAGTTTTGAAACTCTTTGGATTTGACAAGACCCAACTGAATTCTGCCAAGGCACTATTCTTCCTAATTTTTTAGGCTCTCATGTACTTTTGGAGAAATTTAATCCTTATGTTACTGATTCATTTACACACAACTCATCAAAATGTTTGGTAAATGCATTTGATATCCAAAGAGCTTTATGAGAAGTTACATC
Organism: Lutra lutra; assembly: GCF_902655055.1. Taxonomy (NCBI): domain Eukaryota; kingdom Metazoa; phylum Chordata; class Mammalia; order Carnivora; family Mustelidae; genus Lutra; species Lutra lutra. Next base: position 82,756,728 of record NC_062279.1, on the reverse strand, counting down.
TGGAATTTCTAAAGTTTTATCATTCTTGAACTTCATTTCTTGAAACCAGAAAGTCACATTTTTCTAAAGCATGTGGAACTAGAACCTCAAATTTGACTTTAATTTGGTACACTTATGAAACCAAATAGGAGTAAAATTAGTGAAACATTTTTTAATATTCCTCTTGTAATTTATTACAGTGTAGTGGATTTGGGTTTTCCCTAATGGAATAATATTTCAGTAATTAAAAACTGAGTAATAGTCAAATATTTCATGTGTGTTGTCTTTTAATAGAAATATTCCCTCTCTGAGGATGAAAAATACATGTTAATCTTTTTGAAAGCTCTCTTAGTGGGTAAGTTTAACAAATAAGCCATATTGGCTAATTAGTTATCTGATTTTTCATTGGCAAAAGCTTCAAAACCAGCAAAATAGCCTGTGTCATAGCATTTTAAGTGTGATAAATGTTGTCTATGACCTCAAGAATGTGTCCTAAAACAAGCAACGGTTAACATGTTAAAAAACAAAAACTTTAAAAAATGCATTAGATCATGTCTGCAAAAGAAAAATGTTTGTTAATAACACTGTGTTATTTGGCCTAACTTTTTAATGTCCTAAACATAAGGCATTAATGAAATAAGATTACATTCTAAGCAAATACTAGATGTGAGTAATCTTATTTCTATTCAGCAATCAATTTACTAAGACACAATGTGTAGTTCCCTTAGATACACAAAACAATATAGTATCATCAGGACATTTATTAGGTAAACTGTATGAAATTGCCATTTTTACATTAAAAACAGGTCAAATACAGGCTATTTCACATGGCTGAACCTATATCTAGTCATAAACAAGTCAATATGGAAGGTATTGTTTCTAGAATTACTCTATGAGGAAGATCCAGTTTACATATACTAGAAAAATCAGTTCATATTATCATATTTTTCAAAATATAAATATTCTCTTAATCTGGAAATAGACTTCAAACTTTGGTAGTTCTTCCAGTCTGTCAGTCAGTGCAGCCAGGTTCCATAGCTTTAACCCCTAAATCACAGTGGATTAAAAAATAATAAATTTAATTTCATTCATGCTCTCTGTCTGCTCTGCACCTATTGCCTTCACTGTAAGACCCATGCTTATGGGACACATATTCATGGAGGCAGAGAGAAAAGGGAACATGATGAAGGACAGACTGGTTCATAACATTTCCATGGGCAAGTAAGAAGGTTCACTTCTGCTCACGTTTCACTGGCCAAAGCAAATTACATGACAACATCTATGGAAGTGAAGGAGCACAATGCTTCCAGGTGCCCGAGGAATGAGAGAATAGAATATTGGTAAACAGTTTTAATGACTACAATCCTGACATTTTAAATTAGAGTTCTTATGTATGAAAGATCTACCTCAGAATGCAAACTTGCAGTAATGCCTAATGTTATTCCAAGTAAAACTAAATAAGGATCTGTAAATATTAATAAAAAATGAATGCTAGAGATACAAAATTTATTGTGCATAAAGTCTAGCAAAGACAATAAAAAGTACTGTGTAGGAGGAGAGAAAGAATATTTGTACCATTATCTTATTTGGATGAACTATCTTGTCTAGCCTTAATTAGAGAAACACTTACTGAAGTAAGTGAAGTAGGACTGAGTCATATAAGCCAGCGGATATGATCTGAACCAGATATGATGATTCTTCATGGAGCCAAACAGACTGTTGACTGTGGCTTGCCATTGTGTCTACTTCAGTCAACTGGCCAATGTTGATTCCATTGAGACTGAAGGGGACATAATAATCAAGCTTGTTATTTGATTTTTGGCTCTTGTGGGCTTACTGGATACCGGCCTATTTACAGAGATAAATATCTTTGAGTCATGCTCATTTGTTTTTCCCTTTTTTTTTTTTTTTTTTTTTACCTTTTCTTCTCTGTCACTGTATGATCTTAGTATGGCATACTACATAGCCAAGGCCTAATATAATAGACACCACCACAAAATTTATCATTTTGTTTTGTAAGGAAGAAAATTGTATATGTAAGATGGTCAAACAATTCACAAACTAGTAGGAGTAAATTACATATTTTTTTACATGAGACAAAATCATTTCAAGAAAAAAACTATAAATAATAAAAAGTTAATTTGCACAAATTGGACTGTGTTTCAGAAGTAAAGATTCAAACAAAAGACATTTAGGGGTAGAACATTAAGCTTCTCTAGGTTAACCAGTTAACCAACTTGAGGAATTTTCAAGTAACTTTAATGACATATTTAAGACTCTTATGAGCATCAATATTGTAATACTCTAGGTTTTTAAATAAGCTGTTTTCAAACTGATCTTAGTTTCTTGATTCAATTATTTTATTTTATTTTATTTTTTTAAGATTTATTTACTTATCTAACAGACAGAGATCACAAGTAGGCAGAGAGGCAGGCAGAGAGAGAGGGGGCGGGGAGCAGGCTCCTCGCTGAGCAGAAAGCCTGATGTGGGCCTGGATCCCAGGACCCTGAGATCATGACCTGAGCCGAAGGCAGAGGCTTTAACCCACTGAGCCACCCAGGTGCCCTGATTCAAGAATTTTAGATCAAACACAATGGTAGCATCACTAACTGCTCCCAGTGTAGTTATAAAAGGGAAAAAGAGCTAAACCCATGATAAACTCAAGGCTCCCCAGGTCATTTCCTCTAGCATACAGCTTCTTGCTTGATTTAAAAGACATCTGATATTGCTACAGGGTAGAAATTTAACTCATTAGAAAGGAATGTGAATGTCTTAGAGACCTCCCTGCTGCCATGACAGATTATATTAGTCCAGCAACAACAGGGAAAACACAGCTTTAGTAAACCTGTACGTAAGTGGTCTGGTTGGGTTTATTCATTCAGATCTGACCACCTTCAGTTTCTTTTTAAATGTGCTACAGCTTTCCATTTAAATGCAGCTACTCCATATTAAAGGGAGAGAGAACATTATGGCAGCATTACACAACATTAAGGATTCAAATACTAGGTATTAAATTTAAAATATTATAGTAAACACATTGATAATGTAAACATAATGTCAGACATATAATACAAAAGGGCCAATTTATTTTCCATAGAAACACTTTCTTTAATTAGCCATAATTTATTAATGGGTGGTGTTTGACATTTTGCAATAAAAGTTTTAATCATTTTTAAACAACTTGTTATTTTCCATGATTGAGTCTCTGCCTACTGGATAGGCCCAGAAATGTTTTTATATTCTCTGTTTCCTTTTAAATTTTTTTCTTGGCATCTACGTTTGTATCATCTTGTTCTCCAGATGGTAGGTCCTTGTCTATGAGACATGGCTGAAATATTCCGCTATTAACTTTTCTAGATTCTTCACATAATATATATTCTTATCCACAGTGTTTTATTGAGTTCACTCTCTGCTTTGTGGCTTCCATGGCATGACTGTCTGGAGATATAATTTTACTTCAAAGACCTAAATCAATCCCATTCTCATCTGTTGCCTCCAAGATCCAATTTTCACACTCCCACTAAGCAAGAGGTCAAATCAATGATTTTACCATTTTTTTTTTAACACATGGACATTCTTTTAAATATTTTTAATGAGCCTAAAGTGCCAATAGGATCTTGGCCAAGTTTTCCACATTTATCTGTCTACCGTAATTCCATCTATTATTCAGTAAACCTCCAAAAAGTTATTTTTTTTTATATTTTGTACTTTATTACATTGCTTAACTAAATTAAGTTAAAAGTTGAATTTAGTAAGCTATTTGAAAATAATCTAATTTTGAAAATTCTTTTCTATAAGTTCTTCATCAAGCAGATAAAGACTTCATATTTCTGTGAATTCATGGTTTATTTCTTACCATAGGTAGTGCTATTTTTTTTTTTTTACCACATTGTACCATTAAGAGAAAATGTTTATCATTAGGAAAGTTGAAAAAATTAGATTTCATGCACTTAGCTTAGTTTCTACCCTTCAAAACACATTTACCCCCTTAACATAGAGCTTTCTACTTTAAGAAAGTTTTGGTGTGATTTAATGATGTCTATTAATTCCTTATGTTCAGTGCTTAGTAAGAGGAGACTTAAGGACCCCATTCACAAAAATCATGAAACCATTTCTCATGCACTTATACCTGAAAGTATCTTGGGATTTTTTTTACTTTCTCAATAACCTCCAACCCCCAAATCTCTGCCCACACCATAAGCAGTGACTCTTCACAACAGAGATATGTTTATTACTTTCACAGGCTTCTGCTGAGAGATATATACAGCTTATAGTGGAAGAAACTCTTCTACTCTCATTCTAGGGATGGATTTTATTGGGGCCAAGATAATGTATTTCTAAAAGAAGTTTCATTTAAAAGATGAAATTGAGTCAAAGAGATAAATATTTATAAAATGTTATGGTTCAGACTTTCTAACAGATGCAAATATATTTTACCTTTTTAATTTTTTTTTTACCTCCCAGTTTTATAAGATGGCTTTTTGTAGGTTTAATTCAATATCTTAAATAAAGGTATGTTAACTTTAAACAATAAGTCCCAAAGCTATTTGCCAGTATTATTTTCAGATTGCATTTGAACCCCCTCCATCTTTATGTTAAACCTCATTCCAATGCACAGTCAAGACAAGATTGATATAATATTTAAACAGAAACAAAGAAGGTTCTGTCCATAGTTGCAAATGATGTTGATGTAAAACCACTACCCTGGCACTGAGTGATGAGTGCCACCCAGATAAGGAGTCATAATCACCAACAAGCATCTTTGAGGTAATAATCCCAGGCAACTAGAGCAGCACTTCAGACATTCCTTAAGGGAAGATAATTGATAGTAAGTCACACACAAGCAATTTACTACTAAAAACAAATAAAATAGTTTGAGGACCTTTTATATTTCTTTCCTTTTGAAGCAGAAAATGTACTATTCACTTAACAATAGGAGGAGTTGTACTAAGAATCAAAAAGGGAAGAGGAAGAGATACGGTGATATACAGGATGGGATTAGCAGTTTGGTATCTAACTATCTGGATGAATAACTATAAGCTTATAACATTGTTAAAATGTACTTGGTTGATTTTCCTACTAATAACAACCACAAAGTCAGTTATTAACAACAGTAGGTAAAGATGGTGTTCTTTAGACACTGAGATTATAAGATTTATGCTTGAGTAGTTAGTGCTCTGACAATTTCTCACCTATTAATGGAACTTACACAAATTCATGATCATTTTAGACTATCACAAATTGAGTGATATGGATCAAATTGTGCACCCCAAAATTTGTATGTTGAAATCCCTAACCTCAATGTGATTATATTTGGAGATAGGACCCATGGGAGGTAATTAATGTTAAATGAAGTCATCAAGATGAGGCCCTAATTTGATAGGATTAATGCCCTTATTTGAAAAGACACAAAAGAGTTCCCTCTTCCTCTATTCCCCACAGGAAGACACAGTGTGAAAGAGACCATCTGCAAGCCAAGGACAGAGCTCTCATCACAGTGATCAAATTAGCTAGCACCTTGATCTTGGACTTCCCAGCCTCCAAAGATGTGAGACATAAATATCTGTTATTTAAGCCAGCCAGTCTATGCTATTTCATGATGGCAGCCTGTGCAGACTAAGGCATTGGAATTGGAGCATTTGATAGAATATTGAGGACAAAGGAATTTTTAAGAATTGGTCATCAAGGTTCTTTTCCCTTTCCTTACTGCACAGTAATAAATTCTGTTAACTCTTGTTCTTGCTGGAAGAGTATGGACTATCATCATTATTTCTTCAACTGCTCTAAAGACAATTGGGTGAATATATTTTGAAAATTTCAGGTTTCAAGGTAAACACAAACCTCAACATTCAAAGTTTTTTTCTTAATTTTGCAGCCTTTAAACTTTATTCAACCTGTTTACATTCAGAAGAACAATTGCCACTAAATTCTGAGTCCAAACCATCAGGGTAGGACTTGCCACTTTGCCATTTCTGTTGGCCAGTTTTATTAATATATTGGGATTGCAAGAGTGAATGAATTTACTTTACATGAAGTTGGTCATGGTCCAAGTTGGCAAATGTTCAACAGGAACTTTTATGAGGGCATAGATCAGAAAAGAGTACCAGACACCAATTAAATATGCAGGAATTTCTTTTTCAATCATAGGTATATTCTATTTCTCATGCACAATTAGCAGTATGCTTGCCAAAGATAGAGAAAGAACAACATTGCTGACAAATGTTGTTGGGTTAAGAGTCCATTAATGAGCTTCTCTTACAAAATAGCTTCTTTCAACCTGATCAGCTGTGTCTCTTCTGATGATTTACACATGGTTCTTTAAATCTTAAAATCCAAACCGGGAGATACAGTATAAATCACTGAAATGCAAGTTCCCTTAAATTGCATATGAATGGCTACAAAAAATACATGATTATTCCCTCTGCATTAGAGAACTCCAGAGCTCCTTTTCCTTTCCTTTTAGATTCCATTTCTTCCTTTGGCAGGTGTCCAGTTAGGCAATGACATATATGAATTATCCTGTGTGGACAAAGAATTCTTTTAGGCAAGAAAGAGAGATAAAAATGAAAATGATGTCATAGACTTGAACTGTGTTTTAGGAAAGGAGAAAGGGAGTGTTTTTATTCTGCCATATAATAATTTGAGCCCATGCATTCTGTCTTTGATATGTGCGGAACGGTGCCATCTATGATCCCACATATTAGTGAGGTCTATTGTACCTGGCACAGAGATAAGCACTTTACATGAATTCTTTTCTTATTTTTCACAAATTTTACTAGGTTGATAGTAGTATTGCCACAATATTAAAGAGAAGGAACTGAGACTCAGAATTGGTTACATAACTTTTTCTCAGTTACACTGCTTATTAATGGTGGTACCACAGTTAAATATCAAGTCTGCCCAGTCGAAATGCCAATGTTCATTTGCTTCCTTTATACGGACTCTGTATAGAAACTGGCCTCTTCACCAATATCAGCCTAACATTAGCAAACTTTCTGTAACCAAGATAGGCAGGTCTTTGGGGATGTGGCAAAAGACACACATGGAAAATTACACTTTAAATCAAATTAACAGAAAGTGGAAACAAATTTACCTTCTCATTTATGCTGCCATTTCCACTTCAATGATTTCTAGCATTCTTTCCCCTGGGTATTTGCAGCTTCATTAGACAACTTAAATAGGGGATCAGTTCTACCAGCTTGGGTAGGTCAGGTCCTGGGCCGAACCCAGCTCTAGGTGATAAAAGGCATTGTCTGGTGAGCACAAGAGTTTCGAGCAAGGGCCTGAGATAAAGTAGTTGGTTTCCCAGTAGATGGCAGCAAAAGCAAAACACGTGTAGGCAGGATGGCAGAATCTGGGTGATTGGGCAGAATCAAAATCAGAGAAATTCATGGGTAAGTAGCAGATTCAAAGGCAAAAGAGCATGAGATTCAGGACATCAGTCTCCAAGTAACTTGACTGTTATTAGTAGAGAAGGGAATGAGACCTAAAGAAAATGAGGTACTAAATGTTCACCATCACAGAGACTCTGTTGACCCAACGTAGCCAGCAAAAGGGGAATCGGATTAGGGGATCTCCACAGTTACAAAAGTTTAACATGAGAGGCTGATAAGCAGCGCACATGACTAGAAACAAGGCCAAAGAATAAAAGGTTAGAGCTGAGTCAAGAAGCTTAGCCATAGTAGAATTCCGGTGGTAATTGGATACCAAAATGAGCCTTACATCATCTCACAAAGTCCATCAATTTCTTTCTTTCTTTTTCCTGTTGATTTTCCTGTTGATTTATCACCATTTCCTCTGACGACTCCAATCAAGAGTATTTTTACATGGAGACCGTAGCTAAAAATTGTAACCTTCCTTTAGTTCCTCTCTACTTGTAGAGCTCAATACTGCTCCTTCCGCTCCTCATCTTTCTTTTCCTTCCTTTGAATCCCTCTTTTACTGCCCTTCTCCCTTCAGAGCAGGCTCTCAGGAAATCAGTCATCTCGCATCACAGCATCACTTCCCATGGCAGTGGGCATTTGGGACTACGGCTAGATGACCCCAGAGATCTCCCCATAGCTGGCAGTTGGTGAAAAAACATAGATGCAGTCCACTCTTCCATGCTCTTAAATACCATGTCCTAATCCCATGGCAATGGAGCAGGTTTGTATCCGTTACTCAGCGGTGACCATTTTTATTAAATCACAGGATTCGTAGAACATCAAGAGATGAAACATTACCTACCTTATATCTCAAAGAACAAAAATGACGTCCATGTTGAAGAAATTCCTAGCAAGATTAAACTCTATCTCCCTGTAATTTGCTATTTCAGGTGTTGGATAGAAGGGCTTAACAACAAGGAAGAAAAACAGTCTTTTCTCCATTGATTCAATATTTTTCTGGTTCCATTTAAAGATTCTGCTAGCTGCTTCAGAATGAGTAATCTATGGCTGAGAAATCAAACAATACTGTTCTAATCACAGTAAAGCATATGCAAAGTGTATTGCAGTGTAGAAAGTCTTATATTGCTGATGTATATTGCTGATGTATATACATTTACAACCATGACAATGAATTTTATTAATGTCAGTGATATTGAAGAAGTCCAGGCCCTCAAATTCCACATTTTCCTTAGGATTAGTGTGTTTTTTTAAGGGGCTCCAAATTTTCATATCACGCCCCCTGCATAGATATTGTATTCCAAATGTAGTAACTTTGATGTTTCCAGTTTTTAAATATTTAGCTATAAATATATGAGAAAACCTAAATATAATAGTTAACTCATCTTGAGAAATTAATTACAAACACATATCAGATCTCTTCAGTCAAAATCATTCTTTAATTTCTTTCTGTTTCTTCTCTTGAAACAAAAGAGTACCTAGAACCTTAAATTCTATAGTTTAATGCTTACAAATTTTTTTCTTTCATTGTTATATAAACAGTCTGGTTGAGGTGACTAATTTTAAGTCCAATAAATATAGGAAAGTTTCTCATAATTACAATAGGGATCAACAAACATTTTTGTGAAGAACCACATAGTGAATATTTCAGCTTTGGAGGACACATGGCTTTTGTTTTAACTACTTAACTCTGCCATTGTAGCAGGAAAGCTGCCATAGACAATATACAAAAGCACGAGTGTGCCATGTTCCAATAAATTTTTATTTACAAAATTAGGTGACAGGATGGATTTGGTCCACAGGCTGTAGTTTCTGACATCTGCATTCTTACTGCTTTGATTTGAGGAAATCATTTCCCAAAACTTTGTAGGAAATTGTATTTGTAACTTGTATTATTATATGGAATAGTTGTGCATGTTTGTTCTCATGACATCTGACCCAGGTCATGTAGGTATTTGTGGGCATCTAGCCTATTTTTATCTTCCAGTTTTATAGATAGTAATGTTTGGTCTGATGGCATAGTTAAATAAGAAGAACACAAAACAAAACAAAACAAAACAAAACTGTCTATAACAACCATTTTATTCTTCTTACTTTTTTGTATAAAACAGTCTCGTAGAAGACCAATGCCATTTATGGCATTATGGAATCTTAGATGAGAGGGGACTTCAGTGATCATTTAGTGTAAGTTCCTATTTTGCTGATGAGGATATTGGTATAAAGAAATAAGTGATTATTCAAATCAATATTGATAGGGAAAACAAGAGAAGAAACCCACCCAATTACAGAGTTCAAGTCCAGTCTTCTAGCCCTTTGGTATAGTGATAGTGATCTTCTTACTAATTCCATTAACACTTTTCTATAATAACATCTATCATAATCACTTGGTAAGTAAGAGTATAGGAGAAGGAGCAGCCTAACATTCTGGCTATTACCAAGATTCAAACAAAAAACAACGGTCATTTAATTTCTCTGTCATGCTCTGAAACTGACTCAAAATCAACTTGAATTTCCCTCAACTTTGTCATTATTACTAGTTATAAGACATTATATATTTAGCAAAGTATAAACAGTATGTTTATTCTGTTTTAGCAATGGAAGTTGCATACTTCTCTTATAAAAAGTATCCCTTTAACAATAAAATCTATAGAGGGAAGAACTAATTAGAACTAATTCATTTCTATAAATCTCTATGTGATCTCTTCAGTGTTTAAAAAAAAAACAGCTTTGATCTGCATCTTATCTTTTAGAAAAGTGAAGGTCAATTAGTTTTGATTATAGGGTGTGTGTGTGTGAGTGTGTGTGTGTGTGTGTGTGTGTGTGTGTGTGTGTTTTCCCCTGTGAGCTTATGGAGATGAGCAGAATGTGTGTGGAATGTGATCTCCACGAGGGTACCAGAAGCTGGATGTGAGGTTGCTAGGCAATTTTCCCTATTGTTTTAAACAAACTGCACAAGGCTGGCAGCAGCTGTCAGAGTTCCTGGCTCTTAAGAATAACAGAGCTGAAAAACACAAAGAACAAAGGTCTTCCACAATAAATGGCAATAAATAACAGGAACTCTCTGTGCCAGTAAATGCAGGCACTTGGATATTAAAGCAATTAATAGGGTTAACAAACACAAGAGGTCATTTGAATTCTATTTGTTGTCAAATACTTTTTTCCCCTGGACACTAATTTAAATGGTAAGACAGTCTGGAAAGAGAGTGGTAGACTGCAATTTTCATAAATTATTCCTTTAAAAGCACCACTTTCTTGCTTGTTTATTTTTATTGTATTCATGCAGAATTTCACCTCAGAAACAACAGTATAAACCTTATTCTAAATATGTTTTAAAGATTTTAAGTGAAACAAATTCTACATTTTATGTTAAAAGAAACAGTTCATTCAACTGTACTATTGCCACAAGACTCTCTCTTTTACCCCTTTATACAAGCCACATCCATTCTTCAACCCTTTTCTCTTTATCATGGTGGTGATTACACAATGCTATACATATCATGGAATTGAATAGAGCTACACACACACATACGCACACGAGATAATTTATAATGGCTGAAATCTGAATAACTTCTATCAGTTCTATTATTATCAATTTCTTGGTTGTGTCAGTATACTATAGTTGTGTAAGAGACTGCCATTGACAGAGGCCGTGGTGCATGAGACTTGCTTATACATAAGCTTTGCAAATTCCTCTATATCTAGAATTATTTCAAAATAAAAGTTTTCAAGACAAAACAGGTCCTTAGTTTCTAATATTTCAAAATTAGAGATTTTTTCCTTAAAAATTCCTAGTCTTATTGGTTTACTTCCTCTCAGTGTGTGGATGATTCTTTCCTTCAATTGATTTGTATTTGAGTACCCATTTCAAAATCATTTGAAAAGATGGAACTCAGACATTTCCTGTCAATTTTTTTGACATATAACTGGGCTTAAAGGTTAGTTGTACAATGATTTTTTTAAAAATCTGTTAAAAATAAAGTCTATTTATGGAATCTGAACTTTTGGGAAACCTGAAATCAAGGATCATTCTGAATGGAATGATGGCTTAAGAGTTTGTATACTAAGAAACAAGTCTTTTCAAACCAACATTCTTTGTTTTTCTGAGCAAGAGTGTGTGTGTGTGTGTGTGTGTGTGTGTATTATAACTTTTTACTTTTAAATAATTACAGATTTTTTTGGAAGTTGCAAAGATAGTACATAGAGGATCCATGTATACCCTTCACTCAGTGCCAACACTCCTCCCCCACCCCCGCAGTGACTACGTCTTGTATAACTATAGTCAAAATCAAAACCAGGAATTTATACTTATAAAGTGTATGTGTAGAATTCTAAGTTACTTTAACACCCATAAATGTAGATTCTTCTAAAGACCACCTCAGTCAAGAGTAAGACTTATTCCATCATCACAAAGAAGTACTGGTGTTGACATTTTATCAGTTCATACGAAGTGTAAAACTTTCACCTCCTCTTAAGTCCCTTAGTCTTTCATTATTCATAATGTAATTATCTTAAATATTCTTTTACAAATATTTATATCCATATCAGATGTTATATTTTATGTTCTGTCAAATATAGTTCAAAATAATCAAGAAAAGGGAAACATATTTATATTCACTTTTTTCATTATTCTTTCTTCATTCTTAATGTTTTAAAGTGCTTTCTTTATTATTTTCTTTCTGTTTAAAGAATTACATTTTTCCTTTTTTTTTTTTTTTAAGGGAGATCTACAAGTGACAAACTCTCTTAGTTTTCTTTCATCTAAGAATGTCGAATTTCCCTTTCATTCCTGAAGGATATTTTTGCTGGATATAAGATTCAGGACTGATAATTCTTTTGTCAGCATTTGAAAAACGTGTCACTTCTTTCTGGCCTCCAGTGTTTTTCTCACAAAAAATATATTGTTATTTGAATTTTTTTTCTTATAGTACAAGCATTGAATTTTTTTCTTGTAATTTATCTTTTGCTGTTTTCAAATTTATTTCTCTTCTTTTTACTTTTCAAAAGTTTTCTTTACTTTTCAAAAGTTTATTTGATGTGACTGCCTATTATTTTCAATACTATCTGTATTTACTTAACTTCCAAATTCAAAAAGGCTCTTCCAGGAATAATAGAGTGTCTCTACTCCTTATATTAACTTATTTACCTAAGTGTTAAAATAAAATTTTGAAAACCTTTCTGGGAATTTTATGGTTTAGGCACTTGAGTTCTGAGGAAGCACTCTATACTAGTTTTAAGGAATTTATTTTCTTTTAAGACTAATGACTGAAAATTAAAATTTCCCTTATAATTTGTAAGATGTTTATTATTTACCTACAATTTGTCACACTTTGAGGATACATAAATAAACAAAATGAGTCTTGTCAGCTATGGTAGCATGAGGTGGGGCTCCTAACCCATGGGAGTTGTGGGTATTAGGATAGTGAGAAAAAACTTCCCAGAAAAATGACGATATTCCTGTTAGGTCTTAAAAATATGGTGAGATTGAGAGACTTGGAGGTGAGAATTATTTTTGTTAAATATTTTATTTCAGAGTAATAAATTACAATCTTATTTTTCCTATTTTTCTGTGTTTTCCACCACATTTGGCTCAAGGCGAGAAGAGATAGAAAAACACAATGAGAGGTAAATGCTATGTGCCAGGCTTTGTTTTAGATATGTTATAAACAATAAATCATTGAATCTTCAAAGCTAATTTTAAGGTATATGACATTATTATCATACTCATTCATAAGACAAGGAAATGGAGATACCAAGGTATTCTAACAGCCAATGGGCCAATTTTTATTTTTTTAATGTTTATTTATTTATTTTTAAGGATTTTATTTATTTATTTGACAGAGAGAGACAGTCAGAGAGGGAACACAAGCAGGAGGAGTTGGATAGGGAGAATCAGGCTCCCTTCTGGGAGGTGGGTCTCAATCCCAGGACACTGGAATCATGACCTTAGCTGAAGGCAGCTGCTTACTCCAACTGAACCACCTAGGTGCTCCAATGGGCCAAGTTTTAAACTCATATATCTGAATCCAGAGCCACCTTCTATTTTTTTTTAATATGTCTCTTTGGCATAAGAATTATTATTTTTTAAGATATCATTTATTTAGTGGAGGGAGATGGAGAGAGATCACACAGGGAGAAGACTTGCCCCTGAGCAGGGAGCCCAATGTGGGGTTCAAACCCAGGACTCTGAGATCATGACCTGAGCTGAAGCAGACACTTAACTGACAGGTGCCCCAGAGCCTTCCCTTTTAGCTACAGCAATATGTAGATGGAAATGAATATAAGCATTGGAACTAGACAGAACAGCTATCAAACCTTATTTTTACCACTTACCTGCTGTACAATCTTGGCAACAGACTCAACCATTTAATGCTTTTATCTTTAAAATGGGAATAAATACTCTCATCTTGAAAAATTTGTGAAGATTAAAGATAGGTTAATCAGAACTTTCAACACTCCCTGAAAAGTCAATAAATACTAGCTGTTTTATGATATTATAAAGTTTTCTTTCTAACTACACAAAATTTAATTTTATTTGACTATTTTTCTCCTAAATGTGACCAATACTTTTTTTAAAGATATTAATGCATACTCCTTCTCTCCAATGGAACTTAATGCACTTTTTTTCTCTCTTTCCCTCTCCCTTGCCCCTCTCTTTCTATCTCCAATTTCATCTATATCCCCAGAAGCCTTATGTTTGACATTTTCATGTCTTACTTTATCAATGTCTCTCCAATATAAACCCTCTACTCTTGCCATCTTAAGTGACCTGAAACATGTTGAACTCATTCATCATTTTATAGCTTTGTTCCTGTTGTTTTCTCTGTCTGAAGTGTATCTATCCAGTGTCTTCTCCACCTATTTAAATATTCAAACCTAAAGATTTAGTTGAAATCCTGTCCATTCAACAAAGACATCCTATATATTCCGTTTGACAATATAACTCAGTATTGTCTTATAAAGTCCAGCAGAAATTCTCTTAAACCCCATTACAAGGGATAATTGCATTTCCTCAGAGTACTTGCTTTGCTTTGTCTTATTTATACTGCCAATCATATAAAAGATTTTTTGTGTCTATGTTTACCTGATTAGTAGGAACTCTGAACCCAAATCTCTGGTCCATTTTAGCAGCTTTAAAATACTTGAAAGCATGCTAATTACTACTGTAATTTGATACATGTATTAATTAATTATTTTTTAAATTTTGCTACCCTATTTCTCCTTCTTTCTACCATATGTATCCTAATTATTGCATGTATTACATTCTAAAGGTGGCAATAAAATTTTATCTCACAAAAAGTAATCCTGCAAGAGGAAATCCTTATAGAAATCACTGAAAAATAGAAAAAATAATATAAAACAAATTTAAATTATTTGTAAATAACCAATAACCATCCAAAATAACCACTTCAGATATTTGGATCTATTCATATTACATTTTCTATGAATTTTATGGTTTTGATTATTTTAACAGGCTTGAAATATGCTAAAACATAATTTTATATTATATTTTTAAAATTAATATTATGTGATCATTTTCATGTCATTAAACCTTATTTGAAAACATGGTATTTAGTGGTTTTATAATAAATGTATCATCATTTAATTATTTTCATTTGGCTAAATAGTTACGCTGTGTTCAACAGTACACACATTACTACCATGACAACAAATAGCATTGTGGTAAACATCTTCATTATTAAAGCTTTAGGTTCACATTCTTTATGTAAATTAATGTAAGAGGAAGTCTTAATTCATTAGTTGTGCATATTTCAAAAGGATTAGTACTTGTCAAATTTCTCTTCATACAATTTCTTTATTAATTTGATATTTTTGGGCATTGTAATTCATTGTATTTTTATACCATATATGTTTCTATAAATCAACATCTTTGGAAGAAGATGTATAAGTAATACATGAATTAATAAATGAATGGATATATTTCCAATCCAAATTTATCTCTCCTCTAAAACCATGTATGAATGATTTATGTTACATTATTTCACAGCTTTTTATTTTGTGTTCTTTTTTTATCTTCTTTTAGCACTGATATCATTTTTATCTCTTGAAATCATTAGACTTTCTTGAAGAAGTAACTATGTATGCTATTTCTTCCAAATCTATGTTTTTATCATATTTGTGGGAATATAGTTAACAATTAGACTTCAGAGTTCACACACACACACACACAAAACACAACAAAACAAAAACAAAAACAAAAAAAGAACAGAAACCTTTATCAGGAAGTAGTATTTATCATAGTGAGAATACAATAACCACAAACTCTCTCATCCTGTCATCAATAGTAACATCATGACAGTTAAAAATAATCTTCTACACTGCTCTTATCCAAGAATGTTAGGCTGTGACAACATCACATTAAATTCTTAAATTCTGTTCATAACCTCTCATGTGTCACACTTCAGGACATTGAATCCTTAGAGTTTCTAAACAACATGACAATGAGATCATTCAGTTGTCAGATGTCTAAACTCTGGGGGAGCAGGGATGTGTATTCTTGAAAGCATTTACTCAACCAAGAGAAATGCATAGAACACACAAGAATGATTGAAGAGTCAAATAGCAAGACTCCTTTGAGGAGAATGAACCTGAAATGGGTCATACCAAACCAACAGTACTGATAGGGTTATTTTGGGGTAAAGTGAACAGCTCACTAGATGTGATCACACTGAGTGCCCAGATTACGATCTCTAAATAGTTCTTTTCAACTCACAGGAACTAAGACTTCTTGGAAAAAAACAAAAACACAATTTCAGATTGGGAGCAGAAAATATGTAAGATGGATCTGAACCAGCTTCCCATACCAGAGAACAAAGAAGCTTTCAGAGCTAGTGGGGTCACATCTAAAGTAAGCAGGAGCCAACTGGAAAAGGATCCCATTGGAAAAAGAAAGATAATATTTGGTACATCAGGAATGAAAATTGTGATAGATGGAAATACTCAAAAGAAGTTAGGATGCAGCTTTCTCCAATTTCCTAAGTATGTTACCACACATTTACCCAAACTCCTTTTTTCTAAAATTAACTTTTCTTAGGTTATTGCCTCAACTATCCTATCTGTTCTTGATGTTTTGTGCCTGTTCATTCATAATTTCGAGAAACTGAATAATCAGCAAAGAGAAACACATGAAAAAAAAGAGGAACACATGTGTTTAATCTTCCATATTTAACATATGACATTTGGGTCTCAGATTTACTCTACATATTTTTAAGAACACACACACACACACACACACACACACAGGATCTGCTCTGGCAGAACAAAATAATGTTGGAAGTTGGTTTGGCTTTCTTTGCATAATGATGAGCCCCCTCTCCTCCTGCGGTCTTGTCCCAGTTTCATTTTTCTGGTGCAATTATTTTAATTTCTAATTTGAATAGAAAGAGTAAAAGGAATTTGACTACTTTCCAAGAAATAGTTTCCGAGAGATTTATTACAAATAAATTATAGCCAATCTGGCAATTTGGATAAAATAAGTATATTTGTTAAAAAATATAATGTAGCAAAATCAACAGAAAAAGAAATAGAAAATTTAATTAGTTCAGTATCTTCGATGTCTATCAAAACTGTAAAGATGTTTGGGCAGGGCACCTGGGCCACTCAGTGGGTTAAGTGTCTGCCTGCAGCTCAGGTCATGATCCCAGGGCCTTGGGATCAAGCCCCACATCGGGCTCTCTGTTCAACTGGAAACCTGCTTCTGCCTGCCACTCCACCTGCTTGTGCACATTCTCTCTCTCTGTCAAATAAAAATAAATTAATTAAAAAACCCTGCAAAGGTGTTAATGGAAAACCTTCTTATTAAGAAACTACCAGAATCCCTAGCTTCAATTATGAATTTCACTTAATATGTAAGAAAGATGTTCCATTTTACACTACAGCTTTAGAGAATAGAACAAAAGAGAATGTTCATGGAGACTTTTCAGGAGGCTGGTTAGATAATTTTGACGTACAAAGTTGACAAAATCATTACAAGAAAGAAAAGTTACAGTTAAATTCTTTCCATAAACAAAGATAAAAAATTTTAAATTTAGTATTAGCAAACCCAATTTGACCATGTATGAAAAGGATAATATACCATCATTAATGGAGTTTATTCAGTTATACAAGGTGGCTCTAATATTTACAAATTTATAAGTATAATTCACTACATTAACAGAAAAAAAGGAAATTATAGTATCATCTCAATAGATGTTAAAAAGGCATTTAGTTTAGAAGACATTTATGTTAAACTCTCCACTAATAACAGAAGTGGAATTTCTTAATCTGATAAAGAATATCTACAAGCAAAAAAGAAAAAAGAGTATTTGCAAGAAAACTCATAGTAAAGATAATACTTGATGATAAAATATTGAGAACTTTGTCCTGAAATTGGGAAAAAAGTAAGGCTGTCTTCTATAATCATCATCATTTAATGTGTCAGTGTAAAAAGATAACATAATGGAATAAAATGTATAAATGAAAAGGAAGAAATAAAAGTATCTTTATTTGAAGACAATATGATTTATTATACAGAAAATCTACAAACTACTAAAATTAATTAGTGAATTTAGCAAGATTGCTCAATAAAAGGCCAATATATAAAAATCATTCAAATATTTCTAAATATCAAAAAAATAACTTAAAAAAGATATCAGTTACCTAGACATCCATAAAATTAAAGTAACTAATATCTACATTGAAAACTGCAGATTATTATTGATAAAAATTAAATCTCTAAATAGATGGAGGGATATAGTATGCTGATGGATCGAAAGTTTAATTATAATATATTCTTTCCCAATTGAAAAATAGATTGAATGCAACACACAGTTGGGCTTGTTTTGTTTTGTTTCGCTTTGCTTTTAAATTGATAAAATTATTTTAAAACTCATGAGAAATGCGAAGGCCTAAGAACCAAGGCAATTTGATGAAACAAACAAAGGAGGATTTATATTGATAGAATTAAGAGATACTATAAAGCTGTAATGATTAGGACAGTGGTTTTAGTACAATGATAGAGATAAAAAAGATCATTTTGTGCACTCCATTCACAAAAATCAATTTCACATGGAGTGCAGACTGAAATGTGAATTGCAAACAAGCTATCAGGGAAAAAAATAAAGAACAAAAATATTGTCATTTCTGTGAGGACAGATATTTCTTAAATAAGACACAAATAGCCCTAACCATGGAGCAAATGATTGATTAATTTGACTGTATCAGACTTAACACCTTATGGTTATCCAAGACATTAGTAAAAGAGAAAAAAGGCAGATAGGTTCTGAGGATATATTTACTCAACATGCATTTGACTTAAATTTTGTATCTAAAATCTATAAATGATATTTACAGACAAATAGTAAATAATACAATGGAAAAATGGCCTAGGGGCACCTGGGCGGCACAGTTGGTTAATTGACTGAGTCTTGGTTTCAGCTCTGGTCCTGATCTCAGGGTCGAGGGATCCAGCCCCAAGTCTGGCTTCATGCTCAGCTTGGAGTCTGCTTGAGATTCTCTCTCTCTCTCCCTCTCCCTCTGCTCCTCTCCCTGTTCGTGTTCTCTCTTTCTCTCTCTCTCTCAAATAAATCTTTGAACACACATGGGCTAAACACTTGAAAAGACTTCATAAAGAGGATAACAAATGACCAAAAAAAAAAAAAAAAAAAGAAGAAGAAAAAGAAGAAGAAGAAGAAGAAGAAGAAAAATCAGAAGGATCTCTTCTAAGCAACAAGAAAATATCAATCAACATTCTATTGATCTAACCCAAACCCCAAAATGACTAAAGAGGAAGAAAAAAGTTTTAAATACCAAACATTCTCAAGAATTTCAAGTGAAGCAATGAGAGTTTTCTCCTACTTACTGCCAAGAAGAATTAATTTCAACCATTCATATTATAAATTTTTGAAAGTATCTAGAAAAAGTAGTTAATATCCTATGTCCCATTCTGAGGTATAGCCAACAAAAATATACCTGAAAGTGGTTGCAAATCTGAGCAAAAATGGTGGAGAGCATACCTCACCAACCCTTCCCATAAGATGCAAGATTTGTGTAGATCTTCTCACACTGGTGATAAGCTATTTCTCTTCTACTTAGGATCAGATATAACTGCTATTATTCTGGGGCACCTGGGTGGCTCAGTTGTTTAAGCTTCTGCCTTCAGCTCAGGTCATGATCCCAGTGTCCTGGGATAGAGTCCTGTGTCAGACTCCCTCTGCCCTTCCCCTCTCCCCCACCCAGTTGTTCTCTCTCTCTCTCTCTTTCTCTCTCAAATAAATAAATAAGAATCTTTTAAAAAAATAAACAATGAATATTGGAACACTGAAAAAAATCAAATTAAATTTAAAAAAAAAAACTGCTACTGTTCCGTTGTAATTAGAAAAACAGCTAAAATCACAACTGACCAAGTTTATGCAGACAATCTAAGCTATTTTAAAAGTGTTTTCTCGTAAACTGACGAAGCACATCAGGTTTGTTATTCCTTTGCTGGTATTCAAGTATGTTCTTGTTCTAGCTTACAGGAGTTTCTCGGGCTCGGTGTTCTGGGGTTTTTTGTGGTCCCATAATTGCATATTGCACTAATTCATAAGTGGCAGTGGTATTGACAGGAAAGTATTAGCAGAGTTTTGAAACACTGAAATGTCGGCATGTTCACCTGTGTAAACCACTTTTATTGCTAACTGCTGCTTTGAATGCTTACTATCATAAGAACGGGCATGATTAATCTGGCGCCACCTTTATGTTCTTGAAAATGCTGCCTTAATTGAATTCAGTTAAATACTTCCATTTTATGGATGAGGGCATTGAATCTCAGTGCTCAGTGTATCCTAAGTGATATATAGATAATTTGTGATGCAGTCATATTCAGAATTCTGACATTTACTTTTCTGAGCAATCCATACATATAATAGGTACATTCCAATTTATCAGTCTTATAGCAAGTGGTTTCTAAACAAGGTTTTTTGTTTTAGTCAAAATTGGGTCCAGATGTTAGTTAGCTCAGGTATTTACTAACTTCGTGCAATCTATTTAACTTTATTAGGCCTCAGTTTCTTCTTTTGTCAAATGGGGCCCCTAACTGGTGAGTTTGTATGAATGTTTAAGTGAGTTAGGAGACCTAGTGTGCTTAGTTTATTTGCAATTATTACTTTTGTTAAAGATAAATTCATTTGTATCTCACTACAATTTTTTAATTTTTACCATGCATTAGTTTGGAGACATCTAAAATTAAGAGTTAGATTATATAAGAAATTAACCTAAATTGCAAATTAACATTTATAAAATATGTGCATACACAACCGGCCCTATATCTTTGCAAAATACAATTCATTCTTAACTTTTCAGTGAAGTGACCCCAAAACTCACTGAACAGACATCTTGGTAAATAAAGAGTATCAAATTATAAGTGCACTGGAGTCAGTAAATCTTTTAATTAAGGAATTATTGTTTTGACCAATTATACATTTGCTGCTAAACTCACTTGAGACAATTCATGTTTGCCTTTTTCCTATGTTACTATCACATATTAATAAAATATTTTCATATTTAGAGTTGATTAAGAATGAAAATTTATCCAAGCAATGTTAAAATGAAGAAATTACTGAAATTACTGAATAGGGAATCACTCAGATAATATCCAACTTCTTTGTTCTAAACCAGTAGCCAAATTTTGGGAAGCTATGCTATTACTCCAGTGTTTGAAAAAACACTCTAGGATGCCAAGATTAACTGCCAAAAAGAGAAAGCAAATAATAATCCCAAACATCAAAAGCTTCTTTTCGAAGTTCTGCCCCAAAACAGAGGATTATAAAAACCTTACTTGTTATAGTCATAACAAAAACACAGAGTTTTGCGTCAAGGCAGGAATAGTTGTGAACCTTTTTAAATTCCAGCTCAAAAGAGACCCCTGTCTAAAATATTAAAAAAGAAAAAAGGAACATGTTTGAGGTGCTAGGATTAAGGATAATTGGTGGTGAAAACCCCACACTGGAGCCATCGTTCAACAAACCCATTTCTTTCTTTCTTTTAATATTTGATTTATTTATTTGACAGAGACACAGCAAGAGAGGGAACATAAGCAGGGGAAGTGAGAGAGGGAGAAGCAGGCTTCCCGCTGAGGAGGGAGCCCAATGTGGGGCTTGATCCCAGGACCCTGGGATTGTGACCTGAGCCTAAGGCAGATGCTTAATGAATGAGCCACCCAGGCGCCCCCAACAAACACGTTTCTTACACTACCTTTAAGGTGTTATACTTGTGTGGTTTTTAGGTAGTGTAACATTTGGCTTAGTCTTTCCTAAGCATGCATCTCTGAATTTAGAATGTAAGTAAAAGAATTGTTTTCCATCATTTGGTAAGTTCTGTTTTCTACATAGAGGGGTGCAGAGAAAAGCTGTAGGTTTCATTAACATTTCACCTATTTTTGTGTCTGCTTTTTAAATAGAAATAATTTTCCCATCCTGAGAAACAGGCTCTAGGATTAACAATACTAGTCCTGGCCGTTATGTATCTTGTATGAATTAGGTTAGAATTGTCTATGCATAAGTATCTTTTTTCCAGTACATTTCCATAAAATGTAAGGTATTCTTTTTATTAATATTAAAGTATTTTTGTGAGTGGGATTTGGCTACAGAAATGGGTCCATGTGTTATGAATAGTTTGTCTCTTGCTATTTTTGCAACTAATGAGAGAAGAAATGCCACAGGTTTTTGGAGGAAGAGCTCATTAAAGCATTAGCTAATTAACACTTTGGATTGTGATGAGATTATTCATGAATTGTCAATTTTCAATAAGGAATACATGCAGAATGACATAGTAATTTCAGCTCAGGAAGTTCTGTTTAGAATTTTTAGTTTTAGTTTTAAATAACAATTCTCCGTCTCTTCTTTAATGTAACTTGAAGCTAATTAAAAAAAATTCATTCAAATAAAGTCTTAAGGACTCTGAATCATAGGTTTTGAATTGTTTGTTTTTCTTACTTGACACAATCCTAATTTATATTTTTATAAATGGGACATCCGTTTTACACATTTTTATTCATGTTTGTATATTTCAGACTAAATTATAGCTATGTGGTAAATCTGAATATTGTCTTTTTGCCTATAAGTTTTACCAAAGGCAAGGAACTAGGTATTTCTGAAGTCACTATTAAGTAACTTATTTCTTTTTTTTTTTTTAAGATTTTATTTATTTATTTGACAGAGAGAAATCACAAGTAAGCAGAGAGGCAGGCAGAGAGAGAGGAGGAAGCAGGCTCCCTGCTGAGCAGAAAGCCCGATGCGGGGCTCGAACCCAGGACCTGGGATCATGACCTGAGCCGAAGGCAGCGGATTAACCCACTTAGCCACCCAGGCGCCCCAAGTAACTTATTTCTAATCCAGTAGTTTAATCCTGGTGGATTAAGAACTTTTTCTAGGGGCGCCTGGGTGGCTCAGTGGGTTAAGCCGCTGCCTTCGGCTCAGGTCATGATCTCAGGGTCCTGGGATCGAGCCCCACATCGGGCTCCCTGCTCAGCAGGGAGCCTGCTTCCTCCTCTCTCTCTGCCTGCCTCTCTGATTACTTGTGATCTCTCTCTGTCAGATAAATAAATAAAAAATCTTTAAAAAAAAAAGAACTTTTTCTATTGTAGATCTATTATTTAATCATTTTATAGTGCATTTCCCTTGAGTGTCCACTAGTTGGCGGGCACTATGCTTAAGTGTGAGAATATGCAGTTCAGTAAAGTTTTCTCTGTGTCTGGGAGGGCACAGTGCCCTAGTGGAGAGAATGTCAGCATTTATGTTTTGTATTGTGTTATGCACTGTACTGTGCATTGTGTTGTGTGCATGCACTGTACTGTGAGATGAGAACCCAAAGGAGGAGCAGATTTGAGAGGCAAGGAAGACATCAAGAAGGAACTATCATGCTGTTCTGAGTAGGACAGAAGCTATTTGGCCAGAAGGAAGTACAAGACACGTGACACATTAACATGGTTGTGAGGCAGTCGTTCTGAGAAGATGTTTTAACATAGTGGCTTTTATGTCCTCTGAAATTCAGACTCTAAGCTTGTATCTATTTTTATTATCAAGAAATCTGCAAAAGATAAATGCTCACCCCAATCCTGAACCACACCTCGTATGTTAACCTTAGCCCATCTATGACTGAAATCTGGATTCTAGGTTTAAGAATAATGGATGAAGGAAGGCATGTTCAGAGTAGAGGCAAGCATCAGAAGGAGGTTTGGGAATAGCCCAAGGGGTGGGTTGTATGTTACCACCATCTGGTCAGCAACAAATACTCCAGGGTTGCATATTTGCCACACTTAACTCATCTCAGGAGGGGCCATCATCTCACTAAGTAAAGTTTCTATTCATCTATGGGATGCCTGGGTGGCTCAGTCAGTTAAGCGACTGTCTTTTCACTCAGGTCATGATCTCAGGGTCTTGCATCTGCCTCCCTGCTCAGTGGGGAGTCTTTCTCTCTCTCCCTCTACCCTTATTCTGCATGTGTGCATGTACACTCTCTCTGTCCTAAATAAATAAATAAACAAATAAGATATTTAAAAAAAAGTTTCTACTCATCTTTGGCGTTCACTTTTATCTTAATCTGATTCTCAAATTCTGGATTTCTTTCATCAGTTACAACGATCACAGCCATTTACTTTCTTTTTTTTTTTTTTTTTAAAGATTTTATTTATTTATTTGACAGAAATCACAAGTAAGCAGAGAGGCAGGCAGAGAGAGAGGAGGAAGCAGGCTCCCTGCTGAGCAGAAAGCCCGATGTGGGGCTCGAACCCAGGACCTGGGAACATGACCTGAGCCGAAGGCAGCGGCTTAACCCACTGAGCCACCCAGGCGCCCCACAACCATTTACTTTCAACTAGTGAATGGATTTGGCTACATAATCCGTGTCCTTGAATTTTCATGTTTTTCTAGAAGTGATTACCTGTATTTTCAATGGTCTTCTAAAGGCAGATAGTCACACTGTGAAGGGACATATTATCATTGAATAATATGGATCACTGAAAAATTTAATATAGTGGAGTGAAGTAATCAGATTATGGAAGACGGTTCTCATTAGGTGGTTCTACGAAATGTGTGTGAAGCAGATAAGCTTTTACGAAATGTAAAGGAATGAATCCCTTCTCTTCTTGTCTTTATGATCTTTCTCCTTCACACGTGTGCAACAAGTATTCCTAGGTTCCCCCTTGGCAGTACAAAGCTCTTTCGTGAAGCAAGTTCTTCTGTTCCAAGCATTTCTGTTTTCTCTTCTCAGTTAGTTTTAGACAATCCTTACTGTGTGATCTGATGGGAGCCCTCAGATGTGGGGCCATGATTAGGTAGGAGCTGGTGGTGGGCGCAGTGAAAGGATTCACCCAAGGCAGAACAAAAGACATAAGAGTTTATGGAATACCCTGAAAGGGAGTGGCAAGGGGAACAGCAAAGGAGAGAGTGAGGCAGTGGATGGGGGTTGTTTTTAAAGAAGAAAGATGAGGAGGTATGGGGATGTATGGAATTTCCCCTTTTTTGGTAACTGTGCCTGGTTGTAAATGGTCCATTTGTCAGTTAGGGCCTATGGCTATTTTGAGGTGGGTTGTCTGAGGGGCCTGTTTGTATTCAGCTAGGTGCTCACTGGGGCCTTTTCTGCCTTCCATCATTCAAGCCTGTTTCCTAAAAACGGCCTCTATACTTACCAAAGATTTGGTTATAGTCATCACACTGGAAGTCATCACTTTTAATCTAGTCCTGCTTTATCTCTAAAGCCTTACCATGATAAAAGCATATATATCTTTAAAGCACGGCAGGTAATGCACATTCACATAGTAGCACAGATTTCCAAAAGTGTTTCCCAACACTCTTGTTAACTGGAGTACAAAGGAAAAGGATCCTGGAACCTGTGGTTCAATAGGAGTCCCATGTAGTTATGGAGGCTGGAAATCCCAGGATCTGCCACGGCCAAGCTGGAGTCTCAGGAGCTGATGGTCCAGTTAGTTCCACTCCACATCCAAAGGGAGGAAAAAACAAATGTCTCGGCTTAGTAATAGGTAAAGAAAGCAAATTCCTCCTTAGTTTGCCTTTTGTTCTATTCAGGCCCTCAGTGGTTTGGATGAGGCTCACCCACATTAAAGAAGACACTCTATTCTTCTTCATGGATTGATTCAAATGTTAATCTTCTCCAGAAATACCCTCATGACACTCCCAGAATAATGCTTAACCCAATATGGGGGTATCTTGTGGCCCAATCAAGCTGAGACATAAAATTAACCATCGCAATATGTTTGGAAGTGTGCTCAATAAAGTTGAGCAATTATAATATTCAGAGCCTTAAAGGCAAATCAAGGTATGGGTTTGCATAAGGCTTGGGTGACTCTAAGAGCTGATACAATACTGCAGAGTTTCTGAAACATTTTGACTGCAGTAAATGAGAAATTATGACCTAATAAAACAAGGAGTTCTAACCAGCAGATTTTTATAGTAAATAATTGGAATTCTATATAGGTCTTCAACATTTTAAAAAGTAGATTGTTACGTCCTTTGTTGCAAGTTTAGAGTTCCATAGCACATCCATAGATCCTAGGGAGTAAGAAAAGGAAATAAAAAACAGGAAAAGTTAAATTATTTTGACAAACATTACTGTATTATTTTTTTAAGAAATGCTAGTTTGTTTGTTTGTTTGTTTTCCTGATTACTAGTGTTATCACTATATAAAGATAGAGTGGATCTATGTAATCTATTGTTTAAAGAGTACAGATAAAGACAAGATTGTATAACTTCTATACTATGAAAAAGTTCAGGATCTAGGAAGATGGGGGAAATAAAATTTTAAAAGGAATGTTTATGAAAATCAATGGGGGAAAAAAAGGAACAAATGAATTTCCTTTCCTGCTAGTTTGGCATAGATGGTAATCCAAAACAGAAGTCACATGGAGACAAATAGTCAATGAGAGACTATTCCTGGGAATAGAGACTGACTTGTGACTGTTAATGAATCACAGGATGTGAAGGAGAGAGAGCCTTGGAACCAGAACTGGAATCCCATCATGCCTAGAACTGTTATTTAAATATAAACAACTGTTATTTAAATACAGTACAATGCAGTAAGCATAAAAATAGTTTCTTATTCACTTTATGATTCATTTGATAAATGTTAAATATTCCATAAAATTTTAACACCCTGAGAAATAGTAACAGATGCTTCATAAATACAGGTTTCCTTCCCTTTTCCTACTCTTGTGAAGAGTTAAATTTTTTTGAACTAATATCCTATATATTTTGATTCCTGAGAAATCCTGTCACCTAATACTTTCTACTAGAAAAGCTGAACAGAGAGGTCAATGTTCAATTCATGACTTAACCAGAAAAAAGACTTGTACACTCTTACTTTTTCTTATGAAATTTCAAAATCTAAATCTGATTCAGTGCCTTGAGATTAATATTGATTTTAATTATTAGCCACAAGACACAGAAGATGCATATGAGAAACAATGTAAGGAAGTTATCTCCACATAAGAAATAGTGATATATAGAAATAGGTAGAGAAAAGCACTCCCTGAGAGAGATCTGAATGGAATGAAACTGGATTTAAAGTGCTGTCTGAGATAGGATTCAACAGCACTATTAGAGGCAAGTGAGTTACATTCTAACAGGATACCTGAAACCCAGCAAGAAGGAAGTCATGGTCAGCTGTGGGGAAAGTTGGAGGCCTTCCTGGTAGCAATCCACAAGGACCCCTATCACACCAGACAGGCCCAAGATGGTGGGGATGACAGGAATCCCCTGACCAAAGAAGGAAGAAGAGGTGTGAAATCTTGCTTCAAAGAAATCCTAGTCCCAAGTAATGAATATTCCACCCCCTAGTTAAGAACCTGTCAGTAAAACACAGAACCACCTACCCCCGGCGCATGCAGCTCTCTCTCAAGCTCACCCACTCAAAATCTCTCTCCTTTATGCGTTTTACATGCTGTGTCAGGTCTATCCTTGAATTCTTTCCAGTGAGAGACCAAGAGCCTCTGGCAACATCTTTAGGACTGAACAGGATGAGGCCTCAGGGCTCAATGACTCTCCAGTTCACCCAGCAAAAGCATCACTACATGGACTTTGGCCAAGAGTGATAGAGCGAGGTGGTAGAAAGCTCACATGGAGAGGAAAAGTAAAGGCTGAGGAGGCTTGTGCACTGTTTATCATTTGGAGCTTCTGATAGGAGGTCACCACATAGTGTGCTCTGTGACCACATAGGGTGGTGGCCCTATTAGAGTAGAAATAATGACATTGTGTGATTAGGCAGAGAAAGAGCCTGGATTGATGTTTTGCATTCCTCATTTCCTGCTCTTGGGTTGCAGTACACTAAGTTATTTCTGGAGCTTCCATGAACACAAGTATGCTGAGAGTGCTGTAACTAGAAAGAATCTGAGGTCTTCAGGAAGGGGACGCTTCATGGGAAAAGGTAACTACTGTTGGACCATAGATATTTGCAAGAAGGTTAACCGACACCTAAAGACTAGGAGTTATTAAGTACAAAGGACAGCTAAGACCTGGAGGACAGTATTCAGGTAACAGACTATTCCTTCCTCTATTATGATATTGTATGTTTCCATCTATTTTCAGATGTTACAGAGGGAGAAGTAAAGAAAAAGGACAGATTAAAATCCTAAATTGACTGGAATTCAAATCTGCCCACTTCTAAGTAGAATTGAAGTCAAATCATTCATGAGCAATTGATTTCCATTTCGGAAAGTAAAGAGACATATAGTTCTGCCCATCAGAATCATAAAATGGTTATAGAAAACATTTATGCTTGCTAGACTCTGTTTCTAGTCATTTTAAATATATGAACTCATTTTATTCTCTAAACAACTCTTTGAGGTAGATACTATTTTTATCAACAATTTAAAAATGAACAAACTTAAAAGACCTCATAATTTAACTAGTAGTAATGCTATACTTCACAATGGGAATATTTTCTATCTACTTAATATTATGCACATTTTCTTTTTTCCCTCCAGCTCTCTTCTTCATAGCATATATTCCTTGTTGATAATAAGTATTACATTTTTTATTTGTCTCATTTTTAACTTAGCCACTTGGAATCTTTAGGCTTTTATATTCTTTCCTTTAACAATATTGTTCCCTCATCTCCCATAATTTTTTACTTGTGATTTTGTGTTATCAAGCAAGCTGAGCTAATAAAAGATTTTACTCTATATGTTTCATGTCCAGATAGTTCATTTGAGCTGATAGACTTTCACAGGATATTCATAACAATTAATTCACAGAGTTTTTATAATGTGAGTAGAAGCAGGATAAATGATTCATGAATTCAAGGGCCAGAATAAGTGTCCAAAAATCAAATAGATTGGTGAAAGTCCATATGATATACTGTATTACAGTATATGTGATATATTGTTCATATAAAATAAATTTATTTCCATTATTTGTCAGCAATCAAAACAAGTATGAAATTGACTTTCCCAAATTATTATTTGAGAAATTTGAGCATAATATAAGGATCTAGACCTTGAAGTCTGACAGATCTAGATGCCAGTCCCAGTTCCTCTAGCTTCTTAGGTGTTTAATTAGAGACAAATTCCTTAGCTTCTCCAGTCATATTTTTTTTTAATTGATAACATAAGAATTGCAATATCTATGTGGCATAGTATTTAGGTGAGGTTTGGCTCAATTTTGAAAGGAACTGACTTAGTCCAGGGCAGAAAAGAGAATAATCACTTTATCATCATTATCGTCACCACCACCACCACCATCATCATCATCTTTATCATCATTTCCTAATCATGTTATTTCTTTTCAAAAAATCAACTATTTATTGGATGCTGAGTGTGAGCAAATCACAGTATTAGTGATTGGGACACATTAATGAACAAAGCAGATAAAAAAACTGTCAGTCTCTTTGGGCTGCTGTAATGAAATAACACTTGGCTATAACAAAATAATGACGGCAGACTACAAACAGTATGCTTTAAATGACAGAAATGTGTTTCTCACAATTCTGGAGGCTGGAAGTTTCAGATCAGGGTCCTAGTTGGCGGGGCAAGGACCTTCTTTCAGGTTGTGCCTGCAGAGCTCTCACGGTGTCCTCATGTGGTGGCAGGGGCAAGAGAGCTCTCTGGAGTCTTTTTTATAAGGGCATTAGTCCCATTCATGAGGGTTGCACCCTCATGACCTAATTATTCCCCAAAGGCTCCACCTCCAAATACCATCACATGGGGCATTAAAATCTCAAAATATGAATTTGGGTAGGACACAAATCTTCGGACCACAGCAGTAACTCTTGCTCTTTGCTGTTTACATTCTATCAGGATATAGATCAACATCACACAATAAATTAAATATAGAAGTAAATCATGTGGCCTTTATATAAGTTATTAAATGTCCTGGAAAGCAGCAGGAAGTAGAACAGGGTAGGCTCTATCTTGACTGTTGATTTGAAGGAACCAGGGTAATGGATAGTCCTCATTGGAAAGGCAAGATTTAGGCAAATGATTACAGGACATGAGAAAGTTAGCCAGAGAAGGTGTTTCAGGCAGAGAAAATGATCATGGCAAATGCCCTAAGACAAGAGCACATGTGAAGCTGGAGAGATTATAGGGAGATCAATGTGGTTGGAATGGAGTGAGTGCCTGGGAAAGAAGGGATTGAGGTCAGAAAGTTAACCATGGAGATAGATTGTGTTGGTACATGGAAGCCACTGTAAGTGCTTTGGTTTTATTCTGAGTAAGATGAGGGGCCATGCAGAGTTTGAGCTAGGAACAGATGATGTGTCAACATCTTCTCAACCTGCAGTGAATCAGTGCTGAAAACACTCCCAGCATATAAGAAATGGATCCCCTATATTCCCTAATAGTTATATGACATCTGAACTTTTGAATTGCCAAGTTTTATTTTAATTGGATTTCTTCTTGCATTTGTATCATTCAGTAAAAGAAATTTTAAAAGAAACACTTCAGAAACAAAACTCATATATATAGAACATAAAAAGTATGTATTTCATGAAGGAATAGCAAGGATGGATTTCATGTAATAATAGAGTTAAAATTTTGTATGTCACTTACTGTATGGTCATAAATCTATATATTAATATACCTCTATAGCCCTACATATTTTTGGTTATTATTTATTACACCTACAGTTCTCTAAAGTATTTTTGTTTTTGTTTTTGTTTAAAAGATTTTTACCCATTTGACAGACAGAGATCACAAGCAGGCAGAGAGGCAGGCAGAGAGAGAGGGGGAAGCAGGCTCCCTGCTGAGCAGAGAGCCGGATGTGGGGCTCGATCCCAGGACCCTGGGATCATGACCCTAACCGAAAGCAGAGGTTTTAACCCACTGAGCCACCCAGGTGCCCCTCTCTAAAGTTTTTTAAGCATGTGCTCAAATATATACTAAACTAGGTATAAGATGTTTAATGAGTTGAAAGCAAATAAATTAAAAACATTCATAAATATGAATAACTTTATCATTTTAAACACACTGGTTAAGGATTGTGATTTGAAACATTGAATATGCCACTGATTTGCATTTGGTATTCCTCTTCTTTTTTTTTTTTTAATTTTATTTTTTATAAACATATAATATATTTTTATCCCCAGGGGTACAGGTCTGTGAATCGCCAGGTTTACTCACTTCACAGCACTCACCATAGCACATACCCTCCCCAATGTCCATAATCCCACCCCCCCCAACCTCCCTCCCCCCATCAACCCTCAGTTTGTTTTGTGAGATTAAGAGTCACTTATGGTTTGTCTCCCTCCCAATTCCATCTTGTTTCATTTACTCTTCTCCTACCCCCTTAACCCCCCATGTTGCATCTCCTCTCCCTCATATCAGGGAGATCATATGATAGATGTCTTTCTCCGATTGACTTATTTCACTAAGCATGATATCCTCTAGTTCCATCCACGTCGTCGCAAATGGCAAGATTTCATTTCTTTTGATGGCTGCATAGTATTCCATTGTGTATATATACCACATCTTCTTTATCCATTCATCTGTTGATGGACATCTAGGTTCTTTCCATAGTTTCCATAGACATGGCTGCTATAAACATTCGGGTGCACGTGCCCCTTCGGATCACTGCGTTTGTATCTTTAGGGTAAATACCCAGCAGTGCAATTGCTGGGTCATAGGGGCCAGATGGCTTGCCAGGGGAATTCTACCAAACATTTAAAGAACTAATTCCTATTCTCCTGAAACTGTTCCAAAAAATAGAAATGGAAGGAAAACTTCCACACTCATTTTATGAGGCCAGCATCACCTTGATCCCAAAACCAGACAAGGATCCCATCAAAAAAGAGAACTACAGACCAATATCCTTGATGAACACAGATGCAAAAATTCTCACCAAAATACTAGCCAATAGGATTCAACAGTACATTAAAAGGATTATTCACCACGACCAAGTGGGATTTATTCCAGGGCTGCAAGGTTGGTTCAACATCCGCAAATCAATCTATGTGATACAACACATTAATAAAAGAAAGAACAAGAACCATATGATACTCTCCATAGATGCTGAAAAAGCATTTGACAAAGTACAGCATCCCTTCCTGATCAAAACTCTTCAAAGTGTAGGGATAGAGGGCACATACCTCAATATTATCAAAGCCATCTATGAAAAACCCACCGCAAATATCATTCTCAATGGAGAAAAACTGAAAGCTTTTCCGCTAAGGTCAGGAACACGGCAGGGATGTCCGTTATCACCACTGCTATTCAACATAGTACTAGAAGTCCTAGCCTCAGCAATCAGACAACAAAAGGAAATTAAAGGCATCCGAATCAGCAAAGAAGAAGTCAAACTACCACTCTTCACAGATGATATGATACTATATGTGGAAAACCCAGAAGACTCCACTCCAAAACTGCTAGAACTTGTACAGGAATTCAGTAAAGTGTCAGGATATAAAATCAATGCACAGAAATCCTCTTCTTTTTTCTGTCCTATTCAGAAAGTGATTTGATTTATAAACATATTATCAGGGGCAGCTTGGCCCTCAGGTAAGAGGGCCTCATCTTGGAGCCATTTAAGCATTTGCCTAGCTTGTACTCACACTGAAGCTTGGGCAATAGCTAAAGGAGGCTGTACAAAGTATAAATTGGAGAAAGAGTTAGAATCCAGAGAATCTTCTAAAAGTATAGTTCAGAAGCCACATCAACACATTTTCTACATTTTTTCTCTTATATACATTAACCTGGTCGTTGTAACTCAATGACTACTCAGTAACTACGTGTATCTGGGTTCACACTATACCCTAGAAATTAAAATACAGGTGTCACTTGTTTCCTACATCACAGACAAAAAAGTGTTCAACTTCCTCTAGCATTTAGTCTAAACTCATAGCATTGCTAGATGTTTTAGAAACTACCTGTCCCTGTCCTTCACATAAACTAGAGATACAGAGAAACAAAAGGGCATGCCCACAATCTCATAGCTAAAATAAATGCTCTGTACTCAAGCTTTCAGACACATAACTGCTTTCTGAGAAGGCTTATTTTTGTCCATGTGTAAGGAAACAATTCTTATTTTAGGCAGAAGTATTCTGCTACAGTCATTGAAAGCATGATGCCGATTTTTGTCATAAAACCAAGGTGACGTGATTGAGAAGGAACATCTGATGGAGTAGAGAAAGGAAAGTCAAAATCTAAATGATTCATAAAAGACTGCCTTGGAAGTGGTTAACTCTGGTACCAAACTGGAAATTCCTTGATGACTCAGGGCCTAATACTCATCTGTGCTTGGCAAATTAATGGAGAACTGAAGGCTTGCCTCAGACAGGAAATTGGAATTTAGTGGGTAGTTGAGTAGTAAAGAACAGCTCTGCAAGAGGAAGAATAAAAAGTTCCCTTGTCAGGAAACTGACATGAAGCTTTTAGTCTCCAAGAAAAAGCTCATCCACTCTGGAAATCATGTTACCATGAGTATGATAAAGTTGAGATGCTAGCCCAGAAAAGTGGTGAAGGAATTAGGTGTTAACAAAGAAAATAAAACTCTCAGGCAGAAAAACAAAACAAAACAAAACAACAACAACAACAAAAACATATAATAGCTTTTGGAATGATGTCCTCTTGACTCAAATTATATAACTGAAATTATATTTAAATTATCATAGAATAAAATTCAAATATTTTGGTTTTCAAGTGCAGCACATGTCTTATGTCAGCAATGTGTGTGCTGTTTTTGGTAGCCAAAATAAGAGAGGAGAATAGGTAGGTTTTTAATAGAAAATGGCCAGGGACACTAAATATTCTGTGATGTGGCAAACACAAATAGTTATCCCACCCAAAATGCTATCAGTTGTCCCACTGAGAAAATGACTCAAAAGATATCTTTTCAATGAACCACATCTGTATTCTCAATGTTGAGTCCAGAGACAAATGGAAGATGCTCAAAACATGTTGAATGAAACAAAAAAGAACTTCTCTATAACCGAATCTATTTTTAGATCTTTGTATATTTCCTTTTCATTAATATTGGGTTCAGTGTTTGAAAAGATCTGGACTATTCCCTTAAGGAAGGTCTAAAATTTTCTAATCTGAAATATAAGTCCAAGGATCATATTTCACAGAGGAATGATTGCAAGTCAAAATAATGAATCAGTGAACTAGGAGGGTTAGAATGTGCTGATACCATGAGGTGATAAGGGAAGGGAATGGTGACTGCTATTATCCTAGCTTTTTTCCCAGATTAACTCCAGAAGTACAGAGGAGTACACATTCCAGTATCCTGTTCCGAGTATCCTATGATGGTGTTTAATGTCCAAAATGTGCGAGGAGAGCCTGAAGGAGTTGTTTTAAGAACAAATCTGAGTCCAGTGCAATGCCTCAGAATCTAGGTCTCTGCTCTAGACACTAACATGATCTGAAGCAGACACCTCCAATCAAAGATCTTGAACCACCCAGTTTAAAACATTCCCAATTCTTGAAGAGTGACTTTGACTTTTTCTGTTTGCTCAAAGTGTTGCTTTAAAACTCAAGATGGAATAATGAGGGCACTAACTGCTCCACTACCTTTGGGACTTAAGCACTATTTTACGACCCATGGCAAGCTTAGTCATTTTTCAGTCCGTAAATTATCACATCATAGTTGTCAGCGCAAGATGATCATGTAGGAAGGAGGAAAGGTGAGAGACCCATACATGTTTCTATATTCAAAAGGGAAAAGAAGATTCCATTGTGCTTTTATAATTAAGCTTCTGTCCCATTTGTGTGTCGTATGTTTTTAATTTTATGGTCTTTATTCTTGTATGCCAATTTATTGATAAAAGTTATCAACTCCATAGAAAATATTTAGAGACATTTTAGTGTCTATAACTTCATTGTGCCCATCGTTTTCTTGTGGGTCTCCTAGAATATTTTCAAAAATGTCTCTGCTGCTTAATATAAAATGTTATTTTTAAAGGGAGTAAAACCCTTCATTGTGTCAGTGTACATTTTCACGATTTAACTTTTATCGACCTTATCAAAGACCTTGGAATAAACTCAAAGTAGATATTACTTACAGATTCTATGAATAACTAATGATATGGTTATAAAGCAATTTGCCAAGGTATTAAGTACCCATTGGTATTAAGTGTCCAAGGATATGCTGACTACTGGGAAGTAGCCTGCTCATATAAAAGAAGTAAATTCACTCCACGAAGGCAAGAGCATATGATTTACTATAAATACCTTCTCAGGTATTTAAGAAAGGATAAACTTAATTCACACCACTGAGAAATGTTCTCCCAATTTATTTTAGAATATTATCTTCATCAAGGTTGTATGTTAAACCCAATTCCCAATTCCCTCCCCTAGAGCCCATGATTCAGTACCTTCAGTGTGTGTATGAATATGTGTGTATAACTGTGTCCAGGTAATTATTCTGATGTTGGTAAAAGGTACACTATGCAAAACCCTACTGTAGATCAGTTTGAGGTTAAAGCTTAATCTACACCAGTTATCCTAACAGAGAAAATTTAATACAAAGAATTATTACCTAGGTATAGAAAACTATAAAAAAGGTGGGGGGGAGGTGAAAGAGAAACTAAGGTGAGTTCGAGGTTCCTATGAGCAGCCCTAGGTTTTTGAGGGGACTCACAGGATTCATAATACAGTCATATTCATGGCTATGATTTATTAAAACAAAATGGTAGCAAAATCAGCAGAAGGGGAGGATTCATGGGTTGATATAAGAAGAAAGCAGACTTGAAATTCCAAATGTCCTCCTTCCAGTGGAGTCTCACAGAATGCTCTTAATTCATTCAGCAATGAATTGTGGCAACATATGTGGACTTTTGTTTACCAGAGAATCTCATGAGACACTCAGTAACCAAGGGTTTCAATGGGGGTGGTCATGTGGGCAC
Source organism: Lutra lutra (assembly GCF_902655055.1). Classification (NCBI taxonomy): domain Eukaryota; kingdom Metazoa; phylum Chordata; class Mammalia; order Carnivora; family Mustelidae; genus Lutra; species Lutra lutra. The sequence continues at coordinate 82,721,044 of NC_062279.1, read as the reverse complement.
TCTCTGCCTATCACCTACCAGAAATCCAGACCCCCAGAAGAAAAGCTGGTACTCAGTATAAACGACAGTGTTTGCAGTTTAGGCACAATAAACCATTTTTATGAGGGAAGGGTAGGAACCAATCAAAAATCTAAGTTCCCAGACACCAGCCAGGGGCCAGCCTTGCAAGCAGGACTCTTTAAGTGGAGCAGTGTGCCCCTCACCCCGCCTGCTCTTTTTCACACATAAGGTGTTACAGAGACTGCCACCACCGGAAGCAGTCACCACTGCTAGAGTTGAGGAAGCAGTGAAAAGAGGTTTGCATTATTAAAATTCAAAAGTTTGGGGGAAGGGCCTCTGGAGTGAAACTCAGTCCTCTGGAAAGGGGGCGTTACTCTCCTGGCCATCCTACCCCTGAGTCAGAGCAGGGCTGTGTGGAGCTGGAATCGAAACATCTGGCAGGGGACAGTGGTCTCAGATGCTTGACACTGATGTCTCAAGGGGGCTCCATGAACTGGTTCTGCCAGTAATAGAAACAATTCAATTTGGAATACCTTCCGTTTTTGTAAACTGCCACAGCCAAGGGGAAGAAAGAGTAGGGCAATGCTGACTGGAGCACGAAACCAACAGTTAAACAAGAAAGAAGTCCTTTCTAGAGCTTCTCAGCCTGTGCCTAGCGCCCTCTTTGTGTAGAGCCTGATGGGACCGCTGGCCAGGCTAAATGTGGTTTGCAGTTTCAGCAGCAGCCTTACTGGAGTCTGGAAAGGTGGATTTGGAGCTCATAATCAAGAGCTTAGTAGCCAGCACAGGATTTTGTAACTTTGCTCAGACATTCCTTTGGAAACCTAAAAAGTTTATGGAAGATAATTCATACATATAAAATTGTGGCCAGAAACATTTGGAGTGATGCTGTAGGAATATTTGCAATGGCAACACACACTACTACAGTGATGTGTAGAATGTAAAATGCCTGTGAAAAGTAATATATCTGTGTACCAGAACACCGCTTGTTTCCATTGGGTGGCTCCTACTCCATTTCCACGGAAAGCTAATTGGGAAGGGCAAAAATCAGAATTAGGTCACATTATCCTGGATGGCATCCTGCTCTGCGCATTCTGCAGCTAGGAGGTAGGTACTGTAGACATGCAGTGGCCATGGCCAAGTTCAGTAAAATTTTCGTCTCATCTGATATGATGTTTTTGAATATCACAGCCCAATGTTCTTTTAGTAGAAAAATGCAGCCACTTCTATCCTCTGTCTTGCTGTCACCCAACTGATCTGACTCTTATTAACTTAACCCTAATTACTTCTACTTCCTATGTGCACAGAAACATCTGGGTTGCATTCAGTCCAAACAGCAGCAGGCAAAAAGATGGAAAAATGGCAGTTATCATATATTGATCTCCTAGCATGAGCCAGCCATTTTCCCAAGTACTTATGCATTATCACTTATGTCTATAAAAATCCTACAGAGATTATTTTCCATTTTATAGATATGAAAGCTAAACTCATGTTCATAGAACTCTAACATCTGTATTCTTCATAGCAGGCCCCACTGCACCTAAATATTTCACGTTAAACTTCCAGTTTTCTTTCTTGAACTTCATACTCAATCCATTACCATAAACCGAGCCTTGGTTTAAGAGAAGGAATCCAGAAATAAAAGTCATAATACTTAATCTCTGCCCTTCTTTTACTATAACTAATTGGGCTACCATTTATTTACCTTACAAATTAGCATAGCTGACTTCTAAAGAATGTAATGAGATCCAGTGGAAATATTATAAGCCTTGCAATCAGACTTAGAAGGTTTTAAATCCAAGCTCCCACCATATTATCCAGGTGAGCTTAGAGGTTCTCTTAGCCAATTTTCTCAACTGCAAAAATGATATAATACTTAATCACAAAGGTATTCCAAGAGTTAAAATTATGCATATAAAGTGCTGGTTATACTTCATTTCATTTGTGAAACTGATTCAATAAATTCCCTGTAAAGTTTTAATCACAGGTCAAAACTTTCCATCACTTGTAAAATTGCTTTGGAGTATTTGGTGAATAAACAGTTCTCTTTATTCCAATTCTAAATTTAAGCCCATTTCGCGATCTATATTTTTCATTTCCTTTCTGGCTCATGCTTCCAAAATTTTGGCTACCAAAAATAAAACAAAACAAAAACAAACCACATCCATCATGCATACTGTATTCTTGCCTGGTTTCACCGGCCACTTTATCCCTCACATTTTTCGCAGAGTCAAGTCAAATTATTTTATTTTTAAAACTAATGCTTCAGGTTAAATCTAAAAATAATTCCATATAATGGAACCAAAGTGCTTCTCCCCTAAAGTGTTTCTCCCCTCTTTCTTTATAGCAGCATTTTTGTTTTTGTTTTTATTGTTATATGAGTTGAAAATAAGACTTTACTATTATACTTCAGAAAACAATGAAAATGTATGCTGTGATGTGGGAGAGAAATGTGAAACCCTGGAAAAGCCCGTGTTATTTCTTAATTGCAAATCTGAGCATTTTAATTATTGAAGTAAAAAACTCTGGATGATGTATATTTAATTAAGTCATTTCCTTGGATCAAGTCATCATTACCTCTTATTTGCATGTTATTTATTTTCATCTGTGGCATTTGTTAGATTTGTCATGGATTTCTTCTCCAGTTGGCACGTTACCTTCCAAGATAAAGTCCCACAATCTGTTAAAAATGAGCTCTTTACCACAGAGTCAACAGGAATTTTACAAGCAGAAAAAAGTAAAAAAATTCTGAGCATATAGTTAAGACTTTACAAGGAATTCATTGAATCCGTTTACAAACTAAGTCAAGGATGGACTTCTGAAAGATGATGCATACATAATAATAACAAACAATGAAAAGTTGAAAGTCTAATAATGTAGATCCAACATTTTCTATTAGAGATACGATTAACAGACATAAAATCAATGTTATACATCAGCCCAAGAGGAATATAACAAAATGAAGGCCAAATATAGGTGACTAAACAAACGAAAGCTTGCATAAACTCACATGGGGGTAGACTAGCCCTCCAGAGGAAGTCTCCTGTATGCAGCAATTCAGATACAGAAGCCCATGCAGCACCTCCGTGTCTCAGCTGGTTAAGTATCACTCTTCATTTAGGCTCTCATCATGATCTCAGGGTTGTGAGAAAGGGCTCTACACTGGGCATGGATCCTGCTTGAGATTCTCTCTCTCTCCCTCTTCCTCTGCCCTTCCTCTTTCTCTCTCTCCCTCTAAGAAGAAGAAGAAGAAGAGAAGGAGAAGAAGGAGAAGGAGGAGAAGGAGAAGAAGAAGAAAGAATAAATAGCATAGTTATTTATTCAGCTATGAATAAATATTCAGTTATGAATAAATAATAAATATGCTATGAATAGCATATTCAGAGATACAGAAGCCCTCGCCCTGTAACTGTGTTGTCTCACCCTGCAGTTCTGTGATGCTGACAGCCGAGGAAGAGGCAGTGTTGAGTGTAGCATGCAAGTTCTTCAATGCCTTGGTACAGAAGTGATGCACATCACTTTGGCTCACATTTCTTTGCTTAGGTCAAGTCAATAGTCTCACATAATTAAAAAAGGACTTGAAAAGTTGAATCTTCCTATGAGACCAGAAAGAAAGAAGAACAAAAATTAGATGTACATTAGAAACAAACAATCATAGTAAAAAAAAGTATTTTGTATTATATTTATTTAGTAAAAACACACTGACTCCCTATATGTGCCAGCATCTGTGCTAGATACTGAGGATATAGAGGTAATCAAAAATAGGGACTTTTTAAATCTTCCTATAGCTTACTGTTCAGAGTGAGATCTCTACTTACCCTCTTTAAGTAAACTATGCAACTCTCAGTCAATCAGTTGGCCTCGTTCTTCATCCAAACAGAATGGCTAATAGGCTTCATACTAGATGTGAGGATACAAAACTGCTCCAGACTGACCTTGAACTACAAAGTTTCCGGCCTTGGTACAATTGGATGGTTGTTTCTGGCCTAACTGAAGTCACAGCCTTACAAGGATTTCATAAATGGGTGCCCAAGGGTGCAGCTGCTACACCTTGACTTTCCACGATACATGTGCAAGAGTTATAAAGCAAGGGGGCTGGATTCAGCAGGTGTTATATTAAACATTGGTTTCCAACCTGGGGAAGCAGCACTGGATATGCTGCCCTAAATTCCATACTGCATTCAGTGTCAAAAGAGGAAAAAATATACAGATGAAATTTAGAGGTACAGGGCTTACGACAGGCTCAGGGGTCATTCCACTCTGGTCTCAGTGTGACCCTGGATTGGTATGAGAGCATAATTTCCATGAAAGGCAGGTTTCATCCCGAGGTTGCTATTTGTTTTAAGTAAGAGAGAATGAAACCAGGTTCTGTACCATCAGCCCAAGAGAGTTTGGAAGAAGTTTTTTTTTTTTTTTTAACATATTTTAAAATATTATTTATTTATCTATTTGACAGACAGAGATCACAAGTAGGCAGAGAGGCAGGCAGAGAGAGAGAGGGGGAAGCAAGCTCCCCGCTGAGCAGAGAGCCAAGAGCCGAACTGGGGGCTTGATCCCAAGAGCCTCTGAGCCAAAGTCAGAGGCTTTAACCCCCTGAGCCACCCAGGTGCCCCTGGAAGAAGTTATTTTTTGAGAGATTTTTTTCCTATACAAAAACATGGGCTAAATGGGGAAATGAAAATTAAAGAGATTTCATAAATTTAAATGCATTTAAATACACTCTAAATGAAATTGAGATACCTCAAATAAAACTCAGGGAGAACTCAAATAATGATAGCTACAAAGAAAAGAATGAAAATAAAGCAGAGTCCCAATAGGGATGAAGGGAAAGCTGAATAATATACTAGATGCTAGTGGTACCTGTGCCAAAGTAGTCTAAATTCTCTCTAGAGGTGGTCATAAATATACTTGACCCAGTCTAGACAGAGGCTACAAAAAGTGGTCTTGATTCTAAATTGAATAATTTGCCAGTATGTCAAATCCTTCAGGTGCAAGTGACATTCAGTATTCAAGCCATTTTCCAGAGTTGCTACTGAAATCCACAAAATGAAGTCTTTGATGTTGGCCATGACATTTCTCTTCAAAATTACCAAACAAGTCGAATAATGAGACATCCTAAATAAATGTGCACAAAGATATAACAAATCTAGGCTATGAGACCTTGCTGCCTAAAACCAGTTCTACTAATTGACTTCTTGCCAAAAACTAGTTATTGCTTTGATTAAATTACTCATAAGAAATACTCACTGTGAAAATGGTTCTCCAATAAATGAAATCTCAAGCCATTTTGGTAGTTGCAAATCACTGTTGCTTTTGACTTCTGATAGTGCATATTCCAAGATATGATTCAGTTACACAAGCATAAGCACATGACTATTTCAGAGTGTTAAAGAAGTGTTAGAGACAATCCTTCCCTTTACAGGATCTATAATCCAGAATAAACACATTTAAAAAAAAAAAAAGGTCTGTATTAATCATAACAAAATACCAAGGGTGGAATGGCTTCAATGATAGGAGCTTATTTTTCACAGCTTTGGAGGCTGAGCAGTCCAAGATCAAGGTGCCAGTAAGCTAGGTTCCATTCTAAGGCCCCTGTTCTTGCCTTGTAGATGGTTGCTACGTGGCTGTGTGCTCATGTGAATTCTTCTCTGTGTGCATGTGAAGTGAATGAACAAGCTCTCTAGTGTCTTAGAAGAACAGTAATTCATCATGAGGACCCCACTCTCATGACCTAATCTAAACTGAATTATTTCTGAAAAAGCCCATCTCCAAATACATTGGGGTTCAAGGTTTCAACCTATGAAGTTTGGGGGGACACGAACACTTTGTCCACAACAAGAGCTGCATAAGGACAAGAGCACCAGTATTTCAAGAAAGTAAAAAAAAAGCATTAGAAATAATCATTTTCTTTATGGAGCATTTAAATGAAAGAAACTTATGAACAGACAATAATCAAAATCTGGTCATACATAATCCCAACATGGCAGATTATAAAAATAGTCATTCATAAAATGAATAAAATATAAATGATTATGGCCTATATTAATAATAATAAATATATGGATATCTTTTTTTGATAGTTAAACATATAGTATATAATATAGACTATAATAAATAAATATATATTTACTATAGGGAAATATGTGGTTCACATACAGTTAAGATAGTCCTAAAAGAAAATATAAATGCTATATGATTTTATGGAAGATACAAGGTTTATACTGGGTCTTATGTTGCAAAGAAATAATACCAACTCTTGTTTTAAAACCCAATCCATTTTATTGCCAAAACGCATCACAGGACTTTAAAATATCAGGTCTAGACATAGAGATTAGAGATATTTGCACGAATAGATATGGGTTATAATTATACAGTATTTTAACTGCCATACAAACCAGTTTTAAGTGTGATTGCTTCTTCAAGAGTTTCTGATGGTCAATGTTATAAGATGTGTTTGCACTTTAGATATTGGAGAAGTTCAACAAACATTTTGTATTGGGAAATCCAAGGATACTGCTTGAATACAAATGGCTAACCTTGCTAATGCATGTAAGAATAAACTTACTTCATACATTTTCTAATATTTTATTCTCTTTTATGAATATTGCATGTTATTTTGTCTTTGACCAAGATACAAAGATTCCTCTTAGGTAATTATTTTTAAATTAGTGCTTTCCACAAAAGTTGTAATAAAAATAATAGCTATGATTATATTACAAGTACATTTTAATTTTTTATTAGATGTTTTAAATACATTATAATAATCTGTCTGTAATGGGCTGACTTGTCCCCCCTCCAAATTTATATGTTGAATTCCTAACCCCAAGTACCTCAGATTGTAACTGTATTTGGAGACAAGGTCTTTAAAGTGGTAATTAAATTAAAATGAGGTCGTAAATGTGAGCTCTAGTGAAATTTGACTTGTATCCTATTAATAAGAGGCAATTAGGACACAAACAAGTAGAGAGGGAAGACTTGTGGAGACATGAGAGATGACCGTCTATAAGGCAAGGAAAGAGACCTCAGAAGAAACTAATCCTCTCAATACCTTGATCTTGGACTTCAAACCTCCAGAATTGCAGGAAAATAAATTTCTGTTGTTTAAGCACCCCGGTCTGTGGTACTTTGCAGTGGCAGCCCTGGAAGACTAATATATTGCCTAACACCATACAAGGTAAAAAATAAGGTTCAGGGGGCTTAATTTACTCACTGAAGGTAAGGGTACCTACCTAGAGCTTGGGTTATCATAAATCATTATTTACATTTTATGAAGAATTATATTAAAAGGGATTAATTTATTCCTCTTTCTTTAATATTTTTTTGAATGTTAGATAGATTGCCTATAATCTAACTTCTTAGTTGGGATGGCTTCCTGTATGTATCATATTAAATTAAATTGATATACCATGTGTGTGATAGGATGCAACAAGGTATGACAAGATTTAAGAGAATTGCTTATACTTATTCGGCAATATGTCTTCTTTCAATACCTGAGGGAAATTTCAAAGCAATAACAAAATATCTGCTTTTTATAAAACTATGCTTACAAGAAAAGCTAGTACTAATTCAAGTCAGCATTTCCCTTTTCTGTGAGCTATAAATCAATTTACTTCCTTTTTCCTTTAAGATTCAAAATTAGCAAGATGATGAAATAAAAATCAATTATTTTAGCCAATTAAAGATTAAATATGTATTTTTTAAATCAAGTGAATAAATAATATTGTTCTAGCTTTTTTCCTTTCGTCAACTTTCAGCATCTCTAATTTCTCAGGGGAGCTATGGTATAGTTTGGGGGAATTTACCCTATTTTAAAGAGTCTGACAGTGTGGAGGAGATCTAGAACTCTAACCAAAATAACTCTACAAGCTAACATGGAAGCCCATCCCAGTTCCATGGATGCTGGCAGAAGACAGAAGACTCTTGAGTCAGAGATGAAGGTCTGAATGAGAACAAAAGCAGGGGCAAAATTGTCTTACTGGGTCTCTGAACCTGAAGTCTCACAGCAAACCCTATGCATGAGGCCAGGCAGAGCCTACATGTACCATGGGATGTGCAAGTGAGAACTTAGGGAATCTACTTCTTTCAGGCTAAGTTGTAAGCAAGTCTATTACTTCCTGGGAAATGACTAAGTGCATACAGAACTATTTGAAGCCTTCCTGCAATGCATTTCTTCACTTCTCAAGACTGTGAGTTGCATAAACAATACTGAGAAGTAGTCTAGGTAAAGGACAATCATATTTTTGTAAACTTGAGATATATATTTTTTGTAAACTTGAGATATATGAGAATGCAAGAAGCTTACAGCAAACTGGCTCCCACCACTAGACTCTTTAAAGCTGTCATATGTGTGCGTACCATACACACACACATACACACACATGATATATATGATTATATATCACATATGTTATATATGATTATATGGGATAGATGATATAGTACATATGTAATATATACGATGTATATTATATACAATATATAGTCATATATCATATTTGTGTGTATCGTGTGTGTGTGTGTGTGTGTGTAGAGAGAGAGGTTTTTGTTTTTGTTTTTGATTTTTTGTCTATAGAGAGTTGAACTAAGCTACTCAATGGTACTTCTTCCACATCAATTTTGTTTGGTCAAGCAGTCTAGAAGAACAGATTAGAGAGGCACTTGGGTGGTTGAGTCCGTTAAGTGTTTGCCTTCAGCTCAGGTCATAATCCCAGGTCCTGGGATCAAGTCCCACATTGGGCTCCCTAATCAGAGGGGAGTCTGCTTCTCCCTCTGCCTCTGCACCTCCCCCTTGCTTGTACACTCTCTCTCATGCTCTCTCTCTCTCTCTCAAATGAATAAATAAAATACTTTAAAAAAAAAAAGAACAGATTAGATTACATTGTCCCATTTGTTACTTTTGATGACTACTCCTTTCATTTAGATAATCCCATTACTCACAGTTATCACAGTTATAACTGACCTTGCAAAACATTAAAACTACTAATCTGTAGTCAATAAATGCAGAAAATATTGACTTGAAATAAATGCATTGTATTTGTAATTATCTCATTGTTTGGATTTAGAAAGAAGTTATATGAATTGGTTGAAAATACATATGCAGACATCTATGGTATTATACAGTTGATGCAGTCTGAATTACAGCAAGTAGAAAGCAAAAATAGAAAAATTCTAAGGTAGAGAATTTCTTTGTTCCAGCTGTAGATTATCTTTTTTACATATCTCAAATGCCTTTTCCCATAACTCCAAAAAAGATTGATATTTTAGGGATTCTTCAATGGCTACTGGGAGATTATTTCACAGTCTTAATTAAAGATATAGTCAATAATTAATTTTATATTGGTGCTGCCTAAATATTCCTTTCTTTAGTGTCACATACCTGGGCTAGTTCCACAGACCATTCTAAGATCTCTCTTACGATATGGAATATTGTCTCAGAAACAGATATTCTTAATCTTATTTGTGATATTGCTACATTAATCAATTCCTCATCTATCTTCACTCCCCAAATTAGGCAGATGAAGTTTCATTGAGTAAATACAAAAGTGACAATAAAATATGACCTTGGGTTAAATAATGATGTCTTAGGGGGCGCCTGGGTGGCTCAGTGGGTTAAAGCCTCTGCCTTTGGCTCAGGTCATGATCCCAGGGTCCTGGGATCGAGCCCCACATCGGGCTCTCTGCTCCGCGGGGAGCCTGCTTCCTCCTCTCTCTCTCTCTGCCTGCCTCTCTGCCTGCCTCTCTGCCTGCTTGTGATCTCTGTCTGTCAAATAAATAAATAAAATCTTTAAAAAAAAAATAATGCTGTCTTAGATAAGATACCACATTAATAACAATGGCATCCCCCCTCCCCCAGGAGAGTATTAAATTTAAAGACAATGGACAATTTCAATTCAATTGACTTACAATTCAGTTTAAGTCAAATACAACCTTGTCCACCAGTTATTTGATGTATTTTATATGTTGCATAAATGTCACTTCTTCATGCACTTTGGCATTCCAAAAAATAGTCATATTATTTTCTTTAATTAGGTCTAGCTTGGATCTTCTTTTGGTAAGATATGGACAGTCTTAAGTACCCCAAACTATTCTTTTCAGTACAAACACTTTTGGTACAAGAGCAACTTTGATCTTAAACAGAAGGAAAACTTCAGGAGGCTTTCAGTGCTCAGTACTTACCGTTACTAAGCCAAGTATTCATATTCCCGTGAACACCTAGAAAGCATCCATTCAGCTACAACCAAGCCATACTCCCTAGCCACAAGCCACACTTCCTATATTTTACAGGTTCTGTCATTTTTTTTTTTTAAGATTTTGTTTATTTATTTGACAGAGAGATCACAAGCAGGCAGAGAGGCAGGCAGAGAGAGAGGAGGAAGCAGGCTCCCTGCTGAGCAGAGAGCCCGATGCGGGGCTCGATCCCAGGACTCTGAGATCATGACCTGAGCCGAAGGCAGCGGCTTAACCCACTGAGCCACCCAGGGGCCCCGGTTCTGTCATTTTTTAATGGTGTCACTAAACTACAGACTACCAACTCTCTCCTTCTTTGGTGGAATATCCACTGTCTATATTTGCTCCTGCTTTCTCATCTCAAGGTATAGCAGCTCTGTCTCTCCTTACTCTCTGCCTACTATTCAGGACTCCCAGAACTGTCTTTCTAATTTTTTAATACCCTCCAACTCCAAGACAGAAGAGGCATTGCCTTTAGTAAACTAATGTATTGAGAGCTAGAAAATTACTGAGACATGGTAAAAGGGGGGGGGGGGGGAGGAGCTAGCTACCTCCTTGGAATAGAAGATGAAAAAAATACAGAGCCAGACATAAATTGCTCTTACTCTTTTAGGCAAATTAGCATCTCAGTAAATGAGCCTAGTGCATAGCTAATACTTCTGTGTTAAATTTACAACAGTGCTAGGGGAAATAATGGTTCTTACGGATTCACCTAAGACAATTTTTACTGATTTACTTCTGCCCCTAGAACAGAGAGTTTGAAAATTTAATCCTAGAATTCAGAATCATGGACCTACCACTCTCCTTGAGAGATTCACTTAGTAATGTAATGTTTTTAAGACTTAATTTTATGGGATGCTTGGGTGGCTCAGTTGGTTAAGTGTTTGCCTTTGGCCCAGATCATGATCCCAGGGTCCAGGGATCAAGCCTAAAGTTGAGGGTGGGGGGTGGGATTCCTGCTCAGCGGGGAGCCTATTTCTGCCTCTCCCACTCCCCCTGCTTGTGCTTTCTTTCTCGCTGTCAGATAAATAAATAAAATCTTTAAAAAAAAGACTTAATTTACTTCTCAAAATGGTTAATGATTAGTACTCATAATTTTCTTGTGATGTATGGACCATGTTATGAATTTGTCAAATTAACATTTATTAAGTGAAGCACAGGGGACCTCATGGTGAGTCAAAGTTCAGCAATAGACCACAAGAAAAATTTAAATAAAGAAGTTTATTACCCACAGGTCCTGGAGGAAGTACCCAGAATGCCTAGAGGAGCCATACAGGGTGGTCAGGACAGAGTGCAAACAGAGAGGGAGATTGGAGCTGGGGCACAACCTGCATTAGGCTCCATGTATGGAGTATTTTGGTTCCCTGGCTAAAACTCAGCTGGTCATTTCAAATCCACAGAGCAGATTTTGGAAAGCTATATGAAAGTTTAATCTAAGGGGTGCATATGGAAGGTATTAGGAAGCAGAGGAGACTGCTGACCACAGGGCTGTTAGGGAAGTCTGATCAGGAACTGTGACTCAGTAGGGCATGGGCTTGCATGAAGGGTTGGTGTCATCTCTTATACTCAAAAATAAAAAGACAAACAACAATTCAAAAATGAGTGAAGGATGGGTGCCTGAGTGGCTTAGTGGGTTAAAGCCTCTGCCTTCAGCTCAGGTCACGATCCCAGGGTCCTGGGATAGAGCCCCACATTGGGCTCTCTGCTCGCCTTTCTGCCTACTTGTGATCTCTGTCTGTAAAATAATAAATAAAATCTTTTAAAAAAAATGAGTGAAGGATTTAAATAGACATTTTTCCAAAGAAGACACAGAAATGCTCATTAAGCATATGAAAAAAAAATGCTCAACACCATTTGTCATTAGGGAAATGCAAAATCAAAACCATGTCATACTACTTCAGATCCACTAGAATAGATACCAGAAAAAAGACAGATGGTAAGTAAAAAGTATTGGCAAAGATTTAGGGAAACTGGAACCTTCATGCATGTGCTTGTGGGAATATAAAGTGAAAACACTTTGGAAACACATTGGCAGTTCCTCAAATCTTAAACATAGAATTACCATGGAGCCACTCCTAGGTACATACTAAAGAGACAGGAAAATAAATATCCACTCAAAAATTTGCACATAGACATTTACAGTAGTTTTTTAACAAAAACAAAATTCCTTTGTTTTTTTGCTGGGATAGATGCTTCTATTACCTCTCTTAATACTGTGGGGAATAAAACAAAATAAAACAAATAAAACTGGTTTTGAAGCAAAATCAGTTGCCTTAGTCATATTTTTCTAATGTTCTGTAATTTCCCTAAGATAATGAAAGGTAGCTCTCATGAAGTAAACTGAGACTTTTCCCACACTTCTAAGATCTTCAAACATAGGGAGCATTATATAAAATGAAACACATAAGAGGAATTTATTTATTTAAAATAATTATGCAACTTTATTTTGTGTCCTTTGTTATTTTACATAAGTACCTAGAAGATCCTAATATTTGTATAAAATTGCATATAATTTGCATAGACTTGCTGGATTTAGGCAATTGGTTCCTTACAATTACCCGGTTTGGCTTCTAGATGGAACTTTGCACATATTACACACTCCAATGTGCTTTGAGAGTTGCCATTATTTTACCTGGACATGGCTAATGAGGTTAGACAATGAAAAATATTACCTTCTTATCTTACATTTATTGTAATTATTTTATTTGTAACTTATTAATATCAAGATAAAGCTGACTTTTTTTAGTAATGGAAAAATCATTTGAAAGTATAGTTGCTTAGAAATTTCACTTAGTTTAATGTTTTCCCATATTTAAATTGTTTCTATTATTTCAGAGATATAGGTTTATAATATATGATAGAGAAACAGAATTGTGTGCCATAAAGAAAATTCGACCTGGAGTAGGATGACTTTCGTTTACTTTAGCAAGTCATTTACATTTCTTTTTGTTTGTTTCCCTTCCTTTTCTTACTTAGAAATGAGGTAAACTGTACATGCTAAAAAATGGAAACATCTTAAGTGTACTATTTGGTGAATACAATCATGTATGCAGAACCGAGATTTAAAAATGGAACATAACTAGCATCCTAGAAGCTACTCTGTGCCTCCTCAGTGCTCCTCCAAGGGACTGCTAATATTCTGGTTTCTGACATGATCCATGCTTTCAACCTGCTTTGATACTAATTAAATTGAAATAAAAAAGTATTCTCTGGGGCGGCTGGGTGGCTCAGTGGGTTAAAGCCTCTGCCTTCAGCTCAGGTCATGATCCCAGGATCCTGGGATGTAGCCCCGCATATCCCGCTCTCTGTTCAGCGGGGAGCCTGCTTCCTCCTCTCTCTCCGCCTGCCTCTCTGCCTCCTTGTGATCTCTGTCTATCAAATAAATAAATAAAATCTTAAAAAAAAAGTATTCTCTCAATGAAAATATTCAAAGTTATCCTTTTATATTGGTATGTAGTGTGCCATTTAGCAAATGTACCATGATTTATTTTATTCATTTATTGTTGTAGAGATCTGACTGGGCTTCCTGTTTGGGGCTTATGAATACTGTTGGTATAGCATTTTAGTACATGTCTTTGCAGAATATATGTACACATTTATTTATTGTATTTACTAAGAATGGGATTTCTGGATCAAAGTACATACACATGTTCTGCTTTGGTTGATAGAATTTTTTTTTTTCCAAGTAATTTCTCAAAGGGCTGGACCAGCAGCACGAGAGTTTCAGTTGTTATACATTCTAGTCAACATGTGATATTTGCAATTTCATTATAATATATTTCATTTAGTCATTCTGATGGGTATGTGGTATGATTACATTGTTGTTTTAATTTACATAGTCATTTTTGAAAGTAGGATCCACACCCAGCATGGAGCCCAAACTTGAGCTTAAACTCATGACCCTGAGATCAAGACCTGAGCTAAGAGGAAGTGTCAGGAATTTAACTGACTGAGTCACCCAAATGCCCCTGCATTTTCTTGATAATGATGAAGTTGACCGCATTTTCATACATTTCTTGACCATTTATATTTCCTGTTTTGTGAAAACCGTGTTCAAATCTTTTTTTAAGTTGGATTTTCTAATGTTTCTGTCTCACTTAACTAACAAAAAGAGAAAAAGAACTCCATCGTGCTTTAAATTCCCTCAAATTTCTATCACTTTCTAACCTGTAGACGAGCTTAGTATAGTTTAGTTCTTTAATATAGCTTTGCTTAGATCTCTTTGGCAATTAACAGTCTTATTTTAGAACTTGCCCCAGGAGTTTACTCTATGTATTTTCTTTTAATTAATTAATGCTAAATTTATCCCATGTCTACTCAGTTTTTTATATTCTCCCCTCTTTAGAAGAAAGGAAGGGATAAATACCCAGCCGTGCAATTGCATAAGGTAGTTCTATTTTTAATTTCTTAAGGAATCTCCACACTGTTTTCCAAAGTGGCTGCACCAACTTGCATTCCCACCGACAGTGTAAGAGGGTTCCCTTTTCTCCACAGCCTCTCCAACACTTGTTTACTGTCTTGTTAATTTTGGCCATTCTAGCTGGTGTAAGGTCGTATCTCAATGTGTGTTGGGGGAAATTGGAAGGGGAGACAAACCATGAGAGACTGTGGATTCTGAGAAACAAACTGAGGGTTTTGGAGGGGCAGGGTAAAGGGCTGGGTGAGCCTGGTGGTGGGTATTAAGGAAGGCACTTATTGCATGGAGCACTGGGTGTGGTGCATAAACAATGAATTTTGGAACACTGAAAAGAAATAAAATAAAATGAAAAAAAAAAGAAGAAAGGAAGGGAATCTTTTACTTCAGCTTAGAATCCTGTGTTAAACCATCTCTGACATATGTGCGTTTTTTATTTGTCTCTTTCTTTCTTTCTTTTTTTTTTCTTTCCATTACTGATCTCATTTAGATTCTATTTTGAAGATGGGGAGAGTTTAAAAGGCAGAAAAAGAGTGAATTCCAAGTAAAGAGAAGAGTATATGCAAACCTGTAGAAGCATGTTGTTTTACTGAGGAAGCTCACATTTTGACAGAAAGTAATAGATAAGGTTTAAAGGTCAGGAAACAAGCGGTTCTTAAATCTTGTATTTCCAATACATGCAGTTGATTTTCTGCTTATTTAAAGAAATGAAAGAGAGAGAGAGAGAGAGGGAGGGAGAGAGGGAGGAAGGAAGGAGAAAGGAAAGAAGGCAGGAAGGAGAAAGAGAAAAAAAAAGAGAGTCAGGGGGGAGCAGGGAGAGGGGTCTTTTTCTTTGTGAAGCACACACAAACAAATCACTCTTTCCTCTAAGGTGAGAGAAGGCATTTTGGGGCTTGTGTTTTTGGTAACATTGGACAAGTTTATTTAAATTTACTAAACTGTATCAGCTTTCTAGGGCTGCTGCACAAAGTACCAGAAACAGAGGCTTAAACAACAAAAATGTATTTTTTCCCAGTTCTGGAGGCTGGAAATCTACCCAGGTGATAGCAGGGTTTGTTCCTTCTGAGGGCTATGGAGAAGAATCTGCTCCAGGCCCCTTCCCTCACCTCTGGTGGCTTCTTGGCCATTTTGTGGGGTTTCTTGGCTTATAGAAAGCATCACGGTGGTCTCTGCCGTTATCCTCACATGACTTTCCTCTAGTATGTGTCTATGTCTAAATTTTGCCTCCTTATAAGGCATTAGTCATATTGGATGAGGGCCAGCACTACTCCAGTATGACCTCATTCTAATTTAATTATATATGCAAAGGCCCTATTTCCAAATAAGGTCTCATTCTGAAGTAGTGGGGGTGGGACTTCAACATATGAATTTCTGGAAGAAATAATTCAACCCATAACATCATATATTGAAAACAACTGAAAATTTTGAATGAAATATTTTGTTAAATATCTTCTCTAAATGGATTGAAAATAAGGATGTTTATTTCTATATTGGTATAATGTAAATGTATATGTGTAAATATATGTACGGAAATTAATGCATATGTATTTACACATATTTATGTGGATTGAAGAGCTAACAAAACAGGAAGAAACCATGAAATCAAAATTTTTTTTTAAAGTGGCAATTTGCAGGGTGCCTGGGTGGCTCAGTAGGTTAAAACATCTGCCTTCAGCTCAGGTCATCATCTCCGGGTCCTGGGATCGAACCCTACATCAGGCTCTCTGTTCAGTGGGGAGTCTGCTTCTCTCTCTCACTCTCCCTCTGTGCTCTTTCTCTCTTAAATAAATAAACAAAATCTTTTTTAAAATGTGGCAATCCAGAAAGGTAAGGAGTCCCTCAGAGGAATTAAGGAAGCTGGCTATGACATTTACTCATCAGGTAAATTCGAGCTTTTATCATTTAGGTCTCTGAAGACAAAAAGGCTAAAATAGAGACCCAGAGTTTACCCACAGTGGTATATCTTGTAAAATCCCTCCCCATTTTAAACTGTGACCCATATCACTCTACCCACTAGAACACTGTTTGGAAGGTTTCCTTGCCAATTATTAGAGCAGAATGAATAAAAGAAAGGGAGAGTAACAATTAAAAAAGATGAAGTGAGAATTAGTCACAAGTTTCAATTGGTTAAAACCACGCATCGGTTTCTGACCCAGATTTATATCACCTGCAGAGTATGTGAAACGTGTCAATTTTGGTTTATGATGCTCTTGACTTGACAGAATTTATAGGACTGCAAATAGCAACCATACATTTTTTTCTAACAGAAATTAGCATTTCCCAGGCTTCCAAAAGTCTGTAAAAGTAATTTTTCAACAGTAAGAAGAGGTATGCAATCAGAATTATCTCAATATGCAAAGAAACAAAGCCAAATAGGTCAAAATCAGCAACAATAACATCAGAAACTGACTCAGACAAACTTCAGATAATTGAAATTATCAGAGACAGATTATGAAATAACTGTGTTTACAAAGCTCAGGAGTTATAAATAAGCTTGAAAATGTCTCAGAGGATAAAAAATATTAAACATTGTCTCAGATTTTTTTAAAAATCATAAAGAATTTTAGACATCAAGCATTCAATAATAAAAATTGAAAGCTTAAGGGGGAGGATTATCATCATATTAGACTTGGTCAATGGAACTCAATGTTAGATCCCTACATTTATTTAGATATGGAAATTTCACAGGGAGGTTCAAATGAGGTCTAAAATATGTTTACTCAGCCACAAAAAATGAAATCTTGCCATTTGCAATAACATGGATGGATTTAGAAGGTATACTGTTTAATGAAATAGGTCAGTCAGAGAAAGACAGATGCTACATGGTTTCATTCATATGTGAAATTTAAGAAACAAGAAAGACAAAGAAAAAAAGAGACAAGCAAAAAAGCCAGACTCTAAACTACAGAGAACAAACTGGTGGTTACCAAAGGGGAGGTAGATGAAGGATGGGTGAAATAGGTGAAGGGAATTAAGAATCACTTATCATGATGAGCACTGAGTAATGCATAGAATTGTTCAATTATGATTTTGTATACCTGAACTAATACAACATTGTGTGTTATTTATACTGGAATATTAAAAAATAATAAAAATAAAATGAAAACACTTTCAAATAAAAAAAAAGAACACTGAACTAGAAAAAAAATACGTTTATGTATCATTAAGAAGGAGAGGAGGGAGAAAAGGAGACAGTCAATATGTAGAGATAATTCTTGATAATTTTCCTGTACTGTTAATAACACTAATTCAGGAAGCCTAACACATTTTTTGTACTAATTTTTAATAAGACTTTACTTATTTGGGAAAGAGAGAGAGAGAACACACAAGTAGAGGGAGGGAGAGAGGGAAGAGCAGGCTGGGATCATGACCTGAGCTGAACGCAGATGTTTAACCAACTGAGCCATGAAGGCAGCCTTAGATTTTTTTTTTTTTAATGACCTCACATTTGGACGCTGCTTAGTGAAACTTTAAAGTGTCAAAATTTTTTTAAAAAAATCTTAAAATTAACTACAGGACAAAAAATTATCTCACAAAGGTACAGTGCAATGGCATCTTCAACGTGCAGGAAGAGGGGCAGAGGACTGGTGTCCTAGAAGTCTGTAATAAGCAAAAATATCTTTTAATAATATCAATAATTGAATATATTTTCAAGCAAATACATAGTTCAGTATGCGTCTGGTGGAAAGCAGATGATTATAGATAGAAGGGTTAAGAAGGAAGAAAAAATGAAGATCCAAGAAAATAGCAAACATTTTGATAAATATAAATAAATAACGTCTGTACAAACCTAAGTCAACATGCATATTAGAGTTAAAAAAAATCAATGCAGAATAAAAAAAAAAACAATGAAAACATAAACGCTGGAAGTTGGTTCCTATATTGCGGTCCAGATAACAATCAGCAAGAGGACAGGGTTAACAAGAAACTTTTAATTTAATATGGATGCTATAATTTGTAGTGCATTAATGAAAAAAAAAGGAAAAATACCACACATTCTTAATAAGTAGACACCTATATCTTATGATCCACCAGTTCTGTTTGTTTGTTTGTTTGTTTGTTTGTTTAAAGATTTTATTCATGACAGAGAGAGAGAGTGAGAGAGGGAACACAACCATGGGAGAGCTGGAGAGAAACAGGCTCTCTGCTGAGAAGGGAGCCCCATATGGGGCTCCATCCCAGGACACTGGGATCATGACCTGGGCCAAAGACAGATGCTTAACAACTGAGCCACCCAGGTGCCCAAACAGTTCGATTTTTAAGAATATATCCAAGGGAATTGGATACCTGGCACCAAGAAACAAGAATGTTTATTGTAGCATCATTCAGAAGAGCCCTGATTTTGAAATAATTCAAATTTGTGTCAACCCTTGTCAGTTAAATAAATAACAGTATAGTCTAAAATGTAGTTCTATACAGCATTGAAAATAACAAACCCTATTTACATGTAGAAGTACAGGTGAATCCTACAAATTTTGAATGAAGATATACAGAGCTTTTAAGGTCTTTGATCTTATTTATATAATGTTCCAAAAATGAACAAAAGCAAATTATGCTGTTTAAAGATGCATAGGTGATAGCAAAACTATAAAGGAATGCAATAGACTAATTACCATAAAGTTATTATAATACGTAGTTCTGGGAAGAGGGCTTTATGGATTGGTATTTGGAGTAGGATACATGATTTTATTTCTTGACATGAGTGATGTTTGTATGGGTGTTGATGTTACAATTATCCATTAAGGGAGATGCTTTTCTGAGTATATTTTATATATCATAGAAAACAAAGATTTTTTTTTTTAAGATTTTATTTATTTATTTGACAGAGAGAAATCACAAGTAGGCAGAGAGGCAGGCAGAGAGAGAGGAGGAAGCAGGCTCCCTGCTGAGCAGAAAGCCCGATGTGGGGCTTGAACCCAGGACCTGGGATCATGACCTGAGCCGAAGGCAGCGGCTTAACCCACTGAGCCACCCAGGCGCCCCAGAAAACAAAGATTTAATATGAATGTATATTGAGGATACATTGAGGCAAATTATTATAACTAGAATCACAGAATCAGGAATTTGAATGATTATTTAAAAGATTTTTTTCATATTAGATAGTGAAGTCCCAATATGTCAGCTTTCAGTTTGCATTTACCTTGAATTAACTAGCAACATAACTAGTGATTTATGTTTTATACATTCATGTTTATATATTTTCAACAGTGTTGATAATGATGTTAAGAATCAATACTATGTACATTATATAGATGAGAAAATTGAAAAATATGAATAGATTTTCTCAAGAAAACAAAGTCAGTGAGTTGCAACTTTATGTGTTTTTTTCCCCCTCTGGCTTTAAATCTAGTTTTCTTTCAGTGAAAGAACTTGCATTTTGTTGGTGCTTCGTTAATGCATTATGAACTGATATCCTACTAACAGAAAACAAAATAAAGAGATCAATCTAATTACATAATCTTCTTTTCTAAATTTTATTTTATTTAAATTCAATTAATGCAGAGTATAGCATCAGTTTAGAGGTAGAGTTAATCACATAATCTTCTATATAGTATGTGCTTTCGGTTTTTCCCTCCAATATATACTTTCCTGGGAAAATTACGTATTTCTAAATTTTTTCTTAAGTAATAAAAGTATATAGTTAAATTTCCAAAGAGATCTGAGTTCTTCTGGTCAAACTGGAAAAGATTCTGAAGTGCACCTGGATGGCACATGTGGTTTTGTGCATCACTATGACTATCCAACAGCGAATAAAATCTTTATCACAGGATTATGATTATTCAGGGTTTCTTTAAGATTCCTTTTCTGAAATTGTCTGCAAACAAATCAGAATACATTATGCAATTCTATCCAATATGAGCTTGCTGCCATTTAACCATTCAACTCAACCATAATTTGACCAAGAATGAATACTTCTTTCATATTTAATTAGACAGTTAAAATAGAGAGAGTCATTTTTACTCACCAATTATTGACTCTAGCTTGGCAGAATAATGGCAAATTGTGATGCTAAAGATTTATTTCCTAGTGATAACTACAAATTTGAAGATACAGTATGCCTATACACAAAAATTCAAATGCTCCTGTTATGAAAACATCTTCAAGAAAATCAAATATGCTTTGATTAGACAGTTCACGTTATCTTCATGCTAATGTACAAAGGTTTCCCCAAGGATTCCAGTCTGATTGCTACCTAAATATTTTATGACACTTGGATTGATGAGGTTGTTTCAAAGCATGATTATTCAAATTACTTTGGTTTTGTCCAATAACTGAATAGTGAATTAATTATCATGTCATTTATAGAACTTCTTTCACAAATGCTTCAGATTTCTTAGCTGTTTTTATGTATCATGTGGAGAGGTAGAAAGAGAAATATATGAAAGAATTTCTTATTTCAGGAGATTGTTGGTTTTTATTTTTTTATTCTTTAAAATATTTATTTATTTATTTATTTGAGAGAGAGAGAGAGAGCGGGTGGGGTGAGGGGCAGAGGGAGAAGCGGGATTGGGAAGCCGGAACTTGGATGGTGCTCAATCCCAGGGCCCCAAGGTCATGACCTGAGCCAAAGACAAACGCTTAACCGATGAGCAAGCCAGGTACCCCAGGAAACTGTCAGTTTTTAATTATGAAAATTGATGCTGAATTTCTGAACTGACGTTCAATATTTTGATAAAATATTATGAACTGATACAAACAGAATGCATGTTACATTTTTATTTTTCCCCCCCTTTTACCTATTCTCCTAAAGAGTCCTGGTAACATCCCAGATAAAAAGTAGCAAATCATCTATCACTGGCATTCTAGAAGTAATTTCGATAATGATTAAAGAAATAGAAGCCAAAAGAATTGTGCTCTCTTGCCAAAATGCAGTTAGCTATGAAAGCAGTGCCTGGAATACATAAAGGTAGAGAAGGGTTCTTGTCAGCCATCCCATGCAATTACACCAGAGTGACAGACTCCTAGCTGAGTCAACAGGCACACAGCATGAGAACAAACTCAGATTATTTATCCAGAGCTGTGTGTGTGTGTTAAATTGGGAAAAGTTGAGCCTTGGGAAAACTGTAGACAAGGAAAGGCTTTTTGGTTAAACTTCCTCTTTGGAGAAGAGCAAATGCAATTATGTTCATTTTGGCAAATACAATCAAGTTGTGATGTTCAGAGTAGGTGTGTTCAAGGAAAGATATTTATACTAAAGCAGGAACTCTTTGCAGCATTATGAATAGCCAAAGAGTAATAATAGTGCTCTTTTTCTGTTCATGTATGATTAAAACTTTTCTTCAGTTTTGAGTTGCAAGAGACAGATTCTTGCTGGACTCTTCTTCATTAAAACTAAGGAGCTATACTTTGGCACATGAATGGTTTCTTCTGCACATTAATTATAATGTAAATGTGTAAAATCTAAAAAGAGAAGAGAAAAAGACCTTAGGGAGAAGATATGCTTGCTTTAGATATATGGAAGTTTATCACAGAAATCCATTTCAGAGGTTTTGTTTTGGTTTGTTTTTGCTTTGCTAATTAATTATTTTCCTCTGTTAGAGACATTAAACATTGTAATTACGGAACTTCCTAGATAGACCCTCATTTCTTCATTCTCCAACCTTTTTGTGACAGCCACATCACAGAAAAGACTTATTTGTGCTAAAGCAGGTGAATTATTTTCTTTACATTAATTTTCCAGTGTAATCTTTTGGTAGATGTAATTTTTTATTGGTAGTTAAGTGTATAAATCTCAGGGTATTATTAAAGTACAGATTTAGGCAATCATGTTAAGAACAGAGAATACACTTTTTCCTTTGTAAATTTAAGAAGGTGCTAATGTGTATCTCCTGAGGTCAGATAAGAGACATAACTGTGGCTTCTCTCTCAATTACTCTTCCCACAAATGCTTCTGTGTTCTTATCCTGTCCCGCTTCCCACAGAATAGGGTACCTATGGACTAAAAATATATTGTGCAGTTGATACTTCATCCTGCAATAATTTTTTAAAATTATTTTTGTTCATTATCTTCTACCCAGCAAACTGAGGTCTGACCTCTTAGCTGAAGCAAAGAACAACACACCACTGCAGATAATTCCAGTAATGCCATTCAATAATACAAGTGGCTTAGGCAAAAGTTCACAAATTTTCTGAAAATTGTTTTACCTCTCTGATTTATTTGGCCTTGGAGCTATCATTAACCTGTGTGGAAGAAGGGTCTATTTTCTTATGGCACAAGTATAAATAATTTAGTGGGGGAAAGAAACAAAAATTTTTTTGGTTCAGACAAACATTACAATAAGCTGTCCCCAAAGTGTAAAAGGGAGGGTGATTTAAAGCACAGGAGATACCCCTGGGGATAAAAATATATGTTTATAAAAAATAAAATTAAAAAAAAAGCACAGGAGATTGTGTTTTGAAATAATCATAAATTTTTGGCAAGGAAAATAAGTAAAGAAGGAGTACAGCTCTAAAATACAAACACAATTACCAAGAATGGTACAAAATTGAGATTAGTCCAATAAAATTATAAATAGACTAGCTACAAAATGAATGATGATTAAGTAACTGACATAACTCAGTAATCAAAAATCTTACTTTCATGGGTTTTTTAAAGAAATTTACCAATATAGTCAACATTTTTGAGTATTAAATGTCAATAGCAATATAGCTAAACTATGGCAACATTGTATTTTCGCTGTTTCTTGTTTCAAAAATTTCTACCACATACATTATCTCCAAAGGCTACTTCTAGCCTTTGGCACTCTCCACATCTTTCATTTGGAACTTATTATAAAATGGTCAGTATCTTTGTGTTTTGTTACCAGCTTGTAAATGTTTTGAGATTAGAAATTTCTACTTATTTGGATGCCCTCCAATACCTGCTGAATGTTTGTATCTCTCAGAGAGGCAAAGTGTGGCCTGCATGCCAGATCTGTCCCACTGCTGTTTTTGTTTCACTGGAACAAAGCCAGACCCTTTATTTATGAGAACTTGCCAAACTGGAGGTCAGGGGAGTAATCAGTCCTATTAGTATAGCAGCCGACATTGTGCAAATGTAGAAGAAAAACTAGGACAACAGGATTTAACCATTCTGTAATTTCTCTCAGAAACACCATAAAGAAAACCTTCTTTAATAGGAAAAGGGATTTGGGGGAGCATTTCAACTTTCTTAAAGACTTCAGGAATATTCTTTGAAGAACATTTCCCTAGGGTCATTATAGTTTGTTTTACTCATATGAGACTAATGACCTGTGTTGTTAATGAAAATTGTTGATAAAGTAATTGAGGGAAATGGAAAGATAAGAATTCTATTCAAGAAACCAGAAGACATACCAAATATTGGAGCATTAAATAATGGGTAACGACATTTGCACATCTGCCTGTTTGGGTATATGTAGCTGGACATCAAGTTCCATTTTATGAAGTAGTAGGCCCCTGAAATCAGGGTAGTGCAAACTTAAAAAGAATAAGCATTGTCGTGATCATCTAAATGAACAGGAAAAAAAACAGTCCTCATAACTAATGAGCTAAGTTATTTGTAATTAAGGGAAGATCAGAGCAATCCTGAGTAATAAAACCAGGGCAATGATGCATCCAAATTTCATTAACATTTAAGGTCCCAATGAAGCTCAGTAAAATTAAGAAAAAAAAAAAAAGATCTAAACATAACATTTAAAATATTTAACCAACAATTTAACCTCTTTTTTCTTATTTGCTTTTTATTTTTTTATTTTTTATTTTTAAAATTTTATTTATTTTTTTATTTGACAGAGAGAGAGATCACAAGTAGGCAGAGAGGCAGGCAGAGACAGAGGGGAAAGCAGGCTCCCCGCCGAGCAGAGAGCCCAATGTGGGGCTCGATCCCAGGACCCTGAGATCATGACCTGAGCCGAAGACAGTGGCCTAACCCACTGAGCCACCCAGGCGCCCCTGCATTTTATTTTTTTTTTAAGATTTTATTTATTCATTTGACAGAGAGAGAGAGAAAGAGATCCCAAGTAGTCAGAGCAGCAGGCAGAGAGAGAAGTGGGGGGAAGCAGGCTCCCTGCTGAGCAGAGAGCTGGATGCAGGGCTGGATCCCAGGACCCTGAGATCACTACCAGAGCCTGAGCCAAAGACAGAAGCTTAACCCACTGAGCCACTCAGGTGCCCCTCTTATTTACTTTTTACATTACATGTTGACATCAAATGCATAGGAAAGACCTTACTTTACACAAATATGCAACCATTGTTTAAAGTAAGTAAAAGCAAAGAGTGAACTGGGGTTTGTTGATTTGCTTTTCTCTTTCTTTTGGGTGTGGGGGGGGGCGGTTCACATATTTCATTGAGATTCTTGAAAACTTCCCAGCAGTGATATTAACATGAAAGTAAGAGCAATGAAACAGAATTAAAAGACTTCGGCTGGCCAGTCAAGTGAAAAATGATAGAATTTAAATTAGTGTTTTCAGTCTTAGAAAGAAGCACAATTCATGACTTCCCATGCTTGAAATAGCATGAATCTAATTTTAGTCCTCAGGTCAGATATCAGATTGGACTAAACCCACAGAGGAAATAATCTACAATGCACAGGAATTGGCTGAGAATGGGGAGAGGGCAGAGATTAAGAGAAAGAAGGGCTATAGAAGATGGAGGGGTGTTTTTTTTTTTTGCCTTGGGAAGAGCAACTTGCTTGTTTTTCCTTTTTATGAAGACATGAGAAAAAATAAAATGCCAACCCAAATAAAAAAATGAAATGATTCTCTTGCTAAGATTCAGTGGACACCAGAGGATAATGTTATTTCAGCTATAATTAGTGTTATTAATGAAGAACAAGAGGAGAGATGTTACCCCCAAAGTGATGGAGGAACAGATCAGATCAGACCCTTTATACATCCCTTGGCCCAAGATTTTTCCAGATCTCCTATACAGATTGTCCAAGCTGCATCATATTTAAGTAACATGTATTATGCAAAGGTTTCTTTTTCAGACAATATTGCACAGATTTACTGTGTTTTTCTGACTTCTCTTGTGCAGAAATGTTTCTTATACTCTAGTTTCCCACACTTAAAATGGGGGAATGCCAAGTTATTCAGTAAATTGTATTTTCCCATCATCAAAACTTCAGAGGATGAATACCCAACCTTTGTATCAACATGGATGGGACTGGAGGAGATTATGCTGAGTGAAATAAGTCAAGCAGAAAGAATCAACTATCATATGGTTTCACTTACTTGTGGAGCATAAGGAATAACATGGAGGATATTGGGAGAAGGAGAGGAGAAGTGAATTGGGGGAAATCGGAGGAGGAGACAAACCATGAGAGACTGTGAACTCTGAGAAACAAACTGAAGGTTTTGGAGGGGAGGGGGTTCAGGGTGGATTGAGCCTGGTGGTGAGTATTAAGGAGGGCACATATTGCATGGACTACTGGGTGTGGTGCATAAACAATGAATCTTGGAACACTAATAAATAAAAAATTTTAAAAATCTTCAGAGATAAAATAAAAAGCAATATTTAGACACTAAGGAATAGTAAACTACTTACGCTTAGAAATAATTCGCCTTATTAGCTCTCGTGGAACTCAGAGGAAATTCCCACATTTGATGCAAAGGTGGGACTGTTTAATTCCAGCACCTGACCCACTTTGATCATTGTATGTTTTCTTTAGATCTTACACTTTTGCAAATACCCTAACTCTGTATATAAACTTTGCATATAAACTTTGATTGAATAATTTCCTTAATAATTAATTTTTTTAAACAATTGACTTTAAACAAAACCTTCTCTCTCTTGCTTCAAATGAAATCCTAGTGAGAGTGATCAGCAGTACCCAGAATTTTCCAGTTGTTTCTCAACCTGGTTCTTTCTGTAGAGATGGCAACCTTACCATCAGGATGACCTCTAATTTTTGCGAGATCCAGAACAAAAAATATATATGGAAGCTCACATATTTACATCTAATAATTAATTATTAATATGTATAAATACTGTAAATCAATGTGATAAGCTGCTAAATTATATATATTCTCTACTCTTATTTGACAAATAAAACTTCATTAGACACACACACATACCTCTCTAAATGTGTAAACTGTGGTTGTTTATTAAGAATAAATTTATTATTTAACAAATATGAGCATATAATTAATGAGCCACCAGATTTTTGGCTAGAAATAAAATAACATTGCACAAAATTCATAGTATGTTTATATATTTCATAAATTATTTTATTTCCTTCACTTATACAAAATCATTAATGATTTTGTTAGAGTCAAAGTTTTCATATAAATTTGTGTTTGTTGTAACTGATCTGGAGATTTTGGAATATAACATAATAAAATTGTAACTCATTAAAGATGTTAATTACACAAAATATCAAAATGAAAGTGTATGGGGCGCCTGGGTGGCTCAGTGGGTTAAGCCGCTGCCTTCGGCTCAGGTCATGATCTCAGGGTCCTGGGATCGAGGCCCACATCGGACTCTCTGCTCAGCAGGGAGCCTGCTTCCCTCTCTCTCTCTCTCTGCCTGCCTCTCCGTCTACTTGTGATCTCTCTCTGTCAAATAAATAAATAAATAAAATCTTTAAAAAAAAAAAATGAAAGTGTAGTGATTTTAATTTGTTTTAAAAAGATTATTTTATACTAAAATATTAAAAGTTGCTGATCAATATGAAGTAGAATAAACAAATCCTAAGTAAATATATCAAAAATTTAAAAAAATATTTAAGTGTAAATGAGTATTACATGACTTTAATTTTTGAAAATGTAACTAAATCTTTTAAAATAAAAATAATCATTCATTATAGCAAAGAGTGGTTTAGGAAACCACTTTAGTTGGTGCTAAACCTAAAAGAAATTTTGATAAGGAGCAGGACACTGGGCATCATCTTAAATTGTTCTCTCACAGATTCCTTAATTTTCGCATGACAAAAAAAAATAGTAACTCTGTGATGGAGAAATTGGAAATCCCTAGACCAAATGATTAAGCTGAACATTACCAGTGACAATCAGATGGGCATTATATGGCCCCAAGATGATGTTCTAAGAAAGAAGGAGCATCCTTTATACCTTATTCTATGTGGGAATGTATACATTTAATCTCATCATGGGGCAACATCAGAGAACCCAAATTGAGTCCTGTTCTGTTTCAGAAATAAGAGCAGGCTGTGTTCTTCAATAAAGTCAATGTTATTATGTTATTACATTAAAGACACAAAGGCTTAGAAATGTACAAGATTTAGAAAGATGAAAGACACATGGTGATCGAGTCCACCTGACCCTAGGCTAGGGACTCTATGTGTTTCTCCTATGTTCAGCTTCTTTCTCTCTTTCTCCTTTCCTTCTGTTATTTCCATTCTGTGTATGTTAGTGCCTATCATGGAGTCATACATTACTCTGAGGCTCTTTTCAGTTTTTTTTCTCCTTTTTTCTCTCTGTTCTTAAGACTGTACAGCCTCTATCAGTACATCTTCAAATTCACTGATTTTTTTCCTTTGCCTGCTCAAATCCTCTGTTAAGTCTGTCTGGTGAATTTTTCATTTTAGTTTTATTTTTAATTTCAAAATTTAGCTTTGGTTCTTTTTCATGTTTTCTATCCCTCTGTTGATATTTTTTATGCAATGGGACATGTCATCATGCCTTCTACTTTCTTTTTCAGTTGAACTATAATTGACATACTTCTGTTAATTTTTTAAACATGATTTCCTTTAATTCTTTGAACCTATGATAACAGCTGCTTCAACATCTTTGCCTAATAAATCGCAGTTTCTCTTATCTTTTTTTTCCCTTTGTATAGATCTTTTTCTTTTCCTTCCATGCCTCATAATTTGTTTTTGATTTTCTTCTTATTTTTTTTGAGAAATGGACATAAAAAAATATTTTTGCAATTCTGGGGGCTGAATTCCCCTTTCCACTTCTCCTCTCCCATGGATTGTTATTGGTATGTATTTGCTCATTTGTTTAGTAACTTGGTCAAGGGAATTTTAGTGAATTTTTTTCCCTGCAGTTTGAAGCATCCGGTGTACTCCTCAGAGGGCTCAGCTTTGGGCTTATGCACAGTCAACCTGCGATGGCAATGGTTTTAGCAGGGATCTTTTGATTTTGATCTCTTCATTATGCTGTCTGCCTTTATTATGTTCACACCCAGGTGTTAGGCTCCACTATTCTGTGGCTGTTTGTCCTGAAGTTTCTGGTGATGCCCTAAGATATAAATTGCTCTAGTCCCATCTAGATCCCATCACATTTGGGCCCTTTGCATGGGTCATTCTGTAGGCCAGTATTTAAGGTTCATTTTGACAACAGAAGGTCTAGGTCTCTCTGACCAACTAGTTGGCCTATGGTTTAGCTATTGCTGTCATGTAACTATAGCCTATTCTTAATTGGTAACCATGAGAATATTGACAAACATCTATTGTTTTGGGGAGTACTGTTAGGCTTGAACTTCTCCACAATGTTTCAATTCAATTCATTATTTCTGCCAAAGCTCTGAAGCTTGTTCTTATGACAGGCCTCTCCTGCTGAACTGAATCTCTGAGCCACTGTTCAGGGGCAGGAAGCAAGAACATTTGTCACCAGCAATACCCACCTAAATTCAGGAAACT
The DNA here is from genome assembly GCF_902655055.1 of Lutra lutra. Taxonomy (NCBI): domain Eukaryota; kingdom Metazoa; phylum Chordata; class Mammalia; order Carnivora; family Mustelidae; genus Lutra; species Lutra lutra. Next base: position 82,691,843 of record NC_062279.1, on the reverse strand, counting down.
CCTAGAAGCTTCTGCCTAAGTATCAATTTTATCTTTTAGAAACTTACTAATGAGTTGCTGGAATAGAAGAAACATTTTAAGGATGACCCCAGGAGGACATCTGCACAGACGAATTATAAAGTGCTGGACAGTCACCTCAGCCTTATTATAATGTTAAAATCCCCACCCTGACAGGAACATCAGCTTCATTAGCATAACATGCATGTACATACAGGCATGTTTTTTGAATGAATTTGTGCAATTTATGCCTGTCCATTATATGTGATGATGAGGCATCCTCCTCTCAATACTCATCCCAAACCCTAATAAAAGGACCTTGCCTTGTCCTGTTGGGGGACTCAAAGTTTTTGAAACTATTCCCCATGGTCTCCTTATATGCTGCAAATAAAGGAGACTCTGTGAGGCAACTCCACCTAGTGTAGTCTATGTCTGTAACTCACCAAGGAGCAGACCCACATTGGTTCAGTAGCTCAATGACACATTACTATCAGAGTAGCACCCTTGGTTTGTGAGTGGAGTGCTGTGTGGGGAAAGTAACTTCTAATGCTTTCAGATTATCTTACCCAAAATATACCTCCATTACCTCCACCCTATGAGTAAGCTGTGGAAAGGGTGATCAAAATCCCAATATTTTTGGCCTTCCATACCTGTGGTAAGCCTCTGGTTCATGAGTCAAGTCTGGGTGGAGAAAAAGAGTTCCTGGCCCCTTGGCCTCATTCACTTGGAATTTAGTTCTACAACATGTAGATGAGGGAATGAAAAATGCCAACTCACCACCCATCCTAGAGAAATATCATAGTCCTTAACTGGGAGCTGGACAGAAAGGGAATCCCATTTTCTTGGCATTATCTTCATGTGGAGTTTCCATTAGTTTGAACTATGTGTGTGTGGATGGGAGATGAATTGTGTCTCAAGTACTACTGGATGCTCTTACCAAGGCTTAGTAGATTTTCCAGAATCAATATTTCTTCATTTATTGCATATACTTTGAACAATTTCCAGAAAATAAATCTGCATAGTTAAGAAATAATCAACAAGTAATGATTACTTCTTAGGGGAGCTAGTCCACAGACCTCAAGTTGTAATTCTGGTACTGGAATTATATCAGATCTCTTTACCACAAATATGTCTCTGTAATTATTTAGTTTTTCAATATATTCATGTGGTCCTTCAGCAGCTACGTGGTGACAGTCTTTGAGTATGGCTCCGAATGAAGGAACAAATGTGGCAGAACAAATACTAATATCTGAATCTAAGCATATACAATGTTTCTATAAAATAACAAACAAATGGTCTTTATGAGATTAAATATTGTTTTGTTAATATATTTCCATAGCAATCACTGTCAAATAAAAGGAAAAATAAATTAATAGGAAGCATAGCATAGAGGTTAAGAACAAACGGTTGGAAACAAGAGTCTTTGTTTTTGAATCCTAAGTCTGGCCCTTAATGGCAAGTTAGTTAATCTCCCTTTATCTCTGTCACCATATCAACACAACAAAAACAATAAGAGTGCCTACCTTCCAAGGTTTTTGAGTTAATATACAAAACACTTAGAGTAGTCACTGGCATGGAGCAATTTTTATATAAATATTTTCAATTTATTTTTAATAATAATGAAGCCTACATGATGGAATTCAATCTGTATGTACAAAATTACTCCTTAAGTATTTCTTTCCAGCACCGATTAATTACACTAAACTTACTGTGGCTGTTAAGGCAATTAAAAATGTGAATGTTCGGGCGCCTGGGTGGCTCAGTGGGTTAAGCCGCTGCCTTCGGCTCAGGTCATGATCTCAGGGTCCTGGGATCGAGTCCCACATCGGGCTCTCTGCTCAGCAAGAAGCCTGCTTCCCTCTCTCTCTCTCTCTCTGCCTGCCTCTCCGTCTACTTGTGATCTCTCTCTGTCAAATAAATAAATAAAATCTTTAAAAAAAAATGTGATTGTTAAGGACAAGGGTTCTATGTAAGTTCAAAAAACAAGTAATTGCAAGGAAAAGCTAACTTGAGAAATTGCCACTCTTTTCTTAAATGCATCCCTATTTTTTTAAAGCTATAATTAACTTATACTATTCCTGAAGTCAAATATCATTTATGGTCTTTGAAAAGAAATTAAAATCTTCTAAAAACCAAATAGTATAAGGCAGTTGAAATCAGAATCTGCCTTTCATCATCTCAGTGCAAATGAAGACAGGTTTAAATGGAGCATGGACCCTATATGGAGAAGAGGATCCTAGAGAAAAAGGGCCAAGGATCACCCACAAGAGACATGATAGACTGTTTCTGATGTTTTGGTTCTTGTTTTACCTGGTAGTTTTCCTTTCTCTATTAATGCTTACAGTTTAAATTAACTAACTTCTTTTACCAAGGATTAAGTAAATATTTGAGTTAATGATTTAAATGTAAGCATAATTTAAAAAAATTCTTAATTTCAGCTCCTAAAGCTGATCCTGTGTAAATATCATGCCACTCTTACTTCTCAGAAAAAAAACACATGAAGTGGATACATATTTTTCAAGAGGCTTAATCTGGAGTTGGAAGAACTAATGTCTATAGAGGAACTTCAAATAGTGATGTAAAGTAGAAAACAGACTTGTAAAATATGTAAAGAATTTTCACTGTGTGGGGCATCTGGGTGGCTCAGTTGGTAAGTGACTGAGTCTTCATTTAGGCTCAGGTCATAATCTCAGGGTCATGAGATGGACCCCTGAGTTGGGATCTGTACTCAGCCGGGAGTCTGCATGGGATTCTCTTTCCTTCTCCCTCTGTCCCTCCCTGTTCACCATGCTCTCTCTCTTTCTATAATAAATTAAAAAATCTTTAAAAAAAAAAAAAGAATTTTCACTGTGTGGATAAATGGGTGAGTGATTTATAGTATCCATTTCTTTCTTAGAACAGAAGAGTTTAGCCTAAGAATCTTTCTGGGTTATTGGTGTCTGATTGTCATCTGTCAGTGCCATGGAATCACATTGGTTTGGGATGCCACCAACGAATTATCCTGACTTTATACCTGGAAAGATGTAGAAAGAAATATTTCCTGTGTGTTTAAATGATGTCTCTAGTTCTCTTCTTGAGTTCTATTATACCTACTTTTATTAAGAAATATTGGATTTCTCCAGTAAAAATGTTACTCTGAAAATGATTTTAGAATTAGAAATCTTACCTTTCCATTGGTTTCCTTCTTGTCTCAACTGCTTTGCTGCAATATACAAACAACAAAATCTGTTCTGGCTATATGAAACCATTTAAATTTTATGTTTTACAATTTTAAAAGCATTATTTTAACAAAATATGTCCAGAAAATTGACAGTTAGATGCCAGGGAAATATTTATATGTTCTCTGAGTGAAAATAGGATATGAAGTTCCTTCACCTATCTAAATATTTATTTTTACCCTAAAAAAGTAGTTTGACATTGCATATGGCTTCCCTTCTATCTGTTTATTCAGCAATCAATTTTCCTTTCCTTCTCCAACTTGATAACATGTCTTGTTTGCAGCTGGCACCATTAGATTTCCCTGAAAAGTGACTATAGTGGAATTCTCTAGGCTGTTTGAGATCAGTGTTAACAGACTTTAATATATAACCAAATGTTTTGTAAAACTCAATATCCTACTTGAAATTTGCCTGAATATCATTATGTTATTATGGTATCACCACCTAAATCTTTTAGCCTAAAAAACTGTTACACACAGCAAATCTAAAAAAAATCATTAATTTATGGTCATTTTCTTCTTCTGTATATGTGCACGTGTGAGTGTGTGCACATATTCTTTCCTTCTCTAGGTTTCTGTACTAGTATATTCACAAAATTATACAACATATGGACAAAGAAAGTGTTTCCAAAAATTATTTTCTCATAGGAAGGAAGGCAAAGAAAGTGTCTTTGATAGATGTTCTACCTACTTACCATATGGCACTTCCCTTATCATTCTTTTCATCATGAATCCTATCACATGAAAATCACCTTTACAGCTCTGGACATTTAATTTTGAGAATGGTAAACTGTTATAAATATTAGTAACTTGTGAAATAGCTTTAACATAATGAAGAAAATAATTTTATTTTCATTACATGTTAGAAAATTCTCTTCAAATCTACCTATGGAAGAGTAACTGGGCATGCTCTCTTAACAGGGGAAGTATGTGCCTGAGAGACTTAGAAATTCCAAAGAGGAAAAAAAAATGTCTAGAAAAGGAAAACTACCCAGGAGACTCATATGTTTCCTTTCATAAAGTGGCAATGGTAACAGACTTTATAGTTTCTCTGCCACCCACCACCACCACTACCAACACACACACACACACACATTTGGAATGTACTATTTTAGATAACCTGGTCGATCACCTTCCAAAGTGATAGGGAAGAATAAAAGTCCTAGAGAAGCAACAGTGACTTGCCAAAGGACATCAATTTAATTATTATTCCAGAAAACTTTTATCTCCAAATTATTTAGTTTATTGTATGTGAACTAGAAGTAATATTTAAATTCAATTCAAAGCTAGCATCTTCGCCAGTTCAACTGATGTATTTTTTTTTTAAGTTTCCATTTCTCCATGTCTCCTAGTCACGATATTTTATTTAGAGTGAATGCTGAAAATAATGCCATACTGAGGTGGAAGTTTATTTAGCCTTAAACTAATTTCTGCACAATGAAAGAAATAATCAGTAATTAGTTAATGAAATGAATTAGTTTAATTACTTACCTATATTGCTATTTTTAACATTTATTGTGAAAAATTATATTTTTAAAGGGATTGATTCTCTTTAGACCTCCAGTTTCCTTGGACTAGGAACTTCTCTAAATACACTGTTGGCTAGATTCTGCCCTTTCACTCAGTCTTTCTCTGGAGAGATTAGGCAAGAGCTAGCATTTATAGCTCTGCTTTGCTCCTTTTCTTTTGGAAACAAGCCTGCCTCAGAAGACAGATATATTCTTCCCTTTCCTGTTGTAAGTCTTATTGGCAGGTCCTTCCTTGTGTGGACTCTTGTTATTGGTAAATGAGTAGGCAGTGTTGGCAAATGTGTTAGTTCTGGTAGCTGGCTTCATTAACTTTTACTCTGTAGTAGAAAATAATGTTTAATTGGAGTTGCCAGGTAGGAGTCCCTCAGATATTAAAATTTTTTCTGTTTTAAAAGCGATCTGAGTTTTAGCTCTTGAAAACAATTGTGACTTAAATTTCCAATAATGATTAAAACTCCTTTTAAATTAGAATTGCCAATGCTTTGACCTTTGAGAAGGGTTCCTTAGACATAAATCCTTCATTTAAACTTTTTTCTTTAAAGCATGGTATTGGATGTTGACTTTTTACAGTTCTAAGCACTGTTAACAATATCAGGAAGGTGTTTTGAGAGAGATCAATGGAAAGTTAAACATTCTACATCTAACGAGAATACACTTCTTTTTGATTCAGAAAATAAAATCAGATTTTTGAAAAAAAAATCCGGTTTTCTAAAAAAAAGGGGGTGGGGTGGGGCGTGCATGTTACTTTAACTCTCATCCTCTTTAATTTTTTTGGTATTATCTTTCAGTATACATGAGAGACTATTTGTCTTTGAAGCTCCCCTGAGAACTCAGTAGAAATATGAAGTGACATTTCAGACTTAAGACAAACATATTCTGAAGTTGAGCATTATGGAAGACATAAACGAAGGCATATAGAAAAGAGTTACAACACTTGAATCAGGTAGATCTGACACTGGCTGTTTAGCCTTCAGTACATTATTTATCCTTTTGAACTCCAGTTGTGTCAATAATAAAATAGAAATAATGCTACTTACTTCACAGAGTCTTGAGACTAAAATCTGATAACCGTCTGTGGCTGGTGCAGAGTAGTCATACAACAAATGGCAGGTCCTACTCATGGTATGTAAAAGTAAATCTGAATTCATTGGCACTGAAAATTAACTTATTTACCAGACAAAAATCCACATTAATATTATCTCAAATTCCTAGTCCATAGGTGTAATATATAGAATTGGCAAAGTTTGAGCTTTATGGCCAATTTGTCTAAGTATAGAAAGACTATCCTGAAGAAACATGGCATCCATTGGGAATCCATCAGTATAAGAGAGAATCTTAAATTTTAATTTAAAAAATTTTTAATTTTAATTTTTAATTTGAAATTTAAAAATTTCAATTTTTAAATCTTAAATTAAAATTTGCAGAAACAAATCAGATTGCAACATCTGGTCGATGGGACTTCATAAGACGTCTGGAAGAAAAGGATAAAATTTCATTCCAGATATGTAAACATGCAGAAACATGTTTTATTCTCTTATTTTTGTTTTTAGTTTCTTTTCCTAAGAGATTACACAGAAAAAATATGTGGTGTATGCCATCATCAGCATGCCATTTAATGATTTATTGTTAAATCTCCATATATGTGATTAAACTTACCACCAAAGGAAACCTTTTAGCTTTCTATTCATTAAAAACAAAGTCCATATGGTAGTTCTTTTTTGTTTTTTGGGGTTTTTTAAAATTTTTTAAATTAACAAATAATGTATTATTTGTTTCAGGGGCACAGGTCTGTGAATCATCAGTCTTACACAATTCACAGTGTTCACCATAGCACACACCCTCCCAATTGTCCATTACCCAACCACTCCATCCCTCCCACCAGCAATGCTCCAGCAACTCTCAGTTTGTCTCCTGAGATTAAGAGTCTCTTACAGTTTCTCTGTCTCTCTGGTTTCATCCCATTTCATTTTTTTCCCTCTCTTCCCCCATCATCCTCTGCCTTGTTTCCCAAATTCCACATATCAGCGAGATCATATGATAATTGTCTTTCTCTGACTGATTTATTTTGCTTAGCATAATACCCTCTAATTCCATCCATGTCATTGCAAGTGGAAATATTTCATTTTTGATGACTGTGTAATATTCCATTGTATACGCATAACAAATCTTATTTATCCACATTCATCTACTGATCAAAATCTAGGCTCTTTCCATAGTTTGACTATTGTGGACATTGGTGCTATAAACATTGGAGCACATGTGCCCCTTTGGATCACTACAGTTGTATCTTTGGGGTAAATAAATACCCAGTAGTGCAATTGTGGGACATAAGGTATCTTTATTTTCAACTTTTTGAGATACCTTCATACTGTTTTCCAGAGTGGCTACACCAGCATGCATTCCCACCAACAGTGTAGGAAGGTTCCCCTTTCTTTGCATCCTCACCAACATCTGTCATTTCCTGACTTGAAATTTTAGCCAATCTGACTGGTGTGAGGTCATATCTCACTGTGGTTTTGATTTGTATTTTCCTGATACTGAGTGATGTTGAGAACTTTTTCATGTGTCTGTTGGCCATTTGGATGTCTTCTTTGCAGAAATGTCTGTTCATGTCTACTGCCCATTTATTTGTTCTTTGGCTGTTGAGTTTCTTAAGTTCTTTATAGATTTTGGATATTAGCCCTTTATCTGATATGTCATTTGCAAATATATTCTCTCATTCTGTAGGTTGTCTTTTAGTTTTGTTGACTGTTTCCTTTGCTGTGCAAAAGCTTTTTATCCTGATAAAGTCCCAATAATTCTTTTTTGCCCTTGCTTACCTTGCCTTTGCTGATGTTTCTAGAAAATGTTGCTGCAGCTGAGGTCAAAGAGGTTGCTGCCTGTGTTCTTCTCAAGAATTTTGATGGATACCTGTGTCACATTAAGGTATTTCATCCATTTTGGGTCTATTTTTGTGTGTGGGGTAAGGAAATGGTCCCTTTTTGTTCTTCTCCATATGGCTAATTTTCCCAACACTATTTGTTGAAGAGACTGTCTCTTTTTCAATTGGACATTCTTTCCTGCGTTATCAAAGATTAGATGATCATAGAGTTGAGGGTCCATTTCTGGGCTCTCTATTCTATTCCATTGCACTATATGTCTGTTTTTGTTCCAGTACCATACTGTCTAGATGATTACAACCTCGTAACAGAGGTTGAAGTCTTGAATTGTGATGCCATCAGGTTTGCTTTTCTTTTTTTAACATTCCTCTGGATATTCTGTCTTTTCTGGTTCCATACAGATTTTAGGATTATTTATTCCATTTCTTTGAAAAAAAGTTGATGGTATTTTGATAGGGAGTGCATTAAATCTGTAGATTGCTCTAGGTAGCATGGACATTTTCACAATATTTGTTCTTCTAATGCATGAGCATAGAACATTTTTCCATTTCTTTGTGTCTCGCTCAATTCCTTTCATGAGTATTGTATAGTTCTCTGAGTACAGATTCTTTGTCTTTGTAGTTAGATTTATTCCTATGTATCTTGTGATTTGGGGTGCAATAGTAAATGGAATCAGTTCCTTAATTTCCTCTTCTTCTATCTTGTTGTTGGTGTATAGAAATGCAACTGATTTCTGTGCATTGATTTTATATACTGACACTTTAATGAATTCCTACATGAGCTCTAGCAGTTTTGGGGTGGGGTCTTTTGGGTTTTCCACATAAAGTATCATATCACCTGCAAAGGGTGAGAGTTCAACTTCTTTGTTGATTTGGATGTCTTTTATTTCTTTTTGTTGTCTGATTGCTGAGGCTAGGACTTCCAGTTCTATGCTGAATAGCAGTGGTGATAGTCGACATCCTTGCTGTGTTCCAGACCTTAGGGGAAAAGCTCTCAGTTTTTCCCTATTAAGAATGATATTCATCATGGGTTTTTCATAGATGGCTTTTGTGATATTGAGGTTTATGATATTTATGGTAAATACTTCTTTATCATTTATATATTTAAAAATGATATTTATCATAATTTATTATATTGATGTATTTTATGATATGATACCCTCTATCCCTTCACTGTGAAGAGTTTTAATCAAGAAAGTATGCTGTACTTTGTCAAATGCTTCTTCTGCATCTATTGAGAGGATCATATGGTTTTTAATCTTTAATTAATGTTTTGTATCACAATAAGTAATTAATGTACTGTTGGATCATATTGGCTAGTCTTTTGGTGAGAGTTTTTGCATCCATGTTCATCAGGGATATTGGTCTATAATTTTCCTTTCTGATGGGGCTTTTGTCTGGTTTTGGGATCAAGGTAATGCTGGCCTCAAAAAATGAGTTTGGAAGTTTTCCTTCCATTTCTATTTTTGGGAATGGTTTCAGAAAAAAAGGTATTAATTTTTCTTTAAATGCTTGGTAGAATTCCCCTGGGAAGCCATCTGGTCCTGGGCTCTTGTTTGTTGGGAGATTTTTTATTATTTCTTCAAATTCCTTGCTAGTTATGAGTCTGTTCAAGTTTTCTATTTCTTTCTGGTTCAGTTTTGGTACTTTGTACATCTCTAGGAATGCATCCATTTCTTCCAGATTGTCTAATTTGCTGGCATACACTTGCCCATAATATGTTCTTAAAATTGTTTGTATTTCTTTGGTGTTGGCTGTTATCTCTCCTCTTTCATTCTTGATTTTATTAATTTGGGTCCTTTCTCTTTTCTTTTTGATAAGTCTGGCCAGGGGGTTATCAATCTTATTAGTTCTTTCAAAGAACTAGCTCCTGCTTTTGTTGATCTGTTCTCCTATTCTTTTGGCTTCTGTTTAATTGATTTCTGCTCTGATCTTTATTTCTCTTCTCCTGCTTGGTTTACGCTTTCTTTGCTGTTCTTTCTCCAGCTCCTTTAGGTGTAAGATTAGGTTGTATACTTGAGAGCTTTCTTGTTTCTTGAGAAAGGCTTGTATTGCTATGTACTTCCCCTTAGGACCACCTTTGTTGCATCCCAAGGATTTTGAACTGTTGTGTTTTCATTTTCATTTGTTTCCATGATTTTTTTTATTCTTCTTTAATTTCCTGGTTGATCCATTAATTCTTGAATAGGATGCTCTTTAGCCTCCATGTATTTGAGTTCTTTCCAACTTTCTTCTTATGATTGAGTTCAAGTTTCAAAACATTGTGGTCTGAAAACATGCAGGGAATGATCTCAGTCATTTGGTACTGGTTGAGACCTTATTTGTGACCCAGGATGTCATCTATTCTGGAGAATGTTCCATGTGCTCTAGAGAAGAATGTGCATTCTGTTGCTTTGGGATGGAATGTTCTGACTGTACCTGTGAGGTCCATCTAGTCCAGTGTGTTATTTAAAGCCCTTATTTCCTAGTTGATCTTTTGTTTAGATGATCTGTACATTTTAGTGAGGGGGGTGTTAAAGTCCCCTACTGTTATTGTATTATTGTCTATGTGTTTGATTTTATTAATGGGTTTATATAATTGGCTGCTGCCATATTAGGAGCATAAATATTTATAATTGTTAGATCTTCTTGTTGGAGGCACTCTTTAAATATGATATAGTGTCCTTCCTCATCTTTTCTTGTAGCCTTTGGTTTAAAATCTAATTTATCTGACATAGGGATTGCCACCACAGTTTTCATTTGATGTCCATTAGCATGGTCAATGGTTTTCCATGTTCTCATTTTAAATCTGGAGGTGTCTTTGGGTCTAAGATGAGTATCTTCCAGACAGCTTATTGATTTTCTTTTTAATCCAATCTAATACCCTGTTTCCTATGATTGGGCTGTTTAGCTCTTTTACATTCAGGGTAACTATTGAAAGATATGAATTTAGTGCCATTGCATTGTTGTAAGGTGACTGTTACTATATATTTTCTCTGTTCCTTCCTGGTCTAAGTTACTTTTAGGCTCTCTCTTTGCTTGGAGGACCCCTTTCAATATTTCTTGTAGGGCTGATTTGGTCATCATAAATTCTTGTAGTTTCTGTTTGTCTTGGAAAATCCTTATCTCTTTCTATTTTTAATAACAGCCTAACTGGATACAATATTCTTCACTGCCTATTTTTCTCATTTAGTACCTAAATATATCATGCCAGTCTTTTCTGACCTGCCAGACCTCTGTGGCTAGGTCTGATGCCAATCTAATGTTTGTACCATTGTAGGTTACAGATCTCTTGTGTCAATCTGCTTTAAGGGTTTTCTCTTTGTCCTGAGATTTGTAAGTTTTACTATTAGATGTTGAAGTGTGGACCTATTTTCATTGATTTTGAGGGGGTTCTCTGTGCCTCCTGGATTTTGATGCCTGTTCTCTTCCCCAAATTGAGGAAGTTCTCTGCTATAATTTGCTCCAATATAAAAAATATGACTATAAAAATGAAAATTAAAAAAGATTTTTAAAAAGGAATTGGTGAGAAGTTGGTTGAAAAGGAAAGAAGAGAAAATACAAAAAAATATAAAAAATTTTAAAAAAAGAAAATTTTAAAAATTAACTTTGAAAGACTAAAGAATCATGGGAGAGAAGCCATGAATTCCAAGTGTGTATTACCCTAGCTCAGGAGCTTTGCAGTTCTCACTGATCAGTAAACTTGGTCTTGGCTGGAAGTTCTTGATGATCTAGGGGAGGGGTCCCCTGCAGTGATTCTCAAATGTCTTTGCCTAAGGCAGAATTGCACCACCCTTGCCAAGGGCCAAGCTAAGTAATCTGGTTGGGTTTGCTCTCAGAATCTTTTGTCCCTGAAAACTTTCCATACAGCTTTGGAGGATGAGAATGAAAATGGTGGTCTCCCAATCTCTGGCCCCAGTGGAGCTGAAAGCTTGGGGACCCTCTCTTCAGTGAGCCCTCAGAGAAAAGTAGTCAATCACTCCTGTCTCTCTGGTCTCTGGCCCCACTGAGCTGAGAGCAGATGCATAACTGACTGAGACACCCAGGTGCCCCTAGTTTTAGTAGTATTTTGACGAGTGTCCATACTGTATTCCATAGTTGCTGTGGCAATTGACATTCCTACAACAGTATGTAAGAGGCTTTTGTTCTTCACATCTCTCCAATATTTTTCATCCTTTGCGGTGTTGTTGTCTGATAATAGCTAATCTATTAGGTATGAAGAAATATTTCATTGCGGATTTGGTTTGCATTTCCCTGATAATTAGCGTTGATGATTATCCTTCCTTATACCTCTTGATGATTTTTTTGTCTTCTTTGGAGTTATATCTATTCTGTTCCTTTGCCCACTTTTCAACTGAGTTATTTGGTTTTATGCTATTAAATTGTAGGAATTCCTTATGCATTTTGAGTATCAGTTCTTGAACAGATATATGGCTTGCAAATATATTCTCCCATTACTTAGGTCGTCTTCTCCTTTAATTTCTCTTTTTTTCTACTATATAGAAACGTTTTAGCTTAACTTAATTCCACTCATCTATTTTTGTATTTGTTGCCTGTGCTTCTGGTTAGTATTCAAGAAATCGTTGTCAACACCAATATCAAGAAGCATTTTCCCTAGGAGCATTTTTCTAGTGGTTTCATGGTTTTGGGTCTCACATCTAAGTCTTTAATCCATTTTATTTATTTATTCATTCATTCGTTTATTTATTTAAAAGGTTTTATTTATTTATTTATTTATTTATTCATTTGAAAGAGAGACAGAGATAGTGCGAGAGAGAGAGAGCAAGAGCAGGAAGGAGAGGGAGAAGCAGGAAGCCAGATGTAGGGCTCAGTTCTAGGACATGAGAATGATGACCTGAGCTGAAGGCAGTTGATTAACTGACTGAGCCACTCAGGTACCCTGTCTTTAATCCATTTTAAATTGGTTTTATTTTGTTTTGCATATGGATAACCAGTTTCCCCAACATCATTTATTGAAGCAGCTTTCCTTTCTTTCCCCATTGTGTAGTCTTGTCAAAGATAAGTTAACCATATGCATGTGGGTTTTTTTCTAGACTCTCTATCTTATTCCATTGGTCTATGTATGCTTTCATACCAAAACCATACTAAATTTAAAGCAATTAAAATCAAGTTCTTGAAGAGATATCTGGCCTTCAATGTTCATTGCATCATTATTCACAATAGCCAAAACATGGAAGCCATCTAAATGTCCTTCAAGGGATGAATGGATAAAGAACATGTAGTATTTACATCAATAAGGTATTATTCAGCCTTAAAAAAGAAAAATAAAGGGGCGCCTGGGTGGCTCAGTGGGTTAAGCCGCTGCCTTCGGCTCAGGTCATGATCCCAGGTCCTGGGTTCAAGCCCCACATCGGGCTTTCTGCTCAGCAGGGAGCCTGCTTCCTCCTCTCTCTCTGCCTGCCTCTCTGCCTACTTGTGATTTCTCTCTGTCAAATAAATAAATAAAAATCTTTAAAAAAAAAAAAAAAAAGAAAAAGAAATCATGGAATTATGCAACAACCTGGATGGACCCAAAGAATATTATATATGCTAACTGAAATAAGATGATACCAAAAAGACACTGTATGATTCCACTTGTATTATGAAACTAAAGTAGTGAGACTCATAAAAACAGGGAGTAGAATGGTGGTTGCTGGAGTCTGGGGATGAGGAAAGGGGGAGGTATAGCCAAACAATACAAAGTTTCAGTTATACAAGATGAGTAAGTCCTAGAGATCAACTGTACAACATAATGCCTATAGTTAACAATATGGTATTGTATACTTAAACATTTGTGAAGAAGGTAGTCTCTTATGTTACTATTACAAAAATAAATAATAATGATAATAATAATAATAATAATAAATAAGAGGGTGAGAAAAACTTTTAGAGGTGTTAGGTTTATGACATAGATTGTGGTGATGATTTCATGAGGTATACAATTATCTTCAAACTCTAAGTTGTATACATTCATTCTCTACCACTTTTTGTATGTGATAAATATGTACACATACCATACATGTATACATAAAAATTAAGTCTAAGATCCAGATCTGCTAATAAATGAAACTATACTTCTGTCTAGTTAGCTTTGCTTGTGTCCATACCATTCTTTCTTGAAACAGTTTTTTAACAGATTTTTTTAGTTATAATTCAAATACCATATATTGGACCCATTTGTAGTACACAATTCAATGGTTTTGAGAATATTCAAATATGCCATTTCAGGCAATATTTTGCATACGTTAATTATGTAGACACATAAAGCATATACTTGCTTGGTTATTGGTAACATATTGTATGTTTCATTGTATAGAATACCCGACTTTGTTTATGATTTTTGTGTATGCACTCTATACTAAGGATTTGTGAAACAATATCCTGAGGCTTGCCCAAAATGTGTTGTTACTTTTATGAAGAAAATAGGAAGGACAAGTTGTATAGTTAAGTTCAAATAGCCAAACTTATAATCAGTTCTTATATACATAGTTAACTAAATAATCATTCAATGAAATGCTGAAAGTTCTTTCACAGTTTTTAGAGATTTTCTTCATAAGGTAACAGTGAGTACTAGAGTTGTCAGAAGAAAAACAGCTTTTACTGAGGCTAAATTTATTCCCATACAATAGATCAAACTGAGAAGTTTATACTGTTAGGTTGTTAGTACAAAAGGCTAATAACATTTTGAGGAAATGAACAACAGAAATGTAAAGAAAATATAATGTCAGGAAAGTGATCTGTCATTTAAAGTTTGTAGCAAATGGGACTCAAAGCTACCTAGAGTGCATGCAAAGGAGTTTGAACAATTAAGTCATAAAATATCAAGTAAAAAGTATAGCCCATTCTTTACAACTTTATTCAATATTCAAAGGATATATTTTTTTCTTAGAACTTCTTGGGTTAATAGTTAAATGAGAGAATGTATGTAATTGAGAAAGTAAAGAAGATGGGAATTAAAAAGAAAATATATCAAAAGAAGATTTAATAAAATTAGCAAAATCATGTGGTAACTATTAAGTTTATATACTTTTTTTTAAGATTTTATTTATTTATTTGACAGAGTGAGATCACAAGTAATAGGCAGAGAGGTGGGCGGAGAGAGGAGGAAGCAGGTTCCCTGTTAAGCAGAGAGCCTGATGTGGGACTCAATCCTAGGACCCTGAGATCATGACCCGAGCCGAAGGCAGAGGCTTAACCCACTGAGCCACCCAGGTGCCCTATATTTTTATTTTTAAATAAAGGGATAGTAATAACATCAGCAGTCCTAGTAATTTTCTGAGGCTTGAAAATTATCACAGACACAAGAATGTTTAGCATTCAAAATGAAGTTTTTATAAATTTAAGAGATGAGTTTCAGAGCTTTTTTCCCCCTTTCTTCAATGCTAAATCAATTTTTAAAGATAGTATAATAATGAGATATTTTATATATTTCAATATTTAATAGTGATATAAATATAATAAAATATATAATTTGGATTATTAGTAAGATGCAAAATCACCAAAAGAATACCTACTCCTTATAGCTTTTAAATTTCTACTTAAACAGAATTATATTGTAAATTATTTAGAAGAATAGATAGATAGAAAGATATAGTATAGGAATATGTTAAATAATTCTCTTTTCCCAAAATACATTTGGAATAGTTTTCTGACAGTAACTTATCCAATTTCTATGAGTACTAATGGGAGTTTCAGTCTACTATTCCATACATTCAAAATATTCAAATTCTGTTCATACAAGTCCACTTAAAATACATAAAAACAATAAATAACTTCAATCAGTATAGTGTCCTTCTGCTCTTGATAGAGATCACAGCTTATACAATTGGATTTTCTTACTCAAGATATCTAATGAATGGGGCGCCTGGGTGGCTCAGTGGGTTAAAGCCTCTGCCTTCAGCTCAGGTCATGGTCCCAGGGTCCTGGGATCGAGGCCCGCATCGGGCTCTCTGCTCAGCGGGGAGCCTGCTTCCTCCTCTCTCTCTCTAACTGCCTCTCTGCCTACTTGTGATCTCTCTCTCTGTCAAATAAATAAATAAAATCTTAAAAAAAAAAAAAAAGATATCTAATGAATGTGCATATTTTACTCCTTGCCATGAAAAAGCCATGTGTCCATAACTGGAGAAAAAGTTTAAATACATTATAATTTATTTTTTAAATTTAAGTTATTTTCTAACTTTTGACTATAAGTTATTTCCTCATAGTCTACTCTTTGTACATATTCCATATAATGTATGTAAGTTACCATTATGAATTTTCAAATAACCAATATTTATAAAAGGAACATAGGTACAACATTAAATTTCTATCCAACAATTCTGTTCTTACCAGCAATAGCTCTTCTTGTGGGACTTTACCCCTTTCTTCATCTTATATACCTACATGTTTCACCACTTTATACACCTTAAAACAACGTTTTGTGCTAAGAACCAGAGCTAATACCTTGTCAACAAAGACCACCTTATTAAGGAAATTAGCATGTTTTATGTATCTAGAATATGTATTTTAAGTATATTAGCATATATAAATAAAATATATTAATAATGAATTAGGCAAGATACCAGTTATATAGTTTGAATTAAGCATTTTCTTTGAATAAAATATTGAATTATTCGAGTTAATTAGCTAAAATTCAAACCTTGGATGATAAAATTTGCACAAAAGCATTTGTCACTATATCCCAACAATATTCACCAGTTGTTTTTAGAATGGGGAGAATTCAAGGAATCAGAAATATCAGCCTGAAGATTTTAACAGTAAATCACGTGAATTTCAAATTAAGCTATTTCTGTTGGGCTAGGAAAAGATATGAAGAAAAATATTGCAAGGATAAAATTGATGGAGTTTCTTCGGTGCTTTTATGTGAGTAATGGGTCTTTGTTGATATATTGGTTCCCAGTTTAAACAGTGTCAACTGCCTCTAGTGATTGATTGGTACACAGAACAGGTCATTAAATTTGGTGGCTCTAAATGATTAGTGACTAACATAAGAACAGTTTCCGTACAATGGGAGATGAAGAGCAAAATACCTAGAAGAAACTAGATGAAATGAGTTAGAATATTCGTTATAAAATAACTGATTTTAAAAATATCAAGGTAGAGCATTTTTTTTTTCTTTACAAGATTATTTATTTATTTATTTTTGAGGGGGAGAGAGGGGAAGAGAGAGAGTACACAGCAAGGGGAGGGGCAGAGGGAGAAGCAGGCTTCCCGCTGAGCAGGGAGCCCATTTCAGGACTGGATCCTGGGACCCTGAAATCCTGACCTGAGCCAAAGGTAGGCACTTAGCCAGCTGAGCCAATCAGGAGCCCAAAGATAAAGCATATTTGAAGGAAAGTAAAGATGGAGGAAAGATTTTTTGGGAGTATGGGATGCTGCTTCTTATTTTGCATATTTCTTATTAATAAGTACTGGTTATTGTTATACCCGAGTTTTTGCATCTGAGAGACCAAGGAGCCAAGCACCGATGCAATCACACGAGGGTTTATTTGACAAGCTTAAGCCTGGGCCCAAGTATACCCGACACAGCGGAGTAGGGACTTGGAACCCGAACCAGATTACAGTCAGAGTTTTTAAAGGCAGAGTAGGGGTGGACTTGGTGGTGGGTGAGGACAAAGGGGGTTATGGATGATGTAAGTTTCTAAGGAATTCTGGAAGCGAGGTCTCCAGGACCTTGAGGGGCTAGCTGTTGTCTGAGGAAAAGGTTATTCATTACCAATAATAAAAATCTTCCTGTGAGACCCTTTAGATGTATATCAGTGGGTCATATACTTGGGAATGATTCTCGACACTATCTTGGAGGTTTAGAGATAAAGTTTCCTAAAGGAATTGTTAAAGTAGACTTACAGGATTCTGGTCAGACCTGTCAGGGTAGGGGGTCGGTCAGGCTAGGATTGTCCTTAGCAAAATCTCAGGGTGAGGGCAGTTAAGTCCCCAGGGGAGAGTCCCTCTGTCTGTCTCAAGGGCTTGTCAATAGGTGAGGAATTTTAATGATTTTCTTCTCCCTCTGTTTCCCACATCAGCTAAACTTGAGGTGGGATGGCCTTAATTTTCTCAGCCTCCTTATCATGCATTCTTAATAGTATTCAAAGCTAATATAAAAGACAATGCCTATAACTTTAAAACATATGCAAAGATTAACTGTTCACTTTCTATTTTGTTTTTTTGTCCTCCAAATTATCGCTGTGCTTTATCAACTTGGTAGACTTTCAGTAAGGCAAAAAACTCTAACTTGTTACCTAAAGCTATTTGGCTATCCAAGCATTTGCCTGCCATTTTGTTATGTGAGGGCAGGGGGAAATTACAATAAGAAATAAATATGCATGGTTATGATATCTATCACCCTGTATGCAATCCAAATATTGTGCTAGATTGGTTTTAATAATAAAAAGAAATGTTCAGGAGCACTTGGGTGGCTCAGTGGGTTAAAGCCTCTGCCTTCGGCTCAGATCATGTATCCCAGGGTCCTGGGATCGAGCCCCGCATCGTCCTCTCTCTCTGCCTGCCTTTCTGCTTACTTGTGATCTCTGTCTGTCAAATAAATAAATAAAATCTTAAAAAAAAAAAGAAATGTTCAAAAAATGAAATGGTCTCATTGTTTATCTTCACCCATTTTGGGCAATGTTCAGACAACTTAATTCTTAAGTGGAGAGCCTCAAAAGAGAGCTAAGATTTGGATCTGGTTGAGTTTGAAGAAGATATCAACTACTCTAATATCTTTTTCTGAATATACTCGAAACAAGCATATTTTTCATAAAAACTTTGTACAGTTAATGTTTTCTATGTATATGTAGGTACTTTATAGAGTGTTACTTACATAGACATGGAATTTAGTGGAGATATAAGTCCAAAGTGATTTTCAAACTGTATAGTTATGAAATTTAGTGGAAATATAAGTCCAGTGTGATTTTCTGACTCTGAGATTAAGTATATCATCAATACAATTGACCACAACTTAAAAACAGTAGGATTCTTGGCTCTAACAAGATCTGATATTTCATTTAAAGCATAACCAACATTTTCATTTTTTTCATTTTCTCCAATCTTCACTTATCTTTTTCTCTATAAAAGAAAAACTGGAAAATGCATCAATTCCACATTTTTTAATTAAAAAGCATGCTCTATCTTACTCTAGAGGCAATAATCATATTTTATCTGCCTCATATCTGAGTTGTATCTTAACACAGCAAGAAAAAAGAATACCCTGAAAAAGGCAGGTGTTTACATAGTGAGTTTTACCTGATCCCCTGTCTTTCTTTCTTTCTTTCTTTTTTTTTTAAGATTTTATTTATTTATTTAACAGAGATCACAAGTAGGCAGAGAGGCAGGCAGAGAGAGAGAGAGAGGAGGAAGCAGGCTTCCTGCTGAGCAGAAAGCCCTATGTGGGGCTCGATCCCAGGACCCTGGGATCATGATCTGAGCCGAAGGCAGAGGCTTTAACCCACTGAGCCACCCAGGTGCCCCGGTCTCCTATCTTTCTTAAATTTAAAATGATAGCTTTTAATTAACGTCATCTACTCTCCCTCTATTTTCAATATGAAGACAGAAATCTGTTAGTAAATGAAATAAGGCAAGTATTTGATGTATGAGGCTTAAGAGTATTTAATATAATTTTCCTTTTTACCCATTTTATATTTTAGGCATAAGCATATATTTATTAGGTAGAAATACATAGGCTAAAGTTAAAATCCCTTAATAAACAAAAATGTAACCTAAAAATTGTCACTGATAATAAAAAAAAGATGACAAATGCTTTTATTTTCCAAAAAACAGTTGATTAATTATTTCCCATGAAGGAGTAGTTAATAAAAACAGGCAAACATCTTTTTTTTCTTTTTAACCACAAATATGTCACTACATCTTTATGTCTTTGTGAAATGCTTATTCATTTTCCCCAGAGTAGATGTGACCATTTCCTTTAGACATTTTCTAAAATCCTTGTGCAAATGTAATTTTGTCCAGCCTGGTATTTGGATTTGTATTTTTCTTGATATGATTTACCATGAACTTACTCCTCCCTAACCTCATCCTGTTTGTGTTGTTCCCATCTCCACCTTGAATCTGTGTAGAATAGAAAGACACAGGCAATGTAACTCCCATGATCTGTCCCCCAGAAATAGCTGTACTAGGATCCAAAGACATACAAATATTTCATCAAATATGCTCAGCGACAATTCTGACAAATATGAAGACAGCCAAAAGAATGCATTTTATAGAAATAAAAATGGTCTCAGAAATTGTATGTTATAGTTTTAAATATGAAGGATGTTTCATATCAGAGTGGAGGGTTTCATTCTAACCATAATTTGTGCTAATGTTTTAAAAATCAAAGATTGCCATGAAGCATGTTATATATCTTCTTTTTAACATTCAAATTTCAATGGAGATAGCATTTCAAAAATAAAAGAAACAGAAAAAACCGTAATGTGTAGAAAAATCTAGAAAACAGAAAATGTTATGTATTTTTTACCAAAATATCAAGTGCTTCCCAGATTTACCTATCAAATGCAGAGTGTGTATTCCACAAACAGCATTAAACTGATCTTATTACTTAAGCAGTAATAAAAGGACTCTCTCCCAATATTTTCCTCTTCATATTAATGTGACAGTCTTCTGAATGTGACTGTAATGGCAAGACTTTCAGATTCCACAATCCTAATGTCCTTATTTTTTAAGGCACAGGAAGGATCTCAACAATAGATCAGAGCTATTGAAGTCTGCAAACGTGGGGAGTGGAGGAGGTCTTGCACCAGTGTGATCACATACACAAAATTACAATTTTGCTTTTAGCAGGACATTTGTGTATGACACAACAAAAATCTCCTAAAGATTATATAGAAAAATAAATGCTCCTGAGTCACTAAGTCACTTGTTGAAAAAAGATCTAAGAGAGGGAACTTGCCATGATAGAGAATACAACTTGCTACAGAGCCATAGTTAATACAAACTAAAAACAAAGATGTGAAAAATACAATGTGTTAATGATGTAGGGTGAGACACATAGATTAATATAACACAATAGAGGGGTCAGAAACAGATCAGAGTACAAATGGAAGCTTGACATAAATCCAAACAAAAATCTCTGAGTGAAAAATTTAATAGAGGGCCTAGGGAAATTATGTCTCTTCATGAAGAAAAATCAATGTTCCTATCTTCTTTCCTATTTTAGGGTGACCCCCAGATGGTTGAAAGATATAAGTGATACCTATAAAATTCTAAATCTAAAGAAATCTAATGAAAAGTATATAGGAAAATATCTTTGTGATTTTGGGACAAGGAAAAACCCTTTGGAATTTAAAAATACCATAAGAAATACTGACCTAAATGTTAAAAAAGAACACCAGGGATGAATTTTACAGATAGGCAACGAAGAGACAGAAAGGACATGGATTCACACCTCTAGAAGGAAAATGGCCTTAATAAGACCAAGTCTGTCAAATATTGAATAAAGCTTAAATTCTAGCTATTCATTCATTATTTTTACAACTGTAATTGAGGCATAATTGATATAGTTCCAGAACTGCGCATATTTAATGTGTACGATTTGATGGGTTTGGGCATATGCAAATATGGTGATATCATCACCATAATTAAAGTAATGAACATATACAACACCTCTCAAAGTTTTTTAGTATCCCTTTGTTTTAAGTGTTAATAATACTTAAAATGTGATATACCTTCTTGAGTTTTAAGTGCACAATACAATATTAACTATAGGCATTTTTTTGTACTACGTACCTCTAGAAATTATTCATCTACATAACTGAAACTTAATGCCCGCTGAGTAACTCTTCATTTCTCAGACCTCCCAGCCTCTGGCAGCCACTACTATTCTATTCTGTTCTTCTATGAGTTTGACAATTTTAGATATATCACGTAAGTAGAATTATATAGCATGTGCTTCTGTGACTGGCTCATTTCACATAATATAATGTTCACAGGTTCATCTGTGTTGTCACATATGGAAGAATTTATTTTTTAAGGTTGAATAATATTCCAATATATACCATAAGTTTCCCATTCACTCATCTATCAATGGACACTTGGTCCATATCGTGGCTCTTATGAATAATGCTGTAATGAACATGGGGGGCAGATATTTATTTGAGATACCAATTTCAATTATTTTCAGTATATACCCAGAAGTTAGATGATTGTTCCATTTTTAATTTTTTGAACAACCTCCATACCGTTTACCATAGTTTCTATACATAGCATCATTTTACATTTCTACCAACATAGAGATCATTATCAGACAGATTTCTCCTAGAAATCTCATACATGAAAAATACTGAAATAGTGTGCAATTAGTTTATATAATATCTGACACACCAAGAATCTAAGCAATAATAATGAAAATAACTAGGCAAAAATATTACACTCACCCAAAATAAATAACCCTAACTTAAAAACATCCATTCACATAAAATGTCAGTTTCTTATATCATTCTGTCATTCAAAATAAAATAGCTGAGAGTATAGCCCCTGATATGAGAGGCCAAAAGCAAGATGGCAAGGGGTGCCTGGGTGTCTCAGTCCATTAAGCATCCAACTCTTGGTTTCGGCTCAGATTATGATCTCAGGGTCGTGAGATGAGCCCTCCATTGGGCATGGAGGCTGCTTAAGATTCTCTTTTCCTCCCTCTGCCCTCCCAAATCCCTACTCACCCCCCAACCTTGCGCTCTCTCTCTCTCTCAAAAAAAAAAAAAAAAAAAAAAAAGGCAAGATGGCAAAATGTCTATCTCTTTTTTTTTAGGGGACACCATGACATTAATGTGGTTTTATATGGTTAACTATGCACCTTTTGTTGCTGGTAAGGCATTAGTATCAAGAGGGTTATCTGTCTTAAAATCTAAATATGTTTCATTTGGAGGTTTTATAATTATTATGCTTCTAGACTACTTTTGTTGAAGTTAGTGTTTAAAAACTGGAGCAACACAACACTATTGTACCATTGTTCTTGCATAAGTTAAATAAACTAAGTCACAGACAGTTTTAAAATATGATTTATTCATATATTCACAGTTCATTTCACATGAAAATCAGTTTTCTTAAAACTTTCATGGAAAAAAATCAAATCAAATAGTGTTTAAAAAGAAAGACCATCTGGGCTCAAGTGTATAATATAAAAGCCATCTGCAAATAATGAATTTTTGCTTAATTATCATGTGTGGGATATTCAAAAGTAATGCATGAGTATATTAGTTTCCAGAAGTTGCCACTATGTTTTCTATACCAAAATTTAATATATTCTCCTTGAACATCAAAATACCCAGCCAGCTGGTTATATGCAGTCCAAGCAAGTTCTCCAACAAAGAACTCCATTGCCTTTAGGCTGCTATTTAATCAAGTATGAAGCAATGATAAATCCTGCCCATGGTATTACAAAATTCTCTGTCCATAAAAGTAAAAATTCACTTGCTCAGAAGCATCTACTTTCATTCAAGTTATACCGAATTTCTTTATCAAAGTGTGCAGTTCTTCACAAAACATCTTCATTTTTCTCAATAATTTGTTAGTTTTTTGTTATTTTTCTCATTTTGTCCTTCCAACAGTGGTTCTCCTTTTTGGGATCATTTCTGAGTCATTCTCATACTTCTCAACATAGACCAGAGTTGCTACACTGAGGAAGATACTGTGTTTTCAGGTATGTGAAAACAGGAGAGGATGTTCGTTTTTCAAGGATGTTATTTTGTTTCTTTATCTCCTCTTTTCTGCACTACCCATCTTCCCTCTCGACCTCACCATCCCTATGGGCCCTACTCATTTCTGTGTTTGGTTCACCGAGTACTTTTGGGTCTTAGTCTCTACCACCAGTTGAATCATCCCTGACAACGTCACATACACTTGATAAATCTACCCAAAGCTAGGATGCTTGCTGTTTACACACCTAATTTTCACCAGTGACCTTAACTTTCATTGTGCTTGAGATGTTTATTCAGCATAACTTGTCAATACCAAGCACTGTGAGCATTCTGAAATATTAACTTCAAAGTTATTATATCCTGACCATGTATGCCCATCACTCAAAACACCCACAATATTTAATATTTGACCTCAAAGGGATCTTTCAGCTGTGATCTTTCTGCTTTTCATTTTTTCTCCTCTTTTCTGCATTCACTTCATTATCTTTCAGCCTTGATTTCACTGAACACTATTTTTTCTTCTGATACTATTCTCAAATTCATTTTTATTCCAACTTACCACTGAATTGTCTAGGAAAATTCCAGTTTTGGGTGATCAAATTATCTGATTAAGCTACATCTATTTTTGATAGTGCAACAATAATTTCATGGTCTCCAGTTGGTTTCAACAGCAAGATCCACTAACACTCCTTTGGGACATAGTCAATTCTCTCTGTAGTTTTCTATGGCAACAGGTGTGAATTTCCTCTACTTTTCTGAAAACGTTTGAAAGTAAGTAAGTAAATTTTTACCTGTTTTTATCCTTCCTTTTTTTTCCATTGAAAGATTTTATCTATTTATTTTTCAGAGAGAGAGAGAGCACACAAGCAGGGGGAGCAGCAGAGGGAGAAGGAGAAGCAGGCTCTCTGCTGAGTAGGGAGCCTGATGGGGGCTGGATACCAGGACCCTGGGATCACCACCTGAACCAAAGGAATATGTTTAACCAACTGAACCACCCAGGAATCCCTGCATTTATCCTTTGTTTCTCTATGGCTACAATGGAATGAAAGCTCCTCCTTTTCCCCCTAAGGCTAAATCTCTTAATTGAATTCTGGAATTCATCCTTTCATGCCTACTCAGAGAGATCACTCTATTAATTACTGCCTTTCACAATTGAGACTTCTCTGACCCTAAATTGATCTTCAGAGGAAGTGAGTCCTGCTACTAACTTCACAAATGCATCTTTTTAGTTTTCTGATGTAATTAATAAATTACTTTTTAACTTCAAAATACTTCTCTAATTAATCCACGAGGGACATTTAAATTCTAAAAACAGAAGGTCTATAAAAAAAAAAACTTAACCTATCAATTTAAAATACATTTTCATTCTCTCTTTCCAGTGTCTTAAGAGTCTCTTTTTTTTCTGATTTTATATCTACAAAACAATAAACATGGGGCGCCTGGGTGGCCCAGTGGGTTAAGCCGCTGCCTTCGGCTCAGGTCATGATCTCAGGGTCCTGGGATCGAGTCCCACATCGGGCTCTCTGCTCAGCAGGAAGCCTGCTTCCCTCTCTCTCTCTCTCTCTCTGCCTGCCTCTCCGTCTACTTGTGATCTCTCTCTGTCAAATAAATAAAATCTTTAAAAAAAAAAAAAACAATAAACATATTTTAAAACTGAAAAGTCTAAAGAGAATTCTAAACAAAACTGCTTTCATGAAGATAGAAACTAATGCTGCTATACGTTAAAGAATCTATCTTCCTCTCTGAATACTTTTCCAAGGCCCAAGGACTATTCGAGGAAAAATTGCTTTTTGAAGTATCCTTTAATGGTATTGTGAACAGCCTGTGATATAGTGACTTGAACACATTTTAAAATAAAGAGAAAAAGAAACTATCTGAGATATCTCTTTGTTTGAACAGCTTCCCACCTAAAATTTGTCATACCATCTCTTTTTATGGGTCACACATTAAGTTTCCTTTAATAAATAACAATAATTTGCTTCTTTTTTACCTCCTAGTTTGTTGAGGTGAAATGCCTCTTTCCTCTGAAAAAGTCCAGAGTTTCAATTCTTTTTTTTTTTTTTAAGACAAAGATGAGCTATGCTGTTGAAATCAATCTTTAGCAATGTGTTGTGTTACAGATGTAACATAAAAACTGCCCTCTGGCTGGCTTATCTTTGTCACACTTTGAAAATTCTTTCTGAAGTTTAAATGAAATACTTTGTGAGAGAAGAGGAATAGTTTATCCACTGATGAAGCAAATATGAAACTTTTTTCTCAGAATCTGAATAAAACATGAGTTTGTTGAAAAGTAAACCTAAAAGTATTTACTAGCTTAGACGCTATTAGTAGATTATGACTTGATTTATTGATAACTTGAACGAGTAAGTGAACAGGGAAGTGCAGCTTTTAAGTTAAATTTTTAAATGGCTCAATTATGTTTATACTGAAGGACAGAAGTTTCTGTTTATTACTTCTGGTGGACCAAGCAGGGAGACACTGAGTGGAGGAAAGGACAAGCCCGTGGCCACATCATGCTCTCAGTTGTCACTTTGTTCTTTGAACATGCCATATATCTTTGAGGATTTACAATGTCCATTTTCCATACACAAATCTCCAGTGAGATAAATTTCATACATAAGGAAGTATAAAACTATTAGATAGTAAAAACCCAGGCTATGGATTTTACCAAGGAGGTGTGATAATCCGATGCAAGAATAAATCATAAAGGGAGGTTTTCTTCTGCAGTGAAGGCTCTTTGACATTCTAATTATCTCAGCAGTAATTTCTTCATGTTAAATTTAGGATAATTGATCTGTTCTTGTGCAGCAGAAACTGGGACTTTCCCAGCAACTCATGGGCAACTGTAGGTATTTTGGTAGAGGTCATAATGTATTTCTTTCTGTCCACACAATGTAACGATATATTACATAGCCATAGCCACTTGGAACTGAAACACTTTATGAATCTGTGTTTTGGTGAATGAAATCATTCATCCACTCAAAACATGCTTATTCAGACTCTGTGTTTATTGACATTCAACCAATAAGTCTCTTTACTTTTTTTTTTTTTATCAGCACTGTTACAAGTGGTTTCTCTGTAATGGAATGATTTACAAGGTCAAGTAGTTAGGTAAAGAAAATTGGATGTAGAAATTGATAATTATGAGATATATCATCTGGAAAAAACAGAATTCAAAGACATATTAGACAAAAAGCTGAAGATATTATCATTACTTTAATAAGAAATGCTACTAATAATAATTATATAATAATAAATATAATAATATAGCATAGTAAGCCTAGATACTGTGGAGGAAAATCAACAAGAGTGCAAAAAGACCTAAGCCTTGATCTAGAAGCCTGAGGTTTGAGAGCAACCTTGCAAGAGTGTTCTCTGTGGGAGGAAGAGGGCAGGGATTTCATAGAGAATTAGCAAGAGGAGTCAGCTGAACTTCACCTGCTTTGGGAATATTTGCTCAAAAATGGTCTCTTGGGGCGCCTGGGTGGCTCAGTGGGTTAAAGCCTCTGCCTTTGGCTCAGATCATGATCTCAGGGTCCTGGAATCGAGCCCCGCATCGGGCTCTGTGCTCAGTGGAGGAGTCTGCTTCCTCTTTTCTCTCTCTGTCTGCCTCTCTGCCTACTTGTGGTCTCTCTGTCTGTCAAATAAATAATAAATAAAATCTTTTTTAAAAGGGTCCCTTAAAATACTCTTAAGACGTAGCAACCATTCATTCACGGTTTGAATTTAGCAAGAAGTCAGGGGAGGAACAGCCTTGAGGGAGATGAGAGCATGTGAGTGCAACATAGAAAATTTTCATCTGTCCAGGTTCTCTTATGTTATTAAGCATTTTTAATAACATATCCTTATGTGTTTAGAAGTGTCATATCTATAACAATATTTATATTTCTGTTGGCTTTGCCCTGTATCCCTATCTCTGTGTTGACCTGTACCTGGCCTCAAACTCCGTTCCTTCTCTACATCTCCTTCCTTTCCTATATCCATCCTCATCTCCTTCTCTATCTCAACTTCCCTCTAAAATAACAAATATAACAATCAACTACTATTTGAAATCAAGATTAAGTGCTATGTTGAGTGAAGAATGGGAAACCATTGAAAAGTCGCTCAGGTAAGACCTTTTTCTTTGTATGACACATTGCTTAACTTGGAAAATTGGTAGGATTTTATTAATTTGATCATATAAAATATGCAGTACTTTTCAGTTATAAAATAAATAAGTCCTGGGAGTGTTATGTATAACATGCTATCATAAATAATACTGTATTATATATTTGAAACTTTTTTGTGCTGAGAGAGCACAGCTTCAAAGTTCTTATCACAAGAAAAAAGTTTGTAACTTTGTATGGTTATGGATGTTAACTAGATTTAATGTGGTGGTCATTTCACAATATATACAAATGTCTAATCATTATCTTGTACACCTGAAACTAATACGTTACATGTCAATCATATCTCAATAAAAGAGAATAAAAATAAAATAAAATATGTAGTTCATCATATTAGAAAAATTAATTCTATATAATTCAGTTTTTCTTGATACTCAAAGCTCTAAAAAATTTTAAGTCTCATGATCTCTTCCCTTTAAAGAATTTTTAAAAAACTTTTAATACCTTTTTTAAAAATTACAAATTTTCTCCGATTGACTTATTTCGCTAAGCATGATACCCTCTAGTTCCATCCACGTCGTCGCAAATGGCAAGATTTCATTTCTTTTGATGGCTGCATAGTATTCCATTGTGTATATATACCACATCTTCTTTATCCATTCGTCTGTTGATGGACATGATATGAGGGATAGGAGATGCAACATGGGGGAATAAGGGGGTAGGAGAAGAGTAAATGAAACAAGATGGAATTGGGAGGGAGACAAACCATAAGTGACTCTTAATCTCACAAAACAAACTGAGGGTTGATGGGGGGAGGGGGGTTGGGAGGGGGGTGGGATTATGGACACTGGGGAGGGTATGTGCTATGATGAGTGCTGTGAAGTGTGTAAACCTGGTGATTCACAGACCTGTACCCCTGGGGATAAAAATATATTATATGTTTATAAAAAATAAAATTAATTAAAAAAATTACAAATTACCCTAAAAATACATTTAACAATTACAAATTACCTTAAAAAACGTATTTATAAAAATTCTAATGAAACACATTATGCCTTAGGTAAGGAAAAGGACAAGGTTCACTTAGTTTTTCATTCTTGTGGAGGAATAACTGGTAAATCAATGAATTAGTGAAGTTATTGAGGATAGGAGTGAGTACCCTTTTCTTACAGATGACAAGGGGCCCAACTAAGATTTAGATACCATTGCTTTGACTCCAGAGCCCAGATTTTAATTTTGCCTCCCATCTCTCCTCCCATATAGTTAGCATTTATCTTCTCCTTTCTCATATGCAATCCATGTCCTTTACACTTGTCATCAGTTCAGCTGGGTTGGCTGGTCTGCTTGTCTCCAGTGGAAAGGAACCATGCACTGGCTGTTAGGTCTACATTTAGGTGTTATGGCTGCCAGAGGCCAACTCATCTATTTTTACATCAAGTAAACATGTTTACGGACTCCTAGAGACTTGTAGAAAGGAGATTAAATTTACAGTACAACCTCCTTAATCATACATCTGCAGCTTTGAGACTGCTTTATTTTTGCTCTGACCTGTCCACAATCCATTTTGGGGTCTATTTGTGTCAAGAAGGCAGTGCACAGAAACTTTGGTATTTTTACCACCACACCACATGCGTGTTGGGTTGCCTAAAATACTTTACACTAGCTTAAACTTGTTGACTCATTCTCTGGAGACTCGCGTAGTGTGATATATTTTTAAAAGAAGGACTCAAAAGAAAAAAGACACATTATTTTTGAAAGTTTTATACTTTTAAGAAAAGAGCTTTATTTCTTAAAATATAATTATGCTGTGAACATTATTGCTTTGTCTAGGAGAAAGATATTTGATGTTTGCTTCCTATGGAAAAATGCATTTTCAAAACATCTTACAAAATGAAATTTTGAACTACTAAGTATGAAACTGCATCAAGCATGTTGTCATTACTGTGAAAATTCCTGTGGTACTCATGGTTAGCCTTTTGGCATCCAAAGTTATGGAAACTCTGAAGTCCTTCTAATTTTGGAAAATTTGGGTGGGATATTTTAGTCTAGTTGTGCCAAGCAAGATTCTTGTCTTTATCAAAGCTAAAGCTTCAAAATACATCTTTGCCATTTTTAAAACAGTGGCAGAGACAAGAACCTAACAACCCAGTGGAAGAAATGTTATATTAGATTTTTTTTTTATTATTTATAAGGGAAGAAATAGTTTACTATTTTAGCTACTTAATTAAGTTGAAAACCCAAATATTAAGAGCTAATCTTCCTCTATGCATTAGTGCATACATCATCTGCCAGGCAGTTGGGCTCTGAAAAACAATCTGAAGGGTTTGAAGAGGTGGTGGGGTGGGAGGTTGGGGGAACCAGGTGGTGGGTATTAGAGAGGGCACGGACTGCATGGAGCACTGGGTGTGGTACAAAAACAATGAATACTGTTATGCTGAAAATAAATTCTAAAAAATGATTAAAAAAAAAAAGAAACTTTCTCAGTCCCACTTCATATTTGACCCAGGGACCAACATAAGTGATACTTTGTAGCGAATGTAATTATCATATCCTACTTTTAATGAGATTAAGACCTATTGGAATTAGGACTGGAGTATGTGGTAGACTCTGAAAATGACCACCAATTACTCCAATCCTTGCATGCAGTCCCCATCAGAATATAGCTTTGCTCTTTCCTCATGAAAAGATAAAGTTCATTCTTACCCCTTGAATCTGGGCTTGGCCAGGTGACTTCCTTTAGCCAAGGGACAGGGGGAAAAATGTGATACAGAGACTTGAAAAGTGATTGCATATTGCACCTTCACCCCTTGCTGGTCCAGAAAGCCAGAATCCATGTGAATAAACCCAAGCTTACTGGAGAACTGAGTAAAGGAAGCCTGAAGAATACCAGCGGGAGGTCAACTCCCTGGTGATGTGGCAACTTGATGGTATTCTTCCCATTGGGGAAGGAGAGATACACTGTGTCGCTATAAATAGACTTCTGTTCTTAAAGTCTACATGTCAAGATTCCTTAATTATCTTCACCTCCCATGTATGAAGAAGAAAATCAGTATTCATATAAAGCACCCAGAAGAACTAACTAACTACATGTTGTCATGAGAAGATGGGCAGATTCATGCAGATACACAGTACAAGATCAAGCAGAGGCTTTCAAGGAGTGCCCGAGGAATAGCTGAATGTTTGCAATCCATAGGGCTTCATTTGTCCTGTGACTATTCTCATTCTTTTTAAAATGATTCGTCATGCTTTTTTAAAGGCTTATTAAATTCCCAAGAATATTGTGCATCATATTTATATTAAAATTTATATATTAATTACATGTTTCCTAAAGCCAAGAGAGATGGGATATCCAAATATTTTATTATTCTGTGAACATAAAAGAAGACAGGGGGCTATTAGTATTCTGCTAGGCTAACTCCACACAAGTCTGTGTTTTGGTAAGCACCAAAATGGCTATCATCACTTGCCTCACATCCTATAATAGTTATATTTAGAAAACACAATGATATTTAAAGAAATCAATATGTTATAAAGATGAACGATGAGTAGTGTAATTTTTAAAGAAGTTTAAAGATAACAGATACAAATGTGTCTTTTTTTTTTAAAGATTTTTTTTTAATTTATTTGACAGACAGATCACAAGTAGGCAGAGAGGCAGGCAGAGAGAGACAGGAGGAGGAGGCAGGCTCCCTGCTGAGCAGAGAGCCCGATGCGGGACTCGATCCCAGGACCCTGAGATCATGACCTGAGCCGAAGGCAGAGGCTCTAACCACTGAGCCACCCAGGCACCGGATAAAAATGTATCTTGTTTCAAAGCATAAAGGTGTTTGGTCATATATAAAATAATACTATATGAATTAACTTCTCTGTAGACCCTGTGATTTTCTTCTTGTATGTATAATTTTCTTTCTTTTTAAGTTATTAAGGACTAATAGTAAAAGAAGGCAAAGTTTTTAGATCAAGAAAACATGGTCATAACTCTGCTCAACCTTTAAGTCTCCTTATATTTCCTTTCTTAAATATGGATTATACTAGATTTTAATATTAATGTAAAAAACTGTCTTTTATGCAGTAATCTCAACAAATGACCTATAATGCAGCATAAGCATTCAATCTAAATTTATTCACTACACTTCTTAAATATAAAAGGTATCAAATTATTAAGGTTGAATAATATGTTAAATGATTGATAATGAAAATATACTTTTTACTTATGAAGTATACTTATGAAGTATAATTATGAAGATAATCAGTCAAATGAACGTTAGTAACAACATAGTGAAGAAATGAAGAGTATTCAGAGTAATTCAGATAACAACCCTTATAATTTAGAAACAGGAGCTATTTTGACTCAAGTTCTGGTTGGGAATGAGAATTGCTCATCCTGTGTGTCAGGATCACAGCCTGTCTTTGTTCATCTCCCAGAGTACATGAGACATTGCACCTTCTATCCAGCTGTCACCTTAAAATTGCCCACTTTAGAGAGAACAAGTAAAACTATGATCCTTCATTGATTTTCTGCAAATTTATGGAGCCTATAGTAATTACTACATAAGTTTATATATTTCTGGGAAAAATCCAGACAAAAAGCAATTAGTCAAGGCACTGTCTACCTGAATCTCTAGTTATCACCTGATAACATTTTTTAATTTATGGTGTTAAGATGAGGAGAATTGCAATTACATAATGATGAAGATGATAATGAGGAGGAGGATATTATAGATAAGTTGAATGCTTTAATATAGAATACATCATAATTTGAGCAGATTTTGACTAATTACATAGTGTTTACTGTTTGTGCAAACCTTTTTTACTAAGAGAATTATCAGAAATAAAGATTATAGGAGAAATATTTAATCTAGTTACTGTAATGAGCTCTTTTTTTTTTTTAAGTTTTTATTTATTTATTTGACAGAGAGATCACAAGCAGGCAGAGAGGCAGGCAGAGAGAGAGGAGGAAGCAGGCTCCCTGCTGAGCAGAGAGCCCGATGCGGGGCTCGATGCGGGGCTCGATCCCAGGACTCTGAGATCATGACCTGAGCCGAAGGCAGCGGCTTAACCCACTGAGCCACCCAGGCGCCCCTGTAATGAGCTCTTTAAACCATTTTGGTAGTACCTTATTCTGGACAATATCATACAATTTAATTTTTGTCTTTTTTGTTATATAAAAAAAATCCCTAAAAAAGAATTCTATTAAATAAAACTTTGTTAAAAATCTGAATTATGGGGATGCCTGAGTGGCTTAGTCGCTTAAGTGTCTGCCTTTGGCTCAGGTCAGGTCACGGTCTGAGGGTCCTGGGATTAAGCCCCGCATTGGGTTCCTTGTTTGGCAGGAAGCCTACTTCTTCCTCTTCCACTCTCCATGCTTGTGTTCCCTCTCTCATTGTGCCTGTCTTTGTTAAATAAACAAAGTCTTTAAAAAAAAAATCTGGATTGTGTACCAGGATTAAAACTGACTTTCTGTGTTATGCATTTCAAGGCCATTCTTATATTATTAAGATATTTAATTAAACCAGACAGGAAATATTTTCAATGAGACCATTTTGGGGAGGAATTTTTTTAAAACATTTTAAGGCATATAGTCTTAAGTATGATGTGATCAGAAAGTTATTTCATCTCTGTAGCATTCTTCCCAAAATTCATAGCCCAGTCTTATTTTCAGAGAAAACCAAATTAAGGGAAGTTCTGCAAAATACCGGACCAGAACTCCTCGGGTTGTCAAGGTCATGAAAACAAGGAAAGACCGAGCAACTGTCACAGACTAAGGAGGAGGAGACTAAGGAGGTATGACACTAAATGCAATGTGATATCCTGGATTAGATCCTAGAACATACATATACATACATATATATATTTACATTATATATGCTTATATCATATATATATAACTATAAATATATTATATTAATAATTATATATTATGTTAATAATATAATATATTAATATATAAAATAGATATATATTTATAGATAGATAAATTTTATATATATATATATATATATATAAAGATATCAATGGGAAAACTAGTGAACTCCAAATAAAGTATGCACTTATTTCATAATAACCTATCAATGTGAGTTTTTAATTGTGACCACTGTGCCATGTACTATAAGATAATAACTTCTGGGGGAAACTAGGTGAGGGGGAGATGGGAACTTTGTACACTGTTTTTGAAAACTTTCCTTGAATTTAAAATTTCAAAATAAAAAAGTTTTCTAAAAAATTCTATAAGCTATTGTTTTTGATGCACATATAAAACTTTTTGTTTAAGTGTGCATTTGGCTGTCTAACATGGAAGTTAACATATTTGTTGCAATGCAAAATAGAATGATGGTGGAGAATTCTAATTTTGCTTTGAGGCAGGAAATGGCTGCACTTTCAACTTGTGACTTTTGGGCCATTTAGAATGTATTTCAAAAGCTGCAAGTTGTA
The DNA here is from genome assembly GCF_902655055.1 of Lutra lutra. Taxonomy (NCBI): domain Eukaryota; kingdom Metazoa; phylum Chordata; class Mammalia; order Carnivora; family Mustelidae; genus Lutra; species Lutra lutra. The sequence goes on along the minus strand of NC_062279.1, from coordinate 82,658,061 downwards.
ATCAAGTAGGCATTCTTCCTTGTATATAGTGGTTGGCCTGGTATTTCGATGGGAACATAACTTCTCAGAATAAGAACATGCATGCTTCAGCTTCCCTTGCAATAGGAATTGTTAGGGTTTAGGAATTGGTACATATGATTTCCAGTTGGTACATATGATGTCCTTAAAAGTTGGGGTATATTCTCTTGTGTTGGCCTCTCCTTTCTGTTGGCTGAAATGTAGACTGGAGAATGAGAGCTCAGGATATTATATTGGACCATGATATGGAAGCTACATGTTAAAAATGGCTGGTTAAAAAAAAAAAAAAGAAAAGAAAAGAAAAAGAAAGAGGAAAAGGTAACTTTGGCTCCTTGAGACTAGCAAGAACCATCTCACTCCTAATCTTCCAAACTGTAGATTTGATTTTCGTATGAGTGAAATAAATTTTTGTCTTGTGTAAGTATTGCCATTTGGATTTTCTCTTTCTCACAACTGAAATTAATTACAAATTGCACTTTATTTTCTTTAAATATAATATTTTGGGAATACTTAGTATTTACAAATCTTAATGCTTTCTGGAAAATGTGACTGCATGACTTCTAAAATGTTCTTAAAATATTTTAATCATAAGCATTAAAAATACTTTTCTCATTTGGTTTTATGAAAATCTCTTACTAATATTTTATTCTAATGCAAACTGGAAATACATTTTGTTTAAACTTTTCTAACCACATTCTATACCATCTGTACGTTTCTTGCATATATAAACACACACACGTTATATACCAAATGTTCAAAACTGTTTGCCTAACCTCCTGCTGTACTTTCTTTTGTATAAATAAGAATAACATTTTCTTGAATATAAAGTACAAATCAAAAGATTCATAAGTTTGGCAAATTAAGGCTGGCCCTAGTTAATTTCCTCTCATTGTTCAAGGTATTTGTCTTATAACAATATCCCGAGCATCTCCTTATTTGTTCTACACATGATTTTATATGAAAATCTTAAGCTGATGTTGGAAATCATTTTAAAAGTGAATTTCTGTCTTTTCATTTCAGGACCGAATGAAGTTATGGAAATCTTCTGTGGACTCTGGCCAATTCATGTTCCATTGGCCACTTTCCCCCACATTTTCCTTTCTGTTCTGCATTGTACACTCTAGGAGTCATATAGAACTCCTATTCTGTCCTCTCTGGAAGACTACATAGGGGGAGAAGCATCAGTAGTTCTCACTTTCTATTTCCACAACTACATACATGAAGTGACTTCATGTGTACAAGGATCACTCACGGATGAACACCATGTTATGTATGGTGCTTCCCCCCTCCTTTCTTTCTGGAAAATAGGTTAGCATATGAATGAGAATAGTACATGTTAGAGAGAGAATTTTTAATCTGCTCTAATTTATTTTTAAAATAATTTTTGCATGCTTAGATATTATAAATATTAATGACAGCAAACCTCTTGTGACATAACTTTGACCTGTAATACATTGGGTGAAAATTGTTGGTATGTGGTACCTGACTGCCCTCTCTACAAATGAAGGAGGTGCACTTTATTTATTTATTTATTTTTGGAAGGTGCACTTTAAAGGTGATCATTGACTCCAGGAGCACACAGGTCTTGGGGCAAGTGCGGGGAAAATAAAGGTGATCACGGACAAGATCTCTTTATTTCAGGCTGATGTTAAAACCATTTAATTAAATTATATCAATTCATAACACTGACAGATCTATGCCTGGCACTGGGCAAGACCATTTCTTCTTTCCTCTTTTCTTTTCTTTTCTTTTTTCTTTTCTTTTCTCTTCTTTTCTTTTCTTTTCTTTTTCTTTCTTTTCTTTCTTTTCTCTCTCTTCCTTCCTCTCTCTCTTTTTCTTTCTTTCTTCTTTTCTTTCTCTCTCCTTCTCTCCCTCCCTCCCTTCCTTTATTCCTCCCTTCTTTCCCTCTCTTCCTTCCTTCCTTCCCCTTACCTATATTCTCTCATCTAAATTCCTTCTTTCCTTCATATATTCTTTACTTTAAAAATAAATATTGACAGCTCACTATATGCAGTGGCCTAGGTGACTGAGAGACAAAGCAGACAAAATTCACTGACATTTAAAGATGCAGAAAATTAAAAAAAAATTAATGCAATGAATGAAGTGTGTTTCACTTAAAACAATGAAGGCTAAAGGAAAAAGGGAAAAATAAGAAACTCTAAATGGGGATATTGCACCCTCTTTGCTTAACAGGTTTATGGTAAGTGAAGGAATATATTATTTAAAGTATGATTTTATACAAATATTTATAGTTAATATTAATTTCCACCATATTTTTGATTACCTAATTATTTAAATTATCTTTTAAATAGGTAACTATTGAACAAATACTTATTTGATGTCACCGCTTTTTAAATAGCCTAAAATTTTAAAGCTACAATTCTAAAAAAAAAAATTGTGGGTCATTTCAGGGGTTATTATAGCAACAGGACAAAAAATAATAACTTTTTAAAAGAAAGATTTTTTTTTTTAAGAGCTATTTAAGAATCGCAACAAAACTGAGGGGAAGGTACATAGTTTCCTATGTATCCCTTGCCCCCAAACACACATAACTTTCCCCAGGATCCATATTCCCCACCAGAGTAGTATGTTTGTTACAAATGATGAACCTATACTGACACATTATAATCACCCAAAGTCCATAGTTTATATTACCATTCACCCTTCATGTTGTATATTCTATCATATTTATGGTATCATATAGTTTTTTCACTACCCTAACAATCCCTACGCTCCACCTCTCAGACCTTCTTCCACTCAACAACTGGCCATCATTGATCATTGATCTTTTTACTATTTTCGTAGTCTTGCCTTTTCTAAAATGTTATGTAGTTGAAATTATATGGTATGTAGCCCCTTTGTCTTCTCTTTTCTTTTCATTGTCTGTCTTTCTTTCCCTCCCTCCCTTCCTTCTGCTCTTCCTTCCTTCCTTTTCTCTCTCTTTCTAGTGTTGAATAAAATTCTGTAGTCTGGATGTACCACAGTTTATCAGTCCACTGATCTACTAAAGGACATTGTGGTTGCTTCCAAATTTTGGCAATTATGAATAAAGCTGCTCTAAACATCTGTTCAGTTATTTGTGGGGACACAAGTTTTCAACTTCTTTGGGTGAATATATAAGAAAATGGTTGTTAATCATATGGTAAGAGTATGTTTAGTTTTAAAAGAAATTGCCAAACTGTCTTTCAGTGTGGGAGTGCCATTTTGCATTCCACCAGCATTAAATGAGCATTCCCATTGCTCCAAATCTTCATAGCACTTGATATTGTCAGTGGTCCAGACTCTGGCTATTCTAATAGGTGTAGAATACTAGCTCACCATTGTTTTAATGCCAACAATGACATATGATGTAAAACATCTTTTCATATGCTTATTTGCAATTAGTATATCTTTTTTGGTGAGATATCTGTTAAGTTTTTAACTTTACAATAGAGTATAGCTTGTTCACTAGTTTAAGCATCATGACTTTGGTGTCATATCTAAAAAGTTGTCGCCATACCCAAGCTTACCTAGGTTTTCTCTTATATTATATTCTAGGAATTTTATAGTTTTGCATTTTACATTTAAGTCTGATTCTTTCTGAGTTAATTTTGGTGAAGGGTATGGTCTGTGTTCATTATTCTTTTTTTTTTCTCTTATTTTTTTTTCTCTTATTTTCTTTCCTTCTCTCCCTTTCCTTCCTTCCTTGTTTCCTTCCTCCCTTTCTCCATTCATTTATTCAATCCTTCCTTCTTTCCTTCCTCCCTCCCTCCCTCCTCTTCTTTCCCTCTCCTTCCCTTCTTCCTTCCTTCCTTCCTTCCTCTTTCTTTCTTTCTTTCCTTCTTTCTTTCTCCTTTTCTTTGGATGTCCAGTTGTTCCAGCACCATCTGTTGAAAGGACTACCTTTGCTCTATTGTATTTCCTTTGCTTTTGTTAAAAGTCAGTTGACTACATGTATGTGATTCTATTTCTGGGCTCTCTATTCTGTTCCATTGATCTATTTCCTTTTCTTTCACAGATACCATGCTTTTTGATTACTGTGGCTTTATTTTTTTTTAAGATTTTATTTATTTATTTGACACAGAGAGAGAGATCACAAGTATACAGAGAGGCAGGCAGAGAGAGAGGAGGAAGCAGACCCCCCGCAAAGCAGAGAGCCCGATGTGGCTCCATCCCAGAACCCTGGGATCGTGACCTGAGCCGAAGGCAGAGGCTTTAACCCACTGAGCCACCCAGATGCCCCTACTGCGGCTTTATAATAAGTTTTGAAGTAGAGTAATATCAGTCTTCCAACTTTGTTTTTCTCCTTCAATATTGTACTGGCTGTTTTAGATCTTTTGCCTCTATATAAGCTTTAGAATCAGTGTGTCAATGGCAATAAAATAACTTGCTGGGATATTGATTAAAATTGCATTAAATTTATAATTAAGTTAAGAAGTAACATTTGAAACTATTGAGTCTTCTTATTTAGGAACATGAAATATCCCTTCATCTGCTCATTTGTTCTTTGATTCTGTCCATCAGAGTTTGTAGCTTTCTTCATATAGATCTTTTAGTTATTCTGTTAGATTTATAACTAAGTGTGTCATTTTGAAGGATGGTAATAAAAATGGTATTGTGTTTTTCTAATCTCAAATTCCACTTGTTCACTGCTGGCATATAGGAAAGCAATTGATTTTTGTTTATTAACTTTTTTTCCTAAACACTTGCAATAATCATTCATTAGTTCTAAGATTTCTTGTAGATTCTTTCAGATTTTCTACATAGATGATCATATCATCTACAAAGACAGTTGATTTATTCCTATCCAATCTGTATAACCTGTTTGTCATTTTCTTATCTCACTGTATTAACTAGGACTTCCCACACGGTGTTGAAAAGGAGTGGCAAGAGGGGACATTTTTGCTTTGTTCCTGATCTTCCCATACAGTGTTGAAAAGGAGTGGTGAGAGGGGCTATCTTTGTTTTGTTCCTGAAACTCCAAGGGATAGCTTTTAGTTTCTCACCAATAAGTATCATAATACTGATACTCAAACTTTCAGATGTAAAGAATGATTTCAATCACAAATCAATTATTCGTGCATTTGCAGAATCATATTTAGGTGAAAAACTCTATCTCAACAGTGACATGTTTAAAAAGAAAAAAATATATGTATCTCTCAACAAATCACAAAAAGTTAAATTTGGGCCACAACCAGTAACTGCTGATATGAAAATTGAGTCTAAAACACAAAGTAGTGGGGCACCTGGGTAGCTCAGTCAGTTAAGCATCTGCTTTCAGTGCAGGTCATGATCCCGGGGTCCTGGAATTGAGCCCCACATCAGGCTCCCTGCTCAGTGGGGAACGTGCTTCTCCCTCTCCTGCTCCCCCTGCTTGAGCTCTCTCTCTGTCAAATAAATAAATAAAATCTTTAAAAACAAATAAATACATTAAATAAAATACATAGTAGGGGTGCTACACAGGAGAGACTCAGACTGTAAGTTTCATGAACTTGTATTCACTGATATAAAGCCTAGAATGTATGATGTACCATACAGCTACTCATTGAATGTATTAATGAACAAAATTGTTTAGGAAGGTAAAATAACAATTTTGCTTCCATTTTCACTTTTAGAGCAACCATCCAGAAGAAAGAACTCCTTCCCAGAGAAGCACAGTCGTGTTGACTAAAGTGGTAAGGGACAGAATCATTCCTGAAGTCATGGCTACTAGTTTCTTAGGAAAATTAATGTGCGAAAGGACAATAGTGAGTAGTTTTCCAAAATTCCATTAATTCACAAAAGTTAATTAGCCAGAATTAAAATTCTGAAGACTGTGTCCATATATCATATTTTGGATATTGTAAGAAGATAATTTCTGACTGAGCCAAAGGGAATGTGAAAGGGGCAGAGGCTTTGCGACAGATATAGTTATGATGGAATATTGGATATTCCACACCTGCAGTAGGAGCTCAATTATTGCTGCCTGCCCACACTAGTATCATTGCTGAAGTTACTACTAGTGCCCAGAATCAAGATTTTGTTCGTATCATATTAGGTTTTTCACATGTGGAATATTATTTCCACTACACATGGGAAGGAACAACATGTTAAAAGAGAATCATTTGCATATATGATTAACCTCCACATTCACACAATAATTAACATTGTAAAATTAACTGAAATTATTGAAACCAAATTATACTTGCTTTGTTTATACCAGAAAATAAATATTAACAAGAAGACAACATGTATTATGTTACATAAGTAACAAAACATAAGAAATAATATAATTATACTTAATATAGCTTAGTAGATCTTCAAAATTAGAGTTGATTTCTACTTACTTTTTCTTTTTAAGATTGCATATCAGTTCAAATTTCCAAAGTTCAAGAAGTCAGGATATTCATCCCCTTCTGTGGGACTTCATACTGAAACTATAAAACAATAGCAAACATTACACTACATTAACTAAAGTATATTTTAGTACAAATTTAAGAGAAAAAAAGATTTAACCAGAGGGAAGGGGAGTGGGGAGGGTTGGGTTAAACGGGTGATGGGGACTAAGGAGTGTGCTTCTCCTGACGAGCACTAAGTGACATATGGAATTGTTGAATAACTTTATTGTACACCTGAAACTAATGTAACACTATAAAAATAAAATAATGAAAAAAGATTTAAGTTGTGCATTTCATGCTAACAATATTACTGGAATTGAGAAAATGGATGATCAAAATGGACAAGAATTTTCAATGAAGTTTTATAAACTTTTTTATTATCAATAACAACTAACAGACTTTCCACTTTTGAACATTTTATAACATTGATATATATTTATTTATATTTAAGACCTGTATGTAATTTCTATCAACCAAATGTGGACTTCAAACTCTTGATTTTTTTTTGATAAATAAACTTTTTTTAAAAATTTTTAAAAGATTTTATTTATTTATTTGACAGAGAGAGATCACAAGTAGATGGAGAGGCAGGCAGAGAGAGAGAGAGGGAAGCAGGCTCCCTGCTGAGCAGAGAGCTCGATGCGGGACTCGATCCCAGGACCCTGAGATCATGACCTGAGCCGAAGGCAGCGGCTTAACCCACTGAGCCATCCAGGTGCCCTTGATAAATAAACTTTTGACTGAAATTAATCTTCATGATAAATGAAGATGATAAAGATCTGATAGAATCTCACAGGCACTGCCTTCAGCTCAGGTCATGATCTCAGGTGCCTGGGATGGAGCCCCGCATCCGGCTCTCTGCTCAGCAGGGAGCCTGCTTCCCCTTCTCTCTCTGCCTGCCTCTCTGCCTACTTGTGATCTCTATCTCTGTCAAATAAATGAATAAAATCTTAAATATATATATATATATATATATATATATATATATATATATATATATATATTCTGTAATCAATTACTTGGTTCAATACCATTAATTTAACACTTCTATGGCAGTAGCCTGAGTATGATTTCAGTGAAATCATCAGGAACACTAAAGTTAGGTTTTAAATGTCTGGACTGGGGGCACCTGGGTGGCTCAGTGGGTTAAGCCGCTGCCTTCGGCTCAGGTCATGATCCCAGAGTCCTGGGATCGAGTCCGCATCGGGCTCGCTGCTCAGCAGGAAGCCTGCTTCCCTTCCTCTCTCTCTGCCTGCCTCTCTGCCTACTTGTGATCTCTCTCTGTCAAATAAATAAATAAAAAATCTTAAAAAAAATAAATAAATGTCTGGACTGGGTACTCTCGTTGTTAATGTTCAGATTATTTAACATAAAAAGAACACTAAAGCTTTTCAAAATGTGTATTATACTTTAAAAGGCACTCATTTTTATTAATGACACCAAAACTTATTACAGTTAAAGGTATCTTCATTAAATAAACATCATTGTTTCCACAAGATTGACAATGCACTTAAACATTGTCAGTTTTTTTTAATATCTCTTAAAATTTTTGATATTCTAGGAAGTTTGAGGTCTTTAGCTGTTTATAAGTGTTGGTTGATCATCCAAATAAGAAGCAATAGGAAAACAAAGAACTTCAGAGAAGAATAAGAGCAGAAGATGAAAATATGTTAGAAACAAAGTATCAATACATGTAGTCCCAAAATTTAGGGTCACTAGATAAAAAATAGGGTCAGGTCAAATTTTTATCCAATAAAATAGAGAAATTCAACATGTGAATTCACTAAATTCACAAATCATGTTGATTTCATATAATTATTTTTAAGATATTTGGGTATGAAATAAATAGCCTTTGAGATTTGTGCTTATTTATTTTTATGGCTTTTTAAACAGTGGTTTGAACATTTGTCAAAGAAATGCAGTTGGAGTTTTTTAGACAAAAAATAAATTGGCAGCTCCATATATTCAAAGGTATTGTTCATCCACCCAACTGCACCTTTAAACATGTGTTAGGAAGTTGGCTTCTTGCCTTGGCTTAACACAAGATAAAGTGAGGTCCTGCATAAGTAGTAAGGATAGTTTTGTTCCATATAGACAATTTTACTTAATAGTTAATACATCAGTAAATTTAATTCAAGATATCCTTCCATGCAAAATATACTGACTGTCTGATATTTTGGAGACTTTTATAGATTTCAGTGATTTATTTTGTGCTGACATAAGATATTCAATGCATAAATTCATGAGAATGAAACATGTGCTGTGAATATAATGCTCCAAAATTACAAGGGATTTTAGAGTACAGAAATACGGTCTCTTCATTAGCCCGAGGTCTCATATTAGGGACAGCCAAACTGTCTCCAAGCCAGGGTTTTAAACCCTGGCTGTATGCAAGACATTTTAGAATTTTAAAGTACCTAATACCTCCTTCCAGACTGCAACATAGAGCAATTATATGAAAATCTATGGAGTTGGATTTTAAGCATGATCATATATGTATTTTAAGTACTTTAGGTGCAACCTGGATGGCAAAGTGCTCATCTGTACAATGGGCTGATTCGCCTTCACATGAAGCAGTATTTCCCATGGAGGACGGTTTTGTTCCTCATAAGATATTTGGCAAAATCTGAAAACATTTTTGGTTGTCACAGTTTAGGAGTATTTTTGAGAAATTCTGAGATAGGAGTCACTAATGACTAGTGTGTCTGGAGACCAAAACCCAAATGCATGTATCTTAGATCATTTTTAAAGTACCTTCTATTTATCTTCTAATTCTGCAACCTGTAAACAAAAATAGGAAAAAAGGACATTTTCTCTTTCTTCTCAACTTCAGTTTTCTGTTTCTTCTACTGTTTATCTTCCCTACTGCTAGCCAGTTCAAAAGCAGACAGATAGCATGAAAAGTTCAGGCAATTCCTTCTTCTCTCCCTCCCTCTTTTTCTCCCTCTTCTGTACCTTCCTTCCTTCCTTTCAACCCTCCCTCCTCCCTCCTTCCTTCCCTCCTTCCTTTTCCTTCCTTCCTTCCTTTCTTCCTTTGTTTTTGCATATTTAACCCTTTCATATGTTGCCAAAGCAACTGTATTGTTAAGCAATAACTATATATTTTTTTTAAAGATTTTATTTATTTATTTGACAGAGAGAGATCACAAGTAGATGGAGAGGCAGGCAGAGAGAGAGAGAGAGAGAGGGAAGCAGGCACCCTGCTGAGCAGAGAGCCCGATGCGGGACTCAATCCCAGGACCCTGAGATCATGACCTGAGCCGAAGGCAGCGGCTTAATCCACTGAGCCACCCAGGCGCCCCAGGCAATAACTATATTTTAAAGAAAGGAACCTATCAGACCAATGGACCATGACAGAGACCACTGAATTCACACTGTACAATTGATCACCTGACCCATATATCCTTATGGTAATGTCGCATAGGTGGTCAAGGAAAGAATAATCTCTTGTAAGAAAGCCCATTTTGATACTGCAATAAAAAGTCACCTAAATTATAAAAAAAATAATGTGCTTTATTTACATAGTAAATCTGTCAGAAAGGGATAATTTATAAGATTCTACTGTGAGGCAGCTTGAGGTGGGAGATGATAGAAGCTTGTTTGAGATAACATATTGGAGTTTGAAAGAGGATGACGTTAGAGAGACATAGTCATCCTTTACTTGGTGAGAAAGAATTGAGCTCTCTGAATGTCTTGAATGAAGATGGTATAAAGAAGGGCAGAAAGTTTGAGAATATAACTATAGTGAGGGACAATTTTTATGTTAAAAAACTGAACATTAGGTCCATATACAATGGACAAAATGCAAATCAAAGGTTTTACAATTATCTGGTGTTTTGATTAATGCATAGTAGTTAAGTCAAATGACTGTATTTCTTCGGTCATCAGAGATTTTTTTGGGGGGGGCAGGGACGGTAAGGGTAGCTTAAATTATTTAGTTACTATTTTATTCCTATTTTAGGATGGTTGCATTTCTAAAACCTGAGAGTTTTTTTTCTTCTTCAGGAGGAATTGTTCCATAAATTGGTATTGATTTGGTGTGTCCATGGAGTAGCTGAGTTCATGATCTTCCTATGTCACCATCTGGACCAGAGCTCTCTAAAGCTCCAGTGTTCTTTTGCATAAACTATGATTCTAGCTTCCTCTAATTAAGGGAATTATAGCTTTGACATCCACAGTATTCATTGGAAACTCTAGAAAATTCATCATTCCAGAAATGTTATGAAGACCCACAGTTGGACAGGGACGAAGCAAAGTCCAGGACTGGCACCAAGATTTACAGGCATTCAGCTCTCTGTAGGCGTACACCTCATCAGGAACACATTTTCATTGGTCTGTGTTGCTCATATACTTGGGCTACAATTTTTTTCTTAAATATCTTTGTTTCTGCGTAATAATTCTTGATTCTCATGACTATGCTTTTGCCTTGGTGTTCTGGTTGAAAGCTGGAGACCGGTCCTGAAGCTGGAGACCGGTCCTGACCTCCAAGCCCCCAATAGCCTTGGCCAGTCCCTTGCTCCAATACCACAGTTCTGGTCCTCAAAACTACCAGCAGGCTAAAGCAAGGTAAATGCAATGATTGCTAGTAATGAACTCAAGCTCTCCAAGTGAGTGAGTGAGTGAGTGAGTGAGTAAAGGAAAACTCAACATGAAAGAAAACATTTGGTAGAGTTGTCAGTGATTCTTGACCCAAAACTAAGTCTTTTCTAGAACATAAGAACAAGTCAGCTTTCATCATTTTGATCCTGCATGCAAAAAACAGAAATGAAATATTTGCAGTGATGTCAGCTGGCTTTGAAATCAGCAGACCTTGGCTCACACCATTCACCAAATTGGCACATTTATTGGAAATGATGTTCAAAGCAGCTTATAGTAGGAATGGGAAAAGCAGCTTTTGCTTCTCTGCAAAGAAATATACAACAGCACTTCCTTTGGAATTCACATTCATGCTTGACATTCTAAGCATGGAAATGTGCAGAAAGATGAAGGCATCCTATATTCAAATTTAATTAATTAATTAGTTTTTTGGCCATGAAGCTATCTGTAACAGCAGGTGCTGATTGATCTAATGACAAGTGTACTTATGTTTACCCATGGAGTGTCCTGTTTCACTGTGAAGTACTTCTGTATAAAGACTGAAGTTAATTAAATTAAATCCATACATTTTAGGGTTTGAATGTGGTTTACTAATAAGATACTGGTAAAGTACATATAGACCAACCTGCAAAGAGGTTGGTCTTTGGTCCAGGGGTTCTCCCATCCAAACGTTTACTCTCTTCCATCGTCACTAGTCCAGATCTTGCAGAGACTCCTGTAGTGCTGACCAGTTAAAAATCATGGTCTAAAGCTCTTTTCCATCTTGCAAGATGGTGAGTGAAAAAGTTGAGATGTCAGATATTAATAAGAAGAAACCTGAAGCCAAGATAACTGATGCTGGTGGCAAGGTGGAGAAGAGTAACCTCAACTCTACAGTGCAGAAGATGGGGAAAACCCATGGCAGCTGAAACCATGTCCTAGTCAGAAGGAAGTGGAAGATATTCCTGATTGGCCTTGTATTCCACAGAGGCCTTGTACAAGAGGAAATACTGAGCAGCTAAAACCAAGGTTGAAAAGCAAAAGGAGAAGATTTCTGGCTACTGTCAGGAAAATGGTTATTGGTTACAAGAACGGTGGTACCCAAGTGGTTACATTTTGGAAAATTTCTGGGTATTACCCTACTGAAGGTGAGCCTCAGAAGATGTTGAGCCATGGTGTGGTGGGAGGTGGGGGGGCTGTAAGTCAAGAGGTGAGAAAACTGTGAGCTAGCATCACTCCTGGCACCATCTTGATCATCCTCACTGGGAGCCAAAGAGGCAAGAGGGTGCTTTTCCTGAAGCAGCTGAACAGTGGCTGGCTACTTGCAACTGGATCTCTGGCCCTCAATTGAGTTCCTCTGTGTAGAACACACCAGAAATCTGTGATTTCCACTTGCACCAAAATCAATATTGGCAATATTAAAATCTTGAAACATCTCACCGATACTTACTTCAAGAAGAAGAAGCTGAGTACACCCAGATGCCAGGAGGGTGAGGTCTTTGTCACAGGGAAAGAGAGAAAGGAGATTACAGAGCAGTGCAAAGTTAGTCAGAAAGCTGTGGACTTGAAATTCATCCCACAATCCAAGTTGTTCCTCAGCTTCAATGCTACCCCCCACTCTGTGATTTCTCTCACAAATGGAGTTTATCCTTCACAAGTTGGTGTTCTAAATAACGGATCCATTAGAAACAACAAGCATGGTCTCAAGAAAAAGAAAAGACAGAAAAGGGAAGGGAAGGGACTGGAAGGGAAGGGGAAAGAAAGACACATATGGGCATTAGAACAGCAAAATTCTGGGGCGCCTGGGTGGCTCAGTGGGTTAAGCCACTGCCTTCGGCTCAGGTCATGATCCCAGGTCCTGGGTTTGAGCCCCACCTAGGGCTTTCTGCTCAGCAGGGAGCCTGCTTCCTCCTCTCTCTCTGCCTGCCTCTATGCTTACTTGTGATTTCTCTCTGTCAAATAAATAAATAAAATCTTAAAAAAAAAAAGAACAGCAAAATTCTGGAGATACTCCTTCTATAGTCATTCTAAAAAAATATGTATTTATTTTAAGATGAGAATTCCAAGTTAATAATACAGGGACGAACTTCAGGGGAAAAAAGAGCCAGTTCACAACACCACCACATCCCTTATGTATTTAGTGTTCAATGTTGGAAAGAGAATTTCATATACTTTACTATAGTCTTTAAGCTGCAATTAACAGAACAATTAAGCAGTACAGAAACTATGCTTGCAGGACACATTCATCATATTTAAAACTGTTCTATAATTTCATAATTTGATACATTTCTCTTGGGATCCTAACGTTTGACAAAAAAGTCATTTACCAGAGAATCTTGCATAATATTTATTGTCCCTAGAGATGCTGGTTAATAATCAAGTTATATTTAAAGACTATTTGATCTCATATTTCTGCGGGTAAACTCTAAGAGCTATCATGGCTTGTGCCTAACATTTCTCTATGAGTACGTTAGAGAAGGGAACAAGTACAAACAGGGTTAAGTTCAGAAAAAATAAGCACAAGTCATGTGGAAGAAAAACAAAGACCACAAATACCAGGTGGGACAAATTTGCTTTTGTGCAAACATTTTAGGACAAATTTAGAAATGGTCATACTTAACCACAGGATAAGGGTGAATCAGCACAGTGGACCACAAGTAATAAAAACAAGTGTGAAACAATGAGCTGTGAATGGGGAAAATACTGAGCTGTTACCCTTTTTGATTAGCCCAGTCTTCACCAAAAATAATAAATTCCATTGTTCCGTGGAAGGAAGCTTAATATAACAAGTACTTTTAAATGCTGGGTCAATTTCTGTTTTCTGCAACTAAGAAATGTAGAAATAAATGAATTAAAATAAAAATTATATCAAAATCATTCTTCATATTTATTAATTCAAGCTTAATAATTGCATATTTCAACCTTCTATTTCTATTTCAATTATGTTAATAGCTTTTGGTGTTCTCTTTTTTTTTCTTATGTCAATTTTCATTTTATATTCCTTTTAGAATGTATCTATTTATGCTTTTTCCAATTGTATAGCTAATCAATTTCGTATATTATTTTTGTTTTAATCTCTGCTGTGTCTTTGAAATTATATATGTATACATACTTATGAAAATATATTCGACAATGTATTTCTACATGAATACTTTCTATAAGAAAGTAGAAACAAGATTAAATTCATACTGTAATTCTAAATAATTTTATTTTTCTCTCCCTACTCTATTTCTTGTCAATGTCTGTTTTTGTTGTTGTTGTTGTTGTAAAGATTTTATTTATTTATCTGACAGAGAGAGAGAGAGATCACAAGTAGGCAGAGCAGCAGGCAGAGAGAGAGGGAGAAGCAGGCTCCATGCCGAGCAGAGAGTCCGATGTGGGGCTTGATCCCAGGACTGTGAGATCATGACCTGAGCTGAAGACAGAGGCTTAATCCACTGAGCCACCCAGGTGCCCTCAATGTCTGGTTTTTAATCTGTAAAATAGTTTCTCTAATTTTAATTTATTTATGTTTTTAATGTATTTATTCACTTATGTCTACCTTTATTTTTTTTTTAATTTTCTTCTATTTTATTCCAGTAGGATTACCCAGTTATTGGTGTCTTACTCTTATTTTAATACATATATTTACAGTTATAAATTTCCCCATAAGTATTGTTTTGATTTTAGTTGTCTAATTTTGACATGTAGTAGGTTTGTTTTCATTAAAATCTAAAGTGCTTCATAAATTTCTCTTTACACAAATTACCTTTGATAGTTTTTTATTGTACAGACCATAGGCCATTTTTACAGCTATCCTTGGTGATTAACTTTTAAATATTTTTGCTTAGCTTTTACTGACTCCATCTATCATTATAGGAAAGACATATTTTTGACCGCACAGATCATTTTCTTCATCTAAGTTCTATAAAGCTTTGCTTAGTAATTTTGAAAAAGCATTGCAAGATTAATACTTTTCTCATATTATGAAAAATAACATATTTTTCATCTTTTCATCATTATGTCAACTGGATCTATTGTTTTGAATTTTTTGTTTTTTGACCCATGTGTCAGTCAGGTTTTAGTCATGGAAAGACATTGCATTTGATGTATTTCAAGATAGAATAGTGTTGGAAACTAGACACCTGGCATATCTCACATATCCATTTATCTTGAAGAATGCTGGACTTATTTTTCTTACTGGACTACCTCTTCCAAGATTATTTTCCAAGAGAGTCTTTATATGAGTTTAAAATTTCTGAAACTCTGTATGCTTAAATTCTTTTTGTGTCTTCACTTCTAAATGGCAGTTGTGTGGGCTAAAAAAATTATCTTGACTTGAGTTTCTTTTCCTTCAGCCCTGTAAAAATATTACTTATTCTCCTACTCACTCAGCTATTGCTAATGAGAAAATTGAAATAAATCTGTATCTTGTTTCTTTATGGATGATCGGCTTTTTCTTTCAGGAAGATTTTATCCTTTAAATCTTTAGATTTAACATAAAGTGTATATATGTAGAAATTTTAAAATCTGTTTTGTATGGCAGCACTGGAAACCTTTCAATCTGAATTCACTTTTCCTTAACTAGGAGAAATTCTGAGTCAATGTTCCATGAGTCTATTTCCTTAAATATTTTATTTTCTGCTTTTTTTTTTTTTAATTTTTATGTATTTCAGGGAGAGAGAGAGGGGCATGAGCAGGGTGGAGAGGCAGAGGGAGAGGGAGAAGCAGGATCCCCACTGAGCAGGGAACCCAATGCTGACTGGCTCCACCCCAGGATCCTGAGACCATGACCTGAGTGACCTCAAGGCAGATGCTGAATGGACTAAACCACCTAGGTACCCCTCTTTCCTTCCACTCTTACTTTTGTGTGGGTTCTCTTAATTTAGAGATCATAACATTTCTGTTTTATCACCCATACGTTTTTTACTTTCCTTAATATTTCTCTTTGCGGCTTCCCAATGGTCTCTGAAAGATATTAACCCAATATTCTAATGCTTAAATTTATTTTGAGCTCTATGCAGACTATTCTTCAATCCATCCACTAGATTTGTATCAATGCATTATTTCTCAGAGGCTATATTTACAGTTGGCCTTTCTTCATGACTACTTCTTTCTTAGTTTTACACATATGCTCCTTCACATTTTTGACAATATTTTTTAGGCTAATTCTAAATTTTTGCTCTCCTTCTTTATTAACTTTGCTTTGTCTAGGATACTCTACCCAGTTTTTCCTTCTCTATCTAAAATTGTGTAGTGCTCAAAGTTTGATTATTACACTTTGTGAAAAAATATTGTTTCAAATATTCCATCAGGTACCTTGGTTCTTAATTTAGACCTGATGGAGGAAGTGATGACTACTGGGTATTTAGCCTAAAGATACAAACGTAGTGATCCAAAGGGGCACACACACCCAAATGTTTATAGCAGCAATGTCCAAAATAGCCAAACTATGGAAAGAACCTAGATATCCATCAACAGATGAATGGATAAAGAAGATGGGATGGACACACACACACACACACACACACACACACACACACAATGGAATACTATGTAGCCATCAAAAATGAAATCTTTCCATTTGCAATGACATGGATGGAACTAGAGGGTATTATGTTAAGCGAAATAAGTCAACTAGAGAAAGACAACTATATGATCTCTCTGATATGAGGAATTTGAGAGGCAGGAGGGGGGTCATGGAAGGTAGGGAGGCAATAAATGACACGGATGAGACTGGAGAGAGAGACGAACCACAAGACTCTTAATCTCAGGAAACAAACTGAGGGTTGCTAACAGGTAAGGGGAAGGGATCTGATGGCTGGCTTATGGACATTGGGGAAGGTATGTGCCATGGTGAGTGGCTGTGAATTGTGTAAGACTAATGATTCACAGACCTTTACCCTTGAAGCAAATAATACATTTGATGTAAAAAAAAAAAAGAATATTGTGATTACATAATGTATCATTCATGTCAGGACATTTTTGAATGAGAAAGAGTATGTTAACATAATTAAAATCAGGAGACTTTGGTGGCTCAGTTGGTTAAGTGGCTGCTTTCAGCTCAGGTCATGATCTCAGGGTCTTACGATCGAGCCCTCAGTCAGGGTTCCCCGCTCAGCAGGGGGTTTACTTCTCCCTCTCTCTCACTCATTCTCTCTCTCTTTTTCAAATAAGTGCAAAAAATCTTTTAAAAGTAATTAAAATCATGCAATTTTATTAAATAGTTATATAATGATGACATGTTTTATTTTACCATGGATCTGCAAATAGTTGTTTTCACAAACTATTTTCAAAGATAAAGTTCTTTCAAAAATAAAACTGCTTACATTAAATTTTGAAAAATTGGTTCATTTTTATTGCTTAATTGAACATTAATTTAAAAAATACCATAAGAAGAATTGCAGAATCATTATTCTGGATGTATGTGTTTATTATACATATGATATATAATTTTATATATATTTATATATAAGTTACTTATATATAAATCAAATGTCTTTAATAAAACAGAACTGATATATATCTGGGAGTATATTTTTAAAATATGCATTAGTTATTTTTATATTTTTATAAAACTCATGTAATCTTCAAACTTTTATTTTATGTTTAAAAAAATTAAAGATAAGGGGAGGAGTCAAGATAGTGGAGAAGTAGCAGGCTGAGACTATTTCAGGTAGCAGGAGATCAGCTAGATAGCTTATCTAAAGATTGCAAACACCTACAAATCCAACGGGAGATTGAAGAGAAGAACAGCAATTCTAGAAACAGAAAATCAACCACTTTCTGAAAGGTAGGACTGGCGGAGAAGTGAATCCAAAGCGACGGGAAGATAGACCGCAGGGGGAGGGGCCGGCTCCCGGCAAGTGGCTGAGCAACAGAGCACAAAAGCAGGACTTTTAAAAGTCTGTTCCACTGAGGGACATCACTCCAGAGGCTAAACCAGGTGAAGCCCATGTGGGGTCAGCGTGGCCTCAGGTCCCACAGGGTCACAGAAGGATTGGGGGTGTCTGAGTGTCGCAGAGCTTGCAGGTATTAGAACAGGGAAGCCAGCTACAGAGACAGAGCCGAGGAGTGAACTCTCAGCTTGGGGTTATCTTGAACCGGTTGCAGGCTTGGTGAGCTCGGAATGCAGCTGGAGGCCAGGGAGACGGGAGTAAATGGGCGCTGTTCTCTGAGGGCACACTGAGGAGTAGGGCCCCGAGCTCTCAGCTCCTCCAGGCTGGAGACTGGGAGGCCGCCATTTTTATTCCCATCCTCAGGAACTCTACGGAAAGCACTCAGGGAACAAAAGCTCCCGAAAGCAAACCCGAGCAGATTACTCAGCCCGGTCCCTGGTAAGGGCAGTGCAATTCTGCCTGAGGCAAAGACACTTGAGAATCACTACAACAGGCCCCTCCCCCAGAAGATCAACAAGAAATCCAGCCAGGACCAAGTTCACCTACCAAGGAATGCCGTTTCAATACCAAGGAGAGCAGCAGAATTCCAGATGAGGAGAAAGCAAAGCACAGAACTCATGGCTTTCTCCCCATGATTCTTTAGTCTTACAGTTAATTTAATTTTTCTTTCTTTTTCAATTTTTTTCACTCTTCTTCTGCTAAATTTTTTAAACTTTTACCCTTTTTTTAACGTTTTTTAACTAGTTTATCGAATATATATATATATTTTTCTTTTTTATATTTTTTCTTTATTCCTTTTCTTTTTATTTTTAATTGTTTCTTTTTTTTTTTTCTAAACCTCTTTTTATCCCCTTTCTCCCCACAACAATTTGGGATCTCTTCTGATTTGGTTAAACCGTATTTTCTTGGGGTCTTTGCCACCCTTTTAGTATTTTACTTGCTCTTTCATATACTGTTAACTGGACAGAATGACAAGGCAGAAAAATTCACCACAGAAAAAAGAACAAGAGGCAGTACCGAAGGCTAGGGACCTAATCAATACAGACATTGGTAATATGTCAGATCTAGAGTTCAGAATGACGATTCTCAAGGTTCTAGCCGGGCTTGAAAAAGACATGGAAGATATTAGAGAAACGCTCTTGGGAGATATAAAAGCCCTTTCTGGAGAAATAAAAGAACTAAAATCTAAACAAGTTGAAATCAAAAAAGCTATTCATGAGGTGCAATAAAAAATGGAGGCTTTCACTGCTAGGATAAATGAGGCAGAAGAAAGAGTTAGCGATATAGAAAACCAAATGACAGAGAATAAAGAAGCTGTGCAAAAGAGGGACAAACAGCTACTGGGCCACGAGGAGAGAATTCGAGAGATAAGTGACACTATAAGACGAAACAACATTAGGATAATTGGGATTCCAGAAGAAGAAGAAAGAGAGAAGGGAGCAGAAGGTATATTGGAGAGAATTATTGGAGAGAATTTCCCCAATATGGCAAAGGGAACAAGCATCAAAATCCAGGATGTGCAGAGAACCCCCCTCAAAATCAACAAGAATAGGTCCACACCCTGTCACCTAATAGTAAAATTTACAAGTCTTAGTGACAAAGAGAAAATCCTGAAAGCAGCCCGGGAAAAGAAGTCTGTAACATACAATGGTAAAATATTAGATTGGCAGCAGACTTATCTACAGAGACCTGGCAGGCCAGAAAGAGCTGGCATGATATATTCAGAGCACTAAATGAGAAAAACGTGCAGCCAAGAATACTGTATCCAGCTAGGCTATCATTGAAAATAGAAGAAGAAATTAAAAGCTTCCAGGACAAACAAAAACTGAAAGAATTTGCAAACACCAAACCAGCTCTACAGGAAATATTGAAAGGGGTCCTCTAAGCAAAGAGAGAGCCTAAAAGTAGTAGATCAGAAAGGAACAGAGACAATATACAGTAACAGTCACCTTACAGGCAATACAATGGTATTAAATTCATATCTCTCAATAGTTACCCTGAATGTTAATGGGCTAAATGCCCCAATCAAAAGACACAGGATAACATAATGGATAAAAAAACAAAACCCATCTATATGTTGACTACAAGAAACTCATTTTATTTTAAAGATGTTTTTAAATTTATTTGACAGACAGATCACAAGTAGGCAGAGAGGCAGACAGAGAGAGAATGAGGAGGAGGAGGCAGGCTCCCTGCTCCCTGCTGAGCAGAGAGCCCGAAGGGGACTCGATCCCAGGACCCTGAGATCATGACCTGAGCCAAAGGCAGAAGCTTTAAACAGAAGATCCACCCAGGCGCCCCAAGAAACTCATTTTAAACCCAAAGACACCTCCAGATTTAAAGTGAGGGGGTGGAAAAAAATTTACCATGCTAATGGGCATCAGAAGAAAGCAGGAGTGGCAATCCTTATATCAGATCAATTAGATTTTAAGCCAAAGACTATAATAAGAGATGAGGAAGGACACTATATCATACTCAAAGGATCTGTCCAACAAGAAGATCTAACAATGTTAAATATCTATGCCCCTAACATGGGAACAGCCAACTATATAAACCAATTAATAACAAAATAAAAAAGAAAAAACACATCAACAATAATACAATAATAGTAGGGGACTTTAACACTCCCCTCACTGAAATGGACAGATCATCCAACCAAAAGATCAACAAGGAAATAAAGTCCTTAAATGACACACTGGACCAGATGGACATCAGATATATTCAGAACATTTCACCCCAAAGCAACAGAATACACATTCTTCTCTAGTGCACATGGAACGTTCTCCAGAATAGATCACATACTCGGTCTTAAATCAGGTCTCAACCAGTATCAAAAGATTGGGATCATTCCCTGCATATTTTCAGACCACAATGCTCTGAAGCTACAACTCAATCACAAGAGGAAATTTGGTAAGAACCCAAATACATGGAGACTAAACAGCATCCTTCTAAAGAATGAATGGGTCAACCAGGAAATTAAAGAAGAATTGAAAAAATTAATGGAAACAAATGATAATGAAAACACAACGGTTCAAAATCTGTGGGACACAATAAATGCAGTCCTGAGAGGAAAATATATAGTGGTACAAGCCTTTCTCAAGAAACAAGAAAGGTCTCAGGTACACAACATAAACCTATACCTAAAGGATCTGGAGAAAAAACAAGAAAGAAACCCTAAACCCAGCAGGAGAACAGAAATAATAAAGATCAGAGCAGAAATCAATGAAATAGAAACCAAAAAAACAGTTGAACAAATCAACGAAACTAGGAGCTGGTTCTTTTAAAGAATTAATAAGATTGATGAACCCCTGGCCAGACTTATCAAAAAGAAAAGAGAAAGGATCCAAATAAATAAAATCATGAATGAAAGAGGAGAGGTCACAACTAACACCAAAGAAATACAGACAATTATAAGAAAATACTATGAGCAACTCTATGCCAACAAATTTGACAATCTTGAAGAAATGGATGCATTCCTAGAGACATATAAACTATCACAACTGAACCAGGAAGAAATAGAAAGCCTGAACAGACCCATAACCAGTAAGGAGATTGAAACAATCATCAAAAATCTCCCAACAAACAAAAGCCCAGGGCCAGATGGCTTCCCAAGGGAATACTTTTAAAGAAGTATTTAAAGAAGAACTAATTCCTATTCTCCTGAAACTGTTCCAAAAAATAGAAATGGAAGGAAAACTTCCAAACTCATTTTATAAGGCCAGCATCACCTTGATCCCGAAACCAGACAAGGATCCCATCAAAAAAGAGAACTACAGACTAATATCCTTGATGAACACAGATGCGAAAATTCTCACCAAAATACTAGCCAATAAGATTCAACAGTACATTAAAAGGATTATTCACTATGACCAAGTGGGATTTATTCCAGGGCTGCAAGGTTGGTTCAACATCCGCAAATCAATCAATGTGATACAACACATTAATAAAGAAAGAACAAGAACCGTATGATACTCTCAATAGATGCTGAAAAAGCATTTGACAAAGGACAGCATCCCTTCCTGATCAAAACTCTTCAAAGTGTAGGGACAGAGGGCACATACCTCAATATTATCAAAGCCATCTATGAAAAACCCACCGCAAATATCATTCTCAATGGAGAAAAACTGAAAGCTTTTCCGCTAAGGTCAGGAACATGGCAGGGATGTCCGTTATCACCACTGCTATTCAACATAATACTGGAAGTCCTAGCCTCAGCAATCATACAACAAAAGGAAATTAAAGGCATCCAAATTGGCAAAGAAGTCAAACTATCACTCTTCACAGATGATATGATACTATATGTGGAAAACCCAAAAGACTCCACTCCAAAACTGCTAGAACTTGTACAGGAATTCAGTAAAGTGTCAGGATATAAAATCAATGCACAGAAATCAGTTGCATTTCTCTACACCAACAACAAGACAGAAGAAAGAGAAATTAAGGAGTCCATCCCATTTACAATTGCACCCAAAACTATAAGATACCTAGGAATAAACCTAACCAAAGAGACTAAGAATCTATACTCAGAAAACGATAAAGTACTCATGAAAGAAATTGAGGAAGACACAAATGGAAAAATGTTCCATGTTCCTGGACTGGAAGAATAAATATTGTGAAAATGTCTATGCTACCTAAAGCAATCTACACATTTAATGCAATTCCTATCAAAATACCATCCATTTTTTTCAAAGAAATGGAACAAATAATCCTAAAATTTATATGGAACCAGAAAAGATCTCGAATAGCCAAAGGAATATTGAAAAAGAAAGCCAAAGTTTGTGCATTACAATTCCAGACTTCAAGCTCTATTACAAAGCTGTCATCATCAAGACAGCATGGTACTGGCACAAAAGCAGACACATAGATCAATGCAACAGAATAGAGAGCCCAGAAATAGACCCTCAACTCTATGGTCAACTCATCTTCGACAAAGCAGGAAAGAATGTCCAATGGAAAAAAGACAGCCTCTTCAATAAATGGTGTTGGGAAAATTGGACAGCCACATGCAGAAAAATGAAATTGGATCATTTCCTTACACCACACATGAAAATAGACTCAAAATGGATGAAGGACCTCAATGTGAGAAAGGAATCCATCAAAATCCTTGAGGAGAACACAGGCAGCAACCTCTTCGACCTCAGCCGCAGCTACATCTTCCTAGGAACATCACCAAAGGCAAGGGAAGCAAGGGCAAAAATGAACTTTTGGGATTTTATCAAGATCAAAAGCTTTTGCACAGTAATGGAAACAGTTAACAAAACCAAAAGACAACTGACAGAATGGGAGAAGATATTTGCAAATGACATATCAGATAAAGGGCTAGTGTCCAAAATCTATAAAGAACTTGGCAAACTCAACACCCAAAGAACAAATAATCCAATCAAGAAATGGGCAGAGGACATGAACAGACATTTCTGAAAAGAAGACATCCAGATGGCCAACAGACACATGAAAAAGTGCTCCATATCACTCGGCATCAGGGAAATACAAATCAAAACCACAGTGAGATATCACCTCACACCAGTCAGAATGGCTAAAATTAACAAGTCAGGAAATGACAGATGCTGGCGAGGATGCAGAGAAAGGGGAACCCTCCTACACTGTTGGTGGGAATGCAAGCTGGTGCAACCACTCTGGAAAACAGCATGGAGGTTCCTCAAAATGTTGAAAATAGAACTACCCTATGACCCAGCAATTGCACTACTGGGTATTTACCCTAAAGATACAAACGTGGTGATCCGAAGGGGCACGTCCACCCGAATGTTTATAGCAGCAATGTCTACAATAGCCAAACTATGGAAAGAACCTAGATGTCCATCAACAGACGAATGGATAAAGAAGAAGTGGTATATATACACAATGGAATACTATGCAGCCATCAAAAGAAATGAAATCTTGCCATTTGCGACGACGTGGATGGAACTAGAGGGTATCATGCTTAGCGAAATAAGTCAATCGGAGAAAGACAACTATCATATGATCTCCCTGATATGAGGGAGAGGAGATGCAACATGGGGGGTTAAGGGGGTAGGAGAAGAGTAAATGAAACAAGAGGGATTGGGAGGGAGACAAACCATAAGTGACTCTTAATCTCACAAAACAAACTGAGGGTTGATGGGGGGAGGGGGGTTGGGAGAAGGGGGGTGGGATTATGGACATTGGGGAGGGTATGTGCTATGGTGAGTGCTGTGAAGTGTGTAAACCTGGCAATTCACAGACCTGTACCCCTGGGGATAAAAATATATTATATGTTTATAAAAAATAATAAAAAAAATTAAAGATATTTGCCTTCAGTTGATCTTTTTTCTGCTGGTCATAATAGCTTTTATTACAATATTATTGATTATATTCCCTATGATATCCTTTTCATATGGCTGCCTATTCAGAGACTGCATATTCAAAGTCTCTCAACAGATTTTTTTTTTCATATGACTGCCTATTCAGGTCATAATATTGTTAATTGAGTAAAGTATCCCAACAGATGTTGAAACACCCAAAAATCTCAGAGGAAATAATATTAAATGGAGAAGGTCAGTGGTGGGGTGGAGTAACTGGATAATTAGTATTAAGGTAAGCATGGGATGTGATGAGCACTGGGTGTTATATGCAATTGATAAATTATTGACCACAATGAAAGAAAAATTAAAAAGATATTAAATGGAGAAGATTCTCAATTCCAATTTTTTATTAAAATATATAAATTCTTTGTCTCACCATTTTTATCTCCATTTTGAGTATATTTTTTCAACAATTATTTTTATGAGTCAAAATTTATAAAATATGTTTTTAAAGTCTATTATTATTTGGAATGTTTTAGCAAATATAGATGCTGGAAATCAGAATTCCATTCAAATGCATTCCATTTACCAGTATAGAATATAAACTTAATTAATGGATACAAGAAATCCATCAAGAGATTCTTCCCACAACATGACGTATTCCAAATCACAATAATAAAATTTCAAACTTGTACTTGTAAACTGTTCAACCTCTCATAGATTAATTTGTTCATCTTTTTTCTTATTTTTTAAAGGAATACATTTTTTTCTTAAAGATTTTATTTATTTATTTGCTAGAGAGTGAGCGGAGGAGAGCACAAGTGGGAGAGGCAGGCAGATGGAGAAGCAGACTCCATGCTGAGCAAGAATCTGATGGGGGACTAGATTCCTAGGACCCTGAGAACATGACCTGAGCTGAAGGCAGACACATAACTGACTAAGCCACCCAGGTATCCCTAAAGGGATATTTTAATATCTTTCTTTTTGAAGGCTTTCTTTCCAATAATTACAATGCAAAACCACTTCCAAAATTTAATTGACAATAACTAGCAAAGACGAGTGGCATCTACTGCTATGGCACGGGCATTTTTTGTATTAATAACAGCTTTGTCACCATATTTTTGTAGTTTATTCACTGTGCATATATAGAAATGTTTGCAAATTTCAACAACCTTCTTATATTTATATTTAGATTGCTAGAGTACTGCAGTTTGCATGACAAAATTATGAGTTTTGTGTGAATCACTGCCAATTTCAAGTACATTTGTATTCCAATGCTTTCCTAATTCAGCAAAAGTAATGTTTGCGCCATGATGCTGTGTTCTCAGGAAATTAATATTCTTATCACTGCAAATAAAAATTTAATTTTCAATGGTGAATCCCTAACTCAACTTAATATACCATTCAAATTTTCAAAGATTTGATTTAGTAGCTTGGATTAAAACATCAAACAATTACTGGAAATAACTGTTTTTCTCTAGTTGAAGCATCATATGATAATATTAAATTGGTTTTTTTTTTTAAAGATTTTACCCATTTATTTGACAGAGAGAGAGAGAGAGAGATCACAAGTAGTTAGAGAGACAGGCAGAGAGAGAGGGAGAAGCAGGCTCCCCGCTGAGCAGAGAGCCCGATTAGGGGCTCAATCCCAAGACCCTGAGATCATGACCTTAGCTGAAGGCAGAGGCTAAACCCACTGAGCCAGCCAGACACCCCAAAATTGGTATATTTTAAATGTTTAAAAATCTTCTTTTGCTAATAAAGAGAACTCATTGCCTACTATCCCATCAATTTTTACAAGTGCATAAAAAACTTGGAATAAAATATGAGTGGAATTTAGAACAGCCTATTGTTTTAAGTGAAGCCATGCTTTACTGAGTGATATATAAATGCAGATGTTTCACCTTCTATCAAGGAATCAATGGAACAACTAAAGTTTGAAGTAAGTGCTGATGTTTTTTCAGCAGGTTTTTTTTGGTTTGTTTTTGGTTTTGCATGTGGCTATTGACTTAATCCTGATGATAGATATTAAATATCAACAAATATTTTTGCAAGTTACATATTCACCCTCAACTTCCTTTAGAACTGCAAATGTAGTACATAAATTGCTCTTAGGCTGGCAGTTTTGCTTTTTGAGCTCATTACTGTGAAAACGCTGCTTCCACTGGAATTGATCTGTTGGACTCAGAGAATGAACACTAGATGACTATAAATGGGAGATCAAAGGGACACATTCTAAATAAACTATGACTTCTTAGAGGAAATCCAGTCCCCGTGTGATCTTCATAATTTTTATTTTGAACACGTAAGAGAGAGGGAAATGATTAACCAATCTAATATTCTCAAAGGTTGTTTTGCTGGTGTCCTAACTTTTTAAACATGTCTTCAAAAAATAAAGCAAGAAAAAAAAGAAAATGAAAATCTTCCAAGAAATATGCCCAGGAACTACTGCAAAGTCTCAAAGTAAAAAACAGAAGAGAGAAAAACCCTTTATTAGTACTCTGGAATCTGAAAAGACATGTCAAAATGCCTTCATTCTGCAAGTTAGATATCTGTGTTTTCTTATGAAACGGTGCTCACTTTGAACTGCCTAGTAAGTGCTGGGGCCAGGGCCTCATGTAATTCCTACTTCTGTAACTATAACCAACCATGTTTTAAAAATAATGGTTGAGGGGTGCCAAATGAACTGGGGGATTTCAGCTGGTTGAGCATCCAATTCTTGATTTCAGCTCAGGCCATGATCTCAGAGCTGTGAGATTGAGCCCTGAGATTGAACCTGCTTCAGGTTCTCTCTCTCCGTCTCTCCCTCCTCTCTCCCACTCTCTTAAAAAATGATACTTATTTGTGGAGCATAACAAATAGCACGGAGGACATGGGGAGTTAGGAGAAGGGAGTTGGGGGAAATTGGAAGGGGAGGTGAACAATGAGAGACTATGGACTCTGAAAAACAATCTGAAGGGTTTGAAGAGGTGGGGGGGTGGGAAGTTGGGGGAACCAGGTGGTGGGTATTAGAGAGGGCACGGACTGCATGGAGCACTGGGTGTGGTACAAAAACAATGAATACTGTTATGCTGAAAATAAATTAAAAAATGATTTAGAAAAAAGTAATAAACAATAAAGATGTGAAAAAAAAATGATAGTTGAAATTAGAAATGGTTGAATTACCCTTTAATTTCCATAATGTCCCTCTATCTTTCTTTAGTATCTTATCCCTGAATTGTGATTATGGAGACTTTGCACTACAAAAACCTCCCTATAGCATCCCCAATCTCATAAATTTCCACTGATAATCAAAAGAAACATAAAAAATGTAGAAGACAGCAAATGCTTAACTTGGATCCTACATATAGCCCATACCAGCCTTCTCTTTATTAAAATTAAATCATATTGCCACTATATTTTATAAAAGTATGTAATTATTTTAGAAATAAGATGTTTACTTTTTAATGAATGTTGCATTTAGAAAGAAATCATTAAAAATAGTCTAGTCCATGTTAAGCAGGTTTGAGTCATTTTTCATTGAACTGAATACTAATTCCTTAGTCAAGCTTAATAAATCTTTCAAATATAAATTTTTCATATCTTTCAAATATTTTTCAAATCTTTCAAATAAATCTTTCAAAGATGAATTTTTATTGATCAGAACTATATATAAAGATAGCCTTAGTAAGGCATTCATAATAATAAAATTTATAGCCTCCCATTAGTTAAAATACATCCAATATAGAAATTAAAGATAGAGGAAATAAACCAATTTTGGGGGGGGTTCAGAAAATTAAAAAAAAAAACTAGCATAATACCTCAAAACTCAGGAATGATTTTAATTTTTAACCTGAGTTATTTGGATAAATACCTGTTTTCACCTCTGCATAAGTTATAGAACTCCTAATGTCCAAAATATATATTTTAAGCAATAACATACTAATCTTTATAATACTATCATTAAAGACCCACATAATTTCCTCAGGCAAGATATGGAAGAATACAGAGAGTTGAGAATGGCTCACACATATGCAACAAAATTCATTTGACAGAGAGAGAAATCAAGACAACTAACTTTCAACCTTTGAAATACTTCTTACACTCTAATTCACATATTCATTTATTGATTTATTGTTTAAAAATGAACAAAACCAGGGGCGCCTGGGTGGCTCAGTGGGTTAAGCCGCTGCCTTCGGCTCAGGTCATGATCTCAGGGTCCTGGGATCGAGTCCCGCATCGGGCTCTCTGCTCGGCGAGAAGCCTGCTTCCCTCTCTCTCTCTCTGCCTTCCTCTCCGTCTACTTGTGATCTCTCTCTGTCAAATAAATAAATAAAATCTTAAAAAAAAAATGAACAAAACCATTCTAATTGTAGAATGTTGTACCTCAAGGAAGGGGCAGCCAGAACTATTTTGACATTAACACAAATTTCAAACAAGATTGAAACTAGGGTACCTGGTTAAGCCTCCAACTCTTGAGTTCGGTTCAGGTCATGATCTCAGGGTTGTGAGATCAAGGTCTGAGTCAGGCTCTGCTCTGGGCGTGGAGCCTGCTTAAGAGTCTTTCTCTCCCTCTGCCCCTCCCCCACAGTCTCTGCACTCCTCTAAAAAAAAAAAAAAAAAAGGATTGAAACTGAAGCAAACAAATATGACTAAGCTTCATATACAAAAATCATTTGACTAGTGAGGTAATAGCTAAATTATATGCAATTAACAGTTTTTAGCATACCCTTATTGAAGTATATGTTCCAAATTATCTTCTACCTTTCAGTGTCCAATCAGTATATAAAATAAATGGATAGATGTACAGAGTTTAAGTATCTTTTAATGCTTATAGCATCCATGAAGGTGCTGTTTACACCCTATCAAGCATTCTACATAAACAGGGTTTGTTCATTTTTAGCAAAGGCAATACTATTAGAAGTGGAAGTGTTAAAAAAAAAAAGTGGAAGTGTTATTGGGGAATGATGATTATCAGCCTTCCCCTAGAAGAGTGCATGTTTTGTTTTTCCAATTGAGTTTATGAATTTGGAAATGTGCATGTATACTCTGTATCTTGTTGGTCCTTATGCCCGCTGACCTATGTGTAAGAGTTCCTTATGAAGTTAGAAGTGAAATGCACGGCAATGGCAAAGAGCCAAACTTGCCAGCCCACGGGGAGATCAAACCTGGGATCTGGGCCTCATTAGCACCATGCTCAAAGCAAGTGGGTTAATCATTCACAGACTAATTGGGCTCAGAACATATTAGTTAACTTGTTTTTAAGTTTCTCCTAGCTTAATATCATATACAGATAAGCAATTAATAAATGCTTTCCTATTACAAAGTGTTTAAATGCAATATTTAATATTAAATATTTATAATTTGTATTGTTCTCAAACTTGTGTTTTTAATTTTCCACATGTTAATAATGTAAAAATTATTTTAGATATTTAAGTATAGATATTTTCATTGCTTGCAAACTCCTTGACACAAATAGTTTAAAGACGTTTACTATTAGTTTTATAAACAGAAGTAGGGATAAATGACCATTACTATGAAAAATTGACAAAACAATGTCCCCCACACCCTGCTATATGATTCCCCATTGAAAGTATTTTTAGGACACACACAGTCCCAACATCCGACACTGTCACCGGGAAAATAACAACCCTACACTATCACTAGGTAGAGCATCTAATTTTCTGATGAGGAAAACTAACACAATTTAGCAAAGAAGGAAGTTCACTTGGGGGAAGAAAATTACTTTATGTGTTTAAGTATGTATGTATGTATGTATGTTTTAGGAATATTATAAGAAAATCCATGAGGTGAGAAATGAAAAACCGTAAAAGGAAAGAATTGCAATAAGGCTCACAATTTTTAATAAATGTACAGGATTTCTTGGTAGGCAGAGGAATCTAGCAAGTAGGGAGGATTATAAAGTGAGGAATGGAAAAATAATCTGAGGACTTTTTAACAGTGGGATAATATAATAGGAAATTTTAAACCAATGGTTTTCAGGTGTAATAATGCGAGTTCCAATGAACTGAGGTCCTACAAAGAAAATGCTCTAGCCCAGGACACTGGAACCTCAGCCAACAATGCGTAGGTCTAGGGACTACTCAAAGTTTCATCCTGGTAGCATGGCAGCAGAGCCATCCACTAACCAGCAGCTCTGATTTCTGTTACTTTACTTCCTGTTTCTGGTTTTTGGATCTCAAGATTACCCATAGATCCATAGATTCTAGAAACTAATAGCGACCTAATAAATTCATTTTTTGCTTTGGTTTTTTTGACTAATACAGCTTTGGCAAAAGTAAATGAAAAGCCATGAAAGAGTATAGAAAGCAGTCATGGTGCAAAAGCAGAAAATTGGACATGACTATTGAAAAGTGAGCCTTTGGGAACTCGTAGATACCTCGAGAGGACCAGTGTTGACACATCACCTGGTGTGGTGAAGCTCTGGTAAGGTCCTGCTGGTTATCTGTGGCCAGAACCACTGTGGTTAGCTATGCCACACTGTGATTGTTCATGGCCTGTACCCTGCCACTTCTTAAGTCCTTTACATATCACTGCTGAATAGGATGTTAGATTTCCTTGGTGTATGGGATAGAGTTATCCGAAATGACAGTGTCTTGAGCTACTATATAGATTTTACCTGCATAAGGTAAGCAATTGGACTTATTTCATTCCATTCATCTAAGGAGAAAAGATTCTATACATTTATATTTAAAATGAAAATAATGCAACAGTACAGAGGAACACAGCCTCTTGTCAGTGACCACTAAATAATTACAGTTCATATCTTCATATCTTCAAATATGCATGGGTGTGTTTACATCAACTTAATGACCTCTTAAGAGCTTTATACACCTTTATTACTGTTTCTTGTATATTTGCTTTGAGTCCAACAGTAGAAACAGAAAACTTTGGACAATAGTAACTATCCTCAAACATTCTACCCAAATTCTTGAAGAGATGAATGTCCTTATATTACTAAAAACAATCATATATGATTCTTCGTAGCAACAATAAGAATGCTGGGCTGGCAGTGGCTGGGAAGAGGCTTCACATATGTGAAACCATGAATTCCTCTATTTACTCCCCATATTCCTAAAGGGGTCATTCCAGGTGGAAAGCTGCATCTAAAACCGGAGTCAACTGTGTGTGTCTTCACTCACCTACTGACTGGTTTATGAGTTCCTCGAGGCACTCTTTTTCCTTGGTACAATTGTTTGATTGACAGCTGCAGAAAATAGTATGATTTTTGCCATATGCTTGTCTGCAAACATTGCATTCTTCTCATTGCAAACAGTTCTGTAAAATGAAAACAGTTTCTTTCATTCAGAGCTGTTTTTGTGTGCAGAGATCGAGTAATACCCTTTTTAAAACCCTTCCTCAGTTTGAGACCACTTTTTGCTAGTGAAGCATTTTTTTTTTCTTCTTCCTCTTGAACTGGAAGTTTTGTTCTCTGATGATACTTGTTGGTGCCCAAAACCTAAAGAAAATCACAGGGAATAAAATAAAGCCCTCTTCCTTTGATGTCTATCCAAGAGCATGAAAAAACTATCACTTCTTTCACCTACAATTCCTTTAATTTAGTCCCTCGACTGCTAAGAGATGACAATTAAAGCATTCAGGGTCTAAAATAGAACCAAAAGAATAATAAAAAAAAACAAAAGAAGCATTTAGAGAAATCATTTTTAAGATTTCACCATGGTAACAAAAATAAGATTAAGTTTGTGTCTCAAAAAGAGTAGTGCAATAAAGCACAGATATAATTGTCTTGATAATTCAGGCTTAAATACTTTAGCCTATCATATATTTTAGGTTTTCCTGATAATTCCTTATTATAGTTTTAATTTTGTGTCATAAAATTTGAAATATAGTAAGTTCTAACTTGCGTCAGTATATACATTCCATTTCTCCTGGAAAGACAGAATGTTCTTAATTCTCTCAAGTTTAGGTCATCTTAATTTAAATAATAATCTGGGGTGCATGGGTGGCTTAGTTGGTTGAGCATCACACTCTTGGTTTTGGTTCATGTCATGATCTCAGGGTCTTAAGATCAAGCCCTGGGTCGGGCTCCCTCTCAGTGCAGAGTCTGCTTGAGTTTCTCTCTCTGCTTCTGCCCCTCCCCCCATTCGGGTGCATGCCCTCATAAATAAATTTTAAAAATAAATAAAAATAAATAGATAGATAAAAATAATAAAAATGTCATTATAATAATGTATGCTTGTCTAGGTGGAGAAAGATTATGTAATCTGTAATGCCAGAAATGAAGTGTGTCAAATGATAACACCACTCCCTATATATGCCATTTCTCATGTTTCTTTTGCAAAAAGCCATTTTGCTTATGAATGAAAATAGTATTTGCAGAATATTATTATGGTAATTTGTGGCTCTCTTCTTGATCATCAGAGCATTTAAATACAATGTTTTTTGAAACATTTTAGAGGAATTATGTTAAATTTATAAAGTATAGAGAAATATATTAATCTGTTGTGTGGAATTATAAAACATGTGTTCCTTGGTAGCCTCACCACCACTGTGTTCTATTTCTATACTTTTTGCACCTCAGATTCTAGAATTTTTGAACAGGAAATCTTTCTTTTTTTCCATCCAAAATGGTTATTATAAAGGACAAGTAAACCAATGGAAGTAAAATTTTGACTAAGACATATTTTTCATACATGGTGCTATATTTAGTTTTTTTACTATCTTTTTTATTATTAAAATATAGATGTTATTGAGCACAAATGGATGTTAAGATTAATATTAAATAATGTGTATCTGTGAACATTTTCCTTGACCTCATTGTAGAATGTTTGGGGAGTGCTATAACTACCCTAGCACCTATCTCAATGTTTCTTGAATTGTGATCCTTAAAACACCCCTATCTGACATACACGGGCTTTCTTATACATTGACATACATTATTATACTTTAGTTTATGGATAACTAAACTAGAGCAAGGTCTAGAGCTCTACTCTAGACTCAAAACAATGTGCTAAACATAGAAGGTGTATTTTTAGAAAACTCTTTAAAATCTTGGAAAATGAAAAAAGTTTGTGAACATCTATCCTTAAATCCTATACCACTTAACAAGTCCTTTTTTAAAAATACTTTTCACTTAATAACAACCAGAAATGGAATGGTAAAAAGTGGCTTTAAAGCAATGTCTAAAGTGGCCTTTCATATGGTCCAAAAAGATTTTATTTTGTTACACATACATAAATTATTCACGTTTTTGTTAATAAATAAATCAAAACATTTTTATGAACTAAAACTTTTAATATTAAACCTGACTGAATATACATTATAAAATATGTATTATAAGGAAAATTACTCTTTTGGTATAATAACACTTGATGCATAAGCATATTTATAATAATCTTAATTTACAGTAATCTTAATTTACAATAATCTTGTTTATTTTGGCCTTTGAAAATTTAAAAAATTAGTTTGTTGTTGTTGTTTATGAGTCAATGATGAATAGAGTAAGTCTGCTATATAATATTCCTGCTTTGATTTGAATAAAGCACATGCTGTTGAGTTCCTAGTTGTAGTTAAGACAGAGCAATCATATGCCAGCATATCTTTACTACTGATTTCAACTAAACACTCTGAACAAAAGAATATGTAAAGCAACTGTCACAAGACACGGAAAGTAATTCCAATAGAACTTCTCATAGGAAAATCAAAACTCAAAGAATGAGAATGGTGTCCTCTGTAAATCTGCTAGTCGACAAAACAATCAAAATGCTGACAATATTTCAAAATCTACTTTTTCAAAACTCTAGGTATTAAATGAGTTTTGAAAAACAACAACAGAGGAGCATTTACTCAAGAAAAACTGCTGACCCTCAGGGTAGTGGAATTTGCAGCTTTTTTTTTTTTTTTTAGGATTTATTTATTTTAAATAGAGAGAGAACACCTGTGCTTGCGCATGGGGCAGGGAGGAGCTGAGGGAGAGGAAGAGAGGAAATCCTCAAGCAGACTCCTTGCCAAATGCAGAGCCTGATGCAGGACTCTATTCCGGGTTTGATCCCAGGATCCTGAGATCATGACCTGAGCTGAAATCAAGAGTCAGCCACTTAACCAAATGAACCACCCAGGCGCTTTGAATTTGTAACTTTGTAGCTTAGCTTATTCCTATTCCTCTTTCTCCAGCTTCACAGTAGTCTTCAAAGCCAGCAGTCTCATCACTATGGCAGCTGTTAACATAGGATGGCCACCACCAGAGGGGAAAGAATGAGACTGAAGACTTTAAAAATATTCATCCTCAGAACAGTGTGTCACCATTTAGTAGGCCTTTCAGGTCTCTGGAAAAGGTGATCTTGCTGAAGAGGAGAAACCCTATCCCAAGCATTTGTTCCCCCAAATCAGCAGCACTTGTCCAATGCAGCGTTTTTTTAAAGTTGAGTACTCTCAACTTTCAAATATCTCAACTTTTCAACTCTCTCAACTTTCATGTACTCTCAAAAGTATATGGCCAAACTGTAGAAAGCTCTCTGGAATGAGATATCCATAGAGAACTTTGAAAGCTTGGATGTATACCTGGAAAACTAGAAAGTCACGTGCATGTGCAGGACTGTGGGTATGTCCACAAAATGCCTAAGATGATTCCCATCTCCCATCCCTGGGTGACCCTGAGGCCCTGAAGAAGTGAGAAGTTAAGGCTAAACTGGAGTTGTAAACTTCCTGAGCACTGAGCTTTATATCCAGCACACACCCCACAAGCCCTCAGGGAAGTCTGGAAGACTTACAGTTTCAAGGCATTTGAGGAAATCTCTGTATACTTATTACCTGACCAGGGTAAACCATGTAGATACTACAGTGGCTGCTCAGTCATTTGTACATGCACCATATGGGAGATTACCTCTATAACAGAAGTCATCCAACGGGAGAGTAAGTACTATAAAATTTTACCTAACTTGAGTTGTAATGATCAGTGACACTATGTTGGACCCCAAAGGCATTAGATCAATCTTATCTTACTGACTAGGGTTGTTATGAGAAAATTGTCTTAGTCTTCCCCCTTATGGTTCCAGGCAGAGGCTGTGCCATCACGAGTACATCCTGCTGTATTTGAATAATGCTTCAGACCAAGCGAAAGTGCATACAGAAACTTAAGAAAAAAAGCCTGACCATTTATTTAACTCGTTGGGTCCAGGACCTTGGAGGGCATAGTTGAGGTCATTACTATAGGTGAGCTTCATGGTGCTCTTTGGATTCCTGTTGATACAAATATTAATTAAAAGCTATATGAGAGAAATTGAACAAATTTCATCCCAGACACTGTGAGTAAAATTAATCAGAGTGGTTGATAGGGGTGTTCTTGTGAGAAAATGCAGCTGAAGTCAAGAAAATATGGAAATCATGGATGAATTTTGGTGCTAAATGATTCTTCATGGGTCTCTCATGTTCTGTATATCACACAAGAAGAAACGCTACTTTTAATCCAGATTATCATTTCAAAGATGTTTTATAACAAATGGCTTTACGGCTTTACAAGATGGAGCTAGTGTCTCCTGCTAGAGCAAATAGAAAGTTTATATACTCCTCAGTATAATAAGGATAATGTACCAGTTTGAAATGAAGGATAGATAGATTCAACCCCAACATAGAAGATGTGGGTTTCTCAGCTAAGATTAGCTGTGTCATCTGCCTGGGCCCCTCTCCATCACAGAGAACCAACAATATAATTCTCATGGAACTTGCTGGACCATAAGTGATAAAAATGCCTTGTTTCTGACTCAGAAATCTATCTTCTATCAGCATCCATGAAATATATCTAGTAATTTTTTAGCTTGCAAGTGAAGTAGAATATGACTTTTTTTTTTAAAGATTTTTATTTATTTATTTGACAGAGAGAAATCACAAGTAGGCAGAAAGACAGGCGGAGAGAGAGGAAGGGAAGCAGGCTCCCTGCTGAGCAGAGAGCCCAATGCGGGGCTCGATCCCAGGACCCTGAGATCATGACCTGAGCCGAAGGCAGCGGCTTAACCCACTGAGCCACCCAGGCGCCCTGTAGAATATGACTTTTGAAGGTTCTTGGCAAACAAATGAAACCTAGAAATTAGTAAATTATTTTGATCAAATATTTAACACATTTTCAAGAAAGATATGTATTCATAATAAATTCAAACTGAAGTCATCTAATTGACACAAAACAAAAAGCCAAGGAAACTTTTCATTTGCTAATAAGAAAATGCCTGTGGCAAAATGTGAGTGTTATTGAAAATAAAGTGTCTGGGTTCTTGTGGAACCTAACTTTCTAATAATTAATATTAAACTGCATTTTCAGCAAACAAATTTACAAACATTATTTATCTGATCTAAAAATGTAAAAGTAATATGTATTTACTTTATGAAAAATAAACTTTCATCTAAAGTTTCAAAATAGGGGCACCTGAGTGGCTCAGTCAGTTAAACATCTGACTCTTGATTTCGGCTCAGGTAGTGATTTCAGGATTGTGAGATCAAACCCCACGCAGATCCTCACTGGGCATGGAGCCTATATAAGACTTTTTCTCCCTCTCCCTCTACCCCTTCTTCACCTCTCTAAAATAAGTAATAAGTCTTTAAAAAAATAAAGTTTCAAAATAAAAATACAAAAATTAATAGATGGGTAAAATCTACAAAGGAGATAATCAATATTGTTACACAATATAAATTGTATTCTAATTCTCTTGAACAAAAGCAGTTTACCAAAGCTTTACTTTTTTTTTTTTTTTTCTTTTAAAAAAGATGCTAGGGCACTTTGGTTCACAGCAAAATTGAGAGGAATGTAGGGAGATTTTCTTTATGCCCTTTATCCCCACATACACACAGCATCCCTCATTATCAACATTCTCTCATGCACTGGTACATTTGTACCAATGATAAACTCACACTGACACATCATAACCACCATAGTCCCTAGCTTTACTTTTGCTGTTGTAGATACTCTGGGTTTGGACAAATGTATAATGGCATGTGTCCACCATTATTTGAATTCCTCTAGGTAAATACTAAGAGGTGTGATTGCTGGGTCATATGGTTAAGGTACATTTAGTTTTATAAGAAACTGTCAAACTGCCTTCCCAACTATTTTTCATTGGCATCAAAAAATTAGGTTTCCTCTCACTCTACATCTTTTCCAGCATTTGCTGTTGTCAGAGTTCTAGATCTTATCTATTCTAATAGGTGTAGTACTATAAAATCTTACTTTTTAAAAACCTTGATGTTTTTCATTCCTAATTGGTACTTTCATTTGGCAGCAAGGAATTAGAATGACTGTCCCCATACTTCTTAAATATTTTGCACTGTCAAATTTTTTTTAATATTTTCCATTTTAATCAACAAAGTAATAGTCCTAATTTTATAACTTTGTTATTGTTAAATACAGTATACATTTTAAAAATGCACCAAGGAAAATGTAACTGTATAACCACAACCAAGGTCAACAACACACAGGATATTGCCTGAACCCAATATGCCTTCTTACTATTCTGTTCCAGTCTCCTTTATTTTTTTCTCCTCCATATGATAATAATTACTTTCTTACTTTTCTTTATGTGTTTGTCAACTAATTATATATCCAGAAGCATTATAGTTTACTAGGGTCCTTTAAAAATATTATATAAATAAAATCATAAAGTGTGCATTCTCCTGGTTACTTTACAGTTTTATTGAGGTATAACTGATAAATAAATTATAAGATATTTAACATGTCCAACATGAATATTTGATAGATATATCAAAGCATTCTTAGCATGAGGTTCATTCCTGTTTTAGTTCTGAGTTAGTTTCAACTAATCAATTATTCTCCTCATTATTGTCATATTTTTCTGGTTCCTTTCATGCCTTATAATTTTGTACTGAGTGCCAAACACTGTGATTTTACCTTGGATGTTCGATATGTCCTTAAATACTTTTGCAGTTTGTTCTGGGACAAACTGTTTGGAAACAGTTTGCTCATTTTAGGGCTTCCCTTTTTAGTTTTGTTAGATGGGAATGTAACACCTGATTTTTTTCCTACCAAAGTACTATTAGAAGATTCTGAACTTGATGCAATTTGAATGTTCTCTCCTGTGGCTGCTTGGGACTTATAAATGACACTAGATGAGTCCAGGGAGTTGTTGTATCTGATCCTCACAAGTGGTCTTTTTGCCAGGCTCAGGTAGGTTTCTTATATGTATGTGCACCTCAGAAATCAATGGAAAAATTCAGAAGAGGAACTTCTTGAGGTCTCTGGAGTTTGGTCAATGTGTAGCTCTCTGTTGTTTAGCATTCTTCCTTATGAATTCCAACCTCCTTGGCCTCCCAGATGCCTAGCTCTGTGTTCCCAATGCAAGGAAACCACTTGCTTCTTCCTAGGCTCACCTCCCCTTCGCTGTAGCTTTGATATACATCTCATATGTA
Source organism: Lutra lutra (assembly GCF_902655055.1). Taxonomy (NCBI): domain Eukaryota; kingdom Metazoa; phylum Chordata; class Mammalia; order Carnivora; family Mustelidae; genus Lutra; species Lutra lutra. The sequence continues at coordinate 82,619,586 of NC_062279.1, read as the reverse complement.
ATTTAAAAAATTAACTCAAATGATCAAATAATTTATTATTAAACTATAAAACCCATCTAAGAAAACAGAAAATCTGGATGACTTTAATTTGGTGATGAGTTTTTAAATATGACATCGAAAACATGATTCATGAAGAACCATTGATGAACTGGACTTTCTAAAAATTTTTAAAAAACATTTATTCTGTGTGTGCAGGGCACTATTAAGAAAATCAAAGAAAACCATAGAATGGTAGAAAATATTAGCAAATCACATATAAATATCACATAAAGAACACATATGAAGAATACATTAAAACATCACTTAAAACACACACAAAAATAAAAAATAAAGAGTTCAAAAAGGACAAAAAGATATAAATAGACCCTTCCCCAAAAATAACATACAGAAGACAAAGGAGAATATGAAAAGATATACAACATCATCAGTCATTATAAAATGCAAATTAAAATTGCAGTGAGATAACATTTCATACATGGCTAAAAGTGCAAAACAATAACAACAACAATAACAACAAATAAATGGATGATATCAAATTCTAGGGAGGAGGAGAGCAAAAGAAAATTTAATTAATTTGGGGTGGAAATACAAAATGAGGCAGCCACTGCAGGTTTTCTTTTTTTATAAAGTAAGACATAAGCTTACCCTACAGCCCAGCAAACCTACAACTAAGTATTAACTAAGTGAATTAAAAATTATAACAATAAAAATATGTGAATACACAAAACCTGTACATGAGTGTTTATAGCAGTTTTATTCATAATTACCAAAAATGAAGCAATCAAGAAGTAACTTATCAGATGAATGGATAAAAACTGTGGTATATCCATGCAATGGAATCCTACTCAGCAATAAAAAGTAAACTAGTATCCACCTAAATGATGTGGATTAATATTAATTGCAATTCACTAAGTAAATGAAGTCAAACACAAAAGGCTGCATATTGTATGATCCCATTTAAATGACATCTTGAAGGACATACACTAGAGATGGAGAAAACATCTACATTTTGTGGTTTGGGAGCTTGACAACAAATAGGGTCAAAGAAACAGTTTTTTAGGATGATAAAATTGTTTTGTATAGTATTGCTGATAATGAGTGCATGACTTTTGCAAAACCCATAGAATTATATAACAAAAAGATTAAACTTTATTGTATGCAAAGTGAACAACAATTACCTGGAATGTTCTGGGGTTCCTGGATGGGATGGAAACAAATTAATACAACTGTATTACTAATGTTTGGCATAATCTAATTAACAGGGATTGGAATAAAAAGCCTGACCTCAAGTCAGTAGTGTTTTGACAGGATATTCTAAGGCTGGGAGACAAAAGGAACAGTACATAAACAGTAACTCTACTAGATGAATTTATTTCTCACAGCAGTATGAGTTAACAATTCTGAAACTATATATAACTAAAGTTAAACAAATTCTTAAATAAATTGTAGGCAATGGGACCCATGGTTTTAATTGTCAGTGTATGAAATCACAAATAAGAAAGTGTGTGTGTGTGTGTGTGTGTGTGTGTGTGTGTTGAAAAAGATTAAAAATCTTGTGGAACTGAATTAGTAAAAGGTATCAGTATTAACCTATGTTTATTATAATACATAAAGGGAAACTATACACAAAATAAATATGGATATATGTGTATATACAGTTTAACATACATGCATGTATTTTCTAGTTCTGTCCAGTGAGAATGTTTACAGGAAATGACAGTAAAGTAGCAATGACCATACCATGTGCCCAGCTCTTATTTTCTACATACTTTTCTCTAATAACAGAAATCAGGCTCGTTCAAAAAATATCTGATTTTAGAGTTGATGAAAGGAAAAGAGAAAGTGAGTCTGGATCTTGTAGTGACAGAAAGTACAGAAATGACCCCATTCCTCCTGACACACACTCATACTCCCAATAAGAAGGAAATATGTCAAAAAAAAACAGTTGAGTCAACCAGAAAGAGCTCCAAATGACTGAAGTCGGTGCCATTTGTGCAATGAAATAAATAATTACTGTGCTGGTTTATAATACAAAGAATAAGACATATATCCATGAATCCATATTGATACTAATGACAGCTTATGTAAGTAAGTGGGAAAGAGACAAATGTTCCCTAGAGAAGACATTTAAGTAATAAATGTAGAAGAGAATGAAGAAATTAGAAAACTATCATTAAAACAACATAGTAATAACTGCTTCTAGCAAAATCAATTGGTGAGTGTTAAAATTAATGGGTAAAATATTGATAGAATATTTGCTTAACCTTACAGTAAGTCCCTCCAAATTTTTGTTAATCACTATGGTGGTTTTTAATACAAGTTCACACATTTTTTTGATAATCCTGTCTCTACAAAGTGGAACTTAAGCTGTCTTCCCAGAGTAACTTGCTTCTGAAGAATATAGTATAAAAGGGGGAAAATAGTAACTACAGGAGAAAGATGGCAGCCACGTAGCCACCTAATCAAGAGTAACACAAGTAACAAATTTTGTTGATTTCTTATCCCTCCTGATATGATGCAATTGAAAAAAACACTTCACCTCTCGGGTATTATTCCCCCAAATCTATAAACCTCACTCTAATTCTCAGAAAACAGTCAAGTTGAGGGCCATTCTACAAAACCCATTTCCATTGCTCCTCAAATTTTCAATCATGATTGGAAAGACCAAGAGACTTTCAGATTAGAGGAGACTAGCACATAACAGCTAAATACAACATGGCATTCTGGATTGAGTCCTGGAAGAGAAAAATAACATGAGTGGTAAAACTGGTGAAATCTGAATAAAACCTCCAGGTTAATTAACAGTATTATATCAGTGTTAATTTCTTAGTTTAGACAAATATACCATAGCTTTGTCATAAGATATTCCCAGTAGGGCAACTGGGTAAAGTTGAGCAATGTCTGGAGATACTTAGGGTTGTCACAACTGACAAGGGTTGCTACTGTTGGAGGCCAGAGAAGCTCCTAAAATCCTTACAGTGCCCAGAACAGGCCTACAAGAAAGAATTATCTGAACTAAAATGTCAATATTGCCAAGTCTGATAAACTCTCAACCGGTGAATGTTTTATTTATTCTGTACATCTTAAAGCCCACTGGAAATGGTTCTCTTCAGCTGGCAGGGGCAGTGATATAGATTCACTCTCTTACTTCAGGACTTCCACAATTCTACAGTCCTTTGTTATTATCTATGTCTCCAGAATATTTCTTCTCCATTCCATAGGACAACACATTGGATTATTACACTGGCAATAATGTGATAATTGGACACGGTAATGAGAAAGTAGCAGATGTTTTTGACATGTTGTTAAGACACATGCAAATCAAAGGGTAGGAAACAAATTCCACAAGACTTCAGGAAGCTGTTACCTTAGTGAACCTTTAGGAGTTCAGTTATCTAGGGCAAGTTGAGATATCCTTTGAAAATGAAGGATCACACCTTTCCTACCACGAACAAATGTTTGCTTGGATTTTGAAGGAGACATATACCTCATTTGAACATTCACTCCAATCCATTTACTTCGAATTCACTTCAAATTCACTTCACATTCACTTCAAATCCATTTAAGGGACTCCAAAACCCACCAAGAGAAAGATATGCAGCATATCCAGGCTGCCACGAAGTTTGCTCAGACATTTGGGCCATATGAATCACAGCTCCAATGATGCTTCTAGTATATGTGGTAGACAATGACATGTGGAATCATTAGCACGCTCCTTCTGGTGAATTATAGGAAAGAATCTGAAGATTTCTGAATAATGCTCTGCCATTTTTATAAATAACTCTTGTCATTTTGAAAAATAGCCCAGGGTTGCTACTAGGCCTTAGTAATATTAAACACTTGACTGTGAGCCACCAAGTTCCCAAGTGACCTGAGTTACCCATAAGGAACTGAGTGATAGAAGTGGTTCTACCTTGGAAGGATTGCATTTTGTTCTCACTGGAATAGGAACTTATTCTGTGTATGGAATTGCCTTCTCTGCCCATGATGAGTCCCATTGATTTACAAACGCTTTTTACACCATCATGTATTCCACACAGCATTGCTCCTAAAGAAGGAACTCACCGTATAACAAAGGAAGTGAGGTTTTTTAAAAATTAATAATGCAAATTACAATTAACCCCATATTTATGAAATTACTAAAACTTTAAAAAATGAAGTTAAAATGAATCTATTTGCAAGCTCCCAAATCAGCTTTAACATTATAACATACAAGGCTATTTTTACTGAGCACTGACTATTTTTCTTACTTATCAAGGATCCAGAAATGTCAATAAACCAATACCCCTGCCATAAAGAAACTAATAGAAAAATTGATACAAATTCCAGGAATAAAAAATAAATACAATGTACTGAAAATAATAGCTTTCTTGAAATATTTTACAGTTACTATTCTTCCATTATATGACTATGCCTTAAAGGCCAAACACTATTTTAGGCACTTTAATGTATATTAGCTGGAAGAAAGAACCTTCTGTCAATAAAACAACTTCAGAATGTCACATGAAACTAATTGCTTGATCTCTGGATCTAATTTTATTATTTAATTTATAAACACTTACATGTGGCTGACTATTTGCCAAGCACTGACTTCAGCCCATTACAAATATTTACATTGATTTAATGCAGTTCTTAATTTGAATTATATCAAATTATCCTGATGGTCCAGTTCACTGAATTATGTAGGGACAAAAAGCACTGTAGGAGGGTGAGAGAAGTGTGTAATAATTTAGGCTTTTGGAAGGGTCTCTGGTACATCATCAATTCATCCATCTTAGAGGCTGCCTCATACCTGTGTCCCATTAACTTCATTCACATCTTCCATTCTTTCTGCATTGCTTTGAAACACAAGCATCAGAGACATACGGTGGTCTTTCCATTATGAAAACCAACACCTAAGATTTCTGAGGACAGTTTTAAATATCAAACTCTACTTTCTTGATTCCCAACAGCGTTATTTAATGCAGGAGAAACATGTAGTTTGAAAATTCATATTCAGCACACATTTTTAAACATTTTATTTTTTACTTATTTGAGAGACAGATAGCAGAGCAAGCAAGAGAGAACATGGGAGGAAGAGGGGCAGAGGGAGAAGCAGACTCTGTGCTGAGCAGGGAGCCCCATGGGATATTGGGCTCAATCCCAGGACCCCAGGATCATAACCTGAGCCCAAGGCAGATGCTTAACTGACTCAGCCCCCCAGGTGTCCCTCAATACACATATTTTTACTTGATCCACAGATTTCCCTAGATGGTAAGAATACATAGTAGATACAGTGAGAAATATATTAAATACATTGAGAATTATGATTATATTTAAAACGGCCCATTTTCTTGGTGGCTTATCCATCAAAATTCAAGTCAGATGTGTGTGTGTGTGTGTGTGTGTGTGTGTGCATTTGCACCTGTGTACATATTTCATTCCAGGCACTCTGTATTCTCATATGGCTTTAGTGTACCAAGGCTTTTGCTAAAGCTTTTAAAATATTTTCTACTTACACATTGAACCTCCTCTTGGGGATAGGAGTTCAGAAGACCCCATGAACATGCAGAAATTTTTTTTATGTGCTGTATCCTTTTAAGTTACGATTTTATTATTCCTGTTTAAAAATCAGGACACTTCCAGACTCCACAAAGAAGTTAAAACTCCTGGTGGAGGAGCGATGTCTAGCTTGAATGAGATAGAGCCACAGAGCGGACCCTGAGACATACTGGATTTACTTCTCTTCTCTATTCACCATCTGTTCTACAGCCAGCACCAAACTTGCAGAAGAAATGAAAAGAAATTAATTGCAATATTCAAAGACTCTTAAGAGCACTAAACTAAAAAACAAATGAGCAGAAACCTAAAAAGTTCACTTTTTTCTTCGGTACCTTTAAGATGAGAGAAAACCCTTATTTCCATCTAATTCCCTTTGCCTGGGTGGCTTCTCTCTTTCCTTCAGAGAGCATTCATACATTTTACTACCAGGTGTTGATAAAGTTTTGAAATTTCAAAAATTGATTGAGATCTTTCATTCAGCAAATGACATTGAACCTTAAGAAGAGCCTAGTAATAACTCCACTGTTGTTGCCTTTTTTTTTTTTTTTTAATTCTTAGGTTTTTTCCCTTACTTTTGGGCAAAATACTTGCTATACCTCCTCCACATAAATCTGGAATAAAGGCACAAATGTTTGATGTAAGAACTGAATTCAATGTAAGTAGACACAAAGCAATTATATCACCAAAGAAGGTAAGTACGGAAAAGTAAAAGCAGCATAGACATAAAGCGGAAAGTATTTTATAAAGTAAATTAAATATGGATTTGCATCACATTGACCCATATCAGCACTCCCACAATCGGAAAGTCTAGTTTTTCAGTCAGGTGATACGGAAAAAATGACAAATGTTCTCCTGTCTTCAAAACCATCTCAATATTACATTAAAACTCCATAATCTCTGTTCAGGTTTTCAGAAACACTAACAGTAAGGAGGTAAAAGACCATTACTCAAATATGACAGAAAATTTTAGTTGATCCCATGTAATTGAGCAACCAGAAGATAAAACTTTCTGAACAAGTAATTCACAATCATTATTGTAATCCACTGATGGTTCTTCTTCCCCTTTTTCTCATTCTTAGATTTTGGGTGATTAGAAAATCTAAACTAAGACAAAGTAAAATGATATTTTGAATATTTCACACAAACCAGGTTTAAAGTTTTGATTACATATACTAAATTTCTTGCGTTTTGTCCTGAATTAGATTGTTTGTGTCAAATTCAACATGAGAGGACAGATCTCCTGAAATCAAGATTCCTACCAATTCTCTCCAACTGTTTCTAAGACCTCAAGAATAAAATTTAGAATCCCTGGTGCTGGAGGAAATGACAGGCTTCACTGAGTAGTAAATGTGCAGAGTGTGCAGCACATTTCCATAAGAGTGTTAGGGTTTGAAATAGTCACAAATATGAAATCGAAATATTAATTGGTGATAAAATGAAATAATATACTTTAGGATATTTGTGCAGGGAAGTACTAGAGAGCAGTGAAAATTTATGAATTTATCATCTATATGTATCTATGGCTAAACTCTAAAATGTGATTTTAGAAAAATAAAAGTTGGGGCACCTGGGTGACTCAGTTGGTTAAGCATATGCCTTAGGTTCAGGCCATGATACTGGAGTCCTTGGATAAAGCCCCACACTGGGATCCCTGTTCCTCTGCCCCTCCCTGCTGCTAATGTTCTTTCTCTTGCTCAAATAAATAAATGAAATATTTTTAAAATAAAAAATAAAATAAATAAAGATTTTATTTATTTACTTGAGTGAGAGAGAAAGAGAGGGAACAAGTAGGGGGGTAGGGGCAGAGAGAGAAGTGGACTCTCTGTTGATTAGGAAGCCCCATAGGGGGTTTGATCCCCAAACCCAAGATCATGACCTGAGCCAAAGGCAGATGTTTAACTGACTGAGCCACCCAGGTGCCCCTTAAATAAAAAAATAAAATCTTTAAATCTTAAAAAGAAAGAAAGAAAGAAAAATAATAACCCAAATTCATGGTAGTGGTTACTGTGAAGTAATGCAAAAAGAAATTGGGGAGGAGTATATAAAATGTTTCAGTTGCATTTGTGATTGTTATTTCTTCCGTTAGGTTGGCTATATTATTGTCTGTTATATTATTCTACACTTCTCATATAATAAAATAATTAAGTTTTAAGAATGGAAAATGCAATCACAATTAGACAAAGTAAACGTCTAAGAATTAGTGAACATATGCCAGGATGTGTCATGCAACTAACTTCTGGATCTTGACTAATGACGGAGATGGACAAATGAAGGACTCTTGTATGATGATTGAATATGAGAATCTTGAGATCCAGCCAATATGACATTTTAAACTTGTTACTGTTCTTTGAACTAGATTATTGCTTTTTCTATTGTCTTACTTTGTTTAATTACCTGCCACATTGGTTAGTCTCAGCTTCATTTATCAAAAATTATAAAGTAAAATGCAATATAATATGCATTCTTCCCTCATGGAAAATAAGTTCACTAGTTGCTTGAAATCCCAGTGTTTCACTATCCTTACAGCACTAAACACTAACACCTTGAGGGTAAAGTCCTCCTCTTCAGGGTTCAAGATGATGGTTGTAACACAAATAATCACAACATATACTAGTTCAAAGAAGGAAGAAGGGAATATGGCTTAAGGATATTTTCTAGAGTGCAAGCAGTGTTTCTACTTGTATCTCTGAGGAATTTGTCGCTTAACACATAGATCTTCAAGGGAGCCTGGGAATTTCAGTCCTTATACCAGGCATATTGGCACAATACATTTAGGATCCATATTTTAAAGATGGGGTGAGAATGGGACATATAGCTACAGTCTCAGGCAGAAAAAACATCCTCACATCCATATCTTATTGCTATATAATAAATAATCCATAAATGAATGGATTAAATTAATGCTTGGGATATGTGTTTGTGTTTTCTATTTTAGGAAGAGATTAATGTAAAGGGACAGGTAAGTGACACATTGGTTTGTTGTTAATTAGAAGAAATTCAACATTTTCTTTTCTTCTGGAATGAAAAGAAAATCTTAAACTTCTAATTCGATGTTATGAAGAAAATAAAATAAACACAGAAGACTTACCAAGTGTCATCCAAGACCATCACAACTCCATGGACACTTCATAAACTACATAATCTTCTTTAGTTAAATTCACAGCAAAAAGGTTCATTTGGTGCTAATTGAACATCTCATTTATTACTTTATAAGTAATAAAATAAGAAAAGGGTCCTTTCTGAAAGTTTTATTTGGATATCTTGAATTTATCTTTAAACTTTCAAAATTTTATTGGAGATAACATGTGCTTATAAAGACTATATCTTTATTAGTCCTTTAAAAAACAAAAAGTCAGTCTGAAATAATTTCAAACTTACAAAAAAGTTAAAAATATTACAAATAATTTTGATATATCCTTTACCTAATTTCTCCAAATACTAATGTCTTTTTAGGATGATGTTACAGTTATCAAGACCCAGGATATTAACAATAGTAAGAAATTAACTAATCTATGTGCCTAATTTGGATTTATTATTTATCCCATTAATGTCCTTCCTCTAGTCCAGGCGTCAATCAGGCTCACACATTTTTTTAGTCATCAGGTCTCCTTAAAAACCTCCAAATCTGTGACAGTTCCCAACCTTCTTGTCTTTCGTGACCTTGACACTTTGGTAGAATATTGGCCAGTCATTTTTTTTTTTTAAAGATTTTATTTATTTATTTGACAGAGAGAGATCACAAGTAGACGGAGAGGAGGGCAGAGAGAGAGAGAGAGAGGGAAGCAGGCTTCCTGCTGATCAGAGAGCCCGATGTGGGACTCGATCCCAGGACCCTGAGATCATGACCTGAGCCGAAGGCAGCGGCTTAACCCACTGAGCCACCCAGGCGCCCTTGGCCAGTCATTTTATTTATTGTCCCTCATAGAGCTATTCTGATATCTTCTCATGTTTATATTTAAGTTGTAGTTTTTGCAAAAATGCCACAGAAGTGGTTCTGTGTTCTCCTCTCTGCATGATATTAAACAGTACATAGTATTTGTATGTCTCATTATAATATGCTAATTACTATTAGTTTATTATAGTTATTTTCTCATAATTATAAACCATTTTGTGGGGAAACACTTTGATTGTATGCAGATATGTTTCTTACATTTTTGCTCACAAATATTGGCATTCATCAACGGTTCTTTCTGCGAAAGTTATCTGTAATATATTCCAAAACATGACTTTTGTTTCCATCATTCCTTATATGTGCCTTAATTGGAATTACTACTAATTAAATTAAGTCTGGATTTTACTTTCTGCTCTACTGCGGCTTTGTGAAAGCAATTATTAACATGATTTTGAAAATAATCCTGAAGCTTTGGTTTTGTTTCCACTCTGCTTTGGTGTAGCCATTGTTAGCAACTTTGATCTATTTGTCATTAAGGCCACTCTGTAGGGAAGTATTTTTTATTATTCTTGTGTATTTTTTGTAGGGAAATATTGAGGCTAGCCCTCCTTCTCCCTAACTGCCTTTTATTCTTCCCCTCTAAAACTTTATTTTTTAAATCATACTTCTTTTTTATTTTCTACTTCTTGCCCATTACTCTATCATCTGCCTTACAATGAAGATACTAACCATAATATAAGGGCTTGGATCTGATACTATTTGAAGAAAAATAAACAAATTAACAGAGCAGAAGAAAATATTATTTTACTTTGGCTTTATGTTCTGAGCCAGAAAATTGGCACGTTAAGAAAAGGAGAGAAAGCTGCTCGATCCAGCAGATACTATCAATAAATGCTCTTCTCTGCCTCCACAGTTCCCAGAAAGGCAGGTCGGAAGCCAAATTCAAACAAATGAGGGGACTCCTAAGAAAGGAATTAAGTAAACAAGTTCCAGAGAGTAACTATTCCCTGGAGGGTTTTTAAAACAGAAGAATTTTAATTGGATCTTGAAATAAATGTTTCTGACATTGTTTGAACAAAAGGAGTAGCAGCCTTCTGGCCACAGACCGAGTGTTCTGAGGAGACTGGGCTGTGTCACTCTGGAATGCCACAAACAAGCAAAGTGAGGCTGGGAAGGCTGTAAAGACGAATGGCTGGGTGATTACTGAGGATCAAAGGATAGGGTTAGTTGAAGAATGATTTCAATTCAAAAATTTAAAAAGGCCTGTAAATTAAGTTTCTTTTTATCTGAAGCATGGTAGTGAACTCTATTACATGATAGAACTGCCTGAGTCAGGCTCATCTCAAGAGAGAAAACAAAATATTTTTAAAACTAATCCTTCTGTATCTCCTGTTCCCATGGATAGCTGATAGGAACAATTTATTTTGTAATCTCTCTGATCAAGTTAAGTAGCCTAATAAACTGAATCACAACTAAACCTTGGCCCTGTCCTTAATCTTTACATACCTCTAGTCCGTCATCTGCACCGTTGAAATCACAAACGACTTGCACATTCACTAGGGTCTGTGTCTACAAAGTGCCCCAGGCTCCCCAAATGAAGCTTCAGTCCAGTCCCAGAGATGGTGGCACGTGGGAAGTCAGAGTTGATGTCATCTCTTGCTCAAGCGTCTCTGATCCCGTGAGACTCAGTGCACCAGCTTTATCTCACCCTGTGAAGGAGACCAGGGAGGAAGAGGGGAGGTTGTCATACTCTTAAACCATTGTGCACTCTAAATCAATTTCTTGGAACACTGTATCCCACTTCTGAATTATTTCATCATGTGCTCCTTTAAAGGAATTCTCAAATTGTTCCTCCTTGAACATATTGAGATGTCTTAACCAAAGAAAACAGTTTTGTGATTAAGAGTACTAGTAAGCTCTGAGCAAACCAATTTACATTTCTAAAAAGACTCAGGTTTGTGACTTTGGTCGTCAAACCCAACAATAGTTATCTCACATATTCTTCTTCCCCTCCCCCTCCCTCTCCCTCTTCTTCCTCTCCTTCTCCTCCTCCTCGTCCTTCTTCTTCTTTTTCTTCTTCCTCTTCTTCTTCTCCTCCTCCTTCTTCTTCTACTTCTTTCTTCCTCCTCCTCCTTCTTCTTATTTTTCTTCTTCTATTCTCCACTTAGTAGGTATAATTGTGATTCCATTTTCATGGAAAATAAAAGTGAGGCACAAAAATTAAGCAACTTGTCCTGAGTCACATACGTAGATAGTGAGTATAGAAGTCAGGATTTGGATCCAGAGGTATAATATAATCTAATTAACCCAATTAAGTTATAGCAGTTTTCTTTTGATATTTTTCATTTATAAGTTAGATGTTTTTCTCTGCCATTTATGAGCCTCTTTTAAGAAACAAAAATACGGGGCGCCTGGGTGGCTCAGTGGGTTAAGCCGCTGCCTTCGGCTCAGGTCATGATCTCAGGGTCCTGGGATCGAGTCCCGCATCGGGCTCTCTGCTCGGCAGGAAGCCTGCTTCCCTCTCTCTCTCTCTGCCTTCCTCTCCGTCTACTTGTGATCTCTCTCTGTCAAATAAATAAATAAAATCTTTAAAAAAAAAAAAAAAAAAAAAAAAAAAAAAAAAAAAAAAAGAAACAAAAATACGTATTTGCTTAATTCATTTTCATTAAATACTTGTCACTTGATCAAACTTAAATTCATAGTAAAGTAACTTTGTAAAATCCAGACTAATATTGTTTCTGAATGGAAAAGTAAAATGCCACTGGATAAGTGGCTAAGCCTGAGAAATCTGGGCAGAGGACAGGACTGAGTGGGGGAAGAAAACAAAGGAGACAGGAGGTGGGACGCGTGACCCAGAGAGAGCATACTGGGAGTAAAAAGACATGATTTGGGAGGGGATGGCTACAGTGGCAATGAGCTGAAGTGATAAATGTCTATACTTACAATGTGGTGTTCTCTTCACTTTTGACTCATGAATTATTCTGATTATTCTAAAATGTTTTTCCACTAATTCTATTGAAACTACATGTTCAATAGAAAAAATTAGACTTGTGAAATCACACACATCCACACACAAGCAAAGTACGTTAACTATCATCTCATCACATAGAGGTAACCTCTATTAATAGTTTTGCCAACAAGCAACGAGAAGAGTTAAGATACTGACTGGTGTCTACAACCCAGGAAATTCTCTAGGGCACATAATAATACTTGGAAATGTCATGGCAAAACGTTATGGTAAAATACAGAAAGTCAAAGAAGCAAGACCAATACTGACATGGGAACTTGAGGATTGAAAGTGTGGATCACCTAGCAGTCTTTTATCAATGAGGTATTTACTAATTTTGATAATTATGCTACGAAGATTTCCTTGTTCTTAGAGAGTATCTGATAAAATATTTAGTGGTAAAGGGTCTTAAAGTCTCTAGCTCAACTCTTGAATGGTTCACAAAAATGTAGTATAAGTATCTATAAATAGAGAGACAATGAGAAAGTAAATGAGACAAAAATATGAATCTGGGTAAAAGATAAATGGGACTTTTTGGTACTATTCTTGCAATTTCTCTGTAAATTTGCATTATATCAAAATAAGAAGTTAAAAAATATTTGAACCACCTGGTCGGGTAATGAGATTTAGATCACTTTGTTAGATAAAACACTGACTGAGGTTAAAGTATGCAAGGTGGCTGATGGGAGAGGAATGTTGTAAATACCAATAACGACCATGTGGCTGGCTGCAGAAAGAAGAACTAAGGAAGATGCACACCCTTCCTTTATTTGATGAGTATTTATTTATATCTATTTACTAATTTGTTCTCTCTCCTTACTATTCCTATACTCTTTAGTATAAGATGTGTAAGTAGTGTTAAATTCTGTAGTTCAGTATTATAGTTACACGATAGCAAATGGAGATTGTAACTAAAATAAATAAATAAATAAATGAAGCATCATCATCCAGCGTAAGAAAAGCAATGCATGGGACTATCTATAAGTTGAAAAATAATAAACCTATAATGAAGTCATACCTTGCAAAGAATTGTGAGGTTACAGGGGCACCTTGGTGTCTCAGATGGTTAAGTATCTACCTTCGGCTCAGGTCATGATCTCTGATCTGGGTGGGGGGATCAAGCAGCACATCATACTCTTTGCTCAGTGGGGAGTCTGCATCTCCCTCTGCCTGTCTGGCCTACTCATGCTGTCTCTCTCTCTGCCTCTCTCTCTCTCAGATTAATAAATAAAATCTTAACAACAATGACAAAAGAATTGTGAGATTATTGATACATAAAACTGACTGGAATCATGCAGATAAACAATCAACTCGTTTTTGAGATGGTATCACTGTCAAAAGAATCACTTGGCTGAACCAAAAGACAGTCCTGTCCAAGACTTAAAATAGCCTTTGGAATGCTCCCAAACTTCTATAAATAGGAGGCAAGTTAAAAGATCTCTTCATTCTTCCAAAATAGCATATTCTTCAGTGTCTTCTCATCTGTGGTTAAGAGGAATAATTATCTTTCAGAAGGTGGAGTCTAGAGCCATAGAGAACCATGAATTTGGGAACTAGTCCCAGGGAACAGCATTGGAGTTTAACCAAGGAATGTTGCCTATCTTTAGGATAAGGCCCTCATATTTTCAAAATGGGACTATAGCCTTGTTGTGTACTAAGGATGGCCTTGTGCTCCCCTGTTCTCTCTGAAAAGGAGTGTTTGTTGTGGCTTTCTGGATTTGTTCAACTTTTGCTTTTTTGTGTGAAGGAAAACAGAAAAATTGTCTTTATACATAATGCGTCTACAGTTAAAGAGGATCCACATAGAGACAATGTGAAGATTATCACAATATCCTGGAACTGGGACTTTGAGTTGGGTTGACCTTTGGGAAGAGATTGAGTGTATTTTATGCATGTGAGAAGAAAAGCAAATATATTTAAGAGGGCAACTGTAATAGATTGTATTAGTGTCAATGTATCCCCTCTCCTACTGAGTCTATCCTTACAGGATGTCAGGCTGAGCCAAGTAACAGTTTGGAGCCAAGAAATACTAGTGAAAATGGCATGTACTATTTCTGAGAAGTTTTATGAAATGTCAAGTAGTTCTGCCATTGTTCTTTCCAATTGTGCCAAGACTGTCCTAGACAATGGCTATTCATCTAGCCTGGGTCTTTAAGTGGAGAGAAGTAAAGTAAAATGGCAGGCAGTGGTTAGTCAATATATAACAGCTGTGAGAATCGAAACCTATATTTTTATACATCACTGAGATTCACATACTGTTTGTTCCTGCAACATGATGTAGCAAAACCTAATCACTCCCCTGCAAGATTATTTAGGGATAATCAATTTCTACTATAAAAGGAAATAAAGCTAGTATTAGTGGTCACTATTAGTATTAGTAATCACTGAACTTGGAAAACAGATATGTTATTTGTCCACCAATTTAACAAACATATATTGGAAATAGTACTACTTTCTGGAAACTGTGCTATTCACACTGTTTCTGGTGTCCAGGAATGCATGTGACCAAGATTTTTGCATTGTGAAATGTTGAGAATTAATGATCTAGGACCAAAAGAAAGATAACTTCAGAGGAGGCATACGAAAATTATTGCTTACTTTTGGTCACCATATGCCAGTGTGAACCAAGTATGAAAGTATGTAAAATATTCAAGGACAAAATTAAGAATCTGCCATTAAATCTGGTAGTTATTGGGGAGAAATATCCAAGATAAGGGGTTTACAGAACAACTGACAGAGGATCCAGCAAGAGAGCTTTTTTCTTCTTGTCTTTGAAATTCCATGGATCACATGATGAATATTCATGAGTTTAATAAGTCCCAAGGAAACCAAGGCATGAATTTCCATAATCCAGTAAGCAGTTTGGCCTCCAGTAAGCCCCATGGCATCTCTAATTCTTATACTAGCAACCTTTTTGAAAGCGACGATAAGCGGAGAAGGCCTAAAACGATGTAAGACACACCACATATATGGAAATCGTGATGGCAAATGCCTTAATGGATGAGAGATAAGGAGACATCATTTACCAGTTATTTCATGAAATTTAGTGAAATCCTAAAGAGGCATATATATATGGCCCAAAATCCATACACTTCTATTAGTTCATTTATATAAGAAAGTGATCTGAATGACTAAAATAAAAACTTACATAAGGCAATAAACAAAAAACATTGATTTTGGAAAGAGAATTGTTAAGAAAATAGGATTTTAAGGTCACCTTGGTGGCTCAATCGTTTAAGTGTCTGTCTTTGGCTTAGGTCGTGATCCCAGAATCCTGACATTGAATCTCACATCAGGCTCCCTGCTCAACAGAGAATCTTCTTCTCCCCATGCTTGTGCTCATGTGCTCTCTCTCTCTCTCTTAAATAAATAAATAAAATCTTAAAAAAAAGAAGAAAAAAGGAAATAAGATTTATAATAGGGATGATACTAAGGGAACTGCAGACAAAGCTATTGCATAAGTTGACTTCGATGTAAACTGCAAAGAGTTGTTTCTTTATGGATTGAGGGATTCTAGAAGACAGGAGCCAATCTAATTGATTTGGAAAAACACTGATTTTTTTCAGAAAAAAGAGGACCTTCTCAGAGGAATTTCACAAATTCCATTACTATAAACAAAGTAGCATCAAGAAAAAAATTCTCAAAAACAAAGAAAAAGAAAAAAAATTCTGTGATGTATTCAATAATGTGATTTGAAGAGTATCTTGGAAATTTATCTTTTTTAACTTTTTATTTTATTAATTAATTTTTTAAGATTTTATTTATTTATTTGAGTGAAAGAGAGAGAAAGAAACAGAGAGAGAGAGAGAGAGCATAAGCAGGAGGAGTGTCAGGCAGAGGGAGAAGCTGGCTCTCCACTGAGCAGAGATCCCGATGTGGGACTTGATCCCAGGGCCCTGGGATCATGACCTGAGCTAAGGCAGATGCTTAAATGACTGAGCCACTCAGGCACTCTCAACTTTTTATTTTAAGCTAATTTTAGACTTAATAGAAAAATTGCAAAAATAGTACAGGGAGTTGACATATACTTCTCACCCAGCTTCTCCTTAGATGAGTGTCTTACAGTATCATAGTCTGAATATGAAAAACAGGAAATTAATGCTGAGATATTACCATTGACTGAAATACAGACCTTACTTTATGTGAACTTCACCTATTTCCCCACTGATGTACTTCTGTTGCTGTAGGACCATCTGCAGGATCCAACATTTAATTCTGCTGCTATTTGCCCTTCATGTCCTACAGTCTGCAACAGTTACACCCTCTTCCCTTACATCTAAGGACCTTGACATTTTCAAGAAGAAAGGTGAGTTATTTTGTAAAATATCCCTCCATTCAGGTTTTTCTGATGCTTTCTCAAGACAAAAGTGAGTGTACGTATGATTTTGGGAAGACTAGCGTGTGCCTATGTGATGCTGTGTGCCACTCAGGGGATCATGTAATAAGGGTCATAATGTCAGTATCTCTCCATACTGGTGATGTTAATATTGCTGGTTTGGCTAAAGTGGTGTCTGAAGGGTTTCTCTTTTAAAAAACCACTATTTCTTTTTCCTTATGGACACCTTCTGGAGAGATATCTTTGACATTATGTAAGGGTACTGTTTCTCTTCAAATTTTTGTCCAACACTTTAAGCATCCATCAATGGACTTTTTTTTTGCCACAATCATCGCAGTGTTTCTCTAATGGTGACTTTCTTTTTTTTTTTTTTTTGTCTCCTCTTGCATTTATTAATTGAAATTCTTCTGTAAGGAAAAAAAAATTTTCCTTGTCCCCCACTTATATAATTATTCAATTAGTTGTTCATGTCAAAATGGACTCTTGGATATTTATTTTATTATATGGTTTAAAAACTAATATAATTATCTTTTGTTTTTTCCTCTCAAATTGTTTCAGCTTTCACCCTTCAAACTCCTTCCAGATGTCTTCTATACTTATTTTAAACAAGCTCACATCTTTTATTAAGTACTTCCCAGATCTGGGTTATAGGTGTGTTCATTGCTTCTGAGTGTCATTACTAACAATATCTTCAGCCACCACTAATGGAGGTAGGAATGAATGTATGTATAGATGGTGACCCATGCACACACTGACATCTTTATTTTTAGATCTGTCTATTTGTATAACTGTTAGTTTCTACCAATAACGATTCCAGTCAATCACCTCAGTGTTTATTTAGTTTTTCTCCTTTCCTTGTATTTAATTTCTTTCTCCAAAAGTGAGAATTCTAGTTCTAGTTGCATGCACTCAATGTATTTCCCTTTTTTTTCCCGTTCTAATATGCATATTACAGAGTTTCAAAATTGCTAACCTATACCCTATAAAAAACACATTTAGTAACCAGATTGGAGCCGTTGTGTAGTGTTCTTTTCTGTCTTTTAGCTTTATTGTAAACAATTGAAGTTTGGTAAGTTACCAGGTTAGTTGTTTTCTTCTGTACTCCTTCAATGTGATTAGGTTATTCATTTGTAATTCAGTTTCATTCATTTGTTAATGTTTCCATGTCACGTAAGTTTCCCCCACACAGCAATGCATTTGGCTAATTTTTGAGCAGTTGAGGTATCTATGAAGCACTACTGTGTGTCTAAGAATCAGAAATATACAAAAAGATATATTCAGGGGAGTGTTACATTCCCCACATCTCTGTTTGCACTTCCTTCTCCTTTCCAACCATTTCTCATCCACTTTCTAGAGATAAACAATATGCTTGCTTTCTGGTTTTTCATTCCTGTATTTATTTCACACAAATGGGCAAGTCTATGTGTATGTTCCCATATCCCCACATATGTTTTATGAAAAATAGTACCCTATAGTTTCTTTTTTAATTTGCTTTTCTCACATAAAAATATGTCCTACAAATCACTCCATATCAATTAATACAAATCTTCCTTATTCTTTTGTGTAGTTGCATAGTACTCCATTGTTTCGACGGACCATATTATATCTAATTTCCTTCCTACATATGACTATTAAGTTGTTTCCAATGTTTTGGAATTACCAATAATGCTGTAATGACTAACTTTGTACATATATGTATTCTTATTATTGGAGGACTATTTTTAGTGTGTGTTTTTAAAGGTTTCTGGGTTAAAGAATAAGTACATAGGTAGTATTTTTAAAAAAGATTTTATTTATTTATTTGAGAGAGATATATAACGAGAGAGAGCATGGGCAGAAGAAAGGCAGAGGGAGAGGGAGCAGATTCCCTGCTGAGCAGGGAGCCCAATGCAGGGCTCAATCCCAGGACTCTGGAATTGTGACCTGAGCAGAAGGCAGATGCTTAACTGACTGAGCCACCAGGAACACTGTTTTGTTTAGTATTACCAAAGCTTGTCAAAAATTGGTTTTACCAATTTGCATTCCCATTAGCATATATGAGAGTTTGTTTCCCCACAACTTCACTGACAAAATTGCAATATTTACATGCATATTTTTGTATATCTGATAAGTGGTAAGCAGGATCTCAGCATTTTTAAATTATTTCTCTAATTATAATTTGAATATTTAAAAACAATTTTTTCTATTTTTTGTGAATTCTTTTAATTTTTTCCAATAAAAGAAAAAGTTTTTTTTCTCATTTCTCTATTAGGGTTTTGATCTTTTGTCCCTTCACTTCAAAAAGGACATTTTCCTTTGGTCTGTTCCCCCCACCTTTTTTTTTAAGAATTTATTTATTTATTTGTCAGAGAGACAGAGAGAGAGAGTACAAGCAGGGGGAGCAGCAGGCAGAGGAAAAATAGGCTCCCCGCTGAGCAAGGAGCCAGATGTGGGACTGGATCCCAGAACCCTGGGATCATGCCCTGAGCTGAAGGCAGACATGTAACTGACTGAGCCACCCAAGCAACCCTGGTCTGTTTATATGTTACAATTTTTCTCTACAAGTTAAATCAATTATTTTTTTAAAGATTTTTTTTTTCTATGCAGCCATTTTTATTTTATGTTGTCAAATGCAACAATCTTTTCTTTTAATGACTTTGGATTTTGTATCACATTTACAATGTCTTCCCTATACTGAAACTAAAGAGAAATTCATGAATCTTTCTTTGTAATAGATCCATCGCTTCATTTTTTACATTTATATACCTAATCCATCCGTAGTAATCTCTCGTATGGTAAGAGATAAATTGAATTTTAACTTTTTCCATATGTCTCCTTATGTCCTGTCATCATTTATTAATGAGTTGATCTTTACCCTAGTAAACTGAAATGCCAGTTTATCATATATTAAATTTCCATATGTATTTGAGTCTAATTTTGGACTTTCTATTTTATATGTTCTATTTATCTATTCATATACATTTAAAGAGTTTTAAATTTTTTCCTCATACAGATCTTGCACATTTCTTGTTAAAGTTATGTCATTATATTTAATCTTCTTTGTTGCAATCTTAAATGGGATTATCTTTACTATTATAGCCTCTGTTTATTATTTGTGTATATGAAGCCTGTTGATTTTCTGTGATAATTTTATATCCTGGCCAACTCATTCAGTTCATTAATAGTTGAATTAGTTTTAGTATCTATTATCTGGAGTTTCTAGGTATTCTATCATATTATCTGCAAGTAGAGACTATTTTACTCCTTTAAATTGCCCATTTTTATGTCTCTAACTGATTTCTCTTATTTAATTGTCTTGGCTAATCCTATTTCTACTAAAATGCCAAATAGTAGTGGAGATATATAATCATGTTAATAAAGTTTCTCTCCATTCCCATTTTCTTTATTGTTTTCATCATGAATGTATATTGAATCTGTCTAAAGCTTTTTCGGTATTTACGGAGATAATAATATGATACTGAATTGAGCCAAGATGAAGGAAGCAATGAATGTAGATCAGTGAAGACAAGTGAGAGAGGAAAACCTGGGAGAAGACTGACAAATAAAAAGTCTTATAGAAAATAGTAAACCTGTGTATTATATAAGTATGAAATGGTTTGTATCATCACAATAGACCCAGTCTTAATGCACACAAATCTCGGTTTTTTAAAAATGGGAATGATTTTTCTTATGTGTATTTTTGAAAGCATAATGAAACAATATTTTATGAACTAAGAACCAATGAAGCAGAGATGTTTTTATTCCTCTTGTTGCCATGGGAACTTTCAGCAATGAAATCTGACTTCACAACGAACACTTAGGAGCACATAGGAATAATTACACATGATAACCAACCTGCTATTTGGTTTGTGTGAGGTTTTAGAAGACTCTCAGATGCTGCAGATTCTTAAACTTTACAAAGTAATTTCCTACATATTTTATTATTACAAAAAGGTGATAAAAATGTTGATGTTCAGATAATTCAAGATCTACCTTAGTTTTAACATCAAAATCTAAAATTAAATGTAAGAATAAAAAGGAATTTGGATTTAAGTAGTATTTTGGGTTTTAGGAAGTTTTTTTCATTTTTGTTTAACATGTTTGGTAGTACCATTCTTAGGAACCCAACCATTCATGGTCAAGGAAAAGCATTATAGTCTTCTTTTGAACATGCTCCTTCTAGTTACAGGATTTACTTTTAATTTCTACTAAATTTGTCTGAAAAAAACCCTTTCAAAGTATAAATGTATATGCTCTCAAAAGTTACTTTAATCTAGATATGACTTTTAATAATCCAAAGTTAAATTAAGATATCAATCAAATAGCTGAGAACTAGCCTCTCATTAAACAAAATGTCTATGTTTATCGAATGTATAGTCCTGAGAGTTAAATAGTATCTCATGATAAAAATATTATTCCAGTTTAATAGGTTCTATTATATGTCATGTATGCTTTTGTCTTATAAAAATATGAGTTCTGAAGAGTTTCTAATAGAATACCTGAATATAGAAAACTAGAAAACAAACACAAAATAAATTTCTCAATAGAGCTGGTTTAGACATTTAGTAACAAATCAGTCAATAGTAGTGGAGTCATGAAATAATTAAAAGACATGCAGATATCCGTTAATAAAAGGGTGGACTGTGAAATGTAAAATCAAAAGTGTGGAGTGAAAATTATATCACCTAAAAGGCCAGCCTTCAAATACTGTAATTTTCTTTCTCCAAGAATCAAAAATGTTAGTTACTCTGGAAATAGTATTCAACACTATTAAAAATAATACACTAACAACTGAAAGAAAAAAACATTGCTTTCTTTACCAAATAATAGTGGTATAAATTAGCTAAATTTTTATTTTTAATTTTTTTTTATTTTTTTCAGCATAACAGTATTCATTATTTTTGCACCACACCCAGTGCTCCATGCAATCCGTGCCCTCTACAATACCCACCACCTGGTGCCCCCAACCTCCCACCCCCCACCCCTTCAAAATTCTCAGATCGTTTTTCAGAGTCCATAGTCTCTCATGGTTCACCTCCCCTTCCAATTTCCCTCAACTCCCTTCTCCTCTCCATCTCCCCTTGTCCTCCATGCTATTTGTTATGCACCACAAATAAGTGAAATCATATGATAATTGACTCTCTCTGCTTGACTTATTTCACTCAGCATAATCTCTTCCAGTCCCGTCCATGTTGCTACAAAACTTGGGGATTCATCCTTTCTTTCTTTTTTTTTTTTTTTTTTTTTTTTTTTTTACAGCTTTATAAACATATATTTTTATCCCCAGGGGTACAGGTCTGCGAATCGCCAGGTTTACACACTTCACAACATTCACCATAGCACATACCCTCCCCGATATCCATAACCCCACCCCCTCTCCCAACCCCCTCCCCCCATCAACCCTCAGCTTGTTTTGTGAGATTAAGAGTCACTTATGGTTTGTCTCCCTCCCAATCCCATCTTGTTTCATTTACTCTTCTCCTACCCCCTCGACCCCCCATGTTGCATCTCCTCTCCCTCATATCAGGGAGATCATATGATAGTTGTCTTTCTCCGATTGACTTATTTCGCTAAGCATGATACCCTCTAGTTCCATCCACGTCGTCGCAAATGGCAAGATTTCATTTCTTTTGATGGCTGCATAGTATTCCATTGTGTATATATACCACATCTTCTTTATCCATTCGTCTGTAGATGGACATCTAGGTTCTTTCCATAGTTTGGCTATTGTAGACATTGCAGCTATAAACATTCGGGTGCATGTGCCCCTTCGGATCACTATGTTTGTATCTTTAGGGTAAATACCCAGCAGTGCAATTGCAAGGTCATAGGTTAGTTCTATTTTCAACATTTTGAGGAACCTCCATGCTGTTTTCCAGAGTGGTTGCACCAGCTTGCATTCCCACCAACAGTGTAGGAGGGTTCCCCTTTCTCCGCATCCTCGCCAGCATCTGTCATTTCCTGACTTGTTAATTTTAGCCATTCTGACTGGTGTGAGGTGATATCTCATGGTGGTTTTGATTTGTATTTCCCTGATGCCGAGTGATATGGAGCACTTTTTCATGTGTCTGTTGGCCATCTGGATGTCTTCTTTTCAGAAATGTCTGTTCATGTCCTCTGCCCATTTCTTGATTGGATTATTTGTTCTTTGGGTGTTGAGTTTGCCAAGTTCTTTATAGATTTTGGACACTAGCCCTTTATCTGATATGTCATTTGCAAATATCTTCTCCCATTCTGTCAGTTGTCTTTTGGTTTTTTTAACTGTTTCCTTTGCTGTGCAAAAGCTTTTGATCTTGATAAAATCCCAAAAGTTCATTTTTGCCCTTGCTTCCCTTGCCTTTGGTGATGTTCCTAGGAAGATGTTGCTGCGGCTGACGTCAAAGAGGTTGCTGCCTGTGTTCTCCTCGAGGATTTTGATGGATTCCTTTCTCACATTGAGATCCTTCATCCATTTTGAGTCTATTTTCGTGTGTGGTGTAAGGAAATGATCCAATTTCATTTTTCTGCATGTGGCTGTCCAATTTTCCCAACACCATTTATTGAAGAGGCTGTCTTTGTTCCATTGGACATTCTTTCCTGCTTTGTCGAAGATGAGTTGACCATAGAGTTGAGGGTCCATTTCTGGGCTCTCTATTCTGTTCCATTGATCTATGTGTCTGTTTTTGTGCCAGTACCATGCTGTCTTGATGATGACAGCTTTGTAATAGAGCTTGAAGTCCGGAATTGTGATGCCACTAACTTTGGCTTTCTTTTTCAATATTCCTTTGGCTATTCGAGGTCTTTTCTGGTTCCATATAAATTTTAGGATTATTTGTTCCATTTCTTTGAAAAAAATGGATGGTACTTTGATAGGAATTGCATTAAATGTGTAGATTGCTTTAGGTAGCATAGACATTTTCACAATATTTATTCTTCCAATCCAGGAGCATGGAACATTTTTCCATTTCTTTGTGTCTTCCTCAATTTCTTTCATGAGTACTTTATAGTTTTCTGAGTATAGATTCTTAGTCTCTTTGGTTAGGTTTATTCCTAGGTATCTTATAGTTTTGGGTGCAATTGTAAATGGGATGGACTCCTTAATTTCTCTTTCTTCTGTCTTGTTGTTGGTGTAGAGAAATGCAACTGATTTCTGTGCATTGATTTTATATCCTGACACTTTACTGAATTCCTGTACAAGTTCTAGCAGTTTTGGAGTGGAGTCTTTTGGGTTTTCCACATAGAGTATCATATCATCTGCGAAGAGTGATAGTTTGACTTCTTCTTTGCCGATTCGGATGCCTTTAATTTCCTTTTGTTGTCTGATTGCTGAGGCTAGGACTTCTAGTACTATGTTGAATAGTAGTGGTGATAACGGACATCCCTGCCGTGTTCCTGACCTTAGCGGAAAAGCTTTCAGTTTTTCTCCATTGAGAATGATATTTGCGGTGGGTTTTTCATAGATGGCTTTGATAATATTGAGGTATGTGCCGTCTATCCCTACACTTTGAAGAGTTTTGATCAGGAAGGGATGCTGTACTTTGTCAAATGCTTTTTCAGCATCTATGGAGAGTATCATATGGTTCTTGTTCTTTCTTTTATTAATGTGTTGTATCACATTGATTGATTTGTGGATGTTGAACCAGCCTTGCAGCCCTGGAATAAATCCCACTTGGTCGTGGTGAATAATCCTTTTAACGTACTGTTGAATCCTATTGGCTAGTATTTTGGCGAGAATTTTTGCATCTGTGTTCATCAAGGATATTGGTCTGTAGTTCTCTTTTTTGTTGGGATCCTTATCTGGTTTTGGGATCAAGGTGATGCTGGCCTCATAAAATGAGTTTGGAAGTTTTCCTTCTATTGCTATTTTTTGGAACAGTTTCAGGAGAATAGGAATTAGTTCTTCTTTAAATGTTTGGTAGAATTCCCCCGGAAAGCCGTCTGGCCTTGGGCTTTTGTTTGTTTGGAGATTTTTGATGACTGTTTCAATCTCCTTACTGGTTATGGGTCTGTTCAGGCTTTCTATTTCTTCCTGGTTCAGTTGTGGTAGTTTATATGTCTCTAGGAATGCATCCATTTCTTCCAGATTGTCAAATTTGTTGGCGTAGAGTTGCTCATAGTATGTTCTTATAATTGTCTGTATTTCTTTGGTGTTCGTTGTGATCTCTCCTCTTTCATTCATGATTTTATTTATTTGGGTCCTCTCTCTTTTCTTTTTGATAAGTCTGGCCAGGGGTTTATCAATCTTATTAATTCTTTCAAAGAACCAGCTCCTAGTTTCGTTGATTTGTTCTATTGTTTTTTTGGGTTCTATTTCATTGATTTCTGCTCTGATCTTTATGATTTCTCTTCTCCTGCTGGGTTTAGGGTTTCTTTCTTGTTCTTTCTCCAGCTCCTTTAGGTGTAGGGTTAGGTTGTGTACCTGAGACCTTTCTTGTTTCTTGAGAAAGGCTTGTACCGCTATATATTTTCCTCTCAGGACTGCCTTTGTTGTGTCCCACAGATTCTGAACCGTTGTGTTTTCATTATCATTTGTTTCCATAAATTTTTTCAATTCTTCTTTGATTTCCTGGTTGACCCATTCATTCTTTAGAAGGATGCTGTTTAGTCTCCATGTATTTGGGTTCTTTCCAAATTTCCTCTTGTGATTGAGTTCTAGCTTTAGAGCATTGTGGTCTGAAAATATGCAGGGAATGATCCCAATCTTTTGATACCGGTTGAGACTTGATTTAGGACCAAGAATGTGATCTATTCTGGAGAATGTTCCATGTGCACTAGAGAAGAATGTGTATTCTGTTGCTTTGGGATGAAATGTTCTGAATATATCTGTGATGTCCATCTGGTCCAGTGTGTCATTTAAGGCCTTGATTTCCTTGTTGATCTTTTGCTTGGATGATCTGTCCATTTCAGTGAGGGGAGTGTTAAAATCCCCTACTATTATTGTATTCTTGTCGATGTGTTTCTTTGATTTTGTTATTAATTGGTTTATATAGTTGGCTGCTCCCACGTTAGGGGCATAGATATTTAAAATTGTTAGATCTTCTTGTTGGACAGTTCCTTTGAGTATGATATAGTGTCCTTCCTCATCTCTTATTATAGTCTTTGGCTTAAAATCTAATTGATCTGATATAAGGATTGCCACTCCTGCTTTCTTCTGATGTCCATTAGCATGGTAAATTCTTTTCCACCCCCTCACTTTAAACCTGGAGGTGTCTTCGGGTGTAAGATGAGTTTCTTGTAGGCAACATATAGATGGTTTTTGTTTTTTAATCCATTCTGATACCCTGTGTCTTTTGATTGGGGCATTTAGCCCATTAACATTCAGGGTAAGTATTGAGAGATATGAATTTAGTGCCATTGTATTGCCTGTAAGGTGACTGTTATTGTATATTGTCTCTGTTTCTTTCTGATCTACTACTTTGAGGGTCTCTCTTTGCTTAGAGGACCCCTTTCAATATTTCCTGTAGAGCTGGTTTGGTATTTGCAAATTCTTTCAGTTTTTGTTTGTCCTGGAAGCTTTTAATCTCTCCGTCTATTTTCAATGATAGCCTAGCTGGATATAGTATTCTTGGCTGCATGTTTTTCTCATTTAGTACTCTGAATATATCATGCCAGCTCTTTCTGGCCTGCCAGGTCTCTGTGGATAAGTCTGCTGCCAATCTAATATTTTTACCATTGTACGTTACAGACTTCTTTTCCCGGGCTGCTCTCAGGATCTTTTCTTTGTCACTAAGACTTGTCAATTTTACTATTAGGTGACGGGGTGTAGACCTATTCTTATTGATTTTGAGGGGGGTTCTCTGAACCTCCTGGATTTTGATGCTTGTTCCCTTTGCCATATTGGGGAAATTCTCTCCAATAATTCTCTCCAATATACCTTCTTCTCCCCTCTCTGTTTCCTCTTCTTCTGGAATCCCAATTATTCTAATGTTGTTTCGTCTTATGGTGTCACTTATCTCTCGAATTCTCCCCTCGTGGTCCAGTAGCTGTTTGTCCCTCTTTTGCTCAGCTTCTTTATTCTCTGTCATTTGGTCTTCTATATCGCTAATTCTTTCTTCTTAAATTAGCTAAATTTTTGATCAAAATATAAAGTGATTAGATCAATGACAAATCATAGACTTTGAACACTTTTTTATTAGCTCTAGCATCTTCTACCTTTTAGAGCTAAAATTTCAAATTTTTAATTTTAACTCTTAGTATTATTATTATGTCAATAGGTCAAGATACTGATAAGTGACAAATCAACACCTTTGTTGCACATGAAAAGTAATATAATATAATGAAAAACCAGTCATTTTTTTATTACCAGCTAGAAATTTACAGCAAAATAAAAGTTAATAAGACATTAAAATGTCTGGTTCATTAGACTATATTGCAGTCTCCAAATTATCCTTTTGTAAAAATGTGTCAAAAAGATACTATTACCAACCTTATATCTCAATCTAAAGTTTTAATAAAAGTAAGAAAAGGAAAGACAGAAGGGAAGAAAGGAATGAAGAGGGAAGAGAGGAGAGAGAAAGGAAGGAAAGAAGGAAGGATGGAAGGAGGGAGGAAGAAAGGGAAAGGAAGGGAGGAAAGGATAAAAGAAGAAGAGAAGAAAAGAGAAAAGAAAAGAAAAAAAAAAAAGAAACTCATGTACTTTGACCACGAATAACTGGGCCAGATGTCAGCCAGAGTTGTTAAATCTTCAAATAAACCTAAACATTTGGATCACTTTCATAGGTGATGCAGGGTAAATCCCAGGAAACAGGCATACATCCAAAAGAGTGCTTTCCTCCACGTCACACCTCATATAACATTTCAGATCTCCTAAACGCGAAACTATGGTGGTGGCTAGTGATGCCAAGACACTTGGATAGGAACATTTTTACTATGATTACCATTTTTTAAGTAGATCATTTGTCATTAAGTAGATTATTTGGATTCGTATTTCTGCCTTGCTCATTCTCTAACATATTCCCATGAGGAAATTCAAAAAACAAAATGATTCTGATAATACATTCACAAATAACTCTACCAGGATGTAGTTACTCTATAATTTAAAATCTTCCAAAAATAAATTATGGGAGAGAAATTTCCCCATGTAATTTTCTGGCACAATAATGCATGGGAAATAACTCTGAACCTGTGACAACAGAGTTTAAATCTGAAGGTGTGATTAACTTTGTTAATGTAAATAAGAAAGAAGTAAAGATAAAGGACATTTCTTTTTTTTTTTTTTAAAGATTTTATTTATTTATTTGACAGAGAGAAATCACAAGTAGGCAGAGAGGCAGGCAGAGAGAGAGGAGGAAGCAGGCTCCCTGCTGAGCAGAAAGCCCGATGCGGGGCTTGAACCCAGGACCTGGGATCATGACCTGAGCCGAAGGCAGCGGCTCAACCCACTGAGCCACCCAGGCACCCCGATAAAGGACATTTCCATGCTTTTTTCCCAGACATTTCAGTAAGTCTTCCTCTTTGCACATTTACATGCATACATATTTAGGTAGCTATATACATAAATTTGGTATATACAAATCTACAAGTGTAAATAAGAATTTAAGTTCTCACGTACCGATGTTTTTCATTTTTATGAGAGTACTTTTTCCCATACTTCTTAAAAAAATTTTTTTAAAGATTTACTAATTTATTTTGGAGAGAGAGGGAGAGAGAGTGTGAGTGGTGAAAGGGGCAGAGAAATAGGGAGAAGGCTTAAGCAGACTCTCCTGAGTGCAGAGTCCAAAGTAGGGCTCCTTCCCAGGAGCCTGAGATCATGACCTATAGTTGAAAACAACGGTGTGCTGCTCAACTGACTGAGATACCCAAGTGCCCTGATTTTTCACATACTTTTTAATGAATAATAGAAATTTAGAAGTAAAATTTAATAGCATATCTATTTAATCAATCATATCTTTGTAATGAAGAATCAATATCATGTCTACTTAATTTGTTTCTGCTGAAAATTCATATTTAATTTAAAGTGTCCATTAACAGATGATGTCTTCAAAGCAATTATTTCTCAACAATAAGTTGTATTCGCCCAAACACATTCAATGTAAATGGAGAAATGTAAGAAAGTAATATATGCAGTTTTAGAAACAGAAACCCATTCATATTTAATACCATTGCAAAACACTTAAATCCATTATTTAAAGTACTCTGATGTTTTCTGTACTTTCATGTATTTAGACAATGAAAGTGAGTAAGAACTTTCCCATTGTAACAATTTGATTTTTCCCTGTTAAACCATAATAACATATCATTCTGTAAATACCATTAATGAATCAAATATGTCAGACAAATAATTTTAATTGATGTGTATATAAGAGTCAGCAACTTTTTATACCAGAAACCTTGAAACTCATGTATCTGGTGACTTTCATTTTGCATGTTTTTATTATTAAGCCATTACCTATCACATATGTTTAAGAAGCCAAGTAATAACAATATTTGATTATAACTTTAAAATTACTCTACTTTTAAAATTATCCACAGAATGGAGGTCGAGTTTAAATTGCTATTATTCGGGGCGCCTGGGTGGCTCAGTGGGTTAAAGCCGCTGCCTTCGGCTCAGGTCATGATCCCAGGTCCTGTGTTCGAGCCCCACATCAGGCTTTCTGCTCAGCAGGGAGCCTGCTTCCTCCTCTCTCTCTGCCTGCCTCTCTGCTTACTTGTGATTTCTCTCTGTCAAATAAATAAATAAAATCTTTAAAAAAAAATAAATTGCTCTTATTCTTCACAAAGTGTTCATTGATGCAAAATCTCCATTTCATGTAAATTGAACCTACTCATAGGGCTAGAAATAAACCTCTGGGTTATGTCATACTAGTTCTTGTACAGGTAGAACTACAATTCAACTACTTCAAAAACAGCTCAATTCATTTACGTATAATATACATTTTTCATTATATATTCTCCCTTGAATATTTTTTTCTTTATTTTATTTTTAAGAACAGTTTTAGGTTTAAGATAAAATTAGGAGGGAGGTACAGAGATTTTCCACATAGTCCCTGCCCCACACATTCATAACTCCCCCGGTGGATCACCAACATCATTCACCAGAATGGTACATTTTAACCAACAATGAGCCTACATTGACATATCATAATCATCCAAAGTCCACTGCTTACTTTAAAGTTCACTCTGAATGTACATTCAGTGGGTTTGGAAATATGTATAGTAACATATATCCATCACTGCAATGTCACAGAGTATTTTCACTGCTGTAAAAATTCTCTCTGCTCTTTTCATCTCTCCCCGTAGACACACTCATTGGGCAACCATTCATCTTTTTATCATTTCCATAATATTATCCTTTAAAAAATGTCATGTAGTTGGAATCACACAGCATATAGCCATTTCAGACTGGCTTATTTCACTTAGTAATATGCACTTAAGGTTTTCCATGTCTTTTTATGTGTTGATAGCTCATTTCTTTTTTTTTTTTAATTTTATTTTTTATAAACATATAATATATTTTTATCCCCAGGGGTACAGGTCTGTGAATCGCCAGGTTTACACACTTCACAGCACTCACCATAGCACATACCCTCCCCAATGTCCATAATCCCATCCCCCCTCCCAACCTCCCTCCCCCCATCAACCCTCAGTTTGTTTTGTGAGATTAAGAGTCACTTATGGTTTGTCTCCCTCCCAATTCCATCTTGTTTCATTTACTTCTTTTTAATACTCAATATTATTCCACTGTCTGGATGCACCAGTTTAATTATCCAGTCACCCACTGAAGGACATCTTGGTTGTTTTCAAATTTTGAAAATTGTGGATAAAGGTACTGTAAACATCCATGTGCAGATATTTTTATGGACAAATGTTTTCAACTTCTCTGGGTAAATACCAAGGAGCATGATTACAGGATCGTATAGTAAGTTTAGTTTTATAAGAAATCACCACTCTCTTTCCCAAGGAGGCTATATCATTAGCGTCCCCACCAGCAATGTATGAGAATTCTTGTTGCTCCACATCCTCACCAGTATTTGATATTGTCAGTGTTCTGGATTTGGAACAATCAAATAGGTGTCTAACAATCTAATAGATGTGTAGTAGTATCTCAGTGTTTTTTTCTTTAATTTGCATTTACCTCATTACATATGTAAAGTACCTTTTCAGTTACTTATTTGCCATTACTACACTTTCTTTGCTGAAGTGTCTATGAAAGTCTTTGGCCCATTTTTTAATTGGAATGTTTGCTTTCTCATTGTTGAGTTCTAAGTGTTGTTTGTATATTTTGGACAATAATTCTTTATTGGAAGTGTCTTTTGCAAATAATTTCTCACAGTCTGTGATTTGTGTTCTCATGCTCTCGACATTGTCAGTAGCAGAGCAGAGGTTTTGATTTAAATAAGTCCAACTTAGCCATTATTTTCTTCATGAGTTGTACCTTTGGTGTTACCTATAGAAAGTCATTACTATACCCAATGTCATATAAGTTTTCTCTTATGTTATATTTTGGTAGTTTCATTGTTTTGTATTTCATATTTAAGTGTGTAATACATGTTGATTTAACTTTTGTGAAGGATGCATGGTAGTACCTAGATTTATTTTATTTTTTTTGCATGTGGATGTCCAGTTGCTCCACTACCATTTGTTAAGAAAACTATCTCTGCTCTGTTGTATGGCCATTGCTCCTTTGTCAAAGATCAGTTAACTGCGTGTATGTAGATATATGTCTGGACTGTCTGTTGTGGTCCATTGACCTCTCTGTTTTGTTTTGTTTTGTTTTTGTTTTTGTTTTCAATCCACCAGTACCTCATTGTCTTTGTTAGTATGGCTTTTCCTCTAACATCAGTTCTCCAATTTTGTTTTTGTTATTCAATATTGTGTTGAATTTTCTGGGTCTGAATATTTTTCTTAATGATTTCTCACTGTCACTATCTTCCCTGTGAAATTTTTCACATTTTAAAGTCCTCCTTTGTTAAATTCACTTTCAAGTAAAAGAATATTTGATTTTTAAATATGCTAGAGAATCTGGTCACTCTTCATATTCTAGTTATAATTAAAACTTGTTCTGACAAACAAATACCTCTTTAAGATCTCACTTCTCCTTGAATTATTTTGAAATGTAATCAGTTTAATTTGTAAACCATTCTACAACCCTTTAAGACTGTAATTATTAACTTTTCATAAGTCAACGTCCTTTTAAAAATTAAAATTTAGCATGCCCACAGAAAGGATATGTGTTGACCAATGCCATGAGAAGAAACATAATAAAGAGTTTACCAAACTGAGGTGTCAGAATCATCCCTTACCATGTGACAGTTAATGACCGGTACTAGTTTAATGTATTAAGTAGCACATGACTGAAACATGGAAGTACAAGTGTCATTTATAAGACTATATTGCTTTGCATAGCATCTGGGTGGCTCAATTGGGTAAGCTTCCAACTCTTGGTTTCAGTTCAGGTGATAACCTCAGAGTCCTGGGATGGAGCCCCGCAGTGGGCTCTGTGCTCAGCCGGGAGTCTTCTTTTCTCTCTCCTGCTGCTCCTCTGCCCTCCATTTTCTCTCTTTCTTGCTCTTTCTCAGAAATAACTAATTATATTTTTCTTAAAAGAGACTATATTAGTTTATTGCTCCAGTGATAAATTACCACAAACTTAATGGCTTAAAACAACACAAAGAAGTCCAAAATGGGTCTCACTGAGCTAAAATCTAGGCATTGGCAGGGTCTGTTCCTTTTGGAGACTTTAGAGAAAATTCACCTTCTTGCCTTTTCCAGCTTCTAGAGGCCCTCTGTACCCCCTTGATTCAGGTTCCTTCCTTCATCTTCAAAGCACTTCATTCCAAGCTCTCCCTCCCTCATCCCATCATCTGACTCTGATTTTGATGTGCTTGCCTTCCTCATATCAGGAATCATGACTACAACAGGCACACCAGACAACCCAGGATAATCTCCCCTTCTCAAAATCCTTAATTTAATCAGAAATATTAACTCTTTTTTTGTCATAATAAGGCAACATATTCACAAGTTCAGGGAATTTCTATCACTTTTGTCTTCTTCTTTTTTTTTTTTTTTCAAAGATTTTATTTATTTATTTGACAGACAGAGGCCAGAAGTGGGCAGAGAGGCAGGCAGGGAAACAGAGAGGGGGAAGTAGGCTCCTGCGAGCAGAGAGCCTGATGCCGGGCTCGATCCCAGGGCCCCGAGATCACGACCTGAGCCGAAGGCAGAGGCTTTAACCCACTGAGCCACCCAGGCGCCCCTCACTTTTGTCTTCTAATGACCATGGGATACATGTAGTCAGAAGTAAAAGATAAAATTTACAGAGATTTTTGCACTTTGAAGTTCTTAGTCCACAGTCAACCACTAAAGCTATCTTGATGGAGACACAGAATGAGAAAAAGGGGGCCGTGGACCAATCCTGAAGGAATTTCAGCTTCTAAGGCCTGGCAGAGGAGGATGATGGGGTGGAAGACAGAGAGTGAAAAGACTAGAAGGGTGTGATCTCAAAAATCAACTAGAAGATTTCTGGTTCTACAACAGCTACCTGTGAGACCCCAGGTAAGGTACTTAGTTTTTCCAATCACGAACTTCCTCATTCATGTCTTCTCCACAGAGTCATTGTGAGGACTTCAACCGTGTAATGTTGGAGAGACTTGAGCTCAGTTCCTCAGTGCCAGCTGTCACAGTCATCATCATCATCACCACTCTCATGATCATGGTTAGGGGTGAAGTAGGATGCAGACCTGCCAGTGTGGTTGTGGCGCTCAGATCTCTGTGGCTTGCTCCCAGGGGAAGAATTTATCTTTTGCTGCCCAGACCCTTTGCCCACTGTGTCTTTTCTCAGACTACAGGAACTTCTTGCAGGAAAATGATGAGGTATCCTGATTCCAGCTCAGCACTAAGTCCTTTTCCTCTATTTACATTTAACATACAGATAACTGGGGAGAAAAGGGTGATAAGGACCATAGGATCCACAAAAATAAATAGAATTCTATAGTGTCCTTTTGTAAAAAGACTATAGCTATAAGATAATGGAAAATTGATCAGCCCTTCAGGTTCTGAAAGATCTGGATAGTGTACTTCACTTCTGAAAAATTTTATTAGAAAGTACTCTGTGGGTGCCTGGGCAGCTCAGTCAGTTAAGCATCTGCCTTTGGCTCAGGTCATTATCCCAAGGTCCTGGGATGGAGTCCTGCATCAGGCTCCTTGCTCAGTGGGGGCCTGCTTCTCTCCTGCCCCTTTGTGCTCTTACTTGCTATCTCTGTTTCTCTCTCAAATAAATAAATAAATTCTTTTTAAAAAAGTACTCTGACTTATTAATGAAATTTATACTTATAAGTGCCTAAGAATCAATAGTTTCCCTACTTTCTTTTGTAGTTAAATAATCACTGAAAATATTTAAAAGAAGATCTTTTTGAGAAAATAATTGCAATTATTCATTCAACCTTGTGCACAAATAAAGCACAAGTAGGGAACACTTTTTTAAATTAGAATTTTGGATCCATATAACGCTAAAAGTTATGTTTCTCTTCATTTTATATCTTAGTCACTGAAAGGTAACCTTAACCAATAATTAAGGTTATTGGTTATATATATATATATAATTGGTTATATATATATATATATAATTAAACCAAAGACTTTAAAAATACGGGATTTTGGGACACCTGTTGTGGCTCAGTGGGTTAAGGTCTCTGCCTCCGGCTCAGGTCATGATCCCAGGGTCCTGGGATGGAGCCCTGCATCTGGCTCTCCGCTCAGCAGGGAGCCTGCTTCCTCCTCTCTCTCTGCCTGCCTCTCTGCCTATTGTGATCTCTGTCTGTCAAATAAATAAATAAATAAATCTTTAAAATAAAAAATACGGGATTTTAATTAAAAAAATAGAATGGGGGCGCCTGGGTGGCTCAGTAGGTTAAAGCCTCTGCCTTCGGCTCAGGTCGTGATCCCAGGGTCCTGGGATCGAGCCCCACATCTGGCTCTCTGCTCAGCAGGGAGCCTGCTTCTCTCTCTCTCTGCCTGCCTTTCTGCCTACTTGTGATCTCTGTCTGTCAAATAAATAAAAACAAAATCTTTAAAAAAAAATAGAATGATTCAGCCTTAAGCAGTAAAATATGGAGGGTTTTAAGTACTCTTTGTTTTTTAGGTTTTAAGTACTCTTAAAAGCTAAAATTTCTGATTATAGTAAAAAAATTTTTTTGAAATCGTTTCTCATTTCTCCTGGCAGTAATTAGCAATCTAAGTATTTTTATAATTATTTCTTTAATAACATATGCCCTATTTGTTACATTAATCTGCCAATATTTGAAAAATTAATCCTTTTAAATATTATATATTATGTATATTATATATAATTAATTTCAGCATAGTTGACACACAAAGTTACATTATTTTCAAGTGTACAACATAGTGATTCAGCTTCTCCATACATTATGCTATGTTCACCACAAGTGTAGCTACCTTTGATCACCATATACTGCTATTACAGTATTATTGACTATATTCTTTATGCTGTGCTTTTTATCCCTGTGATTTATTCATTCCGTAACCAGAAGCTCATATCTCCTCCCCTTCATCTCTTTTGCCCAATGTCCCATTCCTCTCCCTTCTGACAACAATCAGTTTGTTCTTTTGTAAATACAGATATGATTCTTCTTTTTGTTTGTTTCCTTCTTTATGTATTTATTTTGTTTTTTAGATTCCACATATGAATGAACTCGCATGACATTTATCTTTCTGAGTTTCACTTATTTGACTTAGGATAATACTCTCTAGATCCATCTACATTGTCACAAATCTTATGATCTCATCCTTTTTATGGCTGTAGCTGTGTAATATTCTCTCTCTCTCTCTCTCTCTCTCTCTCTCTGTATATATATATATATATATATATATATATATATATATATATATACACACACACACACACATACATATATACCACATCTTCCTTATCTATTTGTGTACTAATGGACATTAATATTAATTCAGAAGAGATCTATGTACCCTTATGTTTATTGCAGCATTATTTGCAAGATCTTTAAATATTTTTAAATGCCAGAGAGTAATAAGTAAGTTGATTATTTACAAGTGCAGTGAATTGTTGCTTTCTTACTAGACTTTCACAATGATATATAGGTAGGGAGTTTACCTTTCAATATGCATTATTATGCATAACATTTTGTATCAGAGAGCATTTTTACAGTAAATAATAGTATTCATATATATTACCAGTTAGCTTTGCATGTATTTATGAGTGATGAAAAGTAAGAGCAAACTTCTTGCACTATGTGCAAAGTCAAAGCTATTAAAATAGCCAATCTGCCCAAGTCAGGACTGCTGTGTGCACAATAATATAAAAACAAGAGATCTACTTTATCATTTTTAAACTTTATCTTACTTTACTTTACCATATGAGCTTCTACTCACCAAAAAAATGGAATATAGGGAATGTTCAGCACCAAATAAAAAGATTTCAACAACCACACAGCTGTACTTACCCTCCCCTTTACACGTAACTAGTCCATT
This sequence comes from Lutra lutra, assembly GCF_902655055.1. Taxonomy (NCBI): domain Eukaryota; kingdom Metazoa; phylum Chordata; class Mammalia; order Carnivora; family Mustelidae; genus Lutra; species Lutra lutra. Next base: position 82,583,391 of record NC_062279.1, on the reverse strand, counting down.
CAATTATATGCTTTGAAAGAGTAAACTGCCTAAAACAATTTATGTCAAAACCAATTTGGATGAAACAACATAAAAATATAGGCAAATTTTTTCTTTAAAGGTCAGAAGATTTCTGTATTCCTATTCATAAGCATCCTTGATTTCTTGCTTCATTCCAAGAAAAAAAAAAAAAAAACCTGAATAGTACAGTGATACAAGATGGATAAGGTTAATGTAAGAAAGATAACTGCAAAGGGGTAAACAAATCAAAGCCCTTTGGCTCTAAATCAACAAAAGTAAGTTAGCATACATATATATACACTTCAAGTTAGTATAAAATTTCTAAAAAAAATTTTGTGCTTCCTACTTTAAATGGCTTTTTAAATTAACCAATGACTTTTCTAGTCTGATGTTGTCAAATAATTTGATCTCTAGAACTCATTCTGGCAAAACTGAAGTAAGACAGGCAATCTTATACACTAGTGGGAGAGGATAAATTAAGGAAAGATTTATAGAAAAAGAACTCATCTCACAAATGTTAGTATTTTAAACACTTCTAGAAATCTCTCTTAAGGAAATAATTCATTAAAATGTAGGGAAAAGACTTTATGTAAAAATGTTTAAAACTAATCTTTTATATATATATATGTATATATATACATATATATAAAAATTACTGGAATAAATGGTGGTGGAGGTCCCATGCACACATACACAAACACACACAATGGTATATCCACATGATAGGATTTTATGCACCTGTTGAACATTTAAAGCCATAGAAACATTTAAATGCATAGAAAAAACTGTCCTAAAACAATGTTAAAATGATAGAGTAGATTACCAACTCTGTATATTGAAAATTATTTCAATAATGCTCACTTCTGAGGTGCCTGGATGTCTCAGTCAGTTGAGTGTCAGACTCTTAGTTTCAGTTTAGGTCATGATCTCAGCGTCATGAGACCAAGTCCTGCATCAGACTCGGTGCTCAGCGTGGAGTCTGGCTTGAGAGATTCTCTCTTCCAATCCCTCCTCATCTACCTCTCCCCTCCAGTCATGTTTTCCCTCTGTCTTTCTCTCTCTGTCTCAAATAAATAAATTAATATAGTCTTTAATAGTGCTCACAACAGTACAGATACTAAAATTGGAGTGATACAGAGATTAGCATGATCCTTATGCAAGGATGTCACCCAAATTCATAAAGTGTTCCCTGTTTAAAAAAAAAAGAAAAGAAAATTATTTCAAAAAATATAAGAATAAATGGGAGAAACTGCATCAAACTGTACTATTGGATATCTGATTATTTACTTTTACTTTCTTCATAAGGCTTTTGTCTTTTGCAAATTATATATATATACACACATATATGTATATACACATATACACGTATGCATATATGTATACATGTATATACATATATGTGTGTATATATATAATATACATATATGTATATATGTATATGTGTATGTATATGTATATATATGTGTGTGTATATAAAATATACGTATATGTATATACATATATATGTATATACATGTATACATATATGCATACGTGTATACGTGTATATACATATATGTATATACATGTGTATACATATATGTATATACATGTGTATACATATATATGATATCTTTGAATTAGAAAAAACTAAAACTAAAACTAAATTTTTAAAATCATTTAAAATCATTTCACAACAAAATAGTCTAGAAAACCAGATTTATAGCTTTACTGAAATGAATAATTAGATTTGTTTCCTTTTGAGAAAGAGAGAGAGAACACATGTGCACAAGGAGAGAAGGAACAGAGGGAGGGAAGAGAGAGAATCCCAAGCATACTCCATGCCCTTTGTGGAGCCCAATGTAGGGCTCGATCTCAGGACCATGAGATCATAACCTGGGCTGAAATCAAGAGTCAGATTCTTAACTGACTGAGCCACCCAGCCACCTCTACTTAGCTCTTTCTCTTAATTATAATTTTTTTCTCAATTTGGGAAATTTTACATGGAGAAGTTTGGAAGGGAGGCAGAATTTCTGAAGTCATTCTTATTCTCTGTAGGACCTTGTCTTTGTAAGCATGGTTTACATATTCTAGAAAAGAAAGAATATATGTCAAAATATTGTTCCTAATAGTAAAGATTAAGAACAGAAAAAGTACAATTAAGAGATATTCTACAAGTGTTATTCTTTTAATAAAGAATATCTCATTATTCTCTTTTATAAGATTTTATAAGATTAAAGTATTTGATTGACTTCTATGCTCTTTCAGTTCTAATGGATTATGCTTTTACAATTTTCTCTCTAAAAATTGTAATTTGTATCAAAACTTACTTTTGCACCAAATAATCTCTCTTGATTTATTTCTAGGAAGGAAGTAAAAATGTTGGTGCTTATATATGCTCTTGGTACCACAATCTTTTCCCCTGCCATCCACAGTTAACTTCCAAATTTCTTGGTCTCAGTTTTCAGAGGTTTTCACACTTAAGGAAAGTGAGATTTTCTTTACAAATCACTTGTTCAAGCTTTGAAAAATTATCCTTTTGACTTCAAACCACATAATATTATTCTTGCTGTTTTATTTTGTTTTGTTTTCTTTTAGACACTGGAGCCTTGTTTAAATTTCCCTCCTTGTTTAAATTACTTTGTATCCTGGTCACTAATTGGTGAATGCTGGGGCTCAACATGTGTTTCACATAAAGTTGCCAACTTCCTCCAGGGTTATATGACAGCCTTCTTGAAAGTTGAAGGACAAGGTGCTTACACTTTGTCTAAAAAAAAAAAAAAGACATATTTTGAACTAATGTCAACTTACAGTAGCCAATATTACATCGTAATAGAGAAGTCTGCAATAGTGGATGTAGGAAGAGGCACAAAGGACAACTTGCAAGGGTGAACTATATTAATGTCAGTATCAGGATGTGAGTGCACGCCATGTGTACATCTGGGAAACTTCAGGAACAACAGAGGGAAAGGACAGGAAGCAGAGGCTGGTTAAATACTGCGTTGCTCTCAATAGGCAAATCAGATTTAAAATAATCTTAAAGTTTTGAGTAAAATAAATAAAATCACACTCTATAAAGCAAGAAGTGATTCTGTAGCTGAAAGAAGCTTCCTGTAACAATGTAAGTTTTATATGAGGTCCCTCAGTATTCTTTAGAAAAATGGGTTTTGGTGTTTTTTTTTTCTCTTTTTCCTGGACTGTTTTCAAGGTCTATTTTTCTTTTTTTAATAAACACATGAACCCCAAAGGACAGGATTCACAGCAAGGGTTACAAACAGAAGAGAGGTTTAAAATAAAATTACATACACTTTAAAATGAAGTGCTTTTGCTTCCTTTACTTTTTCTATTAAAACAAAATTTTTCAATGAAAGAGTGAAAGTATGGAGGAGAAAGAAAATAGGACTGCATACGGGCATGAAGAGATAAATCAAAGATGAAAAATTAGAGAAGACATCAAGATAGAGAGATGACTATTCTGAAGTAAAAGAAGACATCTAAGGACTCATCTGAGAAATAATAAATGGTCCCTGACTATACATAATAATGTTACTGATGTTCTTCTACTAAATCCAAGAGAACAGTAGCATAAATCTTTATTAAAAATAACTCCTGTTGTGTGGTTTGTTCAAAAACGTTCATTTCCAAATAAAAAGAAATAATTTTTTTTAAAGATTTTATTTATTTATTTGACAGAGAGATCACAAGCAGGCAGAGAGGCAGGCAGAGAGAGAGGAGGAAGCAGGCTCCCTGCTGAGCAGAGAGCCCGATGCGGGGCTCGATCCCAGGACTCTGAGATCATGACCTGAGCCGAAGGCAGCGGCTTAACCCACTGAGCCATCCAGGCGCCCCAAAAAGAAATAATTTTAAGAGTTTGAATATAAGACATAGTGAACTTTTGCAATATATTTATGTTTTTGTGCTAATGTTAAAGTCCTGCAACCCTGAATTAACATACAGTAAGCATTGGATTGTTGCCGTAAAGGTGATTGTGCTTTAGGTCAGGGAAAGGACAATCAATGACAGTCTTATAAATTTTTGATAGCTCCTTGGATATTCAGGGAAATTTTTCATCCTCACATGAATTTGGAAGTTTTGACTATATGGGACTAGACACTTTAATTCTCAAGATGAGATTTGGGGAAGGACCAAAGATAATGGAAAATTTTATTTGCTGAAAATGACCAGAAAAGTCATGGTAACCCTGTATTTTATCTAAGGAGAAAGAGGTTGAACAGGTTGAAGAGGTTTGAACAGGTAGAAAGAAGAACTACATTTTCTGATGACATCATACAGTATATTTGTTTGTTCAGTATAATAATTACACCTGAGTAAATTTCAAAACAAATTAATGATATCACATTTTTTATCATAATGGAATAACAATGGTCACTAATAATAAACAACCAAATGCAAACATTGAAATTAACAAATATTCTCCAATTGAGGTCAAAAGAATCCACTATTGCATTTGGGAATTAAAGTACAATGAGCTTGCCAGGCATAAAGTTCTAGGTTTGGTGAAGAGATAAAGTTCTCTTACTAACGAGCTCTATGATTTCAAGTAAATGGACTATTTACTAGTTTTTACTGGTTTTTAGACTATTTACAGTGGACTATTAGGCATTAAGTTGGAAATGTGATTAGATATAGATAAGTAAAATTTCCACATTTTTCCTGGGTAACTTTTAAAGCTTTCAAAATAGTTGATAAAACTTCCAGGTAAAAGACCATTTTACTGATAGAATGCCTGATAATACTAGCAATTAAAATATTGGGGAAATACATAAAAATATTTTACAAGTGTCTTTTGGCAACACAAATTATCTTACATATAGCTATCAAAAAATGAAAATATTTCAATCCAAGGATAAGACAATTAAAAATGTCTGAAATATTGAGAAAACATGTTACTGCAATTTTCAGTCTCTAGTTCCTATTAAGAGATTTACATAATATAAAGCTTTTTTGTTTTTTCTTCAATTATAATAAATATATAACAATCACATCATTTTATTTGTAGTTGGGCAATATGGACAAGAAATAATATTTTTATTTGCCATGTTATGTTATTACAAATTTTATGCAAGGTTTTATCTCATTTACTAGAGAAAATGAATCATGGTGTGGAGTAAAGATACCCAATTCCTTTGTTAATGAATGAGTGAGTGGTGAATAAATTCATTAAAAAGAAATCAAGGAAGAAAGGAAAAGAAGAAGAAAAAACAGAGGGAGGAAGGAAGGAAGACAAGGAGAAGAAAAGGAAGAAAAGAAGGGAGGAAGAGAAAATTTAAAAAAGCGTTGAAGGTAGGGAAAGAAGAAAGGGTAATAAAGAGCAAAGACTGAAGTTTCCTGAAGAAGAAGGAATTCTCCTCAAGACTGCAACAGTACCTAAATTTCCAGCATGTTGGCCTGCCCAGATTTTGTATCACCAGAACCCACATCACATGAGTCAACTCCTTAAAACAAATCTTTCCTCATAGATAAATGATGATGATAGATGATAGATAGATGATAGAAAGAAAAAAAAGAATGATATAGAGATAAAGATGATAATCCATCAATCTCCCCTTTGTTCTATTACTCTAGAGATCTTTTCCCTTTTTTAAAAGATTTTATTTATTTATTTATTTGACAGAGAGAGAGAGAGAGCACAAGCAGGGACAGTGGCAGAGGGAGAAGCAGGCTCCCAACTAAGCAGGGAGCCTGATGCGAGGCTCAATCCCAGGACCCTGGGATCAGGATCTGAGCCAAAGTCAGACACTTAACTGACTGAGCCACCCAGGCACCCCTACTCTAGAGATGTTGACAGTAAACATTTTTATATTTAAACTAATAATTTAATAATTACCTTGGAACTATACATTATAAACTCAAAACTCTTATAGGACAAGGCAGTCCTTACAGAGTCTTAAACCAGTCAAGGTTGTTCCAATAGACAACATTGGACTTTTAATCCTGTTTTAGTGGGTTTCACAGACCAACTCCCACCACCAAAATGTTCATTTCTAGGGATGCTCAGGTATCATAAAACAATAAGAAAAGGCAGAAAAAAAAGATCAAATCAATCCACTCTGAGTAAGGAAAAAAATCAGAAAAACTTAGGAAAATAAAGGAGAATATCCTTTTAGTATAAGTAATTGGATTAGTTTCCTCATTTGTAATCAGTAATCTCTGAGACCTTTGTAAAGAAGGATTTGTTTTAAAATAAGAACAATGAACAAAGATAACATCCTTTTGAAGTGGTCTTGGGTAAGAAAGAAATCTCTTTTATTAGTGTAATTATACCTACTTCAAAAAGTCTTCTTTTTTCTTTGATATCCTATCATCATAATCCTACAAGGCACTAGAAGTCTTAAAATCTTTTCTGAATTTTCCACACCATTTTTTTAAATATTGGTGATGGCATGTTCCTCATCATAAGTTCCCCTGCAGATTAGCTAAAAATTAGAAAATTATTCTTGTCATAATGTAATGTTGAAAGGTGCTTTCATTCAGAAACACAATATAATGGTAATTTGCACAATAAGTGAAAAGACTGCCTATAGACATTTAGGGTTCCTAGAAGTCTCACCCTGAAGATCATTGACCTCTTCTGCAACAACCCCTAAGCAAGCAATGTTTAAACATTTATAGCTATAATCCTAATTTCAGTACCCCAGAAAACAGAAAAATAAACTGATCTAAACTGACAAGACTGCCATGGTCGAGGATGGGAAGGATTTTGAATTGAAAGAATGAAGACTTTTAAATTAACTCTATTACTTTGAGTTACTTCCACAAGCTAGCTCTCCCAGCAATGAAAATGAAGACAGCATCTGTGGTTTGAGCATTTCCCCACAGGTAATCTGTGATCCAAAAAAATTGTGACCCACTAGAACAGAAATAGAAAGAGTACTCAGAAATATTGCAATAGTCTAAATGAAAAGCATAAGTCTGAAATAAGTCATATGGCAATAGAAATATAGAAAAAGTAGATATAATAGACAGTAAAGCTAACTGAGTTAGGGAATAAGATGGTAAACAATTAGATTTGGAGGCTGGATGACTGTAGGGAGATTGCAGTGAGATTAACAAAAATAAGGAAAACAGAAGGTGGAGAAGATAAATATGGGAAGGTAGGACACTCAGCTTTTGTTGTTTATCTAAGAAGTCTGTGAAAGATTAGAGTAAGATGTCTATTAAGCAGCTAGAAATGTGGGTTAAAAATGCAGAAGGAGAGATCTAAACCTGAAATACAGACGAGGGTTACCACTCTAAATGTAATTGAAGGAGGAAGAAGAGGAGGAGGAAGTAGTAATAAAGGAGAATATGCAGATTAAATTTTGTAAAAAATATGTAGTATTGTTTTCAATGTGTGTGTATATTTTTATATAAATGCTTTATAATAAATATATTAGTATGCAATCTGGTCTTTTTTCACTCAATAAAAATTTTGAAGACTGTTCCATATTAGTACATACACGTTGACCTCAACATGAGTAAATATTTAAATGATAAAGAAATTTCCAGCAGGATATACAACAAACTGGAAATGATGATTACCTCTGAGTAAAGGGAGGTGATTAAGCTTTTGGTCAAAGAGACATTTAAATATTCTCGTAAAGTTTATTTATTTACTATGGAGACTGAAATTCTGTATTGTCTATAAAAATCAAGAATTTAAGGGGTTTTTTGAGTGAGGTTAGACCACTTCATTCAGATTTATCATTCTCTGCTTGCATAATTCATTGAATTCTCATGATGCTTTGGGAAATTAATGTGCTGAAGTTTCTTAGAAATCTTAGAAAATGCCAATGTTTTTTCATAAAACAGTATTTTAATAAGACACATTTCTACTGAATTGGTACTGAAACAGCAAGTGCATAATGTATCAAAACGTTAGAGTAGTAAATAATGCAGATGCAAATTTCTACATTTGTAAATCATCTATCATTTTTGTCAGGATATTTCTATTAGTCATTTTGATAAAAACAGCGTGAATTTTTAAAATATGTGAAAGTGCTTTCTCAGAATTCACCATCAGAGTACTTGTGAATTCTCTCAACAATGTGGAAAAAAAGAAACAATTATGTTACATTTTCCTCCTTTTTTCTAGAAGATTGACTCATTTATTCTTTACATCTTCCTTTTGGTAATATCCAGCCAAACCCCCCTCAACATTAACTATGATAATCCCCAAGGCTCAGTCAGAAGCCCATTTCTCTTCTTTGTTTATTATAAAATTTGCAGAGAATTAACTCATTCCCATGACATTAACTTCTTTCCACTAAATGAATGCCACTCATGTGTGCTATTTCAAGCCCAAGTGTAGCTGGTATCTCGCCCTCTCTCATACTTGACACATTGTAAGCTCACATAGAACCCCCAAATGCATTTCATTATCTTTCCTTCCTCCTCCCACATTGCAAAGCAGGGTCACTTCCAAAAGGACTTTCTCTTTTGACATTCTTATTTATTGCTAGTCATCCAAGATCACAAACGGTGAGAATGTTGGAGTGGAAACTCCAAATTCAAGAATCTGCTATAACTAGGCAGCAAACAGGAAGAAGACTGGATTCAGACAACACAGAGTGATACTGACTAGTGTTTGAAGGTACACAGCCTAGTTGAGGCATGATCCTCTCCTTAACCTAACATCAGCTTATTGTCAACTTACGATTACAAATGCTTAGTGCTGCCAATTAAAAAAATATATAAGGGGTGCCCTGTTTCTGGCTCTTTACTGGGTGTGGATCCTGCTTAAACTTCTCTCTCTCTCCTTCTCCCTCTGCCCCTCCCCCATTCTCTTGTTTAAGCATACATATGCACTCTCTCTAAAAATACATTTTTAAAGATCTTATATTAAATGCTGATAAGTTTTATGTTAAAAGAACAGCAAAATAACAACAACAATAATAAATTCCAGAACAGCTGACAGATTTTTATTGTAGATAATTTTGTTTGGTATCTAAGGAAACAAAACTGCTCTTCCATTTTTGGTAATTGATTATAGCCAATGATTAGAACACACACACACATATGTGAACAAAAAACAAAAAACGGGTTCTACCTGGCTTTCATCTCGAAAACAAGTGAAATCTTGAATATTTCCTATAAATCACTGACTCCTAAAAACAAATAACTCGATCCCTGATTTTTTACAGTACTGATGATGTCTGAAAGTATGTTAAAACCTTTGAGAACTGAAAATACCATCTGATAAAATTGCTATTTTTTTCCCACCTAGAATAGAATAATCGCAAGGTCAGTGATTCTGGTATGTGTGTGTGTGTGTGTGTGTGCGCGTGCACACACGCACGTGCACGTGTGCGTGTGTATCATTTATTGTGTGTGTGAGCTATGTTTTTTTAATCTGGTAACCCCCCGCTGCTGCTAAAACTTGGAATCTCTTATAAATGTTCTGAGTAAACTATTCTCTTTTCTAAGTACCATTATTTCTGACCTAACCTTAACTCTTAAACCACTATTCCTGCATCTAAATTTTGATGTTTCTTTCCCTGAAATTGTTTCTTGAACAGGTTTCTATCTTTAATTGTGGTAGGTACTATTAAAACTCAGGCTACATCAGGTGAATCCTTCCAACACATCATACGTGCTGCAAAGTATAGTTAAATTTATTTCCCTAACAAATCCCTTTCAACAAATCCCTATGCCAAAGGAACCAATTTCAAATTCCTCAGATGGTTAGTTAGAGAATTCCAAAAATTGGTATATCTTTTACTGTCTCAGGTGGAATATTTTACAACACAGAATTCCCATTCAAGCCAGACCAGCTCTTCCCTCTCCTTCTACACAGAATAAAAGTTCTCTCTCAGCAAACTTGCTCACACTCCTTCTGTTTCTTGAATAAGCTTTGCTCTGCATTCCCTTCTTCTGTGCCTATGCATTTTAAATAAATTATGATTCTTGTTTTTGAATAATATTTTTGGCATGGGAAAAAGCACATGAAGTATTGTCAAATAAAAAAGTTATTAAGCAGCATAAATAATTGGATGTGATTTTTTTAATGAGGGATGATTGCAAGAGAACAAGAGCACAGGGATAGTGTTTTCAGATCACCAGATATTTAGACGAATTAACTTTATTTTCATTGCTTTTTTTGTATTTATCATAATTTTTACTTGGAACATTAGTTATTTCATACCCAGAAGAAATAACAATAGGAACTTCTCAATATGCTATACAATCTTCAGGATTCAACTCTAATAAATACTTTTTTTGTAAATACTTGAGTCATCTCAGAATTCCTCCATCCACAGTGATGTCTCTTGGAAATTGTTCATAGCATTTTTTATAAGAAATATTGATTCATCTTGTATATGATGCATCAAAAACTCAATTCTTTCAGTTCTTTGACCACTAACTCTGAGTCTTCCTTCTCCATCCATCTTAATTGGGACCAGGTTTAAATGTCCCTTACCCAGAAAAGACTGGGGTGCCTAACCCTTATGTAATTAAAAAAAGCAATTAAGGGATGCTTAAGTAAGACTTAAGACTGGGTGGCTCAGTGGGTTAAGCCTCTGCCTTAGGCTCAGGTCATGATCTCAGGGTCCTGGGATCGAGCCCCACATTGGGCTCTCTGCTCAGCAGGGAGCCTGCTTCCCTGTCTCTCTCTGCCTGCCTCTCTGCCTGCTTGTGATCTCTGTCAAGTAAAAAAATAAAATCTTTAAAAAAAAAATCAAAAAAGCATCCAGCATGTTACAGAGCTAAAAAAAAAAAAAGCAATTAATCATAAAACAAACAAAAGTGCCAATAAAATTAGGATTCTTAATAGTCTTTTGAAATAGATATTTAAAATATAAAATTATTTCCAATTTATTTGTTAGCTTACATATTCTCGCCAATGAGTGAATGAGTATTTGCATGTGGTGTACATATATGCATGCTAAGCATGTTTTTATTAAACTACTAGATAATCCAGTACCAGCTTCCATCACATATTCTCTTGGTCAGATCTATGACATTGTCACAGCCGTGATACCTCAGAAGTCTCCATTTCAAGCATATTTCTCATCAACCATTGCTTTAGTTTTTCAGCCTAGTTATTCTATCATCCCCACATCAACAGTTCTTCAAACAAATTAGAAACTCCAAGCTATTACCTTTACAGTATTTTCGCTAGCCATCACTCACTTCACTACTTTTATTACTTAACCAGTGAAAATTCTATGGTCAATCATTGTAATTTCTGAAAGTCAACACTATTTATCCCTTACCTTTTCCACCCTCCAATATAATTGTCTGGAAAATCCATAATCTTGGTTTACCCACATATCCTCCTTATGTCCTTCCATACTTGACCAGCTAAGTATTCCTACAGATATAACAAAGCAGGTTAATTAGTCTTATTACTGATTTATGACCACAGTTCTCTAAGGGGTTTGACAGGGCCAATATATATAGCCAGTAGCATCTCATGTTAGTTCTCCACGAAGAACATTTCAGACAGTGCAGTCTTCAAATCGAACATTTCTATTTCTGATAACTTTAATTTACAAACCTCTTTTGAATTTCATTGAAAAAAATAGATGGCAAGATACAGAAATTCTCTCATCCCTCCACTATCAAATCTCCTCACTAATTTCACCCATGTTTAATAAAGTCATGTTAAAATTTAACATATATATATGTTAAATTTTATATATATGTACACACACACACATATATGTGTGTGTGTAATATATGTGTGTGTATATATATAGATATATATATATACATATATACATATTCATATTCCATCCAGAAAAAGGCTCTGAATCCTTTTTCTCCTCAGCTCATCATTGATTCATGCATGTAATGTCTCCTCTCTATCATGCCACAAATTTCTCTTTCCCTAATGGATAATTTTTATCATCATAGGAAAATATTTTAGCAGCTTTTTAAAAAAGGCCCTCTTTTCAGCTTACTCCCTCTGTGGTGGATTGAATGGCATTCCCCAAAAAGATATGTTCATCTCCTAATCTTTGGAAATTGTGATTGTGACTTTATTTGAAAAAAAGTGTCTTTACAATTGTAATTAACTTAATGATCTCAAGATGAGGTCATTCCATTTACCCAGGCAGGCCTTAAATCCAATGACAAACAGAGAAGAGAAACTGAGAAATCCATGTGGAGTCAGAGACAGAAATTGTAATTATACAAACACAAACCAAAAAAAAATGCCTGAAGTCCCCAGAAGCTGGGAGAAGCAAGGAAAAATTTCAGTATAGAACTTTTGGAAAGAGTACATCAGTCACCTTGATTTCAGACTTCTGGCAAGAAATAAATTTCTTCTTTTTCTTAAGCCACGAACTTTGTGGATGTTTGATATGGCAGTACTAGGAAATTAATACAGACCTAATTGTCCAACCCCAAGTAACGTCATAGCTCTACTTCCCTCCTAAGGAACAAAACTCTTCAAATTCTCTTCCATCACAGTCTGAGCTCCTTATACCCCATATTTTTTTTTCCATTTCATTTCAATTGAGCTCCTGTTCCCAACACTAAAACTTTCCTAGTAAAGGTTTCCAGTAACTTCTATTTTGTCAAACTCAATAGTCACTGTCTCTTACCACCTGTCTCTGCATCTCAATGCATTCAATAAAGCTGACTCCTTGAGCTTTTGGAATCACACTGTCTTTGGTTTTCCCTCACCTCACCACTGGTCCTCCAGCTGTATCTCCCTTACTTATTCCTCCTTCTATGACTAACGTACTTATATGTATTTGGTGTTCTGGATTCAGTCATAGAACATCTTTTCTATTTACTTTGTATTTTCACAACTCCAAATTTATTTCCTATTTCTTCTCTGAGTTCCCTTGTTTTTGTTTTTGTTTTTGTTGTTGTTGTTGTTTAACAGAAAGAGACAGCATAGTGGTATAGAAACAAGGCCTTTAGAGCTACACTGACCAAATAATCATCCTGTCTCTAACATACACTAGCTGTGTGAATCTAGCCAAGTTATTGAACACTGTGTCTGTTCCCTCACTATATGACAGAGGTGTGAGTAATTTCCACTCTACTGGATTACACTGAAAATGAATTCATCTATGGAAAAAATCTAAAACAGTGTCTGGCATGTAATAAGTGCTTAATAATAGTAATCATTATTATGTTTTGTTATATTATATTTATGTTATGTTATATTATTATTATGTTAGGATTATGACTATTATTATTTGTTATCTATATTTGGATAACTGACAAGTATCTCAAATCTAGTATATCCAAAATAATATGTATGATTCCACTCAATTTCAATGGCTGATCTTCCTGCTATGTTACCTATCTTAGTACTTGGCAATAAGACCCCTTAACAGAGGAAGAAGATGATGTCTGTTTTTCCTTTACTTGCCCCAACATCTGAGCTAGCAACAGATCTCCATAATTCCATCACTGGAACATAATGTAAATCTCTTTATTCTTTTCATATCAGTTGAAAACGCATCATTCAAGCACTTCCTCCCTTCTCAGCATGGATGACTCCCCATCCTGATTTTCAAATGTCTGCTTCCTCTTTAGTCATTTTTCCCCTCAACTGTCACTCTTTCGACATAGCTTCACTGTTCTTCCTTTCAAACATTGTCTTTGCCATAGAAAGAATTCTATTATTTTCTATCAATTCTATGCGGCTTATTTTTTTCATTGCATTCCTCAGTGTCCCATATCATCTTTCTTTCATTGTTTCATTGTTTTTTTGTTTCTCATTGCTTGATTCTACCAATAATATGTAACATTGGGAAGTCAAGTATCTTGTTTCGTTCACTGTTACAGGCATACCTCAGAGATATTGTGGGTTCATTCTCAGATCACCACAATAAAGTGAATATCACCATAATGGGGTCACATGAAATTTTTTATTTACTTGTGTATGTAAAAGTTATGTTTACATTATACTGGAGTCGTTAAGTATGCAATAACATGATGTAAAAAAAAACCACTTTATACCTAAAAATAATTTTATTACTAAAAAATGCTCACCATAATCTCTACTTTTGGTGAGATGTAATCTTTTTGCTGGTGAAAGAGCTTGCTTTCGTGGTGATAAGTTGTGGTTACTAAAGGCTGGGGTGTCTGTCTTAAAATAAGACAACAATGAAGTTTGCCATTTCCGTTGACTCTTCCTTTCACAAACGATTTCTCTTTAGCATGTGATGCTGTTTGATAGCAGTTTACCCACAGTAGAATTTCTTTCAAACTTGAAGTCTCTCAAACTCTGCTGCTGCTTCATCAACTAAGTTTACATAATTTTCTAAATTTTTATTGTCATTTCAATAATCCACCAGATTTAGAATATTCTGCCTTAAGAAAAAACCTTCTCTGTCTATCCATATGACACAACTCCTCATCTGTTAGTTCGATCATGAGTTTACAATAATTCAGTCCCGTCTTCAGGTCCCATGTCTAATTCTAGTTCTCTTGTTGTTCCCAAAACTCTGGCAGTTACTTCCTCCTTTGAAGTCTTGAACCCCATAAAGTCCTCCACGAAAGTTCAAATAAGCTTCTTCCTAACTTCTGTTAATGTTGATATTTGACCTCTCCCGAGTCACAAATCTTTCTTAATGGCATCTAGAATAGTGAGTCCTTTCCAGAATCTCTTCAGTTTATTCTGTGCAGGTTCATCAGAAGAATCACTATCTATGGCAGCTATAGACTTATAATACATATTTCTTAAAAATGACTCTGGAAATGACTCCTTAATTCATGAGCTACAGAGTGAATGTTGTGTTAACAGGCATGAAGACAACATTCATTTCATTGTCCATTTCCATCAGAGCTCTTGGGTGACCAGGTCTATTGTCAATGAGCAGTCATAGTTTGAGGGAAATCTCTCTCTCTCTCTCTCTCTTGAGAAATAGATCTCAATAGTAGTCTTAAAATATTCAGTTAATCAAGTTGTAAACAAATATGCTGTCATCCAGGCTTAGTTGTTCCATTTGTAGAGCACAGGCAGAGTAGATTCAGAGTAGTTCTTAAGGGCTCTAGGATTTTCAGAACAGCATTGGCTTCAACTTAGTCACCAGCTGCATTAACTTTCTAACAAATGAGTCAGGCTGTTCTTTGAAGCTTTGAAACCAGGCACTGACTTCTCTCTAGCTATGAAAGTCATTGATGACATTTTCTTCCAATAGGATGTTCTTTTGTCTACATTGGAAATCTGTTGTTTCCTGTGGCCACTTTCTTAATTATCTTAGCTAGAACTTGTGGAGAACTTGCTGCAGCTTCTCCATCAGCATTTGTTGCTTCACCCTATACTTTGATATTATGGAGAAGGCTTCTTTCCTTAAACCTCATGAACCAACCTCATGCGGCTCCGGACTCTTTTTCTGCAGCTTGCTCACCTCTCCCAGCCTTCAGAGAATTGAAGAGAGTTGGGGCCTTGCTCTGGATTAGGCTTTGGCTTAAGGGAATGTAGTAGCTCATTTGATCTTCTATCTAGACCATTCCAACTTTGTCCATATTAGCAATAAGGCTGTTTTACTTTCTCATCATTCATGCATTCCCTGGAGTAGCACTTGTCATCTCATTTAAGAACTTTTCCTTTGCCTTTACAGCTTGACTAACTGTTTGGAACAAGAAGCCTAGCTTTGGGCCTAACTCAGTTTCCAATATACCTTCCTCCCTTAGCTAAATCATTTCTAGCTTTTGATGGAAAGTAATAGACCTTCGACATTTCCTTTCACTTGAACAGTTAGAGGCCATTACAGGTTTTTAACTGGCCTAATTTCAATACTGTTGTGCCTCAGGGAATAGGGAGGCCTAGGGAGAGGGATGGAGATGTGAGAACAGCCAGTCCGTGGAGGAGTCAGAACACACACAGCATTTATTGATTCAGTTTGTTATCTTACATGCGCGTGGTTCATGGTGCCCTAAAATGGTTACAATGGTAACAACAATGACGACTGATCACAGATCACAATAAAAAACATAATAATATTGAAAAGCTTTGAAATATTCCAAGAATTACTGAAATGTGGCACAGAGACATGAGGTGAGCAAATACTGTTGAAAAAAATGGCACCAATAGACCTGCTTAACAGGGGTTACCACAAACCTTCCGTTTATAAAAATCGCAGTATGTGTGAAGCACAATAATGCAAAG
The DNA here is from genome assembly GCF_902655055.1 of Lutra lutra. NCBI lineage: Eukaryota > Metazoa > Chordata > Mammalia > Carnivora > Mustelidae > Lutra > Lutra lutra. Next base: position 82,567,331 of record NC_062279.1, on the reverse strand, counting down.
TGCCATAAGATGAGGTACACCTGTATAATCCAGTGCCAGGAATGAATGAGAGAAAATAAATAGAAACCAAAGCAAAATACTAATGTTCCCTATTACATTGTCTTGTTCTTTCAGGTACATGCATGCATAGCTTGTTACTTCAGTGGATTTCTTCTTCTCATTAATTTATTCACTTATTCGTTCATTCAACACATATTTATTAAGTTCATACTTCTGTCTCAGAACATCATTGGATATTTGTAATGCAAAGACAATCAAAACAATTTCTTTGCTCAATGAACTAATGTAAACTAGTCTAAATTTACTAACGGATTTAATAAAGCCTGTATACATGGCTAAATATCCAATAATGTTTAGATTAGTTATTCAATTAAAAAGCAAAGAAAAGCTTTCATAAGCCTCTAAATAGATAATTTCAGCTTTATAAATATTAAAATGGAAGCTAGTAAGAGATTTAACTTAGCAATTAAGAACTTACTTTTCTTATTTATTTTTTTAATGCATGTGTGTGTATGCACATATGAGAACAAGGTTTTGACTTAATATCATTAAAGAAGTTCCTGAGTATGGTAATATTTTTATAACATTTTCAGTAATTTACTTAAAAGAAAAATAAATACTTTGCTATTGAATACAGCCAGGAAATAGAATATTCTGGGTAAGTAAATGTCCTTCACAACTATATTTAATATAGTTTTAGTATTATAAAAATAAAAATCTCAGATACTGTGTCTTTCAACCTTCTACATTTATTGATGGAGAAAGAAACTGCTCAGAGAATCTTTAACAAGTTTATCTGGTGTCCAACAGCAATACTGCTGAGAAAAGAAATCGTCCATTATAAATTCAATGGCTTTAGTTAAAGCTTGCAGTGTTAAATGCTCCAGATACTCCTTAAAGTTCTTATTTTATTAAGTGGCCTCATGTAGTCCTGAAAATCACATGAACTTTGGCAACAGGTAGATGGGACCTGTGATTCCAGTTTTACTCATTTACTAGCTATGTAACCTCAAGCAATTCAAGCAAATATTTATTTTGACTTTTAACTTCCTTATCCTTGAAATGAGAGCAAAACTATCTTACAAGGTTATTGTCAGCATTGAGTTAAATACCTATAAACACTTAACACATCAAGAATGTGTTTTGTATTGCTCTTTAGGAGAACATTTCTAAATTAGTAGTAGCATGTGGTTACCTTCTCCTAAATAAACTATGAAGTATAATGATCTCATAATACCTGTATAATATAAGGTAGAAATTAGCCATTAAATAAATATAAACATGAGCTTGGGTTTCATTCTGCATGAATTCACCATATTATACCAGCCTTGTCATTTCTTCCCTCTGGTGCAGAATTCCTGTCAGTTCTGGAGATTGGATTAGATGATTCATAAGATCCCTTCAAGCTCTAATATGCTAATATTCCACTCAGCTAATGAAGATTTGGTGACATGACACTGTGTTGCTCTGAGTTCCTCTTTGGATTGAATCATGTCCCCCAAAAGATAAGTGAAAATCCCGACCCTTAGTACCTGTGAATTTGACCTTATTTCAAAATAGGATCTTTGCAGGCATAAACAAATTAAGATGAGGCCATTGGGATGGATCCTCATTCCTTTTGACCTGTGTCTTTATAAGAAGAGGGAAACACCATGTATGGACAGAAACACCCAGTGAGTGTTATGTGCTGACAGAGGCAGAGATTGAACTGATGCAGCTACCAGCCAAGGAAGGTCAGAGATCCACTGCCAATACCAGCAGCTCCAAACAGGCAAGGAAGAATCATACCCAGAGTCTCAGAGAGAACATCGTCCTGCTGGCACTTTGATTTAGGACTTCCAGCCTCCAGAACCAGGAGAGAATATATTTCTATTGCTTCAGCCACTTGGTCTGTGGTACTTTGTTACAGAAGCCTTAGGAAACTAAGCAAGAGTCTTGAAGTTGTGAAAACCTGTTGGTTCCTTCCACCAAATGGCTCCAGTTCATTGATTTGAGTATTTTGTATTAGGTATTAGGGCAAATATTTTGCTAACTACCTGGCATGACATATATATCACATTCCCATGGACGAGTTTTATAATTTTCTCTGTACAGTTCCTAGAAAAGACTAAAATCAGGTTTTCCAAAAACAACAATAAAATTTTTTTAAAGATGAACTTTAAGGGTAATATGATTATTATTTAGTTTCTTCCTGCAAGCTTTGTTTTTACACCCTTAGAGTAGATCATAGACCTATCTCTGGCAAAGCTCCTAACATTTGAATTCATTTAGGTATTTTCATAGTATAACTTTCATGATGGAGAGCCCAATCTAGTGTTAGGAGACAATGAGTGGCTATCTGCTTCTGTCAAGTACATTTGGCAAGGCAAGTACATTTCTTTTCAAAGGTTTTTGGGGCAGCTGGGTGGCTCAGTGGGTTAAGCCTCTGACTTCAGCTCAGGTCATGATCTCAGGGTCCTGGGATCAAGTCCCACGTCGGGCTCTCTGCTCTGCAGGGAGCCTGCTTCCTCCTCTCTCTCTCTCTGCTTGCCTCTCTGCCCACTTGTGATCTCTCTCTGTCAAATAAATATTTAAAAAAAAAGGATTTTTATTCTGCAATTGAAGGGGCATCATAAAGAGCCTTTCTCTTGGAGTGTCTCAATCACCAATGCTAAGTTTTTTCTGTGGAACTGGAAGAAACAGACAGTCACTTTTATGAGAAAAATTATAGAAATAAATATGCATTTGGAAATGCATTTGGAACCAGAAGTGAGTAACAACATTGTCTCTGTACCAGACATGTGCATCTACATCTGCAAAATAGATAATATGGATCCGAATTTTTCCAAAGAAAGCTAAAATCATCAATGAGATGGGATGGCAATGTTTTAAATAACCATGAGTTTAATATAAAAAGTTAGAAAAAAATATGATCCTTATATCCATTGAAACAAACAAACACAACTCCAACATGTAAAAAATACTAACACATGCTTTTTTAGCTCAGAGGGAACAAGTCTATTTTTAAAAGCAACTTTACTGGGCAGATTCTTGTTTGGAGAATAGAAGTCTTTCTGACCACTTTAAACATAACAAAGATTTCTCAGAACATGTTGGGAAACTCACAGTCTTAGGAAAGGATGCAGAGATGGACTTCAGGTTCAGCTTTTAGGAGTAGCACTGAAACCATGCCAAGGACTGATCAGATGAGAAAACTGACACTGGTACCACTGAATGCCCCATGTTTAGATGTGGACTTCAGTCCAACCACCAGGACCATTACTATTGCCAGACCCAGAAATTGCCCTAGCATCCCTGAAATCCAAAAGATCTGCAGCCCCATGGCAACAAAATAGAAACACCATCAAAATTAGTTTTCTTTTCATTGCTTATTTCTGAATCCAAATCTCATATGGACAAGATTGGTGGAGCATATGCCTATCTCATAACTGGAATGAGGCAAGAAAAATTGGGGTGATTCTTCCATATTGAGGAAGCTTCATTCACATAAAGTGTCATTTTTTTCCAAATATAGGAAAGTTATTCAAAAGAACATGTACCATCACCAATACAATAATTATCAATGTGGGATGGAATCTAAGAATTGGTAAATATTTTAGAGTTTTTTTGTCTGACAAATCTCCAATGATTTATTCCCTTAGCAGTCATAGCATTTTGTTCAATGATTTGAAAAAAGTTATTAAACTCCCCTGAGCCTCACTTACCTTAAATGTAAAATAGGAAAAATGATACTTATAAAATGGCAAGTCAGTTGTGTGGATTAAATGCTACAATATAATATTTATAAAGTGCTTAGGACAAATATGGATTTGATAAACATTTGACTAAATTCCATTTGCTATTATTAAATATCAGGTCCTGAGTAGAAATATTCCTTTTACAGAATCCATAACCTACAGGTATCCAGTCTCTTGAGAACTTTTAATGCTATGCAGCTTGCATCCCTCTACATCAGCTCATTCCAAACTACAGAATTTATTTTTATTTATATTACATGTATTATTACACTCAGGCCATTACAATTTCCTGATTTGGAAACCATCAACATAAAACAAGCTCCACAAGAAAAATTACTTGTGTTAAATTCAATGGTTTCTCAGACTAGCAAGCAGTATTAGAAAAGATGGCTGAATTTCCACACCTCCAGAAAAATATTTCAACCCATAAAAACTCACCTATATTACTATAGTACTAAAAATAACTATTATAACAGGTTATTAACCTTAAATCTAATAACACTGAGGGTGTACCCTCAAGTATCTGGCTCATACATCAACACTGATATAATATAATCTGGGGGTTAACAGCATAAGCTCTAGATACCTCACCAGGGTTTAAATCCTAGTTCTGCCACTTACAAGCCATGTGACTGCAGGCAGGGTATGCAGGCTTTCTGGGTCATTTGTAAAGCTGTTGAGTAATAAGACTCATCTCATGGCGATTTTGTGAGAAATGAATACCAGTATATAAAGCGATTAGAACAGGGGCTGGCCCAGACTTAGTACTGTGTGTAAATTATTATTAATATTACATATTAGGGTCTATTCAAAGTGCTGAGAAAACCAATATGAGAGTGAGATAATATTCCTGTCCCTCAACTTTCATATGAATTGATCATTTTAATGCACTTTAGGAAATACATGTCCACACGTGAAGAAAAGGAGCATCCTAACCCAATGTGGGGACTAGGTGGAAATGAAGTGTTAAGAGATTTCTAGAGATGATGGAAGGATTAAGCAACAAATGAGAAGCAAAGAGTATCTATGCTGATCTGAAGTAGAAATCCAGTTGTCTGACAGGAATGGTGATGAAGAATGAGAATAAGAGACACTAGACCACTGCTTGTTGTGACAGCTTGCAAGGAGAAATGTGGAGTCTGAGGCAGAAGGTGGATGAGGCTCAGTGATGTGGGCTGGGATAATAATCAAGTGTATCCTGAACTGGACAAGGTCTCCTGCCTACAATCTTGTCTTCAACAACAAACTCATGCTTGAGCCAGATTATTTTTCTGGGAGAAAGCCATGCTTTTTATTGGGTTTTCCACCCCTAATGTTTCTAGTATGCTCAGTGAATGCTTACTAGTTCCTCAGACTACTTCTAATCACTCCTTGTCTATGCCACCCAGCCAGATAAGTTTGAGGGGAAAAAAAAAACAAGGGGACATGGAAATAAGTTACGAGGCCTGAAGGTGAAGGAAGAGTCAAATATGGTATCCAGATGACCTGGGTTACTAGGTAAATCATTTGGCTGAGACAGCTCATAGACTGAAAGTAGGGCTTGAGAAGGGGAAGATGACACCTTAAGTTCTAGACATGGATTTTGAGATGTTTAAAAAACAAAGTGAACTTGAAATATTTGTAAGATAACCAAGCAGAGGGGCATCTGGGTAGCTCAGTCATTTAAGTGACCTACTCTTGATTTTAGCTCTGGTCATGATCTCAGGGTCCTGGGATTGAGCCTCAAGGTGGGTTCCGTGCTCAGAGGGGAGTCTGTTTGAAGATTCTCTCCCCCTCTGACCATCCTCTTCACTCACCCACACTGTCTCTTTCTTAAATAAATAAATAAAAATCTTTAAAGATATCCGAGTAAAAATATCAACAGGATTTTATTAAAACATGTCTAAAGGAGGAGAAGAGTATAACTTTGAGATCATGAAACATCAGGCTATAAGTTATAGGCAAAGCAATAGGGTTTTTATACACACTGGGTAAATTATTGCTTCACTAATATTATAAAAAACGCCTCAAATCATCACAGCCAATATTAGAGTCACTAATGAAATAATACTTCATATTCTTATGAGAATAAAAATTACCATGATTTTAAAATCAGTTTTCAATTGTCTATAATAATAACAGCTAAGTTTAAATAAGAAGAGTAAACATTAAAAATAATTCAAATTTATCATTATTTCCATTACCATTATTTTCAGGAATGCACTGGAATTTTATCAGAAATACAACCAACTTAAAAACATTGCATTAGTCTGTTTGGTTTGCCATAGTAAAATAACATAGGCTGGGTGGCTAAAACAGCAGAAATTAATTTCCCAGAATTCTGGAAGCTAGATATCCAAGATCAAGTTTCCAGCTAAATCTATTTCTGGTAAGAACTCTCTTCCTGGCTTCTAGATAGTTTGCTTGCTATTTCTTCATATGGTCTTTCCATGTTGCATGCATGCAAAGAGAGAGAGCAGAGAGAAGACTTCCTCTTCTTTTTTTCTTTTATTTTAAGATTTTACTTATTTATTTCACAGAAAGAGAGATATCACAAGTAGGCAAAGAGACAGGTGGGTGGGGTGTGGGGGGTGGGAAGCAGGCTCCCAGCTGAGCAGAGAGCATGATGTGGGGCTCGATCCCAGGACCCTGAGACATGACCTGAGCCGAAGACAGAGCCTTAACCCACTGAGACACCCAGGCACCCAAGACTTCCTCTTCTTACAAGAATATCAATTCTATCAGATTAAGTCCCAGCATTTATGACCTTAGTTAATCTTAATTTTCTCCTTAAAAGGACCTGTTTCCAAATACTGTCACCATGGGGATTAAGGCTCCAATATATGAATTTGGGGGGAACACAATTCAGTGCATAATACTCAGACATAAATAATTGGAGTCACATATTTTGTTCCTTGCAATAAATGTTTCTCAAATATATCAATTCTCCTCAAACTAAGATATACATTCAACTCCCATCAAAAGTCCAACTGAATATTATTTTACAGTGTATCTTTTCTTTTGTTAGGTGAGGTTCTTGGTGAGACTAAAAACAAAAACAAAACAAAATTGGTTAATCATTTGTTTTACAAAATTCATGCCTGGTAATTTATGTAACATTATAATCTTTTTATAGTACCTTATAATTTGTACAATCCTTTTCACATTATCTCACACAATCCATAAGGCAATCCTGTTAAAACAATGCCCCAAAAGAAAAGTACTCCCCAGTGGAATTATGAGGGAACCCAGCTATTAAATAGAATCCTCAAGTAATCCCTATATGATAAAAAGCAGCAAAAGTTAAGGCAGGAAGAAATTAACCTGTTGGACACGTAAAAGCTGTAAGCCAATTTCCCTTAACATTAACATAGCTTTTTTAAATGTGTGTGAAAATTCCAGATACAAATGTTTTTCTTGTTCTCATACTGGCCAATAACAAATATAACAATATGTTAAAGAATTGTTATATTAAGTTTGTTGATAGGCTCACTAAATACCTCATAAGATATGAATAAATTAGAAGTAACAGCTTAGTCTAGTGAAATAAAAGAAGGAAAAAGTACAGAGAATGAAAAAGCTCGTTTTATGAAGTCAGTGGCAGGCCCTCCCTTTGGCACTGAGAAACCAAAATTTTCCCGACATTTATTTCAATCTTTTTCCAACGTACTTGTCCTTTCACTCACCCTCCTCTTGACTCCCTCATATCTCCCACCCAACAGGTCTACGCGCAACTCATAGCAGCCCAATTCATGACCATGTTCCTCTTCAGAAATCTACCAGGAAAAATTCTGGATTAATGGAGCAAGGGTAGCATGTGGAGTAAAGGGTTCTGCGGAGCCCACCGGTACTGTGACTACAGTGAGCCCATCAAAACTCCTTCCACTTTGCAAGCATCTCTGAATCAATTCACACTGACAGCGCTTTATGAGACCACAGTCTCCTGAAACTACCCTGGCTACACGTAGGGGGTGGGTGAGGAGATTTACAGTTTTAGTTCTTGGTGGAAATTCTGAAGAATTCCGTGCATATATTATCTGCTGGAGCGCTGTTTATTTTAAGCCAAAACAGTTTCTCTCTGAAGTAGCAGTTTAAAATCTATGCCTATGACAGCCCAGTGTGAAGGAACATGGAGAGGAAACCAACATTCAGGCTCAGTAACTGAGAATGCCAAGAGTTCCTCTATGAAGCTCTTCTAGCGTCTAACTATTTCTAACTATGAACCATTTTCTAGGTCATTTTCAATGACAGCAAATTATTTTGTCAAACCTGTTACAAATTCCCTTTCACTGCAAATCATGCAGTGAGTAGAAGAGAAAAGAAAGGAAGCATTTCGAGTCAAATTATTTAGTGGGTTTAAAAAAATACAGTAGGTAAATATAGCCAAAAAGTACAAAAAGATTTTAGAGGGAAGTTAGAGTAAAAGAACATGGTTATTTAAAACGGTGTAGGCAGATTTCTCTAACTGTAATTCCTGATCTGTATAACTGATCCCAAAATTCTTTTTTTCCCAGACAGGCCCTTTTCTTTCTACTTTCTTCTCTAAAAGATCTGGCTCAAATAGTTGTCACTTTCAGGAAGCTTTCCTGACTCACCTCCATGCCACATCCAACAGAAGAATTTAGTATTTTTGCTGTTGTGTTCCCATACCTTTACAGACCTCTTGTTCCCTGGATGCACTTAAGCATGTTTAAGCACCTTCTATGGTCAGGCCAAGTTTAAGATATGCAAAGAAGTGTTATGACCCCCATTAAAAAATTTAGTCTAGTGGTAAGACAAATACACAATAAAACTAATTTGAGTAGTGTTATGATAGGTAACAACAAGATGTTATAGGAGCACTCTCCTTTTTTTACCTTTACTTTCAAAAGAGGCATAAAAGCTACCTAATGGAAATTTCATCTGAGCAGAATTTCAAAGGATGAGTAGGAGTGAGTATAATGATGAATGATAGCAAAGAACATTTCAGAGAGCTGAAAGAGAATGTGTGGACTGAAAAACAATGAGAGAAAAAGAAGACATCAAACCTCTCATTCTATGTGTTTTGACAATGTGTTTTACTCAAGGTTGATGTTCTGTTTCCAGACTTGGTGATGAGGTCCTTGCATTCTTTTTTTTTTTTTTTCTTTTAAACTCAGTACTCAGGTCAATGTTCTCCATCCAAGAAATCTTCAATCAATTTCATTTGAATGAATAAATCAATAGGAGCAGTAATTGCAAAAATGATTGAAAATGAGTCACTTCAATATGTTTATTAAAAAAGGGGTTTACTTACAAAGGTGTAAGTTGATTTAGCTTGTACAGTATTCTGTACAAGTTAGGCATTTTTATTTTTTGTTTATTTTTAAGTGAAGCATAATTAACATACATTGTTATATTAGTTTCAGGTGTGCAACATAATGATTCAATTAATTCTATATATTACTCCGTTCTCTTCATGCTAAGTATAGTCACCATCTGTCACCAAACAATATCATTACAGTCTCACTATCTTTATATCCGTGTTCTACTTTTCATCTCTATAACTCATTTGTTTTATAACTGTAATTTGTATCTTTTAATCCTCCTTATCAATTTCACCCACCCCTCTCCAACTCACCTCCTTTTTGGCTATACCAGTTTGTTCTTTATATTTAAGATTCTGTTTTTGTTTTTGTTGTCTGTCTCCTTTTTTCTTTGTTTGCTTTTTTTTTTAATTCTCTATATTAGTGAGATCATATGGTATTTGTCTTTGTCTGATTTATTTCACTTAGCATTACAGCATCCAGCCCCATCCATGTGGTTGCAAATGGTCAAATTTCACTCTTTTTATGGCTGAGTAATATTCCATTCTGTATATATACCACATCTTCTTTATCTATTCATCTAAATGGATAACATTCACTTTGGTTGCTTCCATATCTTGACTATTGTAAATAATGCTGCAGTAAACATGGATGCATCTATCTTTTTGAAAAGTGTTTCCAGAGGCACCTGGGTAGCTCAGTTGGTTCAGCCTCTGCCTTTAGCTCAGGTCATGGTCTTGGGATCCTGGGATCAAGCCCTTGGGTCAGGCTCCCCGCACAGTGGGGAGTCTGCTTCTCCTCCCTCTGCTCCCTCCCCCAGGCTCATGTGTTCTCTCTCACTTTCTCTTCCTCACATAAATAAATAAATAAATAAATAAATAAATAAATAAATCTTAAAAAAAAAGAGATCATGTTTTCATTTTCTTGGGATAGATACCCAGAAGTGGAATTACTGAATCATATGGTATTTCTGTTTTTAATTTTTTGAGGAAGTTCTATACTGTTTTCCACAGTAGCTGCACCAATTTGCATTCCCATTAACAGTGCAGGAGGGTTCCTTTTCCTCCATATTCTTTCCAACACTTGTTATTTCTTGGGGTTTTGATTCTAGGCATTCTGACAGGGGTAAAATGATACCTTGCTGTGGTTTAATTTTCATCTCCCTGATGATTAAAGATGTTGAGGCATTTTTTCATGTGTACATTGGTCTTCTAAAAATCTTCTTTGGAAAAACGTTAATTCAAGTCCTCTGCCCATTTTTTAGTCAGTTTGTTTAAGGTTTTTTTTTTTTTTTCTGTAGTGAGTTGTATAAGTTCTCTGTATGTGTTGGATATTAACACCTTATTGGATATATCATTTGCAAATATCTTCTTCAATCAGTAGGTTGCTTTTTTGTTTTGTTGGTGATTTTTTTTTTCTGTGCAAATCTTTTTATTTTGTTTTGGTCCCAGTCATTTATTTATTTTTTATTTTTTTTAAAGATTTTATTTATTTATTTATTTGACAGAGATCACAAGTAGACAGAGAGGCAGGCAGAGAGAGAGAGAGAGAGGAGAGAGGGAAGCAGGCTCCCTGCTGAGCAGAGAGCCTGACGCGGGGCTCAATCCCAGGACCTTGGGATCATGACCTGAGCCGAAGGCAGAGGCTTTAACCCACTGAGCCACCCAGGCACCCCGGTCCCAGTCATTTATTTTGCTTTTATTTCCCTTGCATCAGGAGACATATCCAGAAAATATTTCTGTGGCCGATGTCAATAAAATTATTGCAAATCTGGCATTTTTAAATCACCTTAAATGGAAATATCTATATGGAGGAGGAAAAAAAAATAATAAAACAACATCCAAACCTATAGGACTTTCACTGCACGTCACGTCTAATTTGATGAACTATGATGAAAAAGTGAAAAGAATTTCCCAGTAACCAAAACTATATTTCTCTTTGCTGGACTGTCTAACAAGATCACTCTATCACTCAAAATTATTCTAAGGTTAATTACTATATGACAGTGCATATTGAACATGAGAGCTGTAGGGTATTCAAGAACTTTGCATTCATAGTTAATTTGAAATATTACTTTGAAGATCTTTCTAAAACTGGATTTATAAAACTTCTCAGGGGTAAAGTTACAGTGAATCTCATAGCTTTTTGTTTTTATATTTGCAGAAGATAAGTAATATTTCTATTTTACATTTTACTGTCCATTTCTAACAAGACCAGAAGCCTTATTAATTATTTTGTCACAATTATTTTCAGTCAGTTATAGAAACACAAAAAACGGGAATGCACCAATTTTGAAGTCAGGTCACTGAGAAGAGTAAAATTATATAAGGAGTAATAATCTCTGAAGTAAAAACAGTGAATTAATAATATTCTTATCTTTGGGGCACCTGGGTGGCTCAGTTGGTTAAAGCCTCTGCCTTCGGCTCAGGTCATGATCTCAGGGTCCTGGGATCGAGCCCCACATCTGGCTCTCTGCTCAGCAGGGAGCCTGCTTCTCTCTCTCTCTGCCTGCCTTTCTGCCTCCTTGTGATCTCTATCAAATAAATAAAATCTTTAAAAAATAATAATAATATTCTTATCTTTATTTCCAAAGGGACATGGTTAGTTTGTCACTGATCAGTAACTGTTAATCCCTCAAAGTAGAAAATTAACTCGAAGCTCATACCCACTAGCAGGTGAGAATAGTATTATCATTCTGTAACAAAAGAACATTACAAGTTCTAAACTTGTACTAGAAGTCCTAGCCTAAGCAAATAGACAAGAAAAGGAAATGGAAGACATCCAGATTGGAAAGAAAGAAGCAAAGTTATCTCCTTAGAGATGACATAATTTTATATGTAGAAAACCTGAAGAGTCTACAAAAAATAAAACACACACACACACACACAAAACAAAAATAAAAACAAAAACCCTTAGACCTAATAAACAAATTCACCAGAGTTGTAGAATACAAAAATCAACACACTAAGATCAATTGTATTTTCACTCATACATTAACAATGAACAACATGAAAAGGAAATTAAGAAAAAATTCCCATTTACAATAGCATCAAAAAGGGTAGAAAACTTAAGAATAAACTTAAGCAAGAAGGTGAAACACTTGTACACTGAAAACTACCAAGCATTTCTGAAAGATATTAAAGACACAAATAAAGGAAAAGACATCCTATGTTCATGGATTGGAATATTTAATATTGTTAAAAGTGCCCATACCACTCAAAGCAATCTACAGATATAATTCAAGTCTTCCTAAAATCCCAATAACATTTTTTTCATAAACAGAAAAACATTCTAAAATTCATATGGAATTGTAAGGGACCTCAAATAGCCAAAACAATATTAAGAAAGAAAAACAAAATTGGAGGCCTCACAGTCCCTGATTTTAAAACATATTACAAAACTACAGTAATTAAAAACAGATTGTACTGGCATAAAGGCCAGCATATAGACCAATGAAATAGAATAGAAAGCCTAGACATAAACCCTCATGTATGTGGTCAACTGATCTTCACAAATGTGCCAAGGCTACACAATGGCAAAAAGGATAGTTTTCAGTAAATTGTGTTAGGAAAGTTGGGTATCCACATGCAAAAGCATGAAGTTGGACCTTACATTACACTATATACAAAAAATAAGTCAAAATGGATTAAAGACCTGAACATTAAGACCTCAAATTACAAAACTCCTAGAAGAAAACATAGGAGAAAATTTCACTACATTAGATTTGATGATGATTTCTTGGATATGACACCAAATACATAAGCAATGAATGCAAAAATATATAAATAGGACTTCATCAAACTGAAAAGATTCTGCACAGTAAAAGAAGTTTTCAATAGAATGAAAAGGTAATGTACAGAATGAGAATATTTGCAAATGATATATCTGATAAGGTGTTAGTATCCAAAATGTATAGAGAAATCCTATAGCTCAATAGCAATTAAACAAATAACCTAATTAAAACACAGGCAAAAGACCTGAGTAAATATTTTTCCAAAGATGATATGCAAATGGCTAACAAGCATATGAGGAGATGTTCAACATCATTCATAATCAAGGATATGCAAATCAAAATAACATGAGGATGACCATTAGGATGGTCACCATAAAAATTAAAAACAAAATAAATTAAAAAAAAAACAAGTATTAGTGTGTATGTGGAGAAATTGGAAGTGTTAGTGAGAATGTAAAATTGTACAGTCTATTATGCAAAATAGTATGTTCTACTAAAAATAGAACTAAAACATGTTTCAGCAATACCACTTCTAGATATTTAACAAAAAAATTAAAAAATCCTCTTGAAGAGATATTTGTATTCCCATGTTCATTGCAGCATATATATAGCTAAGAGGTAGAAATATCCTAAATGTCCTTGATGGATGAATAGATTTTTTAAAAAATGACATATATTACATATTTCACATATAATTATTTGTTATATAAGTGTGTATATATTAATATGTATATGTGTATATGTGTATATATGTTATACATATAATTATATAATATGTACATATATTACATATTAGATACATATATAATGAAATATTATATTGTATTATATTGTATATTGTGTATATATTATATATTATAATATGTATATATTATATTATATATATTATATATGTATATTATATTATATTATATTGTTCATCTTTTAAAGAAAGAAAGAAATTCTGTCATGTACTGAAATATGAATGTTTCATGAAACATTCATGAAATGAAGATATATTGCTAAGCAAATACTACATGATTCCATTTATGTAAGGTATCTAAGCTAGTCAAACTCTGAGAGAAAGTACAATGATGGTTGCCAGGGGCAGGGGAGGAGGAAAAAGAGGGATTTTTGTTTAGTGGGTGTAGAGTTTGTTTTGAAAGATGAAAAAAATCTAGAGATAGACTACATATCAATGTGCATATAGTTAACACTATTGTACTGTAATCTTAAAAATTACTAAGATGGTCAGTTTTATGTTATTTTTTTTACCACAATTTAAAAAAAAGTTTTAAACTTGCATTTTGGAACAAAAACTGAAATTCTATATGAAATACTTAAGATATAATTAAAAAACACAAAATAACTCATGTGAATTTTTTATTTCAGCTGTCATTCAAGTACATAACATTTCCTGCACTATTAATGAAAGCCAATGGGGAAGAATTATACAGAGAAAAATAAATGTTTGCCTTTCTCTTCAAAACTGTGGGGAAATACTGGTTAGGGAAAAAAATCCCGAGACCCATGGAGAAAAAAGGTATATGTTAGTATCCAGGAATACCTCAGAGATATTGTGGGTTTGTTTCCAGACCACCAGAATAAAGTGAGGGGTCATACGAGATTTTTAGTTTCCCAGTGCATATAAATGGTATTTTTACACTATGCTGTAGTCTACTAGGTGTGCAATAGCATTATGTCCAAAAAAAACACTTTATATCTAAAAATTACTTTATTCCTAAAAAATGCTAACCATTATCTCAGCATTCTGTGAGCTGTAATTTTTTGCTTGTGGAAAGTCCTACCTCAATGTTGATCGGTGGTAGTTAATGAAGGTCGGGGTGGCTGTGGCAAATTTTTAAAATGAAACAGTGAATTTTGCCATATCTATTGACTCTTCCTTCTACGCATGATTTCTCTGTGGCATGAGGTGCTGTTTGAGGGCAATTAACTCACAGGAGAACGTCCTTCAAAATTGAAGTCAATCCTCTCCAACCATGTCTCTGCTTTATCAACTAAGTTTATGTAAAATTCTAAATCCTTCATTATCATTTCAGCAATCTTCACCAGGAGTAGATTCCAGCCCAAGAAATGACTCTCTTTGTTCATCCATGAAAAGCAACTCCTCATCCATTAAAATTTGATCATGAGATTATTGCCATTCAGTTCCCTTTTTGGGCTCTACTTCTAATTCTGGTTTTCTTGCTATTTCCAACATATGTGCAGTTAATTCTTCCACTGGTCTTGAGCCCCTCAAGGTCATCCATGGGGGTTAAGTTCAACTTCTTCCAAATTTCTGCTAATTTTGATATTTCACCTCTTCTCATGAGTCACAAATGTTTTTCATGGCATCTAATGGTGAATAATTTACAGGAGCTTTTCAATTTACTTTGCCCAGATTCATCAAAGGGATCACTACCTATGGCAGCTATAGCATTACAAAATGTATTTCTTGAATAATAAGACTTGAAACTCAGAATTATCCTTAATCCATGGACTACATGATGGGAGTTGTGTTAGCAGGCATGAAAACAACATTCACATCATTGCCCATCTTCATCAGAGCTCTTGGGAGTCCAGCGCATTGTCAATGAACAGTTATATTTTGAATGGAATTTTTTCTTCTGAGCAGTTCGTTGCAACAGTGGGCTTAAAATTCAGTAAACCCTATTGTAAACAGAGGTACTGTCATCCAGGCTTTGTTGTTCCATAAATAGAGCACAAGTAGAGTAGATTCATAAAGGCCCTGAGATTTTCAGAATAGACAATGAACATTAACTTCAATTTAAATAAATGGTGTTGGAAAAACAAAACAATATTTATCAGATATGTCTCACCAGGCAAAGGAAACTAAAACAAAATAAACTACTGGGACTACTTCAGACTGTAAAACTTTTGCACATGAAGAAAACCATTATAAAAATGAAAAGGCAACCTACTCATTGGGAGAAGGCAGTTGCAATTGTAATATCCAATAAAAAAGTTAATAATCAGAATATATAAAGAACTTATATAACTTTGCACCAGAAAAATGAATAATTCTATTTAAAATGGGCAGAAGACATGAATAGACATTTTTCCAAAGACATACAGATGGCAACAGACACATTTAAAGATACTCAACATCACTAATCATCAGGGAAATACAAATCAAAGCCACAATGAGATATCACCTTATACCTGTCAGAATGGCTAGAATAAAAAAAAGAAATAACAAGTGTTGACAAGGGTGTGGAAGAAAGGAAATTCTTGTGTACTGTTGAAATGTAAACTAGTAAAGCCCCTATGGAAAATAATATGAAAATTCCTCAAATAATTAAAAATAGAAATATCATTTGACCCAAAAATTCAATTTCTAGGTATTTACCTGAAGAAAATGAAAATACTACTTCAAAAAAATATCCGTGCCCCTATTTTTATTGCAGCATTTTTTTATTATAGTCAAGATGTAGAAACAACCTAAGTGTTCATTGATAAAGGAATGGATAAAGAAGATGTGGCATACACACACACACACACACACACACACATATAGCACATTCTTATATATAGAATAGAATATTAATATAATATAATATAATATAAATATAGTAAAATATATACATTCTGTTCATATATATAGCATATTCTTTTATATAATATAAATATAACAAAATATTAATCAGCCCTAAACAATGAAAACCTGCCATTCATAACAAAATGGATACACCTAGAAGGTATTATGTTAAGTGGAATAAGTCAGATATAGAAAGATAAATGCCATATGATTGCACTTATATGTAGAGCCTAAAAAAACAAAAGAAATAAACAAACAACAAAAGAAAAAACAGACTCATGGAGTACAAAATGGTGGTTGCCAGAGGGGTGGTAGGTGGGGGAAAGAGGTAAAGAGGATTAAGAGGTATAAAGTTTCTATTGTAAAGAAAATAAGACATAGGGATGAAGAGTACAGTATAGAGAATATAATCAATAATAATAATATAATAATAATAACTTCATATGCTGACAGATAGTGACTGCACTTAGCTTGGTGAGTATTTTATAATGTATGTAACTATCCAGTCATTGTTAACACTTGAAACTAAAGTATTAGATGTCAACTATACTTTAATTAAAACCAAAAAGATAAATATAGAAAGACGGAAAAGAAGAGGGCAATAGATTCATGAGGAAGAAGGAAATCAGAAAGGGGCTTACATATCTAGATGATGCCCTCAACAATAAGGTGTGGCATCTGTGGGTTAGAGAGCTCCAAAGGCAATGAGGCTTGGGGTCTTTTATTGCTCAGGTTTACCTTCTCTATGACTAGTGGATATTGGACATATTTTTGTGCGGTAGAATAGACAGGCTTTAAATAGCTTAAATTCTCTGTATTTGAACTATGTTTAAACCAATTGGATGTGTAAAATTGACACCAGGGAGCTTCGAGCTAATGGCTCCCAGCCTGCTGTGAAGAAGTAAGCAACATAGAACAATGATACAGCAGGGGTCATCTTCAGCCTCTCTATATAACAAATATGTCACAAGGCATGCTCACTTAACAATAGAGAACAGGAATATTAATCAGTTAAAGGAATTCAGCATCTTAGGAAAATAATTGTTTCCTTCAAGTGTTTTTAAATGAAGCCATGTTATTTTCAAAGAAAGAAAATAGGTTAGTCTACTTTGAGAAACAAAAATATTTTTTGTGGGGGCGCCTGGGTGGCTCAGTGGGTTAAGCCGCTGCCTTCGGCTCAGGTCATGATCTTAGGGTCCTGGGATGGAGTCCCGCATCGGGCTCTCTGCTCAGCGGGGAGCCTGCTTCCCTCTCTCTCTCTCTCTCTCTCTCTCTCTGCCTGCCTCTCTGTCTACTTGTGATCTCTCTCTGTCAAATAAATAAATAAAATCTTAAAAAAAATATTTTTTGTGACATAAAAAATACTTCATGTTTATGGTAATGTGCGTGGTCTATCTTTATGGGTGTGGTTTTGTTTAATATGCTTGATTGTATTGAAGCCAAACATTTTTTTTAAATCATTTTGAGATTTTTGAAAAATTTTTAAAAGATAAGTCTATGGACTATGGAAATGGATAAATTTATGATTTGTTTTGAGGTTTCGGTTTTATCTGAAAAGGTGTAGTTGAATTAATTCATTCTTTAAGATTTCTTCAATAAGACTATGCATAAGATTAGTCTGTCATAAAATCAAAACACCTGTAATTTTTAATATGTGATCTAATACATATATAAATATATATTTTATACTCAAAGAGCAACTAACACACTTTAAAAATTTGCTCTCTTTTCTATGTAATGAGAAAGTTCTCAGTAAGTAGGTTTTTACTTTTAGCTTTGTTTGTTTGCTAGCCTCTGAATTCAGAGAGTATGATGTGTTGTGGTGGTAAAAAGAATTGTAGTGATCTGTACTGAATTTATGAATTCAGAAATTTCTGAATTTCCGAAATCAGAAATGTGTTATATATGTTATATCTCAGACATGTAAAAGTTATAGTAAACCTTTGTGATAGGGTTTTTTTTAATAATAATAATAATGTCATTTTATCTGGGCTACCCATCAAAATGCAGGGGAAGCTGTTATATTACATTCTGTAACTGATAATAGAGTTTCAAAAATACCCATGTGACTTTAAATAAGCACAGATATATACACTGGGAACAAATTAGAGGAAGTACTTCAAATATAAATTTAAGGGATTCCCATATGTCGATATACTAGAAAGAATGAGTCTATCCAATAAAACACCTTGAGTTTTTCTAGAGTCATACTTAGCACATCCTGTCATTTCTAATAAGTATTTAGAGCCCTGAATCATGGAGACAGCTGAAATTAGAGAATTCTGAAACCTTCAGCAAAAGCAGTTAACCTCAATCAAGTCCAAATAATTAGTATCAGTAGCTGGCAGCTGAGCCAGGATGTCATCATACATTATAGATGATGAGGCTACAGTGAATTAAATCTTGTAGTTGACAAGATTATTTTCTCCATGGTTAGGAAACATATTTCATACCTTATTTTACCTTATTTTGTATGGCTTTCATCTCTACAGCAACTGGGCCACAAGTGGGATTTATATAATTAGTAGAAGCATGATCAGGGGTAGTTGGCAATTTAAACTTCGTCATTCCAAAGTGAAATTCCAAACCAAAGTGAACTCCGGTGGTTGTCAGCAGCTGCCATGACCAAGTTTAAAATCCTCCCTTCTGCCTAACAGTGTTATCTTTGGTTTGGCTCGTCTACTTGGCGAGAATTAGTCATGTGCATACACCTAGTCTCATAGTTCGGCTCATCTCTTGGCAGCCTTCAGTTTTCAACTAAAGATTTCAAGAGGCCGTGCTTTCTGCTGCTAGGCTCTTAATTCGGAATTGCTTATGAGACTATCTTGGCTGTTAGGTTATTTCGTGTAAAATTCAGCTGTCACTGAAGACCTCGATGTGCAGATTGAAACCCTGAAGTCTGAATCATTTAATGTGGCTGAGTGTATTTTTCCAGTTTCTATATGGACCACCTGTTCCACTTTTCACTTTGTAAACTATAATGAGAAAAAGAAATGTTTAACGATAATATGATGGCTAATTGGGCAGCTACATAACTTACATAGGCTATTACCTTCTTTCTTTACAATGATCTTTTTGTTGGTGGTGGTAGTTTCATCATTTTTTCAAAAGCCTTCTCGGTACTGTGGACAAGGTGTGTCACTGATAAAAATTAAACATTTAATCAACTAGGAAGGTTGACTGGTTACTGAAGCCCTTTAGGTTGGCACTCAGTTGGCATTCGAAGTGCAGTTTGAGGGAATTGTTTAAGTTTTAAAGCAAATGCATGAATAAGTTTTCAAGGTCTCTAACATCTGGATAATATAACCCAGTGATTGGATTAAAATGTTTGCTTTAGAGGAGAAAGGGTGAAGTTCTAGCTTTGAATGCACAAGGAGCTCAAGATAATTAAGAAGACAGAGCTTGCTTACAGTTTGAAGTTGGAAAGGCATTACCACTCCCTCACTGCTTTGATCTCTGTTCCTCCCACTGTCTCACTTCCATCCCATCATCCTCCACACCGCTCCCCAGCAGTAGCAGATCCTAGCACAGCAGGGCAGTGGAAGCCGTAAGTTAAGTTAAAGTTAAAGTTAAAGACTTAACTTTTTAAGAAGCTCCTTGAGCGGACTTGAGGTAAGCACTCAGGATCCATGAGAAATAAAAGGAAATGTGCGTTTTCTTACATTCAAATTTAAAAGGATGCAGTGATGGAAAACGTGGAACAGTAACAGAGGGTATTTTCCTCTTTCTAGTTTTATACATTAAAACGCATTAAAGTCCATGTATATTCTTTCAGTAACATGCATGAAATGAGTGTAAAATACATTGAATATACTCATATCAGGCTAGAAACAAAAATTTTACCCTGCTTTGTTATCATACTGAAATGTAAATATACATTCAAATTATAAGGAAATTATATATTCAGAATCAAAAAACAAGCTGTATCTTAAACACATAGGTGTTAAATATGAAAGCACAGGTAAACAGCCAGGTTGTAATTATTTCAGTTCTCCCTTCTGAATAATTTAGGATCAGATTAACAGAGCACATCTTCTCACACAGTATTGTTTTGAGTCCTGTAGAGACTAGGAACAGCAAGCCACGTGGTCTCATTCTCAAGGTATTCACTTAGAAGATGAACAGGTGGAAATTTAAATGACCGGAAATATTTAAGTGTATTCAAGAAAAACATGATATTGCTTGACATCACAGTGACTCAGTGACAAATAAGCTTCACAGAGAGTAATTCAATAAATGTTCAGAAGGTCAGAGGTTCACAAGAGTTTACAACAATGAAGGCACAGGGCAGGTAGGTGTTGACCAGCCTTAGAGGCCAGGAAGATTTATATAGACAGATAGGAAAGGGAGAAAAGACTGGAAAATGCTAGTAATCCAATATCGCATCTCAGGCAGCAGCACATTTTGTTCTGTTTCAAACAGAAGAGATACTGCAAATGATCAAATCTTCAAAGCTGGAATGTGTAATTACTAGTTGATTTCATATCAGCAGGGTTCCCTGAGAAAAGTAATACATTTTAAATCCAAAAGACCTCAATGCGGAGCTTATTACTAGCCAGATGACTTGAAAAACTCTTTTAACCCTTAGGAACAGAAGGGTTCTAAAATTGTAAAATGGAGATACTAACACAGCTACCGAACATGACCCACCACTGTTGTGAGTCTCCAGTGAGATGGCAGAGATGAACGTGCACTTGAGTTGTAAACACAATGAATTGTGATGACCATTTTTAAGAGAAATATTTCTACCTTCTTGATGAGCAAATTGTGGCTATGTGTCGTAATCTACAAAAATTAAGATCTAAATTCTGAACTACTGTCTTTATTCTTGCTAACACTATTCAATCTATTTCAAGCTGCAAAGTGATTTTGTCTGTTGATTGTACATGAAATGCATTGTATAATGACTAATTTTTCAAAAAGAAAAAGAAGAGAATGACAAGTGAGCATTCTGCTATTGATATGTCCAGCCACAGGGTGTCATTCTAGTAGTACAGATTAGCCTGTCTAGAAGCAATACTCTGGCAGTAGGTACCAAACGCCAAAGCACATTCAGTACATTGAGTAAATGGTGAGAACTCCCAACTCTTACCCAAATTTAATGCTTAATTGTTATACTCAGCAAAGTACAACATGAGATCTTTTCCTAGCTCTATTTTTTAATTTCAAATTATTTTATCTATAGAATAAAATATGAAAGCCTCAAACTGAAATTTCTGGAGTTGACTCAACCTTAGTGAATTAGTAATTGCTTGCCCTAGGAATACAGTGAGAGAAATACACAGTGGCTACTGCACTCTTATATTCAGAGAGAGTTAGAAGGAAAAGCAAGAAAGCTGACTAAGAACTATATTTACAAAAGCACTTTTTCCTTTAATTTTTTTTTCCATTTATTTTATCAAACTATTAGACTTTGTTGCTCCAGTTCCCGATTCAAGTAAAATCTACGTCTGGTTAAGGTAGCTAATTTATGCTGAATCTAAACGCTTTGAGACCACAGTTAACACAGATTCTGAAACGACGATCTTTCCCAACCTGGCACCGAGGGGCTCACTTTGTCTTCTCCCTTATTTGATGCAATTCACTCATCTGAAAAAAAAGGTAGCTTTAACCATTATAAGGAACCACAGTAAAAATGGCTTAGAAAGATCCCTGGGATCATTAAAACAGTGAACAGTTTAGGGTTAAAAAAAAGTAATACTAGCCTGATACTTAATATCTGCCTCCTCTGGTCACTGGTACTTTGGGGAGACTTCAGCCTTTATCAGAAACTTGAGATGGAAACTCCCTCGTGCTCATTTGTATTGCTTACCAGCCCTTCACAGATAAATGTTTTCTTCACTCATCCTGCAAGCTTTTTTGAGATAACTTACCATCACAGAGAGAAAACCAGACGTGATTCCTGTCCTCTTTCTGTTAGCCTTTAGTGGGTGAGAGAGACATGAATCAAATAACCACACAAGACATAACGTTACAGGCTGGTTTGAGCACAGGAGGAGAAGTACACCACAGTGCCACAAATGCTCATGTAATTGGGGATTTTACCTAGTCATAGAGCTCAGAAAAGGATATCCTGAGTAAGCCAGGCAGAGTGAGAGTGTGATCAGTGAGTAATAGTTACCAGTCAAAGAGAGGTCAGGTCTGAAGCCCTGCCAGGAAGACGGCCTGGTGAGCTCCAGGAACTGAGGGAGGTTTGGGTCATTGAACATGAGCAGGGCAGCAAATGTGGTACGGGACGCCGGAGCCGGTGGTCAGTAAGTCATGTCAAGGATTTGCTCTTTCATCTCTGGTCTTCATCCTCAAAGCAAGAGGAACCAATGAAAGGTTCTCAGGAAGAGCACATGGTGGGGAGGGTGTGGGAAAGAGCTGACTATTTCAGGAGCAGAGTCACACTTTGGAAAAGATGAGGCAAAAGTGGTTCTAGGGAAGCTGGTTCGAACCTAGATGATGGGAGCTTAGATTAGAAAAAATACAAGTTAAAAATGGAAAGAAAAGGATGGACTTGAGACATGCAGAAAGAAATCCCTTTTCTGTATAGAGATTCCACATGGAGACACGTCTTTGATTTCATCTCCTTAATGGCTGGTGAGACATCATCCTACAAAGGAACTCGACTCAAGGGTTTAAACCCTTCAATCATTGCCCTAAGGAAAGTGAAAGATTACCTGACATTACCATCCCATATTTTAATGACTCATGCATATGTTTAGGTGTGTATCATCACACACTTCTCCAAAAATTATTATACCAATTGAGACTTTCCCAAAAAAGTGTGTGAAGGTCCCAATTTCCCCACTTTGAGCACTGCTGATCTTTTCTCTCTGTTTATAAAATCTGGTTAAAAAGTCTCATTGTGCTTACATTTCTTCAATGACTAAGGCAACTGAACATATTTTTCATATGGTTATGGGCTATTTCTGTGACCTGTCTATGATGTCATTTGTCCAGTGTTATTGTAGTGGTTGTCACTTCTGAAAGATTTGTAAAATCTCTTGTTTTTCTGTATTTTACAATTCACCTTCCTGTTTATTTAATATGGAGAAATTAAGGACCATTGCTTACCTTCAAACTATATCTCACAACTTTTGTTTCCTCAAAATTGTCAGTCTCCTTATAACTTCAGCTAGTTCATGACCACTTAGGACCCATTATTCTCTTTCTGTAAGATTGCCAGTTTAGCAAATAAATTTATAGGGCACCTAATTAAATTTAAATCTCAGGCAAGCAACACACGATTTCTAGTTAAAGAATGTTTCATGCAATATTCAGGACATACAATACTAGGAAATGGAATTATTTTTCTGAAATTCAAAATTAATTGACTATACTGCATTTTTTTTCTGACCACCTTATCTCCATTTTAATTTCACTTGTCATTACATGCTGCCTAATTTGCTTTGTATTTGCCCATGCAGATTCTAAAGGGAAAGAATAATATTATTCTAGACTATCTAAATTTGGATAGAGAACTTTTGCAAGGTTAGCATATAAGCTGCAGGTCTCCTAATGGATTGATTATGTTTGAGTGAGTTGTCTATGACAGCTCTGAGGCTGAGAGGAATAGGAAGGGATCACTCCCACAAATCAAGTGAGGAGTTCCTCTCAGAAAGAAATGGAAAAATTACAGGCCTTCTGATTATTAAGTTAAAAAAAATCACGCTCCCATTTGGAGTTTTTGATATATTTTTGAGAATAGTTTTAAAATTTCAATCATATTTATTTTGAGTTTTTGAGTTTTAAAATACAATCATATGGCATTGATAAAAGCCCTACCTCTTTACATATCTAGGTATTTCAGAAAGATTAAGCATAGCTGTGGTAGACGGAATAATGCCCCTGAAGGTTTTCCATCCCCCAATCTTTAAAAGCCTGTGAACATGTTACCCTATGTGGAAAAGGGACTTTGCAGATGTGGTTACATAAAAGATCTTGAGATGGGAGGATTATTCTGGACCATCCAGATGGGCCCAATGTACTCACAAGGAGACCTAAAAGAGGAGGCTGTAGAATTAGAATCACAGAAGATCATGTGATAATGGAAGCAAAGTTAGAGAGAGTTAGAAAGTTAGAGAGAAAGTTTGATTCTGTACTGCTGGCCTTGAAGATGGAAGATAAAATCAAAAGCCAAGGAATCAGGCATCCAGTAAAACCTAAACAGCAAGGAAAGAATTCTGTTCTAGAGCCTCCAGAATAATAAACCTCTTTAACACCCTGGTGTTAGCTCATGAGGCCTTTTTTTTTTTTTTTGGAAAGAGACTGAGAGAGAATGTGTTCACTCTCACACTCTGAGATCATGACCTGAGCTGAAATTAAGAGTCAGAAACTTAGCTGACTGAGCCACCCAGGAATCCCTTATGAGACTTATTTTTGGTTTCTGACCTCTGGAACTGTGAGATCATATGTATGTTGTTTTAAGCCACTAGATTTATGATCCCTTGTTACAGCAGCAACAGAAACTAATACAATGACTGTGCTCAGGATATTTTTCAGGTTTTTTTGAATATCAATACATTTCATTAAATATAAACAGAACAAGATAGAACGAAATCTTCATATTATTCATTTCATTACTTAGATTATTTTAACTAGTATATTTTCGCCTATTTAAAGATAACCATGTATAAAAATCAAATTGTCCCCTCAAAAAGTCCCTAATCCTGTGTGTTTTCCCATTACAGATCAACTGCAAATTGGCCAATCAATAAATTTTGTTTTGGAGATGAACTTTTTCATTTTAGATTTTCACCACTAAACATTAATTATCCAAGGGTAAATGATTTTGAAATATTATAAAATTAGGATTGTATTTTCAGAATAAGTACCATAAATTTTTATAAATAAATTTACATATATATCACATTACTCTTCTAATGATGAATGCATATAGAATAAAATTTAGCTAGTTTGAATATATATAAGATTTTTTGAAAGTTAAGAAGGGAAAATAATAAAATATGTTAAAAAGAACTTGTTTAGCTTCTGACATACAAAGACACTTACACTTGAATATTCTATTTTAGGAAATGGTTGTATCTTTTTTTTCTGTTTTGCATTCATTTACAGTAACATGCTTTAAAAACAGTTTCAGAGAAAAAAATTATATGTGATTTAACTATACTGTTGTGTTCCTAATAAAACAGAAAAATGACATGTTACAAAGAGCCATAATTATAGAGAGTTTCAAAAGATGTATCGGAAAAGTTCTAGTGGATTAGTCTTTAAAATGGTCCAGCTGCTGTTGAATTTGCTTCTAATGTTAGGTTGGATATATTTTGAAGCATAACACATTCAGTTACCAAGCATATTGTACACTCCTTGCTTACAATATTATATACCGTGGAACTCTGAAGTTAAAAGAAAAAAAAAACTATTTTCTTAACAGCAATCTCTTTCTTTAGATTGAACTTTATTTTACTAGATTTCAAGAACTTCATATATGGTATAACTGTTTTCTTTTCCACTCGAGAATGTCTTTCCATTGTTTAAAAAAAAAAAAAAACTGAAGGATTTCTAAGATATTTACTTGGTTTGTGAGCTGGTACATTTTTTGAATAACATTAATTGATTTCTTACATAGTAAATGCTATGATAACCCATATCAATTCTTGCACTGAGTTTATAAGACACATCTTCATTACGCACATAAGGAAAAGGAGGCTGACAGAATTTAACTTGCTCCAAAGGCTGTGGTTTTTGCAAGTATATCTTTTTATCTCAGCTCTCAATAATATTCTGAATTGCACTTGGTGTGAATAATTTACTCGTGGTCCTTAGACTGTTAAGGTGATTATTATGTACAGTTTAAGCTATTTATTTTTTCATTTGGCATATTATTATCTATCTTCAACAAGAATATGTCTGTATCAGATATTAGACCATGCTGGGTAACAAACAATTCCAAAAATCTCAGGGGGATTGTTTATTGCTTATTTATGTGCAGTCTACCTTGGATTTGTATATTTCTATAGGTCAACTCTCCTCTATTTGTTTAGCATTCCAGCCTGCTCTGTGTATGATTGGGGTGGAGGGTGGTTTCCTACTATGAATACACACACACACACACACACACACACTTAAACTAAACTACAAGAAGGGAAATGAAACACAAAGGGATGGGAGAAATTAATATAAAAAAAAAGAGTTTTTTAAAGATTTTATTTATTTATTTTTGTTTGCGAGAGAGAAAAAGAGAGTGAGAGTGCGAGAGAGCATGAGGTGGGGGAGAGGCAGAGGCAGACTCGCTGTTGAGCAGGGAGTCTGATGTGGGACTCGATCCCAGGACCCTGAGATCATGACCTGAGACAAAGGCAGACACTTAACTAACTGAGCCTCCCAGGTGCCCCTAGAAAGAGATTTAATGACAGTTGTTTTTTTTTTTTTTAACAGCTTTAAAAGTAAAGCTCAGGAAAATAAGCTAAAAATCTGTAGAAGCAAAAATAGTGAATATAAATCTAGATGTGTTGCATAAATTTTGAAATGCTCCTTTAGTTAAATAAGATAGTAAAATAAGCAATATAGGGGCTTCTGATTGGCTCAGTCAGTTAAGCATCTGTCTTCAACTCAGGTCATGATCTCAGGGTCCTGAGTTCGAGCCAAGTAGGGTTCCCTGCTCAGTGAGAAGCTTGCTTCTCCCTCTCCCTCTGCCGCTCTCCTTGCTTGTGCTCTCTCACTCTCTCTCTCTCTTTGTCAAATCAATAAATAAAATATTTTAAAATAAAAAAATTAAAAATAAAATAAGCAATATAAAAGGTGGTTTTGAAAAGAATCTTACTCTCATGTAAGGTTGCTACTGATAAAAAATGTGAAGGAGGAGTGAAATTGGTTTGAATAGATTTTTGAATAAAAAAGTCTGGAATAACTTCTGAAATATACTAG
Source organism: Lutra lutra (assembly GCF_902655055.1). Taxonomy (NCBI): domain Eukaryota; kingdom Metazoa; phylum Chordata; class Mammalia; order Carnivora; family Mustelidae; genus Lutra; species Lutra lutra. Next base: position 82,540,184 of record NC_062279.1, on the reverse strand, counting down.
AATATATTAAGTCTGAAAACTGATTTCAGACAGGATAGCCAGGACTTCTGTAGCATGTCCCATGAAGTTTCTTGTGGGTAAGAAATGTAGGCCTGATAGTTTGTGTCTGACCCAATGTAATTCTTCATTCCTATATAATTAGCTTTGAGAATGTTGATCTCACTCTTTTTTGTATTAAAACCATTTTTTTCAAAAAATAAAAAATAAATAAAACCTTTTTTTCCCCTAAGATGTAAGCTTAATAGAAAAATCTGTAGACTGTACAATGTGTTGTTCATATTTACAAGTCTGTCTTACTCCCACGTACATACACATAATAGCTAAATAGTCTCAGAAAGAATTCAGGAATTTAAAGTTTTAACTCTAGCATTTCCACAGATTTGGGATATCACTCATTCTCTTTTCCTTATTGTTTTCGTCTTCTCTCTTCTTGTGTTTGAAAGACTTCATTTGAAAATTTAAAAAATAGTGTATAATATTTTGTCATGAGTTCTTATCTCTAGTAACTTCATTCACCTAAATGAATTTACAGAGGAAATTTACATTGGAGCTGAATGGCTAAGTAGAGAAAAATCATATTTTACTCTTTATTTATACATATCTCATTAAATATATAAATAATATTTATATTATTATATAACATAATATATGATAAGTAACATATATATTATTTAAAACCCTATATTCTTCCTTGTTTGAGTTAGGTTCTCAAAATATAGAACCACTATTTGTGCCAATTGGTTAAAAAAAATTATCTGGTAATGAAAACACAAAAAGATACAACATGCATATGTTTTTAATACTTTTTCTTTAAACATCAAAGTAATTCATTAAAAATCTTTTGTTGCTATGCCAAGGTTTTATTTGGGTACAAGTTTCTGACTGAATAACCAGCAATTTCTAGTTTTATTTTCTTTATATTGGGATAAGAACATAAGATATCTTTAAAGTAATATGAGTATAGGTTTTTATATTTCCTCCCAATCTTTCTGGTTGTCTTATCCGCACCTAATTCAGGAGGCATGAGTTTTGTTGATGTTGCTATTGTTTACCAATTAACCTATAAATTGTTAAGCAAAATTCTTTAGGTAACCAAACTCCTAAAATCCTGTGTTTTTCATTATGTAACAAAACTTAATTCAGTATCATCCTTATTAAGAAAGTTACATTAGGAGTGCCTGGGTGGCTCAGTGGGTTAAGCCTCTGCCTTTGGCTCTGGTCGTGATCTCAGTGTCCTGGGATCGAGCTCTGCATCAGGCTTTCTGCTCAGTGGGGAGCCTGCTTCCCTCTCTCTCTCTCTGCCTGCCTCTCTGCGTACTTGTGATCTCTCTGTCAAGTGATAAATAAAATCTTAAAAAAAAAAAAACTGTATGTAGGCTCTATGATTGTCAAGTCAGAAAAAATATGTAACTCTTGGGGCGCCTGGGTGGCTCAGTGGGTTAAGGCCTCTGCCTTCGGCTCAGGTCATGATCCCAGGGTCCTGGGATCGAGCCCCACATTGGGCTCTCTGCTCTGTGGGGAGCCTGCTTCCTCCTCTCTCTCTCTCTGCCTGCCTCTCTGCCTACTTGTGATCTCTGTCTGTCGAATAAATAAATAAAATCTTTAAAAAAAAAAAAAATATGTAACTCTTTATTCAAACCTATTCACTTATTATTCTTACCTGGAATGTTCTTCCCTTGGAACACTACAAAGTGTTCCCCCTCACTTCCTTTTTGTCTCTGCTGAAAGACCACCTCCACAGAAAACCTTCCTTGCTTAGTCTGTCTAAAAGAACACTCACCAAGCTATTTCTCCCTTATTCTGATTCATTATTCCTCATAGCAGGTACTACCTGACTTGTTCTATTTTTATTTGTGTATTTTCAATGTTTCTCCTCCCACTCTGGAACTAAAGCTCCATGAGCCCTGGTTTTGACTTTGTCTCTTTTCCGCTACAACATCCCAGTGTCTAGACAAATCACTGATTCACAGGTCATCAAAAACCTCTGTTGAATTACTACATGAAGTAATCTTGAACCCCCAATTCTCATTAATAACAGAATGAGTAATCTAGATACTTCCAAGTAAATGCAGATGAATTCAGTATTTTATCATTCTGATTTAAACCTAGTCTAATTCAAGGATTCCTCTCTCCTGTCACTTGTCACCAAGATGCCATCTCAATTTTGGTAATGTGAAAGAGGATGGACTTACATGCCATCACAGCATTGGGGAAGGTACCTCATCCTTCACAATTCTCCCCCAGTATCTGCTGAGATGAAAAATTTCCACCTGATACTGGATCTGGGTCCTTCTATCTTTTTTTCTTTTTCTTTCTTTCTTTCTTTCTTTCTTTCTTTCTTTCTTTCTTTCTTTCTTTCTTTCTTTTCTTTCTTTTTTTTTTTTTTTTTTTTAAGATTCTGTTGGTGTCTGAGATCTGCCATCATCTTTGATTGACCAGTATTGATTGCCAGGCTCCTAAATTTGCAGACTGTTTCCATGTGTAGTAATTGGGCACAGAGTAGTAGGCATAGAAAACCAAAAGAAAACTCAGAGTCATAGGAAGAAGGATACTTTCTTAGGCTCTCTCATGAGCAGATAAACTATGTTTCCATTTATAATTTGATATTCCCACATCATTGTACAGTAGGCTTATTTGGCTGTTCATCCCAGGTTCCAGGAAGGAAGTGGGACACAATCTTTCTCAGTTCTTGGATCTGAGGATTGCTAGCATTTCCCACTTTCATACTTGGCTTCCAATCCCTTCTCAGGAATCCTTAAAAACAATGATCTGGTCATATCTTCTCTTTCCTCATCAGCCCTTCACCTCCCACACCACGGACATACATTTCTTTCATTCTCTTACATCAACAGAAATTTCAAGAACTGAGGCTTTCAAGTTTCTACTATTTAGAATGTAATGACCTTTTGTTTTCTTTCTTTTAGCATATTCATCTTTTGCTTTTAAACCTTGACAGGACTATTTTCAATAGCATGCATTTTAAAAATACTTAGAAATTCCTGTGTTATCTGTTCAACTATATCAATGAATGTCACTTTCAATGGATTCGCAGGTCTCTAAGGCAGCTTCCTGGGAGAAGGGTAAGGAGGCTTCACAGGTCTCAGAATTTCATCCAAATACATGAAGTACACTCGACAGCTCAGTTGACACACCCAACATCTATACATACAGTTTAAAAAAAAAAAAAGATTAGGAATGAAAGAAAAATGGCATGCTCAAAATTGGTTTTGCCTGACAATGTTTTAATGTAAGAACACACCTAAGATAATAATGCATTTATTGTTTCAGTTATAACAGCATAAGTTAAGTAGACTTTATCATCAAGAAAACAGAGAAGAACAGTCTTGAAGTGAAGGTTTTTAATGTGTAGGAGAAAAAACATATTTATTTTTGAGGCATAAAGATCTACCACCAAGGACAGACAGACGTGAAGGGTGAGATGTGGTTGTGGATTCAGAGATTATTGAAGAATGTCAACGATTTGCTCCAAAAGATTCTTAGCCATTAGATATTGTTTTGGCCATCAGGAACATCGGGAATTAAAAAAAAAATGTTCTAATACGCTTGCTTCTCAAACCAGACATTTATAATTTCAATACATGAAGCACTTATTCATTATTAAATTTTAAATTTATAGAAAATTTTGAACATGTGGAAAACTGAAAATCAAACCAAGAATATTTGATGTCCTGAAGGTAAAGCCACGTTGCTGTAGTTGTGTTCTGTTTTTTTTTTTAGTTCCTGTAAAGTTTCTTTTGTCTGTCTTCTCGCACACCTGTAGTAATAATACACAAGGAATGGTCCTGGAGGTTTTGTTCACTTAACATTATAACTTAAGATTTCCATATTATTATAAGCTCTTTGTTAAAATTTATTGGCTACATTATATTCAAGATTGAAAACCATGGTGAGGCTAAGTAACTGAGATTTGAAATATATCAATTTCTGGGATATATGCATAAGATTTTTTCCCCAAACTTTAATACCATTCCTTAGAAACCTTAGAAAACTGTCTTTCTAGAATACAGTCACACCACTTAAAGTCTAAACTTATAAAACATTCTAGAGCATTAACATCTGCCACCTAAACTGTTAAAATCCCATTTGGGGTAGTGTAAGACCCCAATCATTGCACAGTTATGTATGCCTTTCAGTGCCTCAGTATAGTTCCTTCTGTGTATGTTCATCCAATTCCCCAAAATGACAGACCAGCTATTTCTTTCAAATCCCCATACCAACTTTCTTTTTAATAAATTGAATAATAATACTATTCTACTACCATCTTTGAGGGACAAAACAACTTTAGAGAGAACTATTCTATGTTTAATCATTGCTACAATGGTTCATTCAATTGAGAAAATGCTTGTGATTTAAGATTTGCCAAACATTTTCAATCCATCTTCAGAGATTTACATGTAGCCAATGGCTGTCCCCCAGGATCAGCAGTATAATCTTGATGAAAGCATCAATTCTAATGCATATTCAGAAATCTTATCGCAGCACAATTTCAGGGTCAGAATGCTGGGAATCAGGCCTTTGGGAAAGCAAATTCCTGTGCAGAATGGGGTAATACAGGACTATGTCACAGCTTTTCTCTTTCCTCTTCTCTATTGAAATAATCAGATAAAGAATTTTAAATAATGAAGGTGCTTGTCCTCTTGACATGGCACATGGGATCTAGAGCATCTGTACTTAGTATTGAAATTATGTTCTAAAAACACACATTTCTATTTTCTGAATCAAACCAATGCGGTTTGATTAATGATTAGTTAATCATTAATGATTGATGATTAATTAATTAATTTGATTAATGATTAATTATTAATATTAGCTCATTCATTCTCTCTACATTCTTGTTGTAACAATGAAAACTCCTACTGAGGTGGATGGCTATCTCAATTTTTTTTTTAAAAACAAGGAAAAATATGGGGTGCTTGGGTGGCTCAGTGGGTTAAAGCCTCTGCCTTCAGCTCAGGTCATGATCCCAGGGTCCTGGGATCGAGCCCCACATCGGGCTCTCTGCTCAGCAGGGAGCCTGCTTCCTCCTCTCTCTCTCTGCCTGCCTCTCTGCTTAGTTGTGATCTCTGTCTGTCAAATAAATAAATAAATAAAATCTAAAAAAAAAAAAAAATCAAAGAAAAATGCACCTAAATGCAAATGATAAACACACTCTGGCATTGAATGTTTTTATTTTATTTTATTTTCTTTAAAGATTTTATTTTTATTTATTTGACAGAGAGATCACAAGCAGGCAGAGAGGCAGGCAGAGAGAGAGGAGGAAGCAGGCTCCCTGCTGAGCAGAGAGCCTGATGCGGGGCTCGATCCCAGGACTCTGAGATCATGACCTGAGCCGAAGGCAGCAGCTTAACCCACTGAGCCACCCAGGCGCCCCATGAATGTTTTTAAACATTACTTCACAATTATATGCTACCTTTGGTAAATCAGTGCAGTCCTGTAATGAGCATGGATTCTGATCCTGGAGGTTTTCTCCTTCCAAAAAGTTGAGAGCTAAGTCTTTATCCAAAATATTTTTCACCTGTTTACCAATTGATCTAATGGGCGACTCTGCAGGCCAAGTGGAATTTCACAATTCAAATAATGACTGCAGGTCCTTCTGGAGACCCAGCTCCCTTCGCATTGGCCATATCCCCATTTAGAGTTAAAATGTGATCACAGGCAGACACTGAGTGCATTTAAACCTAAGGGTGAGCATTTGGCTCTATGAAAAGCAGCCAGAAGTGCATGCTAGTACCTCACAACCAAGATTTCACCCCAGTCTCTCCTTCGTCCTTGATCCAGTCCCTGAATCACTGATAGTATGTGGCTCCATACACTAGGCTTGAGAGGGAAATGTGTACCAGTCCTCATGAGAACAGCATGGTGACACTGGAACTTTCCCGGATCTCCAGTACTTTCCCTGACGTACGCATTCCCAGCCCTAAGTTCTTATATAGGCTTGATTCTGGAGTCCACCCATCTCCAGGGCACGTGCTTTCCAGATACATCTCCTGCCATTGTGTATAAGACTCGAATTGCCATTGCTGAAACTAGGTCCCCCTCCATTAAATGTCATAAGGAAACTTAATAAAAATTTTTGAAGGCTCCACCTTTCTTTTGTTTCTTTGTTGACTGTCTTGTATCTCATTCTGTCATCCCTTTTCTGTCTTAGGATTTCACCTGTGAGCTCAAGGTATCTTGCCTCTCTGATTTAGACTACAGATTTGTTGTCAGCTTTGGGTACAGTGATACACTCACAGAGATCCTTAAATATGCCAAATGGTCTTATGGTCTTCCTATATGTGACAGGGTAAACTTGTTACTCATACTACATTCAAAAGGAGAGAAAATTGTTATAAATCCATTTGACCTTTCTTCAGAGTTGCAGAGGAGATAAATAAACCTGTATTTTGTCCAACAAATAATTTAAGATTAATCCAAACATTGACACTCTCTCATTGGGTATTTCTGTTTGGAAAATTTGGATCAAAACACTCAGTCTTGGGGCTCCTGGTTGGCTCAGTCATTTGAGTGTCTGACTCTTGATTTTGACACAGATCATGATCTTAGGGTGCTGGGATTGAGCCCCAAGTCAGGTTCCATGCTCAGCAGGGACTCTGCTTGAGGATTCTCTTTCGCTCTCCCTTTTTGCCCTTCCCCCACTCACATGCATGAATTTTCTCTCTCTCTCTCACTCCCTCTAAAATAATAAATAAATCTTTAAAAAACAAAAACAAAAGAAAACCCTCGGTCTCTCATGCTCGTATCAGGTGTCCTCTTACTCTATAACATTGTTTTATGGCACCTTATTGTTGCAGAAAAGAGGTGTGTTCCTTGGGTCCATGTGGCACCCTTTGGATCCTGCTGGTATTTGCCATGCAGTGACAGCTGAGAATGCTCCCTAGACTGGTAACATTGAGCTGAGAGATGGTTGGCCTTGTCCCAAGAGATTATGCAGGAATCTGCTGGTAACAACTCCAGTATAATTCATTGTCCCTTGTTATTTATGGTTGCTGGTCTGTCAATAGAGACAATATTGCACAGTTCTCTCCATATCCCCTATCATTTCCCACCTTGGCTGCATTGGGCTCTCTGCTCAGCAGGACCCTCTTCCCCTCCCCACCCCCGCTCCCTGCCTCTCCACCTACTTGTGATCTCTCTCTCTGTGAAATAAATAAATATAATCTTTTTTTAAAATGTCCCTTAGGCCTATGACCTCACTGCTGGATGGTTCCCTGCCAGTGGCCTACAGACAAGTTCCCCAAATTTGAGGATACAATTTGAGAAAACATTGTCCTGCTTCACCAATATCCTCTGACAACAACCATCATTTAGGCTCAACATTCCCAAACCCTGTAGAAGCAAGAGAAGAATTCTTGTTCCATCCTTATTATATAGGAAGTAAAACTCCTATTAATTTAACAATAAAATTCCAATGAGTGTGGGGGGGGGGGCTTCCTTTAGTTAGTAGAAAGCAGTTTGGAAGGTGGTCTGTTCCCAGAATACCAGATGTAATGTCAGGTTTCTAAAATCCCCTCCTTTGTTTTTTCTCACACTTCAGTACACTCTTCTTTCCTAAGGCTTGAAGCTGCAGAAGATACATTACCCCTGTATTCTCTTCTTTCAAAATTTCATTGGGGATGAGGACAAGTGGGACTAGATTTCTTTCTATCCTTTCCTAGACTATCTCTGTTTCTACTGTGTCTACATTTTCACTGAATGCTGTAGCAGAAGATGATGGGGGAAGAGAGTAGGATTAGTTTTTTTCTACATTGGTTTCATAGTTTCAATACCATATCCTAATGATGGTCTTTTTTTTTTTTTAAAGATTTTATTTATTTATCTGACAGAGAGAAATCACAAGTAGGCAGAGAGGCAGGCAGAGAGAGAGGAGGAAGCAGGCTCCCTGCTGAGCAGAGAGCCCAACATGGGGCTCGATCCCAGGACCCTGAGATCATGACCTGAGCCGAAGGCAGGCTTAACCCACTGAGCCACCCAGGCGCCCCCTAATGATGGTCTTAAGGAAAGTACAGAACCCATTGTTCACTTACTGTCAGAAAAAATGAAAGTAACTTATCACCAACTATGCCAAAACAAACAATCAAAAAAATTATAAATTCTGGAAGGTTGTCTTTATTTTTTAAAAGATTTTATTTATTTATTTGACAGAGAAAGAGAACATGCACAAGTAGGAGGAGCAGCAGGCAGAAGGAGAGGGAGAAGCAAACTCCCTGTAGAGCAGAAGGGCCAGGTTAGATCCCAGGACCCTGAGATCATGACCTGAGTCGAAGGCAGATGCTTAATGGAGTGAGCCACCCCGGTGACCCTGGAAGATTGTCTTTAACATCAGATGGAATATTCCAAAAATCTAAGCACAACTTGTTAAGCAATTTATTTACCTAAGGGGATAATTTTAAGCTTCTTTTTCTTGACAGACCAAATCTGTTCAAAATAAAAACTTTTATACAAGCTTTAGTAAGGTAATTTTACAATAATAAAGACAATTGAATAATGCTGTTCTCAAAATCCTCCAGGTTATTCCAATATATTAACATAAAAACATTGGGTTTAAATCAAGCACTTATTGGGTAATTTGAAGAGATACAAAACAACTTTGACCAAAATATCTGACACTATCCACATAAAAGCCACATCCTGCTTTCATGAAAGATATATAGTATTTAAATGAGGCAGTAATATATTTCAGTATCTTCAACTTTTTAACAAAATGTCAACTTGATTTCCTCAATTAATGAAGTCCCACAGTTTGATTGATGGCTAGAGATTTCAATATTAAGTCTAACTGTCAAGTTTCCCCCAAAAGTAATTCACCAATAAGACCTTATGTTATATTAAGGACCACCATAGAAAACGACATATGGAAATTGTGCCAGCATCTTTTATAAATTGCTGTTGAAGATTCTGTCCTTATATCTGTTGCACAATTCTTCGTACATAAATGTATGCCTGAAAAATTCTTTTGTAAGAAATTGTTGAAATCTTTTTTTTTAAGACTCTTTTTAGAGGAGTTTTAAGTTCAGAGCAAAATTGAGATGTAAGTATAGAGATTTCCGACATACCCTCTGCACCCACACGTGCATGCCGTCCCCCACCATTGACATCCTTCACTAGACTGGTAGACTGTGACAAATGAGGAACCTACAGTGACCCTCCCTAATGACTCAAAGGCTACAGTTCACTTTTACCGTTGCATATACAGTGGGTTTGGACAAATGTATAATGGCATGTATCCATGGTAACAGTATCACTCAGAGTATTTCACTACCTGAAAAATCTTCTATCTTTTGCCTATTCATTCCTCCCCACACCTAACTTCTGGCAACCACACATCTTTTTCGCATCTCAAGAGTTTTGTCTTTTCCATATGTTATGGAATTGTGCAGTATGTAGTCTTTTAAGATTTGCTTCTCCAACTTAGTAATATGCATTTAGGTGTCCTCCATGTTTTCATGGCTTGAGATGTGGTATATATATACAACGGAATACTATGCAGCCATCAAAAAATGAAATCTTGCCATTTGCGATGACATGGATGGAACTAGAGGGTATCATGCTTAGCAAAATAAGTCAGTCGGAGAAAGACAACTATCATATGATCTCCCTAATATGAGGAAGTAGAGATGCAACGTGGGGGTTTGGGGGTAGGGATAGCTCCTTTCTTCTTAACACTATTGTCTGGATGTACTAGTTTATCTTTCCAGTCTCCACTGAAGGACAGCTTGGTTGCTTCCAAGTTTGGGTAATTATGAAGAAAGCTGTTGTAATGTCTGTTTGCAGATTTTTGTGTGGACTCAAGTTTTCAACTCTTTTGGTAAATATCAGGGAACATGATAGCAGGATCATACAGTAAGAGTAAGTTTAGTTTTCTAGGCAACTGTCAACTCTTCCAAAGTGGCTGTGTTTTATTCCTTTCCAAATAAATTATTGCCTGGAAGAATCTCATGCCTGCACATGCATTCTCTCACTTCCAATTCTCCCTCCCGTTTTGACTAATGAACAGTTACAGAGTACATGCTAGGTACACGTGTCATGGGATTTTCATGACCTTACAGCTAATAAGGATTTTTTAGAATTAATATCCAATTCAATAGAAATCTAAATTCTAGACTATGGTTTTTCTAAATCATTAAGTCCAACTCTAAATTTTTTTATACTTTATAAATCTATTTTTTACACTTTATAAATCTAATGAATAAACAATAACATTCAACAAGGCCTTTAATTAATGATTAATCACCTCTTTCAATTATTTCTATTTACTTCTATTTACTCCACTACAAAACAAATCCTTTTCAAATATATAAGCCATTTCTATTACTCTAACATATATATACGTATTTTACAAATTTTATTTTTTATAAAATTAATAAATGTTTACTTAATTTTTTAAAAGATTCTTTTTATTTATTTGACAAAGAGAGAGAGAGAGAGCATACACAAGCAGGGGGAGAGGCAGAGGGAGAGGGAAAAGCAGGCTCTCAGCTGAGCAGGGAATCAGACATGAGGCTCAATCCCAGGTTCATGACCTAAGCCAAAGGCAGACATTTAACTGACTGAGCTACCCAGGTATCCCAATGTATTTAAATTTTTAACATAATTTTTCAGGTCTATATTCAAATATCCAATAACATACTTTAAATTTTAAGTTAGCAAGTCTAGTATTCTAAGTGTTTTCAAACAATTCATATACCAAAGAGAAGATACGCACGAGTCATTCACAAAATTAACAAAGAGGGTTTTTACCATAAGTGACTCTGAATCTCACAAAACAAACTGAGGGTTGCTGGGGGGGGGGGCTGGGAGAGGGGTGGAGTTATGGACATTGGGAAGGGTATGTGCTATGGTGAGTGCTATTAAGTGTGTAAACCTGGCAATTCACAGACCTGCACCCCTGGGGATAAAAATATATTATATATTTATTAAAAAAATAAAATTAAAAAAATGTAAATTTAAAAAAATATTTAAATAAAAAAAGAATAAAGGACACAAATTCATGTACAAAAAAAAAAGAGGGTTTTTAAAGCTTAATTTACTTCACCCTTTAAAAAATAGAATTCTAACTCTTCATGGCATTGAAAGACCAATAAAGGAAATAAGTGTGCATATGTTGCCTATCTACTAGAGATGTTTGCATAATACATGAGATTTGACACTGTTGAGAACCCCACCAGCCAACCCCTCCTTTTTGTAAATTAGAACAAGGACTCTGAACTTCAGAGGGTTCAAAATAGCCACTGCCTTACTCTTATTCTTACCTTATTTACCTCCTCACTTCTTCTACTAAAGAATTCCGTAGCCACACGGAGATGGTTACTAAGGGCTTTATGCTTGGCTGAATCTTGCAAATCTTTGGCTCCCCTAATACATTTGAGTGCTTTCTTGTCTGGCTCTAAAAACACTTTTAATGCCATTCCACTGGATCCTTCATACACTTATGTCATCCTTTAATAGCCCCTTTTAAATTTATTGCCTGATTTGGGTAAGCAGAATTCTCTATTTTGTATTCTTTTCATATTTTCCCTGTCTGGCAGTCTGCAAGTTTTATAGACCCTACATGCCATCAGGTTGGATTCTGCACATCTCTCATGGCCATGGTCATAATATCAAACTCACTCTGATGAGAGCTGCACAAAAAGATGAATGAGATCCAGCACTTAGCTCATGAAGGATAGGGCAGCCAGGAGTAGTGGGTCTCCCTTGTTTACATGCTCAGTGGTTTTCCTTCCTTGTACTTTGCTTTCTAGGGAATCTTCAGATTTTCATGTACAATGATTTACTTTATCGTGAGTTATCCTCATCCAAATTCCTTACTTTTCTCTACCATTGATGTAGTGGAGCCATTATTTTTATCTCTTTACTGTAAACCTTCTCTAATCCTTTTGGAAATAAGGGAGTTTTGAAAGAGTGAATAAAACATTTTCAAAGTCCATATTAGAATCTGTTACTGTTTGATAAGATCTGAAATCAAATTGAGTAGCTTAGCTATTAAAGATATCTCACTAATCAATGTTACTGTTTAATTTTTTTATTTAAAACCACATAGTATTTGAAAGGCAAGTTTTTAATATTATTCCTTAAAAATATTGTACATTAGGTAAAATTTTCCTAAGAAGTATATTGCAATATTCTTTTTCAATGGAAAAAAAGAAAGAAAGAAGGAAAAAGCATAGATTCTCAAATCAGACTTTCTGGTTTTTAACTAGTTTTAAAGACTTTAAGTGACTTTAAGCTTTAGTTTCCTCATCTATAAAAATGAGAATAATTGGAAAGCACTAACCTCATTGAGCTATTGTATGACTTAATTGAACTAACATATGCACAGAAAGTAGTAAGCACTCAACCAACGTTAGTGTTTATTCACTTACTTATTTTTTTTAATCCCCACAAAACACATCCAGAGAGTAGTTTTCATGTATGAGAAGATAATAAAGACAAAGTATATTTTATTTCTATTTTTGCTTTTAATAAATGCAAGTGTTTTTATATTTAATAGAGTGTTGGAGAGTGGCAGGTATCTCGAGAAGGTTGTAGAAACTCCATCTTGAGAGAATGACCACAAAGGAAATGTAGAGGTCTCAGTGGCCTGATGAGGAAGACTTTAATGTGATATTCCAAGCATTTTGAGATTTTGAACTCTAAGAAGAGAAATCCACTGACAGATTTAAGAAAAATAATGAGGAGTGCCTGGGTGGTTCAGTTGGTCAAACGTCCAACTCTTGATTTTGACTCAGAGTCATGATTTCAGGGTCATGAGATTAAGCCCCACATCAGTTTCTATGCTCAGCAGTGAGTCTGCTTGAGATTCTCTCTCTCCCTCTGCCTCTTGCCCTGTTCTCTCCTTTTTTCTCTAAAATACATAAAATCTTTTAAGAAAAGAAAAATAATATGATTAAATTTGCATATTGTAAATATCAGACTGTTGAAAGTGAAGTTTCTGCCATATGGAACAATAATATTCAGTGTTACAGGACAAGCAGAAATTCTTTAGAATGGTATCCTCAACATTAGGATTAAAGTAAATTATACTGAGAAAGTCTCTTCTCAGTAAAAATTAGTTACCTATAGTCATCAAGATGTTTTCCCAGCTAGTAAAATGTCCAAATTCCTGGGCACCTGGGTGGCTCAGTCGATTGAGTGTGACTCTTGATTTCTTCTCAGGTCATGATTTCAGGTCATGAGATTGAGACCCACATTGCTCCCTGCATGTTCAGTGAGGAGTCTGCTTCTCTCTTTCCCTCTCCTTCTGCTCCTCCCCACTCTCATTCTCTCTCTCTCCTAAATAAATAAGTCTATTTTAAAAATGTCCAAATTCCTCTTGAAAATCTAAAGAACAGGAGAGTATATCTCTAAAATTATTCCAGAACTAATTGATAGAGATTAAAAACAAATGTCTTACTAAAATATTAAATTGAAATTGTATTTATGACGAGGAAAGTTATACAAAAATGCTTATTCACACTGAACTTTTAAAATAGATTAAATTAGTTTCCAGTAGCAATCCTGTCAGCCTGTAATTCTGGGGAGCCTTTACCTCATCCTCTTTGAGCACAGCAACTCAAATATCTTATGTAGCAGACACCCAAGTGTTGAACAAAAGCAATCTTCACTGAATGAATTTTTAAATGAACTGTGAAAACATTTTTTTTTTTTCCATCCTAGCCCGGGTTACACAATGTTATAGGACTCAGTCCCACCTCTGATCTCTCAAGGCTACAAAGATACGTTATGTCCCACATTGAATGTTATTCTTTAGATGAATGTTTGACTTTTGAATTGTTGGAAGCAAATTTGTACAAGGCTTCCATGGCTCAACTACTGAGGAGACAAACACTCATTCTTCAGCCAAATGCTTTCTCAACTCATTTCAGGGGAATTCTGACTCAGAGTAGAAACTGTGAATTGTCTAACTCTCACCTGGCAAGAAGTAATCGCTTCCCAAACACCAGATAATTCCAAGCTCAGATAAAAATAGACACCAATACTCATGAAATTGTCTCCTTGTTAAATTTCACTACAAGTTTACTGAAACTACTCGGAATTTAATGCAATAAAACTTGTGAAATCAATTCTTCTATTTATTGATCACTCATAAAAGCAGTCCTATTTCAAACCATTCAGGTTTCAAACCAGTTTCAAACCATTCTAGGTTTAAGAAGAACAAATGGCATTCACTTATATTATTTGTTGTTTTGCATTTTCAAAGCATGTGGTATATCATTACACCTCTTTAAAATTATCTCATTTTATTGAAGGTGAGGCTTCAAAAAATCAAATTTATTTTGTACAAGTAAATAAAATTAGTGTGACAGAAGTTTTCTAATTCCTGGTAATAGTAAAATTAAAATGAAAGGAAAGTATGGTGATTTGTCACTATACTTGACTTTTATAGCCATCTTATGGTAAATAACTGATTTATTTATTACACAAATATTTATTAAACCCTGTGATAGTTGGTGGGAGGAATGTAGTGATATACAAAACTGTCCCTATTTTCAAGTCCTCTTACACTGTTGGTGGGTACTTAAATGGGTGCAGCCACTCTGGAAAACAGTATGGAGTTTCCTCAAAAAATTAAAAATTGAGGTACCCTACAACCCAGAAATTGCACTACTGGGTATATACTCCAAAGATACAAATGTAGTAATATGAAGGGGGATCTGCACCCCAATGTTTATAGCAGCAATGTCCATAATATCCAAACTATGGAAAAAGCCCAGATATCCATCAACAGATGAATGGATAAAAATTATATATATATATATATATATATATATATATATATATATGAGCCCAAATGTCCATCAACAGATGAATGGATAAAGAGGTTATATATATATACATATATATATTTCATTATATATATAAAATGAAATATTTTATATATATATTAAATATTACTCAATCATTCCATAGAATGAAACCATGCCATTTGTAACAATGTGGATGGAGCTAGAGAGTATAATGCTAAGCAAATTAAGTCAGTCAGAGAGAGTCAAATATATGATTTCACTCATATGTGGAATTTAAGAAACAAAACAGATGAGCATATGGGTAAAAGAAGAGAGAGAAGTAAACCAGAAAACAGATCCCCCCCACCCCAGCCCCCAACTCCTCACCCCCTTGTTCCAGAAAACAGACTCTTTACTATGGAGAACAAACTGAGTTGCTGGAGAGAAGGTGTGCAGGGGGGATGGACTAAATAGGTGATGGGTATTCAGGAGGACACTGGTTGTGATGAGCACCGGCTGTTGTATGTAAGTGAGGAATCACTGAATTCTATACCTGTAACTAATATTAAACTCCTTGTTAACTAAGTGGAATTTAAGTAAAAATGGGGAGGGTTGTATTTTCAAAGAAGTTGCTAATCTGTAGTGTGCTATCAGGAAAGAGGGATGTGTGTTTGTGCAAACACATGACCAAGTGTTTCATTTTACTAAAATCTACTATTAGAAATTGAACTAGATTAAATATCTTTATCCTTCAAACTCCCTAATGAATACAGTTTTCGGAATATTTGGCCCTCTCAAGGCTTATAGTTGCAATCTTCTTAAACAGATTCTCACCACACTTTGCTTTTTCTTCTGAAATTCTAAATTAAACTAGGTAAAAAGAAAAAAAAAATCTAAATAGAGTCACATGTCTAAAGGTGCTATAATATAATCAAAAAATGTTGAAAAAGTATCAATTGCCATCAGGGAGAAAAAAATGCATTTTGTTTGGTAGCTAGCTAATGTGTATGTATGCTCAATGCAAAATTTGGAAATGAATTAACCTAGTTTTTCCTTCATAAATAAATCATTATGTTTCCCAAGAGAGTTTAAGTATTTTGTGCTTTTGGCAGATAGATGATTTTTTAGTACAATTTTATAACTTCAACACTATTGAATTACTCTTTTAAAATTATGTTTTCTCTTGTAGCCACTGTGTGCCCTGGGACAGTCATTAAACAGTATCTTTGAGCCACATTTTCCATTTCCATACAGTTTGATACACAATATTCTTAATTGTTTTTTCTCTGCAAAGGCAACTTTGACATGCTTTTCAGCTCTGCATCATTTTCCCTATGAGATTCACTATGTGAGGCACTTCCTTTGAAGACATAACCAATATGTATGATTTCATTTCTTAAATTCCACCTCTGATTTTTTATCCATCTGCTATTTACCTGCACAGTGTGGAAACAAGATATGTATTAAAGAAATAGTAAATACTTTTAAGTCTAACAATGCAGTATCATTGATTTTAGTGTTTAATGTAAACATTTCCTAATTTCCACATGTTATCTGAAAACTGTTCCTTAAAATTTGTATAGTAGCAAGAATTTGATAGGTAATCAGGGAATTTGGATAGCTGTATGTAGTTCTGAATAAAGATTTTGGAATTTAATAAATGTGGCAATGATGGGGAATCTTCTTTCTT
This sequence comes from Lutra lutra, assembly GCF_902655055.1. Taxonomy (NCBI): domain Eukaryota; kingdom Metazoa; phylum Chordata; class Mammalia; order Carnivora; family Mustelidae; genus Lutra; species Lutra lutra. The sequence goes on along the minus strand of NC_062279.1, from coordinate 82,523,747 downwards.
TTACTCCTTGTCCTAGCCTTGCTAACCGGGGGGGCTCAACAGCAGTGATTTCGGCAACACTCATCTTCTGAAGAGTGTTTTTGAACATGGCAGCTAAGAAATTATCAGGAGTATTTCTTTTGAATAGGAAGTGTTTTATTATGTATGAAATGACATAAGACACATGCTTCCTATTCATATCCAATCAGGATATGTACTGGTAGATCTAGACTTGTGTTATTTCTCTAGTGGCAAAGCTCTGCCTCTAAAACAAAAGGCACTTATGGGAAATGGTACTTACCATTTTCTAATCAACTGGCCTTCGAGAGAAAGACAAAGACTGAGGTTTTTATAGCCAAGTCATGCCTAGGTTTGTTCACTGTCTGTTGCAATTCCATGTGATCTCACCTTGTGACAATAGGAAACAAGTTTAAAAAAAAAAAAAGACACATAATTTGTCCAGAAGCCTTTTCCTGTGAAAATTCTACAGACTTTCTTCTTTCATCAAGAAAACCAACCAGGGGTGCCTGGGTGGCTCAGTCAGTTAAGCATCTGCCTTCAGCTCAGGTCATGATCCCAGGGTCTTGGGATAGAGCCCCGCACTGGGCTTCCTGCTTAGTAAGCCTGCTTCTTTTTTTTTTTTTTTTTTAAAGATTTTATTTATTTTTTATTTGACAGACAGAGATTACAAGTAGGCAGAGAGAGAGGAAGGGAAGCAGGCTCCCCGCCAAGCAGAGAGCCCGATATGGGGCTCGATCCCAGGACCCTGAGATCATGACCCGAGCCGAAGGCAGAGGCTTAACCCACTGAGCCACCCAGGCGCTCCAGTAAGCCTGCTTCTTAACCTCGCCCTCTTCCTCTGCATGTTTCTCCCCTGCTTGTTCTCTTTCTCTGTCAAATAAATAAATAAAATCTTAAAATAGAGAAAATCAAAACTTTGGCATTAATTCCAACCCTGTCATTTGCACAAACAGCATGGAATCCATATAACTTTGGGAATTTTTAACATTATTTTAACATTATTTTAACAACTTTAATGTGTTCATATTGTTATCCCTAGTAGAATACAGCTTTCTTGAAATTGTGTGACACCTTCACACTTCAGCTTTATAAAAATTTGGCAATAAAATGACAATTAGAAATCATTGGCTTTGATGATTATGAAAAGATAGTACCTCATATATTTTTACCTAGGTATCTTGAATAATTCTACCATGTTTTGTTTACACCCCCGTTCTTCTAGAGAGCAAGAAAGGAATAGACACACATCTACCATTTTAAGATTAACAAGCTGTCACTTACACTCTGGTTTGTCAATATATATATGGGACCGAAGAAAAAGAAGTAAAGAGGAAAAACAAGTGTGATAGAAGGTGATGCTAATAACAGCTGTGATAAAGGAAGAAAGAAGATAGTTGGAACAGGGAAAGATATAGCTGCCTCTGTTGCTGGAGTTAGTGGGAAGCAGTTGTGCTCTGGTGTCTGAGCCCAGTGGAATGTTCTGGTCATCCCCAGGTGAGTATATCTTTATGTGGTAGCATCCTAAACAAACTTTCTCCATCATTGCCACACTTGTTAAATTTTACTTCTTGAATACCACTGAAATTTAGAAATCCACAAATATATTTTTTCTTAGGATTTAAGAAAAGCAATTCATAGAGCCAAATTTGCTGCCATGGATTGGATGAAAACTCTGCTGGAACCCACAATAAATGATCCACAAATGGTTCTACTCTGTTTTCATTCCAAAACCATAGATCTGGCTGACCTAGACTGACCCAGCAATGTTTTTCCTGGCCCTCTCTTCAAATACTGCTAGTTGTCTTCTGTTGGGGCTATTTCAAAAAATATGGTCTTCCTAGTCACCCACACATTTCAGCCCTCTTGCATTTCCAAGTGCTGCTAGGAGGTTGCATACTGTCAGTTATAAAACTAAGAGGATTAGTTGATTATCTCTGATTCTTTTTAAAACAACTCATCTAAGACTTTAAGTCAGCTAGAATTTCAAATTCAAAAACATCTCCTGTTCTCCCTGTGTTTGCTTTCTCAATGGGTTCTTTTCTGCTCTTCTGCAATTTCCTTTTGCAGTTCATCTTCTATTAAAAGACCTTTTGAAATGCAAGAGATGTTGTAAACATATTCACATGGAAAGTATTTCCTGGTCACCATATCAAACCTTTGGCCAAATATTGGAGATAGAATATAGAATAGATACTAGAGTCAAACTTTATGAGAGGCATTGTGGACAAAATTGCTCCTGGTTTCCCTTATACTTGCAGGAGCAAGAGGCAGTCTGGTATTGACTTATCCTCAAATTGCTTCTTGTGAATCACTAATCTCGCTGGAATTGTTTTCTATGGTCCTTAAAGGCTGGGAGCCTTAGGACCTCTGAGGGTTCAACCACAGTTTTAAGAAGCTAATTTCTGGTCACTAAATACCTTCTGAGTGATGGTGGATTGCTAGAATAGGCTTATTTTTGAACAAGTGAAACTACTTCCTAATGCAAGCCAAATGTCTGCTGGTTCACACTTCTCATTAAAGAACAAGATACCACTGAAACAATGGGTTGAAACTTCAGGGCATGCTTTGCAGGAAGTCCAGCCCTCAGAGACTCACGGTATGAAGATGACATTCCAGAAGTTCCGTTTCAGAGAGACAATGATTTGGATTGCTCAGATCCCCTGAAAATTGTCCCTTTCAGGTACCAGGGAAACTTACACATAGAATTCAAGTCATCTATTTGATCCACATATACGTAAATACACAGAGACGTTAGATGAAGAAAAGACTTTATTAAAATTTAAAGGGGCAGGAGCAGGGGCAAGGTAGAGGGCAAAGTACAAACCACTTGAAATCTCTGCTCAGTTGTCCCTCTTCCAAAAACCAGCTGGTACTGTTTTTACTGATCTCATTGCCATAGGCAGCACCCAGGCCCTCCAGTCATCTTTTTTGCTTCTTCCTCTTCCCTTCTATCTCTTCTTCTCTATTTCCTTTTATCTCTAATAATTCCTAGGACTCTTCCTTGAGCCACTGCTTTATAATATGCTATGAAAAGAAAGCTCTCCAAGCTTAAAGTTAGACAATAAATGCCAGGTGCTTAACTACACAAAGGATTTGAGTAGCACATCTTTGGATAGGCTTGAAACAGCTCCTTATTTTTATCTTCCACTCCAGAATTTTTTTTTCCCTGTCAACAGCTCTAATTGTCGGGGAATTTGTAGAGGAAATGTTAAATAGCATTTCTTAATGTGATAGGAGACAATACCGATTTGAAGAATGTCTTAGAAATCTTTAGAAAAATGGAAATAAATGGTCACAAAATCCGAGAAGTCACAGATGGTATAGTGTGATAGTCTTCAGAGTAAGTTCAAAACACAGAAATCTAAAGAGGGGGATAATATGGCCTTTGTTGTAAGACAAGAGACATGAAAACCCACATTTCTTGAGCATTCACTATGCCAGACACTCTTACCACTGAGAGTAATGAGTAACCAAGGTGTCTGTAGAAGATCAAATATGTGAATCTGAGTAGACTTGGGATTCAGACAAACTCAGGTCTCAGTAAAAAATAGAGACAATGAGATGTATGACTTTCTTAATTAACAATTACTCAGTAAGTACTTATGGAGTTACCAGTTTTATAATATTACTTATTCCCATCTAACTACTTAACTGTGTCCTGCTGTTATCTATAAAAGATTTGAGGTGGGTTATGATAAAACGGAAAATAGCAGAACCATTAATGTTTAGCTTGATGAAAGTAAATATTACCCGAAGTAACCGTATAAATACAGGCCAAAGGATGCTATACAGTTATGAAATAGTAATATGAAATTGCACTTAGCCTCTTTGTCAGAAAACTAAAGAAAAGTCAATTAGGTATAAAATTCACATCTTGCATTATAAAAAATGAAACAAATGTGTAAAATAAATACATATTTTCTTCCACTTATTTTTTATAACATGTTTTTATGGTTAATTTAGTAGATAGTCTTCTTCACAAATCTCTTGGCAAGTAAAGCAACAGTAGATTTTGTACACAAGTAACTTACATACTTCATCAAGAATAAAAGCGTAAGTCACAGAAGAAATTCAGGGGGAGACCTATAAAATCTGGCTTAAATGTGCACTTAACTGTTGCCAAAATAATCATGAACAAAATGAATAGGATGAATAGACTACATGTCCTTTAAAGTCTCCCTCTTTATAACTGATCTTTTGGTAAAAGATGTATATTGAATGATTAGAAGATATAGTCTCTAACGTGAACTCAAAATGTAGGTATTGTCCCTAGCTTGTATGTATAAAGACATATGTTTTTTATACAAACGACTACATTTGGAACAATATAATATAAAGAGCTAATAGTTGTTTTCCAGGGAGGTATAAATATGAGTATATTTTGTTTTGTACATTTTTCATCTATTTTCATTAACATTTGATGTGAAGGGGTTATTTATTTATTTATTTTAAAAGATTTTATTTATTTATTTGACAGACAGAGATCACAAGAAGGGAGACAGGCAGGCAGAGAGAGAGGGGGAAGCAGGCTCCCCGCCGAGCAGAGAGCCTGACACAGGGCTCGATCCCAGAACCTTGGAATCATGACCTGAGCCGAAGGCAGAGGCTTTAACAAACTGAGCCACCCAGAGACCCCAAAGGGGGTTATTTAAAGTCATTCCAGAGCCTGTCCTCAAACCCTACTGTCTTCTGCCTATTTGAGGTTTTTATCACTTTTCAAGAAATGTGTTACTCTGTGGGCTGACAGACATTAACTAGATTTATTGTGGTGATCTTTTCACAATATATAGAAATGTAGAATCTTTATGTTGCCTACCAGAAATTAATATAATGTTATATATCCATTATGTCTCAGTACAATAGAAGGTACCATCATAGATACAAATTATGTGGATGACATGTCCCCACAGGCTGGATATGCCCTGGCTGCATGACATACATATTAGTGAGGCATCAAAAATCCATGGCTCAGCTAAACGTGGGCCATAATTACCAAACATATCAAGAATAAGTATATTTTGAAAGAAGTGCACATAAATATGAACAAAGGACAACCGGACAAGTTAAATATTAGGATGACTCAGTGTAAGAACAATATTTACCCAAAAAAAGAGGAAAGGGAAAAAGAAAGGATGGAGGAAAAGAGAAGGAAATCTGTACAATTCAATCGACTTTAAGTTAAAAACCAGTCAGTAGTGTAGACCAGTAGTCAAAAATGTTAATGCGAAGATCCACTACTTCTAGGACACCCAGAACAAAAGAGATGAACACCCCTCCCTGTTTTATGTCTTGGAGAGTATCAGTGGAATACTGACTCCTGTCTGGGAATCTACACTTTAAGGTGGGGGTGGGGGGTTTGGGCAGGGATGGCAGTGACCAACTGGAGAGAGCTAGAAGGTGAATAAGCACAAGGTAGTGGACCTCAGGAATGACAACAGGTGTTCATGCAAGAGGAAACTTCTGCCTTATGATCACAACTCTTTTTCATGACATAAATTCTCTCTTCCTTTCCTCTCTTTCTACCCTTTATAATCTGATTTCTATCTTTATTACTATAGCAATCTAGTTCTTGATGAGACCTCCATGTTAATTAATCTGGGAGATACAGTTCAGAAGTTATTATATTCAATTTCAACAACATTTGGTGTCCCCCATTCCATCTTTTTGAAAGACCCAACTTCCTTGTCTTCTGTGAAACCAGACTATTCTTATTTTACTCCGAACTTTCCAATTGCTCAGCATCTGCCCATGGCACACTGACAATTCTCCCTAAAAATATCTATTCTTCCATTTTCTGGCTGAATTTTTAGTCTTTGCTTGTATAACCTGAAGATACATGTTAGGCAAATTTCACAAAACTGGTTTGGCATCTCTATTTCAGATGTGCTCGGCGGTCCAGCATCTCCTCTGTAATGCTGGAATGGTTTGGCTCTCATGTCCTTGGCTCCTTAGTTGAAAAAGAGACAGGAAAAAAAATTCCTTTTAACATTAAAAGGAAAAACTGAGAAACTAAGATTGACAATAATCTAGATCTATAATCTGTGAAGATATAGTCTAACACGTGTGAGGTTAATGAGACCTTACTATGGTATCTGTAATACGATATTAGAATAGATTTTTAATAGGATACCATTGTAACATGACATCGTAATGTTATTAATTTTGAAAAATCAGTTATAAGAAATTTATGAATTCAATTTAGTCATTCCATGTTTTAACAGTTTTACTTATTACTGTTCACACATTCACTGAATCAATGTCAACTGAGCACCTCTCGGGGAGAAACAACTTTGTCAGTCACCAGCAGCATAGAGGGGAACACACTCCCTCCATTATGGTGGTGTTGTCTAAGTGGAAAGAGATTTCAGTTAAATAGTCACAGACTAATGTGACTCAAAATTGTGACAGTATAAAAAGTCAGTGCACATGGCTACCAATGGGACTTTGATCTAAACAAGAAATCTGTCTTGAGGTTAAAGGAAAAGAAAACTAGAAATTACCTGAGGGAAGAAAAAAAATGGAAGGGAAATTACCTAAGCAGAGAAATCACTGTGCATAATGTCCTCATGGAAAGAGGAAGTATAAAAAGTCTAAGGGTCTTGAAGGAGGCTGGTTGTATCAGTTTGACATAGTGAATATCTGCACAGAATCAAGTAAGGAATAGAATTATCAAGGAGTGAGTTAAAAATCATGATACGCAAACTTTAAAGGATATGTAAAAATTTGTTTTTAACTTAATTATTCAATTGTAATATTAATTCAACACATGTAAAGAAATTTAAATTTACCTGTGAAATATTTCTCAAGGACACTAGGTAGCTTATAAGCTTAAATTATCATGTAGAATTTTCGAGTATAAAAAAAGTAATTCACATTATAATCTGCCATACCAAAATTATTTCCATTTTTTCATTATTAGGTCTTTTTCTAAAGGTACACATAATTTGCTGATATTTTGCTTCTTTTACTTATATCATTAAAGATCATGATTTATTTAACATATTCATTCACTCTGAATAGACTAGATTATGCTATGGTAACATTCAGCCCCAAAATGTTAAGGGTTTGTAATCACAAAGGATTATTTCTCTCTCACTCCACCAGCCCATTGTAGGTTCCCTGGGGTTCAGCTCTAGGACTTGTCACTTGCAGAGGCAGGCTGGGAAAGGATCTGGGGGAAGAAGACTTGCACCCTGGTTTAGAGCTTCTGCCTGGAAGTGAAGTACGTCACTGCTGTCCACATTTACTTGTCCCTTCCTAACTTCAAGGGCGTCAGGAAATACAATTTCACCATGTGCCGGGAAAGAAGGAAAAAAACATGTTTTTGAACAGTGCTAATAACTATCCCACCTATTTTTAGACATTTAATTTGTTTTCAGTCTTTTTGCAATTTGAGGGAGTGCTACAATGAATATTTTCAGAGGCATTTTTTTCTGTTATTATTCCTTTAGTACGAATTCTCAGTAGTGGATTACTGGATCAAGAACATGAATATTAAAATGATCCAATACAGGGGTGCCTGGGTGGCTCAGTGGGTTAAGCCTCTGCCTTCAGCTCAGGTCATGATCCCAGGGTGCTGGGATCAAGCCCTGCATAGGGGCTTTCTGCTCAGCAGGGAGCCTGCCTCCCCCCACCCTCTCTGCCTTCCTTTCTGACTACATGTGATCTCTGTCTGTCAAATAAATAAATAAAATCTTTAAAAAAAATTTTAAAAAAAATTTTTTTAAAGATTTTATTTATTTATTTGACAGAGAGAGAGAGAAATCACAAGTAGGCAGAGAGGCAGGCAGAGAGAGGGGGAAGCAGGCTCACTGCTGAGCAGAGAGCCTGATGCGGGGCTCGATCCCAGGACCCTGAGACCATGACCTGAGCCGAAGGCAGAGGCTTAACCCACTGAGCCACCCAGGCGCCCCTAAAAAAAATTTTTTTTTAATGATCCAATACATATCACCATATTGCCTTCCAATATTATAGTAAATAAATATCTCTGTTTTATTCACCTAGGAGCCACTTGTTATTCATGTAGGCATCCCTATTGCTAGCAGTGTCTTAGAGTATAGGCAATTCATTGGATAAATAAAACATTCTATCCTATGATTTTGAAAACATCTCTTTGTTTTGAAATATCATGATTTTATATTGAGAAGCTGAAATTATTTTAACTGAGAAAAACTATTAAGATCAAAATAGTTTAAACAGCTATAATTCTTTTATTTACATATCAGTTTGCAATGCCACGCACAGATTGTTGATATAGGATAATGCAATATCGATTGTTGATATAGGATATAGGATAATGCAATCATATAAGCAATTTATATGCATATGTATATAGATAGAGATATATAAAAATATATGGTGATATATATATATATGCTAGTATTTTAGGAAAATAAAATAATACCTAAAATTACCTAGAATTTCTTTGATAATGATTGAATTTTGGTTCTTACTTGTATTCAATAGAAGCAGACTCTGATAACTGAAATATTTTGAAAAGAAGGTGGATAGCTTGCTGAATCAACGGGAAGACTAAAACACAAAAACAAAAGGTTAAAGAAGCCGGCAGAAACCCTTAGATCCAAAATCTGCTGATGTGAAGAACCTAATTAAGGTCACTCTGCTGTGAGTACTGTTCTCTCAATACAACTGTTGGTAACCGCCTCTGTGGGCATGTGACATGGGTTCAGTTGCTACCCAAATTCTGTTACTACCTTTGGAAACCAAACATTGATGTCACTGCTCTGCCTTCACTCTGGGCTCATTTGCTCTATATTTGAGTGGGAATGTGTGATTGGCTAAAAATAAGTCAAGCATCTAACCAGGTGGTAAAATAGGGAGCATCTTGTCGGGGACTTTCAGTTTCTGTAGCAGACATGGGACCTGTCCCAGCAGGGCTAACACAGAAAAATAGTCCTCAGATATAATGAGAGAATTCAGAAGCAGAAAAACACAAACAAGTCAACAATAAAAAGTAAACAAATATTTACTACGATGAACGAAATTAGACATTTTGTATAATTCCCTTTAGTTTGTTCCACTTCACTCCCATCCAAAACTCATTGAGATTGTTCTGTTCACTTCCTCTCCTCTTGAAACTTTGGGATTTAAAAAGCTTTGCTTTGTCTTTTTTTTTTTAATAAAGGGAGTATTCATTTAAAATTTTCTTAAATGAGTCACATCCTACTGATTTTAGAGTCCCTGGTGCATTTTTTTTTTCATTTTGGTTGTATCATTTCTTATAAAATCTATATACTAGATTTAGAAATGTATTGTAAGCCATTAAAAATATCTTCTTTCTCTGGTTTGAGTGAAGAGGGGCATATGGGTGGAAATTGCCAACATGACAGGAATGAAGATAAAAAAGAAGTAACATTTTTTGTTCCTCCAACTTGTCTAGTAGAAATGACAAACAAATAATCCCGATGCAATCATATATGCCATATAAAAGAAATAGGAACAATATACTGTAGACACAAAAAAAGGCAGTGACCAGCCCTACTTGGGAAAAGTTTAAGAAGAGATGATATTTGAGATGAGGATTTCTTTTAGCATGAAGTCTGTCATGCAAGACAAGGAATGAGCACTTACAGGAAATTTTAACACACTGATTTCCTTAAGAAGATTCCTCTGAGATGCAATTTTTTTTTTAGATTTTATTTATTTGTTTGACAGAGAAAGAATGAGAGATCATAAGTAAGCAGAGAGGCAGGCAGAGAGAGAGGAGGAAACAGGCTCCCCACTGAATAGAGAGCCCAATGCAGGGCTTGATCCCAAGACCCTGAGATCATGACCTGAGCCAAAGGCAGAGGCTTAACCCACTGAGCCACCCAGGTGTCCCCCTCTGAAATGCAAATTTTGATAAAGATAACAGCAATTTAATAATGAACAGCCACTACCTTCAGGGTCATTTCTTTAGCATGAGTTATTTAATGTTGAATAATTTTCTAAGCTTTTGAGATATATTCATCATCATCCCCAAATAACTGTTTCTGAAGTAATAGAAGTTTCTAAAAGGAAAGAGAAAATTTGAAATAAAGATGTGTATCTTAACAGCTGTTGTCTCTAAAGATAAATGAACCTTTAACTTTACCTGTCTTTGTATCATTGAAATAGTGAGAAGTTTCTTTTCCATACAAATATCTCAATACCATATAAAGCACCAAAGCAGTTTCAAAAGTGCTCAAGGTAGACTTCACAAAATCATCAAATTTTAGGACTAGAAGTGGTCCTCTCTCTGTATAACGCCAGCCAAGTTCAAATATCGCCACCTCTACCCAGATTCTACTTCAGTGCCTTCTCGGCAGTCTCTCCCTACTTCCTCTGACTTTTCTCATTGGTCATTACATTGCAGTGCAGTTCGGGTTGGAAAACATTGGTCTGACCTAACTGCCCCATTTTTCAAATGCTTCAATTTCAGAAATTCAAGTTGAGAGGCATTAAGTGATTCAAGTCTACTTGTTTCAAGCTCAAGTCAAAGGCAATGATGGTGAAAATTATAAAAAATATCTCACACTAAGATTAAAGTACAGTGGAGTAGCTAAGTTAGGAGCTTATTGTAGTTAAATGTTCCTTCAGCAAGCAAATTGATCTCAAATGTATGAATGTTTCCAGAAGGTATTTTAAGCTCAACTTTGCAAATAACTGAAAGCTAGTGCTTTCTAACAATGGAATAAATTCTTTTATTTGTGATGAATTCCTATATATTTGCTGTATTCCTGTTGATAATAAATTATGGAGACTGAGAAGGCTTGGAAGCCATCATTTTGTTGAACTAAAGATTCTCCTAGAAGACTCTGAAGTCTAGACATGACATCCACAACCCTCAGTCAGATGACCCAGGGCAGAGTTTCATTTTGCCACTGGGGAATTCTTTGATGTGGGGAAAATCACTTATTTGTCTTCACCAGATTATTGTGATGATCATCTGAGGTTATACACGTAAAATCATGGGATATTTGTAACATACTTCACAACCTACAATTTTTACTATTAGTTACCCAAAATTCTATCAAATAAATTTTTATTTTAAAAAAATTGGCACTGAACTTAGAACATTTTGACTTACGAGGTCACTATAAAAAAATCACAAGAAATTTTTAAGCAACAATAAGAATAACAACAGAAGCATCCTTCAGGTTTTTCTTGGAAATGAATTATCAGGACACATATTGAAAGATTCTATTTCAACCCTTTGGAGTTTAATTCCCATCTCCTGTATCTAAATCAATGGGTTATCCTGGGCAACTAATGATAAACAATAAGATGGAAGAATGTTTGTCAATACAGTTTTCCATACTGACTTTGTTATTTTGAGTTAATGTAGGTATAGTCACAAACACCAACTGATATTATTACACACAGTACTCTACTTTGTTGAAGGGGTGGGAACTTGTAATTGTACATAAATATCACCCTGCTTATTAGAAATTATAGGAAGAACAGAACTGGAAGGGGGATTTCTGACTCTTTCAAATACAGAGATATGGAAGAAAGACAGAGGGAAAGAGACAGGGAGAAAGGGAGATTGGGAAGGAGGAAGGGAGAGATAGAGAGGGAAAGAGAAGAGAGAAAGAGAAGGGAGAAAAGAAAAGAAGAAGGAAAGGAGAGAGAAGAGAGGTAGAAGAGGATGGAATGGGGAAGGAGAGGAGGAAAGGGAGGGGAAGGGGAAGGAAGGAGAGAGAAAGCAAAGCGAGAGAAACATTTGACAACAGAGAGAACATGGGTTCATTTTCATAATATGAAACTCAGTGTTTATTTTTCTCTAGTGTGAAATAATGGAACACAGCATGTAAGGATTAGCTCAAATTGATTTGAAGGTACGGATCTTTTTATGAAAGATCTTTCAAAAGGAAAACATGATGCTTTCTGGCAGTAGGAAGACAGTGCCAGGAAGCACATCAGCAATTTACTTTCCAAGTGGGAAATATTCATTAGATCTAAATACCAAGTTGTTTGCAGAACAAGTTCATGCAACGACTTGTTCCTAACACTACTGAGCATAGTTTCTGTCTGGTTTTACAACAGGGATTGCTTAAAATGTTGTCTTTCAGCTTTAACCTTGATAGATACTAATTCAATATATGGATATGCACAGTACAATGAAGCTTGGTAATTTGGCTTTTAAGAACAAGACACTGGAAAACTATAGGCAAAAAAAATCTCAACAGTTTATTTAATTACAAACTCTTAGTTAATTGTGGGAAGACAAAAGTCTTACTGATGAAACTTAAAAAAAAACTTAAAATATTATATTAAAATTGCATTTTATTAAAGAGGAGGAAAGGATGATTTTTTTTTTTAGAAAATGCCTAGAATCAGATTACTTGCTTGAAGAAAGAGTGAAGAACTGAAAAAAAAAGTGAACTGAGTCAATCTTACAGAGGAAATACAAATCTCACTATTATAAAATATGATAAAATATCATCTCTAGCTCAGTGATTCACAAATAATTAGTTACCTATTACAGTAAAAATAAATTTCTAAGGGTCAACAATATGTGTATCCTCATAGCCACACACCTACATCTTTCCAGTGTGTGATCCATGGAAAACCACATACCCCCAAAATCAAGATCTCAGAATTACGCTTCCTGCTTTGTAATACCCCAAAGGCATGATTATCTAATACAGAAGAAACCACACCCTGTTTATGTATTGCTTCACTTGAGACGTATTTCTGTTCTGGTTTCTCCTACAGCTAACGGAGCAAAAATTAGTCTAACGGAGCAGACTATATGATTTCTAAGGAAAGGAAAGTGACAGATTTGCATAATGTAGGAAATAGATTACTTACCTAACAGAAAAATAAATATAAAATTAAATAAAATGATAAATTTTTATTTAAATAATAAAGTTAAATTAAAATTAATAGACAATATATGTAATGGAAGGATAGGAACATTGTTAATATTATAATATTAAATTAAAAAATACTTCATATGCTTAAAAATCATTCTTTCCTCCTACTCTGGAAAGAGATAGCCACATACAATATGGACAGTTCATGTAGATTCACACAGGTGGTGTCATGTTAACATACACCATTATCAGAGGGCCTAGAGGGGGGACTAGGCAGGTTGATTCTGAGTGTCTATAGACTCACATTGTCCAGAATATCCCTTAAACTCAGTCTTCACAATGTATTCTTATCATTATTCTCACTCCAACCCTGAGGGTCCCCTCTTCTAATTGGAAACAATATAAATAATAATAATAATCATTTAAGTGTGCCTAAGTTATTCATGGATTGATTCACAGAAAAAATATCTATTGTTAAACTACCCTGCACCAGACACTGTTCTGTGTGCATTGATATCATCAGTGGAAAAACAGACAAAGATCTCTGCTCTCATGGAGCTTACATTCTGGAAAAATCTACATAAAACAGTAAACAAAGAAAGAAAAAGAGCAAATTATATAAAGCATGGTAGCATTAAATTATATACAGCATGGTAGAGCATTGAAAATGTTACTGGAAAAAAAAAAAAAAGGAAAAGTCATTAAGTAAAATTAAGAATGCTTGGGCTGGGACGCCTGGGTGGCTCAGTTGGTTGGACGACTGCCTTCGGCTCAGGTCATGATCTCGGAGTTCCGGGATCGAGTCCCGAATCGGGCTCCCAGCTCCATGGGGAGTCTGCTTCTCCCTCTGACCTTCTCACTCATGCTCCCTCTCACTGTCTCTCTCTCAAATAAATAAATAAAAATCTTTAAAAAAAAAATAACAAAAAAAAAAAAAAAAAGAATGCTTGGGCTGTGGTCACAGTTCGTAATTCCAGTAGTGATTTTAGGACAATCGTCCTTAAGCAGGTACTCATTAAGTAAGTGATACTTAAAGTTAGTGGTTATTCATATGAATTAGCTGGTGGAAGAACATTTTAGGCAGGGAAAATAATGTGTACAATAGCCTTAAGTAGGTCATTATACAGAATTTGGTTTTTACTATGAGGATAAGAGGAAACTGTTATAGGGTTTTAAGTAGGGGAGGAACAGGATTTATATTTTAAAATTATCACTCTGGCTGCTATAATGTGACTCTAGAGGGCAAATGTAGAAGGATGACACACTGGAAGCTATTAAGTAAAGTAGATGAAAAGTAGTGTTTTAAACTCAGGTGGTAGAAATGAAGAGGATGAAAAATAGCTATATTCTAGGAAATAAGGGGTCATGGAAAAAATTCTATGAATTCTGTTGTTTGGGAGACAAAAAGAGGACCCTTAATAGACACAAAGTGAAGTCTTGAGTTACTAAATAATTCTATTTCCATTCAATAGCATGAATGTAGTTGGAAAAATCAGAACCAACTTTATTTGTGCTCTGTCCTGATCTTAATCATTAAACTTTCTGAATAAAATAGAAATTATGTTTTATCAGAATATGGAATAGTTCTCCATTTCAACAAATTTTACAGTAGATACTAAGTGGCAGAATAATGCTACTCAGGGGATAAAAGGAGAAATCAGAACTAGTCCTTATATGTTTTAGCAGAGAAAAAAAAAGTAATTTAAACAAACAAGGACAACAGAGTGGTGTCATCCTTATGCTAGAAGTTTGAGGAAGATAAGGCTCAAAGAGGGGAGGTTTATGATAGGGACAGGCAAAAGGAGTATTGAAAAGTGATTTTTGGATATGATACCCTTGAAAAGAATATTGAAGGAGGAATAATATTTGTCACAGTGACCACTGTATTTCAGGTAGAATGGAAATACGAACAAAACACAGATCTAGGAAGATACTTTAGGACAAGTGTAGGTAGTCTGGTGTGACTGAAGCACGGAATTGTGGGAAGACAGTTCTCCATAAGTCTCAAATATTTATATACATCATGCAAAAGGACGTCAACTGCCCTTTTGTTCCAAACTACCTTTTTAAGGATCCTTTAATAACAAATAAGCTTGGAAGTTACAGATAGTGACTCCTTCTAGAGCAAAGGGTGGATGTATACACAACCTTAGAAGATAAAGATAATGTGTTCTGAATAGGCATGTTTATATCCAGTATTAAAGATTCAAATTCCCTAAGTTCACGGCTCCTCAGCTTTGCTCCAAACCCAGTTTGTGTGTAGCATCCACTTGGACCACTCCAAGTGTTTCCAACAGAATTGGGAGGACAAGGAAAACTATAGATACATGGATCTCATACTATTTACTGTGTCATGACTTCTGATAAAATTCTTTGTATCACTGTAAAGTTAGGGGACAGACCACATGACCACCATCACTTCTGATAACAGCTACAAAATTTAAGAGTCCTGCAGACCAGCCTCAGTTTTGATAATTTGCTAAAAAGGACTCACAGAACTCATTGAAAGCTGTTACGCTCACAGCTACAGTTTATTAAAGAAAAGAATACAGATTAAGCTCACCTAAGAGAAAAGATACATGGGGCAGAGTCCAAAGGAGTCTCAGGTACCTGGGTGGCTCAGTCAGTTAAGTGGTCGAATCCTGGTTTCAGCTCAGATGATGATCTCAAGGTCCTGGGTTTGAGCCCCACATTGGGTTCCCTAATCAGTGGGGAGTCTGCTTGAGGATTCTTTCTCCCTCCTCCTTCCCCCTGCACTTGTGCTCTCTCTGTCAAATAAATAAATAAATATAAATCAATCAATCTTCATGAAAGTCCAAAACACAGAGCTTCCAGCTGCCTTCCCCCAGTGGAGTCATATATCTATCCACTCCTCAATAGTGATGTGTGATAATACACACTGAATATTTTCAGCCAAGGAAACTCACCTGGGCCTTGATATCCAGATTCTTTAAAGAGCTCTGTCTTACAGATAGGCTTGACTTCTCATGTGGTCAAGCTTAGACTCCAGCTCCTTCAGAGATCTAGTTATGCAACATGACCTAAAAACCCATTATAAATCATGCTGCCACACTAGCTAGCATGGCTCAATGCTCCCAGGTAAACAAAGAATTTTTTTTTCAAGCAATGCATTCTAAGGGGTTAGAGATTACCCCCAGGAATGAGGGGGGAAAAAAGAAAGAAAGAAAATAAAAATAAAAATAAATTTAAAAAAAATAAAAAGACCTCTTTTGGGGCAAGGTTAAATTCTTTACTACACACTCTACTCCAGATGTCTTGTGTTTTCTGCCAACATCCATGAAATTGTGGTAGGCTACCTTGTTAGCTTGCAATTAGGTCAAAGTTTCTGATCCTACACAGTTCTTGACAGGAAACTGAAGGGATTTACTGAACAATATGTCTAGAAAAGGAGGTGAACAGGGGTCACATCACAGATTCCTCTTATGCTTTGCTGAGAAGTAGACCTTTATTCTTTAGCCAATGCAGATTCTATGCTTATAAAGACACCAGTCTGCATTCGAAATATGGTCTCTTAAACATCACTCAACACCCCACATACAGAGGGAAAGATTGCAAGTGATTGGAATGATTTGAGTTTAGGAGTTCTCAGAAAAATATATATATATATCCTGGAAATCTAGAGGGTGACAGCATTAAAGATGTTGGGAATAAAGAGATTGAATCAATGATCTAGACTACCAGTTGGATCAGAGAGTCATGAAAGGAAGCCTGCTAATGATAGTGTAGAAAAAGGAAGGTTCAGGGAAATAGAAAACAATGAACAGGTGTCAAAGGAATACAGGAAAGATATCTGGAATGACAGAAGAATATGATGAAATATTGATATATTAGAGTTGAAAACTTCATAAATTGATCAGCAACGTACTGAAACTAGCAACCTACTGAAACTAGCAACAAGTTTCAGGACCTACTACAAGTGTGGGTAAAGAGTGACTATGAGCAAAATTTTAGACTCAAGAAGCACAGTAAATTTGGAAGTAGGATTACTCATATACAAAGACACTAAAGTCACTAAAATGGATATAAGAGGAAAAGAACATATTCTAGAAACCAAATTCCTAAATCAGTGGGGAGAGTAAAGTTGGTAAATGACAGCCCAGATGGGCTAAATGTATAATATCTAGTGATAATAACCTCAAAGAAGGAAGGGTGGGAAAATAATTGTCAGAATTCTCAGTGGAGACCTAGAAGAATATCCATATTTCCCCGGTATTCTGTGAGGTTTCAACACCCTTGATTTGATTGAGCTTCAAGGGCAAGTTCTGGAAACCAGATGATCTCTAGGCTTTAAAATAGAAAAACAGTAGATTGGGGGTGGGGCAGCTATTGACTATTCTCTGAAGAAACTGAAGTCATAGAACTGTTTGCTAACAGTGAACCCAGCATAAAGAGAATAATAATCACCGATGGTGTGAAGGTTAATTTTATGTATCCACTTGGCTGGGCCATGGGGAGAAAAGAGAGGATGCTTGGATATGTGGGTAAACATTCTAGATGTGTTTATGAGGATGGTTTTTGTTTGTTTGTTTGTTTGTTTTATTTCTTATCAGTGTTCCAAAATTCATTGTTTATGCACCACACCCAGTGCTCCATGCAGTGCTCCCAGGGCTCCAGTGCCCTCCATAATACCTACCACCAGGATCACCCAATCCCCCCATCCCCCTCCCTTCTAAAACCCTCAGCTTGTTTCTCTAGTCCACAGTTTCTCATGGTTTGTCTCCCCCTCCGATTTCCCCCATCTCACTTATCCTCTCCCTCTCCCAATGCCTGCCGTGTTATTATGAGGATGGTTTTAAATGAGATTAATATTTGAATTGAATTTGAGTAAAGCAGATTACCCTTCCTAATGTGGGTGGCCTTCATCTAATCTTTTGAAGGCCTAAATAGAAGAAAAGGCTCAGGAAAGGCGAATTCACTCTTTCTGACCATTTTCAGCTGGGACATCAGTCTCCTCCTGACTTTGGGTTCAGACTTGGATTGGAACTATATCATTGGCTGTTCTAGATCTTCAGTTTGCCAAGTACATATTGTGGGGCTTCTCAGCTTCCGTAATCACTTGAGCCAGTTACCTATAATAAACGATATATAATATGATATTATTATGATATAATTTATTTATTACATATAATAGGATTTGTTATAATTATATGTAATATGATTTATTATGATATTATATAATATGATTAATTATAAGGAATTAGCTCATAAGGTTTATATATATTTTTATTATTTATTTATTTATTTATTTTCCATTGGTTCTGTTTCTCTGGCAATCCCAGACCTAATACAAATGGACAGATGTTATCAGTGGAATGAACCCTGAAATAGACATTGAAGAAAGCAGTACAGTAATGAAAATGACTATCCCAAAATAAGGGGCAAAATGGGACTGACTTTTTGCAAGTTTCTAAACTCATGAAGCACAAGTTTTCCATTGCAGAGTAAGATATCCAAAATTATCAAAGTTTAGTCTTTCCCGGAGCTTTCAACGGGAAAGTACTAAAACTTCTACTTAGGAATTGCTGAAAGGATGAGCTAGTTTCTTCCATGCTATTTCCTAGCAAAGTTAGCTGACCCAATCTTGGTTGTCTTAAGTATCAACAGTGAAAATCACTGTGGCCTGGGGTGAGAAAATCAAATATCTTCTGTGGTAAATGGGAGATAAATATTCTCTATTTTTTTTTAAAGATTTTATTTATTTGATAGAGAGAGATCACAAGTAGGCAGAGAGGCAGGCAGAGAAAGGAAGGAAGCAGGCTCTCTGCTAAGCAGAAATCCTGATATGGGGCTCGATCCCAGGACCCTGGGATCATGACCTGAGCCGAAGGCAGAGGCTTAACCCACTGAGCCACCCAGGTGCCCCATATTCTCTCTTTAAAGATTTAAAAATTTAAAAAATATTCTTTCTCTGAAGAAATATTCTTTAAAATGTAATTGTCACTTATAATGAATAGTAAGTAAGCCATAGGGATCTAATGAACAGCAGAATGAATATAGACAATAATGTTGTGCTATAAATAGGTGTAATGTGAGAAATGTCACTACAATGACCGATGTGTGACAGTATATAAACCTACCAAAGCAACATGCTGTATACCTTATACTTACACAGAGTCACATGAAGAATTTATTCAATAAAAAATAAATTTTAAAAAATAAAATGGAGGGGCACCTGGGTGGCTCAGTGGGTTAAGCCGCTGCCTTCGGCTCAGGTCATGATCCCAGGTCCTGGGTTCAAGCCCCACATCGGGCTTTCTGCTCAGCAGGGAGCCTGCTTCCTCCTCTCTCTCTGCCTGCCTCTCTGCCTACTTGTGATTTCTCTCTGTCAAATAAATAAATAAAATCTTAAAAAAAATAAAAAATAAAAAAATAAAATGGAGGGGCACCTGGGTGGCTCAGTTGGTTAAGTGTCTGCCTTCGGCTTAAGTTATGTTCTCAGGGTCCTGGGATCGAGCCCCACATCTGGCTCCCTGCTCAGCGCCGATCCTGCTTCTTCTTCTCCCTCTGCTTTTCTCTCTCTCTCTCTCTCTCCATCTCTCTGTGTCACATAAATAAAATCTTTAAAAAAAAGGAAAAAGAAAGAAAATAGAATCACTGCAATTAAAAGCACAGACGAAGTTTAATTTAAATGCCTAAATCATAGAAGAACTCAGGAACATAATATCCACCTGAAGTAATCACAAATAAAGAGAGATTGAAGACCTTAAGTGGGGAAAGGAGATGAAGATGAAAGCACAGTCTCTGAAATGGGCTGTTACTAAGGAAACTGAACAATAGAACTTTGTAAATCCTTCTGAGTTTTCCTTTTATTTCTACTTCTAGGTGAAAGCCATAGTATGATTCTTTTGAATTCTGTGGAAAGTGTGACCCCCAAGGAGATCCAGGCTTCACCAAAAACAGATAGTTGAACATAGGCCTAACAGCTAAGTAGCATTGCTTCCTTTTCAATTAACAAATTGTCTCTCGGGACTTGACATTTCTCAGTACATTAAGAGGTTCCAGTAAGGCCTGTCAGGGAGTGAAAAGAGCAAAGAGAAGGTTTAAGAACTAACATTTAATGGAGTTCTTAACCTTTATTGTGCTGTGAACCTCCTGTGTATCCTGTAATCTCCTTAGCAGGATAATGCCTGAAAACACAGAAGATTGTAAAAGACTTCAAGTACATCGAAATACAGTAATAGAAAAATATTTTAAATGTTGACATTCTAATATCCATGCTTTCTTAGTAAGACATTAAATAATAAGATATTGGGATGGATCTGATAACTACCATAATTTTAGAGTAATGGTAAATATAAGAGATATTTTGATACATCTGCAATAGCTATAATGTGATATGAAAAATATCTTTGCCTTCTGTTGGTGAAAAAAAATCACAGGTCCTGCTAATACTACTTGGGTTTTTGTGGGGTTTTTTAGCCTATATTTATGATTGAAATAAATATTCAACTTTATTTAGAAGTTAGGAAAAGCACAGATATCATTTTTTCTCTGCAACACATTTGGCCCAAGTTCGATTCACCAACCCCAATGAGTTAAAAAGAAAATCAAATGAAACTTTTCTGTGCCAGACATTGTACTGCAGAGGATACAAAAATGATTGAGAGCCAATTTCAGTTTCAGGCATGTGGAAATATAGGAAAGTAACCTAAACCAAAATGGATATAACCAATAAGGAATAGGACTACCATCTTGAAAAAAATTTTAAAGGTATATGTTATGGCCTAGAGATTCTACTCAGATGTGTATTGTGGGCCTAAAGAAACTCTCATATATGTGCACTGGGGACAGTTATTATATTACAATATTCTTAGTATAAGTATAAAACTGTAAACAATTTAATAGTCCATAAATTAATAAAGATGCTATATAAAGTGAGATTTTATTAATAAGATGAAATATTACAAAGCACTTCAACAGTATAATATTGGTTATGATAGTCATATGCCCACCAAAATCAAGGGTCACAGCTTCACTGCCTGTATAGATATAAACATGAGGATACCAGCTATGGAACCCACAGGGAACATACATTGGGAGAGGGACATACATTGAGAGAGGGAAACAGCAAACACAAGGAAGGTGTATACAGTTTTGATTTCATCCACCTAACTTAAAAAACACTGCAGTCAAACACTGCTAATTGCAACACCTGGGTGGCTCAGTCCATTAAACATCTGTCTTTGGCTAAGGTCATGATCCCAGGGTCCTGGGATAGATCCCCACATGGGGTTCCCTGCTCAATGGAGAGTCTACTTCTTCCCCTGCCCCTCCCTAATGCAATAGTGCTCTCTCGCGTGCTCTCTCTCTTACTCTCGCTCTCCTTCTCTCTCCCCCAAATAAATAAAATCTTTAAAAAATAGTAGCTTCTTAAAGAATTGAGTAATTATCACATGCATTAAGATTTTTGATCATTTAATTCACACAAAATCCTATGAAGGTTATTTTATAATTAGGAATATTTAGGTAGCTTCAGTGACTTGCCAAAGCTCCCACAGCAGTTAGGAGGCGGCAGTAAGATTGAACCATGGGGTTCCAGGGCACATGCTTTGAGCGAAGTTCAGAAGAGGTACATCGACAAGAGTGTTGATGTATTTGAAGACAAATCTTGACATTCTTGGGCCATGACTAACAAGCACTCAGGGCTTCAGAAAAAGCAATCAGTGACTCGTCGAAAAACTCTGACAGTACTCTTTTTCCAGTGAAATATTTATTGTCTACTGCATGGTACATTCTACCACAAGAGATTTTATGTGTATGTGTCATTCCTGAATCATTAAAACATATTTTTGAAAAACTACTTGCCAGATGCTATGAGAAATACTGAGATAAATAAAGCCTGGTATCTGAGCAAAAGGAGATTAGAAATTTAGTGGAGGAGCCAACATACAGTTAAAAAGTAATGGGTTTTAACTGATTGATTGGAAACTTATCAATCTGACAAAATTAGTTTATAGTAATTTTTTAATATTTTTTTATTTTTTAATTAACATATAATGTAATATTAGCCCCAGGGGTAAAGGTCTGTGAATCGCCAGGTTTACACACTTCACAGCTCACCATAGCACATACCCTCCCCAATGTCCATAACCCCACCACCCTCTCCCTACCCCCGTACCCCCAGCAACCCTCAGTTTGTTTTGTGAGATTAAGAGTCTCTTATGGTTTGTCTCCTTCCTGATCCCAGCTTGTTTCATTTATTCTTTTCCTACCCCCCAAACCCCCCACATTGCCTCTCCATTTCCTCATATCAGGGAGATCATATGATAGTTGTCTTTCTCTGATTGACTTATTTCGCTAAGCATAATACCCTCTAGTTCCATCCACGTCGTCACAAAAGGCAAGATTTCATTTCTTTTGATGGCTGCATAGTATTCCATTCTGTATATATACCACCTCTTCTTTATCCATTCATCTGTTGATGGACATCTAGATTCTTTTGATAGTTTGCCTATTGTGGACATTGCTTGCTATAAACATTTGGATGCATGTACCCCTTCAGATCACTACATTTATATCTTTAGGGTAAATATCCAGTAGTGCAATCGCTGGGTCATAGGGTAGCTCTATTTTCAACTTTTTGAGGAACCTCCACACTGTTTTCCAGAGTGGTTGCACCAACTTGCATTCCCACCAACAGTGTAAGAGGGTTCCCTTTTCTCTGCATCCTCACCAGCATCTGTCATTTCCTGACTTGTTAATTTTAGCCATTCTGACTGGTGTGAGGTGATCTCTCATTGTGGTTTTGATTTGTATTTCCCTGATGCCGAGTGATGTGGAGAACTTTTTCATGTGTCTGTTGGCAATCTGGATGTCTTCTTTGCAGAAATGTCTGTTCATGTCCTCTGCCCATTTCTTGATTGGATTATTTGTTCTTTGGGTGTTGAGTTTGATAAGTTCTTTATACATTTTGGATACTAGCCTGTTATCAGATATGTTGTTTGCAAATATCTTCTCCCATTCTGTCAGGTGTCTTTTGGTTTTGTTAACTGTTTCCTTTGCTGTGCAAAAGCTTTTGATCTTGATGAAGTCCCAATAGTTCATTTTTGCCTTTGCTTCCCTTGACTTTGGCGATATTCCTAGGAAGAAGTTGCTGCGGCTGAGGTCGAAAACATTGCTGCCTGTGTTCTCCTCAAAGATTTTGATGGATTCCTTTCTCACATTGAGGTCCTTCATCTATTTTGAGTCTATTTTCACGTGTGGTGTAAGGAAATGGTCCAGTTTCATTTTTCTGCATGTGGCTGTCCAATTTTCCCAACACCATTTATTGAAGAGGCTGTCTTTTTTCCGTTGGACATTCTTTCCTGCTTTGTCGAAGATTAGTTGACCATAGAGTTGAGGATCTATTTCTGGGCTCTCTATTCTGTTCCATTGATCTATGTGTCTGCTTTTGTGCCAGTACCATACTGTCTTGATGATGACAGCTTTGTAATAGGGCTTGAAGTCCGGAATTGTGATGCCACCATCTTTGGCTTTCTTTTTGATATTCCTCTGGCTACTCGAGGTCTTTTCTGGTTCCATATAAATTTTAGGATTATTTGTTCCATTTCTTTGGAAAAAATGGATGGGATTTTGATAGGGATTGCATTAAATGTGTAGATTGCTTTAGGTAGCATAGACATTTTCACAATATTTGTTTTTCCAATCCATGAGCATGGAACATTTTTCCATTTCTTTGTGTCTTCCTCAATATCTTTCATGAATACTTTATAGTTTTCTGAGTATAGATTCTTTGCCTCTTAGGTTAGGTTTATTCCTAGGTACCTTATGGTTTTGGGTCCAATTGTAAATGGGATTGACTCCTTAATTTCTCTTTCTTCTGTCTTGTTGTTGGTGTAAAGAAATGCAACTGATTTCTGTGCATTGATTTTATATGAATTTACTGAATTCCTGTACAAGTTCTAGCAGATTTGGAGTGGAGTCTTTTGGATTTTCCATATATAATATCATATCATCTGCAAAGAGTGAGAGTTTGACTTCTTCTTTGCCATTTTGGATGCCTTTAATTTCTTTTTGTTGTCTGATTGCTGAGGCTAGTATTTCTAGTATTATGTTGAATAGCAGTGGTGATTACAGACAACCCTGCTGTGTTCCTGACCTTAGTGGAAAAGCTCTCAGTTTTTCTCCATTGAGAATGATATTTGCGGTGGGTTTTTCATAGATGGCTTTGATAATATTGAGGTATGTGCCCTCTATCCCTACACTTTGAACAGTTTTGATCAGGAAAGGATGCTGTACTTTGTCAAATGCTTTTTCAGCAGCTTTTGAGAGTATCATATAGTTCTTGTTCTTTCTTTTATTAATGTATTGTATCACACTGATTGATTTGTGGATGTTGAACCAAACTTGCAGCCCTGGAATAAATCCCATTTGGTCGTGGTGAATAATCCTTTTAATGTACTTTTGGATCCTATTGGCCAGTGTTTTGGTGAGAATTTTCGCATCTGTGTTCATCAAGGATATTGGTCTGTAATTCTCCGTTTTGTTGGGATCAAGGTGATGCTGTCCTCATAAAATGAGTTTGGAAGTTTTCCTTCCATTTCTATTTTTTTGGAACAGTTTCAGGAGAACAGGTATTAGTTCTTCTTTAAATGTTTGGTAGACTTCTCCTGGGAAGCCCTCTGGCCCCAGGCTCTTGTTTGTTGGGAGATTTTTAATGACTGCTTCAATCTCCTTACTGGTTTAAGGTCTGTTCAGGTTTTCTATTTCTTCCTGGTTCAGTTCTGGTAGTTTATATGTCTCTAGGAATGTATCCATTTCTTCCAGACTGTCAAATTTGCTGGCATATAGTTGTTCATAATATATTTTTATAATTGTTTGCATTTCTTTGGTATTGGTTGTGATCTCTCCTCTTTCATTCTTGATTTTATTTATTTGAATCCTTTCTCTTTTCTTTTTGATAAGTCTGGCCAGGGGTTCATCAATCTTATTAATTCTTTCAAAGAACCAGCTCCTGCTTTTGTTGATTTGTTCCTCTGTTCCTTTGGTTTCTATTTAATTGATTTCTGCTCTGATCTTTATAATTTCTCTTCTCCTGCTGGGTATAGGCTTTCTTTGTTGTTCTTTCTACAACTCCTTTACCTGTAGGGTTAGGTTGTGTACTTGAGACCTTTCTTGTTTCTTGAGAAAAGCTTTTATTGCTATATATTTTCCTCTCAGGACTGCCTTTGCTGGGTCCCACAGATTTTGAACCATTTTTTTCATTATCATTTGTTTGCATGAAGTTTTTTCAATTCTTCTTTAATTTCCTGGTTGACCCATTCATTCTTTAGAAGGATGCTCTTCAGTCTCCATGTATTTGGATTCTTTCCAAATTTCCTCTTGTGGTTGAGTTCTAGCTTTAGAGCATTGTGGTCTGGAAATATGCAGGGAATCATCCCAATCTTATGATACTGGTTGAGACCTGATTTGTGACACAGGATGTGATCTATTCTGGAGAATGTTCTATGTGCACTAGAGAAGAATGTGTATTCTGTTGCTTTGGGATGGAATGTTCTGAATATATCTGTGATGTCCATCTGGTTCAATGTCATTTAAGGCCTTTATTTCCTTGTTGATCTTTTGCTTGGATGATCTGTCCATTTCAGTTCAGTGAGCGGGGTATTAAAGTATCCTACTATTATTGTACTATTGTCGATGTGTTTCTTTGATTTTGTCATTAATTGGTTTATATAGTTTTCTGCTCCCACGTTAGGGGCATAGATATTTAAAATTGTTAGATCTTCTTGTTGGACAGACTCTTTGAGTATGATATAGTGTCCTTCCTTATCTCTTATTATAGTCTTTGGCTTAAAATCTAATTGATCTGATATAAGGATTGTCACCCCAGCTTTCTTTGATGTCCATTAGCACGGTAAATTGTTTTCCACCCCCTCACTTTCAATCTAGAGGTGTCTTTGGGTCTAAAATGAGTTTCTTGAAGACAGCATATTGATGGGTTTTGTTTTTTTTTTATCCATTCTGATACCCTGTGTCTTTTGATTGGGGTATTTAGCCCATTTACATTCAGTGTAACTATTGAGAGATATGAATTTAGTGCCATTGTATTGCCTGTAAGGTGACTGTTACTGTATATTGTCTCTGTTCCTTTCTGGTCTACTACTTTTAGACTCTCTCTTTGCTTAGAGGACCCCTTTCAGTATTTCCTGTAGAGCTGGTTTCGTGTTTACAAATTCTTTTAGTTTTTGTTTGTCCTGGAAGCTTTTTATCTCTCCTTCGATTTTCAGTAATTGCCTAGCTGGATATAGTATTCTTGGCTGCATGTTTTTCTCGTTTAGTGCTCTGAATATATCATGCCAGTTCTTTCTGGCCTGCCAGGTCTCTGTGGATAAGTCTGCTGCCAATCTAATATTTTTTACCATTATATGTTACAGACTTCTTGTCCCAGGCTACTTTCAGAATGTAGGAACACATCAGGTTAAATTAGTTAATACAAAAATAAGGATTATGTATCTGCGTCCAGTTGGGTTTTTGCTTCTAATATTTCTACTCAGTCCAGCCTTTTAATCCACAGTCTTCATGAGGACATAGATGCATTCTCACTGAACTGCAGGAAAGTAGAAAGGACAACTGATGCACTAGCTCAGAGATGGGAAAGTTTTCCTATAAATGACAAAATAGTGAATATTTTACATTCTATGGACCACATAGTCTTTGTCAAAAGTATTCAACTCTGTTGTCACTTACAGCATTAAAAACAGCCATAGACCATGCATTAAAAAATAAAGAAAGAAAGAAGAACAACATGGGTCTTTTACAATGAAACATTATAGAAAAGGCACGGAGCTAGATTTGGTTCATAGGTCAAACTTTGATGACCTTTTCATTACTATAGAGAAAAAGGAAAAATATTCAACAGTCTGGTACAGTTGGCTAAATCCATGCAATTGAAATTTAATAGATATAATATTTTGCCTTACAAGTCAACAATTAAGTTTCATAAGTATTAGAAGATAAAGATATGGCTTAACAGTACGTGTTTCAGTTGATCAAAACCTCAGTGTTCCTCCATTTAATATACTTTTCAGGATAGACAATGCTATCTATAGCAGTGTCCAGAGGCCACCAAATAAAATTTTGCCTGGGTCAAACCGCACTCAGGGTTTTGCATCAAAATTCTAGAAACTTCCACTTGCAAAGTGCTTTGCAAACAGGAGACACACAGGAGCATGACTGGTGAGATGAGATGACTAGCATAATGTTGCAAGAGCAATAGCCTTGAAGATAGGAGCTATTGAGCCTGGAGAACAGAAGATGTAATCACACAATGTAGCATGTCTTTAGACATACTAAGAGTTGCATATGAAAAGTTGATCAGATTTCTGCTCAATTGTTCCTGAAGTCAGAATTGAAATTATTACATGTTGTAAAATTAAGGCAAATTTAGATTGAACAAAAGGGAAAAAAATTAACAAATGTAGCAGCCCCCCAGGGAAATAAGTTATTTTGGCAGACAGTTCTCCCTGTGGAAGAAATCTTCAGGTCTCGAACAACTTCCTATGACCACCTGTTGAAACAGAGATTTAATTATTACTTGAGCACTCAAGTCTCTATTCCCCTCAATATTCTATGACGTTTTTACCTGATTAGGTTTAAGTTATCGATTTTCTTAATCATAAGAGTCCTTAGTTTTTAACTAAATTTTAATTTCTACACTGAATGCTACTAAAATCCTCTGTTAATAACGTTTCTGATATTTCTATTACTTGGCTTGTACTTGCTTCCTTTCCGTGCAGTGTTTAATCAGGTTTCCAAGAAAAAAAAAGGTTTCCAACACAGCCTAAAAAGCCAAGTATTTGTATGTTAACCTTGATGTTTACAGCAGTTTATAGTGCCCTTGCAGTTTATGGTACCCTTGTGACCGATTGAGACCAGCATGTCCTTGGTCTCAATATTTAAAATGGTTTCAGTATTGAAACGCAATATGACTTTTTAAAAGCAAACTCTGCAGAACTCATGTGAGTCTTTGATGTGTAAGTGATAAGAATTTTCTATTTCATTATCAACCTCTCAGTGAAGCTATGCTGCAAATAACAGCACTGATTATAAGACTTTGCACTGGACTTGCCATTCAGGTAGATCCTGTAGTGGCATTCTTTGCAATATCTACCAGTGCACCTGATTGTAATTTGAAAGACTATATATTTTTTATTAATACTGAAGATATTATTGTGTGATACAATAATTGTGTATGTACAAGTTAGCTATCTGTGGTTAGTATTCTCTCTCCATTGCTTCTGCTGTATCTTCCTTTTCTTTCCTCACAGCAAAGTACTACAAAGTTCAGTTTACTTTCATGAATTCCAGTTTAAATTATGAATTAGTTTTAACTAATAGACTCAAAAATATTAGACTTAAAAAAAATTGCCAAAGAAGGCCCAGGAAAAGCTATAAAGTAAGAAACAAGTTACCTTAAAAGGAAAAGTCAAGAAGGTTATTTTTAAGCTAAAAATGTTAAGCTAAAAATTTATATATACATTTTTTTCTCCTAAATGTTAACTGAGGAATCATCCAGTTGGAAGAAGTTTGCCAGATACTTATTTTTGCTATTGTTCTCTAAATGAGAGTCAGTGGACATGAAGATATAAAATGAATTTTCATATTTCTCAACTATTTCTATTAAAATTCCACCTGGCTTATAAATGGAATGGAGAAAATCATTATCACTAAATTATACCTTTTAATGATCTGAGCATTGTTTTTTTCTTTCTCTTACTAACGTGTTAGCATGTGGCAGTGGGCTACATTCAGAGGCACAGAATTAAACATAAAATGGTATTACTTTTGCTGTCTAAAAGAAAATTCAGGAAATTCACAGAATTACAAATAGAAAATGTGGTTGCATTATCTTTTAATCTATTCTTCTACATCTTACTGAGAAATAAAATTATTTAAAACAACACTGGAAATGTTTTGCCTAAGGCAGGGCATGCATAACAATATGAATGGTCATTGTGTCGGGGTTTCCAGCTCTGAATGTTTATTCCACTTTCAGATTATAGCTTGCTTCTTCATGTCTTATTATTATTGATTTATGTTTAGGCTATATTATTGATCTGTACTGTACACTGTTTATTTAAAGGAAATTTTTCACATTTGAGTATTATGTATCATTTATAGGCATAATAAAAATGCTTTCAGTAGAATTTTTATTATTTCTAAAGTAATGCCAAATCATGTATTTCAGTGTAATTAAAAATTCAGCCCCATTGCAAACAGCTAATCTTTTGATAATCTTGTGTAGTAAAATTCACTTATTGCCATCTTTTAAATGCAGACTGTTTGGGAGGAATATTGTCTGGTCAATGTTAACAAAGGTAACTTCAACCAAAGTGCTCTTTTGGATAAATATGATTAGGAATGTTGATATATTTCCTTCTTAAATATTTACAATGACATGAGAGTCCAAGAAGCCATACAGTAAAGAAACATGTTTCACTTTGCTCTCCCATAATTTTCAGGCTTATTTAAGGGTAAGTGTTAGTAAAAGTTTTCAGTTTAGAAAAATAATTAATGTACAAGAATACTGAAGTTCTTTTTTTTGTGAGAAGCAGAATTAGTTTACTGAGTTATTCTGTATTAGGATAAGTAATGCTAGCTGCTTTAATGAGCAACCCTAAAATTATAGTTGCTTAGTTGGTCAAATGTTTGTTTCTTATTAGCATAAAATCCAAAGTCAATGACCTTCATCTGGGACCTCTTTTAGATAGCTCTCCCCCAAGAAATGTATGAGATATCTGGTGTCCTTTCATCTCCAACATCTTAAAGAGACTTTTTCTTCCAAGCCCAACTGACTAAAGAAAAAACATCATAACATATTGCAGAACATATCATAAAATAGACAAAGTTTTAGCTATAACTTTGGATTCTGTGTAAAATGTAGTAGTTCATTCATTCAAAAATATTTTTTTTGATTACCTACTGTGCACCAGACCCTTATGGAGCAATGAATAGAAAGACAAAAGTCCTTGACCTCATCGAACTTACTTTCTACTGGGCAGAGACAGACAATAAGTAAATACATAGAACTTTGGTACATCAGATAGTGACAAGGATGCTGAATATTAATCTCTATGTGCAGAGAAGCAGATAGGAATTCCAAGGGTGAAAGTGATGAGTTAACATTTCAAGCAGAGTGGGGTCAGGGAAGTATTTAAAAGAGCTAAGTCAGATGGACATAGTCCCAGGCAGAGGAAATAACAAGGGACAGGCCCTAGAAGTTCAGTTGTGCCTGCTGGGTTTGAAGAACTATAAGAAAGCCAAAATGCTTGTCAATGGTAAGCGTGGAGGAAATGAAGGGATAGGAGGAAGGAATGGTCAGAGTAGGCTGGTGAAATGATATTGTAGAGAGGCTTGGAGAAGGGGTAGGTCAGAGAGGTTGGGAGTGGAGGAAGGACTTGAAGCAGGTCTGGAGGATGGGTAGAAAGTGGATGCTCAGAAGAAATCATGGTATTCTACACATGGGGATAATCATGAAGGAGGGTGGAAAGTTGAGAGCACAGCACACAACCGTGGGCTCCAGACATGAAGTCACAGGATGTGGAGGCAAATTCCACACACCTAGCCCTTAGTTTCCACAATTACAAAGCAGGAGAGTGGCACAGTCCTCCCCATGAAGTTGTGCCATTTTATGTATGCCAATGGAGCAAGTAGTTAAGAAAGATAGGATTCCCACAGGGACAGATATTCAGGGACCCTGCAACTTCTTCTTTGCCAGAAGTGAGAGTGTGAATTGCTATTTCCAGTCATGGTTTGGGTAGAGACAGGAGTCTGGTCTCTATATGTTGGATACAGGATATTTTATGGCTGAGCCTGGAAATGTAGGAGTCTGTCAGTTTTCCTCTTGTAACATGGTCCAAAACTGTATCACATTGTTCCATCTAGGTACAAGGAAGACCAAGGAATGTAGAATATTGTCAGTTAAGAAGTTGAAGAGAACTGGATATTTGTAAACATTAACAAAAATTATTTGTTTTGATCTTTTATAGTATGGTTCCATTGGTCATTTTTAAGTTTAAATGTTGTCTTTGAAAAGTTCAAGAGTGACAAAGCATTTACAACTCAAAGGTCAAGAAATAAAATTATTTTTAGAACTGGTTTAATATATTTTCTCATCAAATTTTAAGACACTGTGGGTGTCTCTGTGTATGAGTGTGGATAGTATTTCCAGATGTTCAAATCAGAAAGCCTTCTTAGCAGAATATCTCTAGCATATCTAGTCGCATTTCTTTGCAAGTACTTGATAAATCATGACAGTTTCAATCATAGCAATTAACTGATTTTCTTTTTTTTTTTTAAAGATTTTATTTATTTATTTGACAGAGAGAAATCACAAGTAGGCAGAGAGGCAGGCAGAGAGAGAGGAGGAAGCAGGCTCCCTGCTGAGCAGAAAACCCGATGTGGGGCTTGAACCCAGGACCTGGGATCATGACCTGAGGCGAAGGCAGCGGCTTAACCCACTGAGCCACCCAGGCGCCCCCAATTAACTGATTTTCGAGTAAAAAATAATTATACTGTGTATATATAATTTAAATTGATAATTATGGTATATTTTATGGTTTTCCTATACAAAGGTATATAGCATATGAATATACATATATGGACCACATATTTAAATAGATAATCATAAATATGGTTAATTTCTTTAATATTGCTTTTATGTGACTTCATCCATTCTAAGAATTAAATCAACACAAAGAGAGCATATCTATAGAATAAACTGAGGTGAAAATTATTTTTGAAGTCTAGCCAAAGTTACCAAAAAAAGAAAAAAAAAGATGTTTTATTAGTAAATTTACATAATCTTTTCACTGTTAGGAATCACTAAAGAAGAAAAATTGCTTGATTATTTCTATTTTGAGCATAATCAGAAGACTCTAACAAGAATTAAGTGGAAAAATAACAATGACCAAAGTCAAGAAGTAACATAGAACTTCACTCTAGTTCTAGATTGATGCTTCTTATAACACCTTTAAAAACCTTTCACACAAACCCTTAACCTCATCCAGATCTTATCAATCTCAGTAGGATCTTATAACCTACTTTGCAGAGATTGAGATCTCTTGTATTGGGCCAGCACTGGAGAAGAAAAAACACCCATTAATACACACACACACACACACACACACACACCCCTCCTCAGAGTCACTTTTTTTTTTTTTTTTTTTTTCTGAAAAGGAAATGGTGCTCTGATATACAACTCTGCTGCCTGTACTCTGGATCACTCCCTCTTTTACGTACTTGGTTATTCAATTATCCTCTTTCTCCCATCCTCTAATTCTGTGGCTTTCTTCCATTCCCTTCCCATGGTCTCTCTTCCCTTCTGCCTGTCTGTTGAAACTCCTCTTACTAAGATATCCAGGCCTCCTCATCTCCAAGGCCAGAGAGCTTTTCCCAGTTGTTTTCATCTTTATTCCCCCTACAGTTTCATTCCACAGCTCTATGACAGACTCATTTGAATTTCCCCCCCATAAAATTTTCCTACTTCTTTTTTTTTTTTTTAAGATTTATTTATTTATTTATTTGTCAGAGAGAGAGAGGGAGAGAGAGCAAGCACAGGCAGACAGAATGGCAGGCAGAGACAGAGGGAGAAGCAGGCTCCCTGATGAGCAAGGAGCCCGATGTGGGACTCGATCCCAGGATGCTGGGATCATGACCTGAGCCGAAGGCAGCTGCTTAACCAACTGAGCCACCCAGGCATCCCATTCCTATTTCTTTTTTAATTGCTCTGCAACTCCTTTTACTTTCTTTCCATCCCCATTTAAATCTATTTCTCAAGGTTTGTCCTGTGAGTATACATGTCTTTCCCCTCAGTACTCTGTCCCTCAGAGTACACAACTCTGTTCTCATCTCATGGTCTTTAGCAATCTTGTCTATGGAAATGTCTCTCTCACGTGTATATATCTCCAGTCCCTGTGACCTCTTTGCCAAGCTCAAGGCCTATGCTTACAACAAGGTATTAGACATTTGTCTGTTGGATGCTTCCACTGCAACCACAAAGTTAGTAGGACCAAAGAAAACTACACTTACTCCATCAGAACTAATTCCTTCTTCTGACCTATCTATCTCTTTCTAAGGTGCTTCTATTTGCTTCTATTCACCAAGGCACAGCCCTTTGATCATTTATGACATTTAGGGCCATATTCACACAATTGAAAAGCCTGTAAAATCCGTGTCCATAATGCCTTTCAATCCCACTTAAACCATAATGTTTATTATAAATCCTCATAAATTGCTTTCTCGCCTACAGGCTTTTCTGCTCTAATCCACTGAAAATGCCAATGTCCAATTATTATTTTTTTAAATTACCTGGTCTCTTTTTAAGGACACTCAATTACCTCTTTGGGTCCTCGCAATCAGATATTAGAGTCCTCTACAAAGTGGCCTCTACCTCCTTTCCCTGCTTTATATCCCACTGATCCCCCATGAATATTTAATAATCCAGCTATGTAAAGCTATAAATGTGTTCCTACCATTTTCTTCTTTTGAGGCATTACTCACACTTCATCTGTTCTCAGGAATCCTGTTACCTCTTTCTCCCTCCCAGACATCACGTCAATTCTACTTATCCCTAAAGACCACCAGTTCAAATTTCACCTCCTTCAGATTTGTCTTTTCTAATCCTCTCAACCATTTAAAACCCTTACATGTTGGCAGTTAATTTATTCTAACTGTATTTCAGGTACAATATCCCAACTACATACATAATAAGCTCCTGTGTTACTATTTTTCTATTTGTACTTGTGGCATTAAACCAAAAACCTTGAACATAGTAGTGATCCAGTAAATGCTTGTTGAACTTACGAATCTACTTTATCCACTCAAGTTTTGATATCCAAATCTGAAATTCAGGTAATACAGACATTTAAATATTTTCAGAAACTTCAGGTAACAAAATTGGTATATACTTAATTATTAAGTAAGCACTGAAAAACCTCAATGAACTTAAATCACATGAAAATTTGTTAAGAATCAAAGAAGAAATCTAAAGAACGAATTAATTGAAAGATTCTATGAAAAAGAAAATATCTAAAAGGCAAAAGAAGCAGTAACATTAAAAAGAAGTTTAAAAGCGAGAAGAAAAAAAAACACACTTTTTCTTTTTAATGTCACTGGAAATGGGCTGGCCCAAATTTTTCAATATGGCCAAGAGAGAGACTAAACATTAAAAATATGCAAATGTCCTCTTTCTACTTTAGTTTCTTTCTTTTTATAGGCCTTTTATTAGACTTTTGCTGCCAAGAAAACCTGTGCTGTTTAAGGGGTCAGGAATTTATTTAGAATCTTAAAGCTTTGTAACTAATCTTAGATGAATTCCCCAAATAATATTCATGACTAAGCTTCCAGTGACTGGAATAAAAATATCATGTCTCGGTTCAAAAGTTCTGGAAGTTCCAATGGTTTGAGAATTTCAGATACTAATAACAATGAGAAGCTGATAAAGATAAGGAAGAGCAAGTAGTGATGGCCTGTAGATGATTCTTTCAATAAACTGTGATCTGAAAAAAAATATTTTTGGCTTTCCTTAAAAATATTTAGGTTTGAGTAACTCATTGTTACATCGGCAAAACTCTGCCTCACAATACAGGTTTATGTGATGGAAAATGACTCACAACCAAATATTGTACAGTTACTGCTCAAAAGTGACAGGAGCAACTCAACTGCAATATTGACACTGTTTGAGTCCCCCCCTCCCAAGGATTTTATTTATTTGAGAGAGAGAGAGAGATAGTGAGAGAGAGCACAACATGGGGCTCAATCCCAGGACCCCAGGGTCCTGGGAGCAAATGCAGGTGCTAAACTGACTGAGCCACCCAAGTGCCCCAGACACTTTAAAAATTTAAAACAAAAATGTGTGTCCTGAATAATATATGGAATCTATTATAAAAATTATTCTTGAAGCTCCATACTAGGTTGGAGATCTTGTGCCTATATAAAAATAAAACAGATTTTCACAGTTATAGGTAATATTACAGTAAAATATACTTGAAAAAAATTAAGAGCACATTGGTCTCTAGAAGCAGACAAATCTCTGGTTCTCACAGCACCTGTATTAGGCAAAGCGATAAGCATTTTAAAGCTATCCTAGAATTCTAAAATTCAAAAGAGTTAGAAAAACTTACAGAATTTAGCCTGTGATGCACCTACTTCTTATAATATATGATCCAAGGTGTTTCTACCTCATTTCATTCCTTTTAAAGAAAAAAAAAATAGTTTTTATCTGTTTTTCTATTTTAAAGATACTCCAAACAAAATATTAGAATTCTTTTCAAGGTTCATTTTATTTTCCTTGATTTTTAAATTTATGAACATTTTTAACCTTTAAACACATTCCTGGAACCTGCTTTTTCTTACATTGAGAAGAAAAAAAAGAAGAAAAAATGCATAGAATATTTTCCACCATGGCCTCTTTTCCTCTCAAGTCACACACATTTGAGGGCTGTCAGAATTTATACGATATGTAATTACTGCATGGATTTTCTAAAATTGCACTTTTTAAAGACTTTTCTCCATAATAGATTTTTAAGGGTCTCCAATATTTGCTTTGACAGGTTGAAAAAAAATCAAAACAAACAAAAAAAAAATTTAACTACTCTCTCATTCTCTTTCCTTCTCTATAAAATCCACTTGATAATTCAGGATTCAGGAACTGTACAAAATATGTTATGCAGAGAATTAAAGATCAGAACATTCCATAAGTAATGATCCAACAAATACTTCTTTCTCAGGGCTAAAATAGCTCATTTATAAATTGCCTGTTTTTTTAAAGACTAGCTGAACCAAGAATTTGATCTATCAGTTTTGAAACGTGCCCTGAAGCACAAACACAATGAGAGAAGATCTCAGCTCCTGGAATGAGGTCCGTGTCGCACCTGGCAGGGTGCCTGATGGAAGCTTCAAAGAGCGAAGGAAGCTGCTTTTGGGTTGCACAGAGGACAAACTGACTTAATAAAGCCATTTTCTAAGTTTTTAAAAAATCTTTCACCAAAGTTCTAAAGACTTCCATGATTTTCTCAGGTGCTGGAAGCCTGGGAGAAAATTTTTAATTGATTTTTATTAAAACCTTATACATTCTATGAGCAAAATGAGAGAAATGTAACAGAATGTTTTCCTTTCTTTTTCAGTCCTTCCTTATGTTTTGTGAATGTGATTTTTGTGCCCAGATTGCATAGATGTCTTAACACAGATAATCTCTTATGGGTGGAATAAAAATATTTTTTGGATTCTCACTGAAAAAAAAAAAAAAATCCGGAATTCTTACAATGAAAAGCTGCACATCAAACGAATAAAGAGTGGAAAAATAAATTCTTTGAATTCAATAAAGAAATACTTAGAAATAAATAAGTAATATTAAAGTATAGAGGGGATGCTGTCAACTCTTGGCCCATTAAAGTCATTACAATTTCTTATGTTACATAAACATGGAGACGTTGCCTCCCTTTGCAGTCAACTAGCTGGCACACTCGCCAAGCTTTAAGATCTGTTGTGGTCATCCTGCAAATAGGCCATTTTATGAGACAATGTAAACTGTATCCTCACACACACACACATGCGCGCACACACACATGCACACATGCACACACAACCACACACACAATAATAATAATAATAAGCATGACAGAATGGCACAAATCTTACAAAACCTCAAACAGCACCATATTGATACATTACAGCCAGGAAAGAAATCAGAGTTTAAAAATGTAAGAATAAAATTCTCTATTTTCTTTCTTTTTTTTTTTAATTTATTTATTTCATAGACAGAGATCACAAGTAGGCAGAGAGGCAGGCAGAGACAGAGAGAGGGGGAAGCAGGTTCCCTGCTGAGCAGAGAGCCTGATGTGGGGCTCGATCCCAGGGATCATGACCTGAGCCGAAGGCAGAGGCTTTAACCCACTGAGCCATCCAGGCGCCCTAATTCTCTATTTTCAATTGATCATTACAAAACTCTGTGGTCTTCCAATTTCTGCTGCTCGCACACGTCTACTAGATTTTTCTCTCTTCATCGAAACCTTTTCATTTATTTATTTATTTAGATTTATTTATTTATTTGCCAGAGAGAGAGACATAGCGAGAGAGGGAACACAAACGGGGGAGTGGTGAGGGAGAAGCAGGCTTCTCGCCGAGCAGAGAGCCCAATGTGGTGCTAGGTCCCAGGACCCTGGAGTCACAACCTATGTGGAAGGCACACACCTAATGACTGGGCCAGGCACCCTGAAACTTTTTCAAATGATAGTTCATACTTGCTCCTTCATTTAGTTTGTAGCCCCATACAATCTTCCTTCCACTGTAGTTCAGCCAATCTGATCTCTAAAATATAACCAAGTGTCACTTCTTCATTCTTTTCCTCCAACTGAGGAGGTGACAAACCCTTTTCTTCCTGTATGTTTTCCACAATGTTTGTTGATTCCCATCATACTATATTCTCACGCTATTCCTTTTTTTTTTTTTAAGATTTATTTATTTTTGAGAGAGAGAGAGAGAGAGAGCATGTGCATCCATGTGCATGAGCAGAGGGAGGGGCAGAAGGAGAGAGAGAGAATCCTGAAGCAGACTCCCCATTGAGCATAGAGCTGGAAGCAGGGCTTGATCCCAGGACACTGAGGTCATGACCTGTGCAAAAAGCAGAGTTAGACACATAACCAACTGTACCATCCAGCTGCCCCTAGTCTCACGCTTTTCATCCTGACTTTTTCTTATTGTCTTTAAACATTCCCAGGGTTTTGGTAGGTTTGTCTTTTGTTTGGTCGTTTTGTTGTTGTTGTTGTTGTTGTTGTTGTTTTAGTTTGGTCTGGTTTGGATTTGTCTGTCTGCTTGTTCTCTATTTCTTTAGTAATCTCTATACTATCTTCTTATGAATCTTAATACTGTCATCTTTCATAATTCATTGGTCTCTAAAACTTCAACCAGCCTGTCAGTGCACTTGAACGTCATATTTGTATATCGTCGTCTAATCTCTTTCTGGAACTTCAGCTTTGCTTTTATAACTGCATGCTAGAGAGATATCCCTGGCTCTTTCATAGCAAATCGAACTTAACATGTCTAAAAGGCTATCTGAGAGGATATCCTCTTAACCAGAAATTCCTCTTCACTTGTCATGTCTGTAATTGGCACGAATACTTTGTCAAGCCTCAAGGCTAGGCATTGTCTTACCTCCCCGTCCTTGCTCATACTATTCCGTGATCCTCCCAGTCAAAAGTGAACCACTGAATTCCTAAGAATGTTTTTGAATATTTTTGTGATGCTTATCAAGTTTTCATTTCCTATGCTATTTGGTTCCATCTTATATACCCTACTATGCTAAAAACTCCTTAGAGTTTTTTTAGGGAAGGTACTAACATTATGTCTGTTATCTGAGTAAATGAATTGAGCAATTAAGTTAATTGGGTTTACTTGGAAAGTCACTCATAGAAGGAATAATTCATTTTGAGATCATTTACATGCGTAGTCTTTCTGAAAATATTCATGATCATCGCAACCCTGCAGTAGGAATTAGCTGTGGGGGAAGGTGCAGAACTCACATTCCTGAGATTCAATCCAGGGCACAAAGCATGTAAGAGGTAAGATTTTGAATGATAACAGATTTGCTGACCCAGGTGGAGGATATGGATCTGAGCTGTTGGTCACATAATTGATTTTAAAGAAAAAGCCTAGCAGATATTAATCCTTCCTGATTTCTCTGAATGCTGAAAACTCGTATTTCAACACAACAGCTACCAGTCAGGATTCTTCACATTTTATCTTTGGCTCTTTCCTCTGTGCATTTTACTTGGTGATGGTGACATATTCTTAGTCTAAAAGAAAAATAAACAGTCAAATCATGTCTTTATGAAAGAGATTAAGAGCGTAATTATATGGCAGTACAGAGGGGAAAGGATAGATTCTGCCATCTCATTGTATGGGTGAGAAAGTTACAAAGGCTACACTAGGCATTCAGGGAGGGAGGAGTGAAGGCCCTTAATAGAACTGACATGACTTGAAGGGGCAATTACTTACAGGAGTAAATCTAAAAGGCAAGGGGAAATTCACAAAGCACTTCAAAATAACAGAACTCTATACTTGAATACTTGAAAATAATATTGTAGTGGAACAAAAATCATTTTGTTTTTCAGTTTATAAATTACCTCTATTAAATATTTTTAAATCAAGTGTTCTACTGTTCCCCAGTTATTTTCCAAATGTTAGCCACTAGTATAAAGGGTTATATATTCACATTATAAAACATTAACCTGGATCTCCACAGCAAAGAGGTCTGTTTTGTGTGTGTGTGTGTGTGTGTGTGTGTGTGCAAGAGGTATATATACAGCATGATAGCAAATGTGAAATTTGAAGGAAGACAAAACATCTGAAACACTGTTTCCATGGCAACAGTTTATAAAAAAGAATCAGAAACTTAGTAAATTGAAGCAATTTTAAATTCAAAGAAAGGGTGTTTGACTTTGAGTTGCTAAAAAATAAAAAAAAAAAAGCATTTCTGTATAAATTAAATACAGGAAAGCTGGTTGTCAAGGTTACAGTTAGTGACCTATAGAAGAAATGTCCTAATTCATAGCTAGAAAAACAAATTTAAAATGCTTTTAAATCTGCCTACCTCTCACCAGATGGTCTAGAACATAATAATTTCCATGTTCAATGGGTATAGACATTTTCACTATTCATTTGGATTTCAAAGATTATGCCACATTCTTATTATATTCGTAAAACACAAATTAATATTTAATTCATTGAATACACAAGACACCGAATTACATGATGAAGATACAGAGATTAGGATTTCCAATCTAGTAAGGAAGAAAAGACAAAGAGTACAAATAATACAGCATAATTCAAAAAATATCAAGGAATGTAAAAAAGACCTAAGCGATGTATAGCCCAAGATTACAGAAATTATTTTGGACTGCTAATCAAATCAGTTTTCATAGAGAAAATTGCAGCTAATCTGAACCTCAGCAAATAAAATGAATTTGGAGAGGTAAAGATATAGATAAGTATATTTTGAGTATGGTCTTACAATAAAAGGTAAAAAAACTGAAAGAAACTTGGCACACCTGAAAAAAAAAAGATTCCATTGAGAGTAAATAATAGAATGTAATACAGAAGAGAATTAAGCCTTGAAAACTGTAGACACTCAATAAATCTTTTTTTTTTTTTTTTTTTTTTTTTTTTTTTTTTTAATTTTTTTTATTTTTTCAGCATAACAGTATTCATTATTTTTGCACCACACCCAGTGCTCCATGCAATCTGTGCCCTCCACAATACCCACCACCTGGTGCCCCAACCTCCCACCCCCCACCCCTTCAAAATTCCCAGATCGTTTTTCAGAGTCCATAGTCTCTCATGGTTCACCTCCCCTTCCAATTTCCCTCAACTCCCCTCTCCATCTCCCCTTGTCCTCCATGCTATTTGTTATGCTCCACAAATAAGTGAAACCATATGATAATTGACTCTCTCTGCTTGATTTATTTCACTCAGCATAATCTCTTCCAGTCCCGTCCATGTTGCTACAAAACTTGGGTATTCATCCTTTCTTTCTTTCTTTCTTTTTTTTTTTTTTTTTTTTTTTTTTTTACAGCTTTATAAACATATATTTTTATCCCCAGGGGTACAGGTATGCGAATCGCCAGGTTTACACACTTCACAACCATAGCACATACCCTCCCCAATATCCATAACCCCACGCCCTCTCCCAACTATAAAGTACTCATGAAAGAAATTGAGGAAGACACAAAGAAATGGAAAAATGTTCCATGCTCCTGGATTGGAAGAATAAATATTGTGAAAATGTCTATGCTACCTAAAGCAATCTACACATTTAATGCAATTCCTATCAAAGTAACATCCATTTTTTTCAAAGAAATGGAACAAATAATCCTAAAATTTATATGGAACCAGAAAAGACCTCGAATAGCCAAAGGAATATTGAAAAAGAAAGCCAAAGTTGGTGGCATCACAATTCCGGACTTCAAGCTCTATTACAAAGCTGTCATCATCAAGACAGCATGGTACTGGCACAAAAACAGACACATAGATCAATGGAACAGAATGGAGAGCCCAGAAATGGACCCTCAACTCTATGGTCAACTCATCTTCGACAAAGCAGGAAAGAATGTCCAATGGAACAAAGACAGCCTCTTCAATAAATGGTGTTGGGAAAATTGGACAGCCACATGCAGAAAAATGAAATTGGATCATTTCCTTACACCACACACGAAAATAGACTCAAAATGGATGAAGGATCTCAATGTGAGAAAGGAATCCATCAAAATCCTCGAGGAGAACACAGGCAGCAACCTCTTCGACGTCAGCCGCAGCAACATCTTCCTAGGAACATCACCAAAGGCAAGGGAAGCAAGGGCAAAAATGAACTTTTGGGATTTTATCAAGATCAAAAGCTTTTGCACAGCAAAGGAAACAGTGAACAAAACCAAAAGACAACTGACAGAATGGGAGAAGATATTTGCAAATGACATATCAGATAAAGGGCTAGTGTCCAAAATCTATAAAGAACTTAGCAAACTCAACACCCAAAGAACAAATAATCCAATCAAGAAATGGGCAGAGGACATGAACAGACATTTCTGCAAAGAAGACATCCAGATGGCCAACAGACACATGAAAAAGTGCTCCATATCACTCGGCATCAGGGAAATACAAATCAAAACCACCATGAGATATCACCTCACACCAGTCAGAATGGCTAAAATTAACAAGTCAGGAAATGACAGATGCTGGCGAGGATGCGGAGAAAGGGGAACCCTCCTACACTGTTGGTGGGAATGCAAGCTGGTGCAACCACTCTGGAAAACAGCATGGAGGTTCCTCAAAATGTTGAAAATAGAACTACCCTATGACCCTGCAATTGCACTGCTGGGTATTTACCCTAAAGATACAAACATAGTGATCCGAAGGGGCACATGCACCCGAATGTTTATAGCAGCAATGTCTACAATAGCCAAACTATGGAAAGAACCTAGATGTCCATCTACAGACGAATGGATAAAGAAGATGTGGTATATATACACAATGGAATACTATGCAGCCATCAAAAGAAATGAAATCTTGCCATTTGCGACGACGTGGATGGAACTAGAGGGTATCATGCTTAGCAAAATAAGTCAATCGGAGAAAGACAACTATCATATGATCTCCCTGATATGAGGGAGAGGAGATGCAACATGGGGGGTTGAGGGGGTAGGAGAAGAGTAAATGAAACAAGATGGGATTGGGAGGGAGACAAACCATAAGTGACTCTTAATCTCACAAAATCAATAAATCTTATATAAATTAAATAATTACATCAAGTCTAAAAGAAAGAAATGAATTAATTGTTAAAATGGGCTTATTCATTGAGGTGTTGAAAGTCAAATTGTCTAAGTTTTAGAATTTATTCTGTTGGGAGTAATTTACTCATTTAATGCATATGTATTAATTGCTTTTAAAAATTGAGCATTATGGGGCACCTGGGTGGCTCAGTGGGTTAAAGCCTCTGCCTTCTGCTCAGGTCATGATCTCAGGGTCCTGGGATCAAGCTCTGCATCAGGCTCTCTGCTCAGCAGGGAGCCTGCTTTCCCCCTCCCCGCCCTCTCTCTGCCTCCTCTCTAACTACTTGTGATCTCTGTCTGTTAAATAAATAAATAAAATCTTAAAAAAAAATTGAGCAATAAAAAGTTTCTAGGAATTTAAAGAGAAACATGACAGGGTTTGCATTTTGGGAAGAAGTCATTGCCTGATTCCCCTGGCCCAAGGTTAATGGGGGGCTAACTATAGTGCCTCCTGGCATAATTTTCAAGGATCAGTGATACTTAGACAAAGAGGGGAAGAAATCAAATTCCAGGGAGAGTTGACTTATGGCCTAAAGGTATAGTAGCTGGAAACTGCCTCAAGTGTTTTGGAGTCATCCTGGTTTTCTCCTTACTTTCCCAAATATCACTGAAAATTCTGTGTCCTGGGAACCCCCTCAGTCCTGGACAAATTGAGACAGTTGGTTGGGAGGAATGGACAGAGGAAGGCTACAACTTTCATAAGGCAGAATATGAAGATAAGGCAGGGAGTGGGAAAATGTAAACCTGTAGAAGTAGGCACATGCAGCAAGAAATAAGGACAGCTGAGCAGATTGGTGGTAGAAAGCTTAGAAAGGAAAAATAGAAACATTTGGGGAATATAAAATATATAAAACTTCATTGCTTAGAGATGGAAGAGGATCCCAAAAGTCATTCAAAAAAGGGGAGCCCTCCTACACTATTGGTGGGAATGCAAGCTGGTCTGGAAAACAGTATGGAGGTTCCTCAAAAAGTTGAAAATAGAGCTACCTTATGACCCAGCAATCACACTACTGGGTACTTACCCTAAAGATACAAATGTAGTGATCCAAAGGGGCATGTGCACTGAATGTTTATATATTCCACAATGTCCACAATGTCCACAACCAGCAACGTCCACAATAGCCAAACTATGGAAAGAACCTAGATGTCCATCAACAGATGAATGAATAAAGAAGATGTGGTATATAGATGCAATGGAATATTATGCAGCCATCAAAAAAACCCCAAAATCTTGCCATTTGCAATGACGTGGATGGAACTAGAGGATACTGTGCTAAGCAAAATAAGTCAAACATAGAAAGACAATTATCATATGATCTCTCTGATATGAAGAATTTGAGAGGTAGGGCAGGGGTTCATGGGGGGAAAAGGGAGGGAAAAATGAAACAAGATGGGACTGGGGATGGAGATAAACCATAAGAGACTCTTAATCTCACAAAACAAACTGAGGGCTACTGAGGGGTGGAGGGAAGGGATAGGGTGGCTGGGTGATGTACACTGGGGAGGGATGTGCTGTGATGAGCACTGTGAATTGTGTAAGGCTGATGATTCACAGACATGTACCCCTGAAACTAATAATACTTCATATGTTAAATAAGTCATTCAGAAATTCTCTCTTAGTACCTGTTAGATGACAAATACTATCTTAGGTGGTGAGGAAAAGGAGCAAAACAAGTACGTAGCTATGTATGTTCTGTTGTGGATGCCATCTCATGAAATGTGGAATGCAAGAGAAAGAACTAGGTTTTGGACTAAGGTATGAGACCAGTTTTGTGTATTGGTTCTCCTCCCTGCAGAGTGGCACGAAAAAAATTCTGGACTACTCAGTCATACTTTACAAAGACCGTTCTAGCTACAATGAATAAAATAGATTTGGTGGGACAAATTCAGGAAAGAAATAGAGAAAGGTAAGAAGATAGAGCTCTGTTCATGAATATTGAGATCATGACATACAGAGATTTGGTAGGGAAATAAAAGAGGGAATAAATATGAAAGACATCACAGAAGCTCTTTGGACTTAATACCTTAGTGAGAACCACATAAAGGAGGTAGTGATGTGAAAAGAGCACTCAAAAGAAGGGGAGCTTTGGAGGATAATAAGAGAGAATTTTGACATGTTGTTTGCACAGATTCTCAGGGTCATTCATGGATGTTCTGACGAAGATGTCCAACTGAGTCAGAAAATACAAAGTTGGGCATCAAGGAAACTTTAATTTGTTGACCACGGGGTAACCTGAGAGAGTTACTCAAATCCATCAGAGTCAACTCTAGCCATT
This sequence comes from Lutra lutra, assembly GCF_902655055.1. NCBI lineage: Eukaryota > Metazoa > Chordata > Mammalia > Carnivora > Mustelidae > Lutra > Lutra lutra. The sequence continues at coordinate 82,479,332 of NC_062279.1, read as the reverse complement.
GAGGGAAAGGGAATAGAGAAAAATAAGAGGAAAAATAAGGACTGAAACAGGGACTGTCCAAGAAGCAACAGGAGGGAGAAATCTGTAAATAAGACAAAAAATGGAAGATAAGTTAGGAAAGAATGAAAAAGTCATAGAAGTCATAAAGAATATCCCAATCTAAATTTTCATGATGCTGTGTATTATTTATGATACTAAGAATTGCATTTTAATAGAAGTGGTTATTTTACTTAGAATCCTAAGTTAACTTCTTTCTGTCCTCCCCATTGTGTATCTTCTTAATCACCAAGTATTTTTAGATACACGCTTGAAATAAAGTAAGTTTTACCAAATATGATTGGATACATGCATTCTAATACAAACACCTCATAGAAATAAATTTTAATTAGAAATGGTTTAAAACTTTAGTATTTCTAAACAAAAAATATTCTTAAATTTTTATCAGAAAATTCAGAAAATATGAGTCTTCACAAACAGAATTTATAAATATGAATTTTCAGTTGAACTAGCTTAACTACTTTTACACTCCAAAAACAAGACTGGGTAACTGAATTTTTAATCAAAACCAATTTACAGGGCGCCTGGGTGGCTCAGTTGGTTGGGCGACTGCCTTCGGCTCAGGTCATGATCCTGGAGTCCCGGGATCGAGTCCCGCATCAGGCTCCCAGCTCCATGGGGAGTCTGCTACTCCCTCTGACCTTCTCCTCACTCATGCTCTCTCTCTCTGTCTCTCTCTCAAATAAATAAATTTAAAAAAAAATGTTAAAAAAAAAACAATTTACATCAAATAAAATCTGGCAGAAATCCAGTCTCTTAATTATAAAATTAGGTATGTTTCTTTTCAAAATCTTATCAAAATGTTTTTCCACCAAACTAGCCTAGTTTATTTTAAAAAGCTATAGTTCCCTAGGGAAAACAAGTTGAAGAATATGATTGCATAAAAATAATCTTTTAAATATGATTTTCTGCTTATACTAGCTTAAAAATGGCACTTTTCTGACAATCCCATTGAATATAAAGTTGACATCAAAGTGATTTTTCCTCAAAAATAGCTTAAAAGCACAACTTAAAACATAACTGAAATCTGATTTGCAATATTATTCTGATTTACCTTATCCCAATTACTCTTATTCCAATTTATATCCCACATATCACTTCAGTTTCTAAAAACAAGGCCTGTGAGGAGGAGCAACGATTTTATGCCTACAGAGTTTCCATTTGATAAAATGGTTAGATGATAAAATGTTCTGGAGATAGCTAATGGTGGTGGTTACACAACATGGTACTGTATTGAATGACACTAAATTGTACAATCAAAAATGGTTAAAATAATGAGAGAGAGAGAAAGAAGGAAAGAAAGAGAAAGAGAGAGGAAGGAAGCAAGCAAGCAAGCAAAGAAGAAAGGAAGGAAAAACTAAAAAGAAATATCCTCAAGCTCTCCAGCCGTATTAACAAAGCCTTTCCTTTTTTTTTTTTTAAAGATTTTATTTATTTATTTGACAGAGAGAGATCACAAGTAGACAGAGAGGCAGGCAGAGAGAGAGAGAGGGAAGCAGGCTCCCTGCTGAGCAGAGAGCCCGATGCGGGACTCAATCCCAGGACCCTAAGATCATGACCTGAGCCGAAGGCAGCGGCTTAACCCACTGGGCCACCCAGGCGCCCTAACAAAGCCTTTCCTAATCTGGCCTGTGACTTCTGTTTTCTGATTTCTGTAGAGATCAGCATCCAGTTGTTCCTTGCTTCCCCCGCATGATACTTCTTTCTTGCCTCCTCACTTAAGTACCTGCTGCTTCTCTTCTTCTATGCACACACATGCATACACACTCACGCTCCCACCTTTTATTTTTCTTGCCAACTCCTCTTCATTTTGTAAGTTTCGGTTGCAGTGACATTTTGGCCCGGTCTTGCTCCTTCCCAGGTAGAGGCAATTTCCCTTCTGTTGTGCTCCTGTAGGACTCTGGTCAAATGCCAACCGAGTACTTCTGTTGTGCTCCTGTAGGACTCTGGTCAAATGCCAACGGAGTACTTCCCATTGCTATGGAATCACTGATTGAAGTGGATTTCACCATAGACTGGGGACATAGGCTGTATTTTGTTTTCTTACCCAGTGTCTAGCATATGATTGCTATCAATGAGCACTCCATAAATGCATTTTGAATCAACGTATCCACGTTTTTCCCTTCCTAATGTGTATTTACTCTAACATACTACTTTATTTATGTATACCTTGGTTTGAGGGACTCAAAATGCACCTGAGATAGCTGATAACTTCTTTCTTTGTCAGCTCCTTAAGAATTTATTGGTTTAATTTTTCCTTACGTTATTTTCATTGTGATATTCAGATGAGCTATTTCTGGATGACTTCATGTGTTTCATGTTTTGTCCCCTTAACATGCTGAAATATTTTGGAGGCAAGGATTTACTCTGCCTCCTCAAACTGCACCTTATGTGCATTTGATTCCCACTCGGTCAATATCTACAAAAATATTCAAATAAAAGCACCATGGCTATAAACCTTTCATTGATTAAATTTCTATTTGCTGGGCGCCTGGGTGGCTCAGTGGGTTAAGCCTCTGCCTTTGGCTCAGGTCATGATCTCAGGGTCCTGGGATTGAGTCCCGCATCGGGTTCTCTGCTCAGTGGGGAGCCTGCTTCCCTCTCTCTCTGCCTGCCTCTCTCTCTACTTGTGATCTCTCTCTGTTAAATAAATAAATAAAATATTTTTTAAAAAATTTCTATTTGCCTTGTACAATTAAGTAAATGGTTAACCTCTAAGGTTGTGTTTTAGGCTATTTGCTTCTTCAACTAATAGGAACAGGGCTCATAGATTTGTAGGTATTTTCTAACACATACTACAGCAACCATTGTAATATTCTCATGTTAGCCTTGCCTTTTTAGTCTTCTTTACACCTTTAGATGTCTCTGTTGCACTAAAATAGAGGGGGAAATAGTCAATTTTAGCAAATGTATGAAATTCCCTTTTATATATTTATTTACTTAACCAATAATTCCCCTATCCACTTTTTTCAAGAAATCTGAGTTTCAACTCTGTGCCAAGTACTATTGTAGCTACTAAAGAATGAGATACAGTGATGAACAAAATCAAGTTTCTGCTTACATTCGAGTGAGTAGACAGGAAACGAATGGACCAAAAAACACATATATAGAAAATGTTAAGGTGACAGTAAATATTTATGTTTCTAAGAAGAAACATAAAATAGGGTGAGGGAAAATAAAACACAGAAGGAAAAGGAAGGAATCGCTGTCCCACTACAGATGCACAGTGAAGGTCTAATGCAGAGAGGTCTAGGGAGCTGAGGGAGTCAGACATGTAACCGTGAGATCCAACAGTGAGAATACTGAAGAGCTGAGGGAAGCACATGCTTTGGAGTATCTAAAAGAGAGCCAGAAAACAAGGAGTGGATGGGAATGGGGCAGATCAGGCCAGGGAGGTGGGGGAAAAGGATGATGGGACTAGAGGGACACGAGTGAAAGGGACCATAGCGGAATCCCACTGGACCCCAGAGGCCACAAGAAGAATTTGGAGCATACTTTGAACAATACAAAATGTCAAGTGACAATTCTGAGCTCAGGAGCCCCATGGTCTGACGTGGACTATGAAAGGACGCTGGCTTCCGGTGCCAGAAAGTCTGCTGGGGCCATGTATAGAAGCAGGGAAAGCCTCCAGAAGGTTTCAAGAGTTTAGGTGAGGAAAATGGTGGCTTCGAATAGGAATGTTAGTGCTGAGTTCTCCTTCGACTCCTAAACCAAAAAGAAACAAAGCTAGAGAGCTGGAAGGAGTTGATCGATTATACACTACTTTAATGGAAAGAGAGCCGTCAAGGATGACTCCAAGATTTATGGCCTGAGAAAATGGAAGAATGAGTTTGCAAAATTTCAGAAAAAGCCCTTCTGTAGGAAATTTGTCAGTGTTCGAAATGTTCATTTGAGAAGGCTATTCCCCATCCAAGTGAAAATGTCACACAGGGCATTGGATGTGAGAGGTGTCCTCCTTGCCCACTTTTGTCTTTCCAGAAGAATTATCAATATATTATTGATGAGACTGAGCATTGTTCAGTAAAAGCCTGTAGTTGGATGGCCTTTCTAAGAATGTTATACAGAAAACTATGCTTAGAAATAAAATGTCACTATCTCTTTCACTCTGGGGAGCCATATTCTAACAGAAGTTGGTTGCTTGAGTTTTTGAGGCATATTCTTTTCTGAGAGCCAAAATATCTACCAAAACATCTTTATGAACTAGAAATGCAGATTAATCTCCTTCAGAGATAGGAGAATTTATGTTGTGTTGCTGAGGACCAGCTGTGAGACTGGCACACTCTGCATGTCAACGAGGATTACTGTCATCTAATTTGGTATTTATGCTATGACTTGCTCTGTGAGCAGCCCTCAGAGGGAAAACCCTTAATGCCACAGAACTACTGCTCAGACAGGGTACGCTTCCTGGAAAATCAGATGGGAGCAGACCCTGGGCATCCCTCCTAATCCCCTTATGCTAGCCTAAGAGCATATTTTATAGAAACTGCTCCTAAGGCCCATGACTTCTGTGACTGTGCTTCTCAGACTTATGTTTCTTGGAATGCCTCTGTTTTCATTGGAGACCATTTCTGAACTTGAGCTACCTTTCTTTGTATAGTGACACACTGCTGTGGTTTGTCTTCCATGCGTAGCCTTGCTGTCAGCAGTTACATCAGAGGGCTGGAAGCTCTGAGGCGATAGGCTTCGGAAGCACTCCTCTGCATTCTATGTTTACAACTGTTCTCCTTCCACTTGACACAGCGCTTATGTTGTTCTCGTGGTTTCATTCAGGCTTCTCATATGAATGACCTGGCTGGCATAGCTGTATGCAATGAAATAGGAGAGTCTACATAAGGCACATTCTTAGGTCAACTTGCTACTTTAATGCTTCTTGCAGCCATCAAAAGAAAAACATGTCTGAAGGCCAAAGGAAATCAACAAGTATTCAATAGCAACACATGCATATGTACATACGGTACCTGCTATATCCCTTCCCTTTTCCTTTCCCTTAAAAACAAAGAAGGCTACAACTTGGTTGTCTCCATGAATCCATTGCAACGACCAAATCACTCCCTAGAGAATCACGGACTCTCGTTTAAGAAGCATGGCTTATCATAGATTGATTTGTGTCCCCCAGAAAGATTTGTTGAAGTCACACCACCCGTCACTTGTGAATGTAACATTTTTTGGAAATAGCGTCTTTGCATATGTAATCATGTTAAGAGGCGGTCATCATGGATTAGAGTGGGTCATAAATCTCATGACGGGTGTCCTTATTAGAAGATCATTCAAAGATGGAGGCAGAGATTGGAGTGATTCAGCTGTGGTTCAAGGAATTTCAAGGATTGCAGGCAGCCACCAGAAGCTAGGAGAGAAACCTAGAACAGTTTCTCCCTTATATAAAGTCTCCAGCAGAAACCAACTTTGCCAACACCTTGACTTTTTGTTCGTTTGTTTGTTTGTTTGTTTGTTTTTGAAAGACAGAGAGAGTGAGCAAGGAAGAGTGCAAGAGGGAAGGGCAGAGGGAGAGAGAGGATCTTAAGCTGATTCCAGCAGAGTGCAGAGCCCCAGCAGGGGCTTGATCTCAGGACCCTGAGATTATGACCGGAACTGAAATCAAGAGTCCAGTCGGCTCCTTAACCAACTGAGTGAGCCATCCTGGTGCCCTCAACACCTTGACTGTTGAGAACTGTGAAAATAGATTTCTGTTGTTTTAAGTCACCCAGTTTGTGGTATTTGGTTACGGCAGGCCCAGGACATGAATTACAAAAGAAAAAATGCTGTATCTTTTTTATTTTCTCTTTACTTGAAAACAAAGGAGGTGAAAATTTACTAGTGTTTGTGGCTCCATTGTAGCAACTGAACCCCTTCCCGGAGGGTCACAGAGTCCTGTTTGAAAAACCCTGCTACAGCCAAGTGTTTACATTTCCTTAGCTGACTGAAAGCGAGAACAATCAGCCATGTTGACTTCCCTATTTCTTGAAGGTGCCTGGTTTCTCACTCCTTCATGCCTTCACAATGGAAATGACCACTAACAAAGGTGCTTCCTTTCTTTACCCCTCTCCATTCTTCTTTTCGCTCAAGAATCAACCTGAATATCATCTACCTTGAGACATTTTTCCTTCCGTCAACTTCTTTGGCTCCACATACTCCCCCCTCTACACATGTACTTTATATTGGCTATCCCATGGCTCTGCTATGATTCTCCGTGTTATATATTGAATAAGTTGACCCTGAGGAAGATTGCTACACACACACCTCCATCTCCTGCAAAGAGCCCCAGTCCTTTGTGGCCAAATTCTGGACCATGTGACTGTAATGGGTTTTTATTTAACCCAGCCTTATAATTAGACCAGAAGTTGGCAGAGGGTCCAAGGGCAGCAAAAGCATAGGTCTTTTGATGTTCCAATGTAAAGACATTTAGATGGGACTATCAGATTTTTGTTTATAATTTTAAATATAAGGCATTTGGAGAGAAGGGCTTTGATGGGCCACAGTAAGCCAAAGTTTTGAAGAAGCAGAAATAAGAAGTGTATTTTAGGAGAGAGGGAATTGTCTTCCAGATGCAGAAAAAAGAAGCCAAGAATGTGCAGAGTGACAGCAGAGAGATGTAGTTGGAGGAGGCAGCTGACTCCAGTTCAAGTTCTGGAAGATGTGCTTGACAGTACATAGTAGATGAGTGAGATAGCTGAGACCAGGCTTTCTTCCTTACATGCTAAGGGTCTGTCTGATATCCCACGGATGCTTCATTTGTAGTTCTTATCTTGCTCTACTGCTGACTTACTTGTCAGGATCTCAGAAAATGATTAGCTTTGTGAAAAAGGGATCTCACTCATTCTGACACTATCCCTCTACCCAGGAAACGCTCAATAAATAGTTGGTGGACTGTACTGAGGCTAATGCAAGAATGGCAGGAAAAGCTAGAATTTTCAAGTATGTCTGTCCACATTTACAGATTTGCAGAGTAAGGAGAGCGCTGGTTGGATGCTAAGGACATGCCTATCCAGAAAGCATTCTGCTGTGTCTAGCTCATGCTAGAATTCACAGACTTCTCTTCCCAGGCCAGACACAATATTACTGACTCCAACTGATCCTCTGGTTGTTTCTCATATCTGTGGGGCACTTTCTATCCCTTGCCCTAGCTAAGGGCATGAGTTTGGCTCAGATGAATTACCCTAACTCCTCCTCGTGGGGCTTCCTACCCTAGCTGTGACTCACAACAGTTAATTTTTTTTTTCATTTTGCTACCTGGAGATTCTAAAATACAAGTCCGATTATTTTACCCCAGTACATAGAATCTTACAAAGCCCATCCCCCTTGCTTGTATGATAAAATCCAAATTTTACATTCCTTACAAGATCTTTTATGATTCGACACTTGCTCTTTTCAGCCTTCAGTCTTCAGCCTTCAGCTCTCTTCATTCTTAACTTGATCCCTTCTACCCCTCTTCCTTCTCTGTTCCACCTAAACTAGTTCTTTTGGTTCCTTGAATACACCATGTCCTCTCAACTCTGGAACTCCAAGCATGCTGTTTCCTTGACCTAGAACTCTCTCCACCGCAAAGTCCAGTGGCTCTAAAACACAGCCACACTACCTCTTACTTGAATCATGTTGACTCATTCTTCAAACATCAGCTCAGAAATGACTTCCTTGAATATCTCAATGATCACTGTCTTTAGTCCTAAATTTAGGCTAGGCTTTGCTTCTGTATAATTCTGTACCCCCTGTCTGTATATTATTGTATTGTCTACATCACTCACCTGCTGTAATGCAAACTTTTTGTAGTCAGGAACTTAACATAGTGTCCAACTATGTTATCTGCTGCATCAAATGCAAAGTATAGGCCCAGAACAAGCACTCATTAGATATTTTTCCCAAAGACTTTATTTATTTACTTGAGAGAGAGAGAGAGAGAGAGAGAGAGAGGGCAAATACTAGTAGAGGGGGAGCAGCAGAGGGAGAGGGAGAAGCAGACTCACCACTGAGCAGGGAGCCCGATGTGGGGTTCGAACCCAGGACCCTGAGATCATGGCCTGAGCCCAAGGCAGACACTCAACCCACTGAGCCATCCAAGTGCCCCTCATTAAATTTTTTTTTAATTGAATAAAGTACATCACTGGGATTTATCTCTGCAGAAAGCAAGATGAGTATTCATCCTGGTATAAGACATGATAAACACAGAAAGGATTTGGAGTTTTTTGTTTGTGAAACAGAAAGCCAAGTAACATTTCACTTATGAGTTTGCCTCCAAGAGTGGAAGTGGCACAGAGAGGGAGAATGAGGCATGGGGATCTTTATTCTAAATGTCTAATCCAGCCTCAGGCCTATTTGCCGTAGTCTGTGGGCCAGTAGCTGGATTGTATCCAAGGAGGACCCTGCAGTGTTTCAAAGTTTAGACATAAATCCAAATGAAGAAAAGACAGTGGTTTCTATTAGTAATATCTCAAAGGTCCATTTTTATAACTTTCTTAGTCCAAGCACTACAGTGTAGTAATTAATCGAATAAGTTTGACCTCACCATGTTCTGGAAATGAGTAAGCATTCATAAGAGCATTTTATATGAAGATTTAAATTATTTTACTATTCCCACAGTCTTTGCTATTATGTTTTAAAAACCTATCCAACTTCTATAAAATTCCAGTAATAGCAACTAAATCTTATAAAAAGAGAGAATATATACATAAATAATCTCATTGATATTACTAACTAGGCTATGGATAGGCAGGACAAGTATTCAGATTAATCTTCATTTTTGAGTTTGAGACCTAAGCTAATAGAAATATTTTCTTACCTTAAAAGCTGAGACTCATTGAACCTCTACTCTGTGCTCTGTATGCACAATCTCATTTAATGATCACAACAATCCAGTCAGTACTATTATTATCCCATATTGTAGATGGAAAAAAAAACAAAAATTAAAAAAAAACCTCCAAATTAAGAACAGTTAAGTAATATGTCCTAGGTCACACAGCTAGTAGAGGAATATGGTGAAATTCAGACCTGATATCATATTCTCATCTGTCTTATTCTCAACAATTGCTGAGAATTTCCTAGTAATCTGTGATTGTGCTGTTTTTGTTTTTTTAATCACCTCATCAAAACCCTGTCATGCAACTTAAAAAAGGAGGAATCTTTTGCATTGTAATTGTTTGAAGTATTCCTTTCCTTTTCAATTTTCTTTACTAAGAAAATTACATCCCCCTTCTACCTTCCCTTTCTTCATCTCCCTCTTCTTTTAAGATTACAAGAAGGAAAAACCTGCTCATGTGTTGCTAGGTCAGGTCTAAGAATAACTGCAGATAAATCCAAGGTCTTTTTTTAATGACTAAGTTGTAATATCAATGTCTATACTTCTTTTCTTTCTTCAAAAGTATCTTGTGTTTGCCTACAGATAACAGTCCTGTCCTCCAAGGAGCTGTTCCTGGAGACAAAGACTATGACTGTCCTCACTCTGACTAGGAGACTATTGTCCTTATATTCTTTGGAATATAAGGAATTATTGGTTGTCTCTATGCTTAGGAAAGAGCAATAAATTGCTGATTTATTAGAATTTTCATGTTCAACTTTAAGTCTGAAACAACTTGGTATGTATTTTTATGCTCTTATTTTCTAAACAAGATTAATTGTTCTTAAATGTTCTATTCAGATAATTAGATTAAATAGTGTCTATTTGTGCTCATTTTTACCAACAAAATTATTAAAACTGATTAAAGTTCAACTACAAAGTAAAACATCCCTTATTATCATATTATGTGACTGGAATATGACACCCATAAACGTCAAACTGATATTTTAGCTCATTGTGAACTATTCCAGTCTTCAGAAAACAGGAAGATTTTAACGTTGCCATTCTTCATAGCTATGTTAATTCAATAATAACAGTAGTTGCAACTAAAGAGTGTGACTAATGTGTTTATATTAGCAACCAAATCACTTTATATTGTCATAAGGACTACAGTTACACATATTTGATTATCTGAGAGTAAACAGTCACTGTCTGCCGTTTAGACTCAACAAGCATCACATGGCAGATACCCTCAAGTCCTAATAGAGGAAAATTTTACTTCCCTAAAAAAGAGGAACCAGATATGAGAAGGAAGCTAACCTTTTCTACTTACCCTTAAGTCTTTTTTTATGGTGAAAAAACAAAACACGGAATCAACCCTCTCAACTAATTTTTAAATGTGGAGTACAGTACTGTTAACTAGAAAGACAATGTTGTACAGAAGGTCTGAAGAACATTTTCATCTTGCCTAACTGAAATTTTATACCCACTGAACAGCAATTCCTTCCTCCAGCCTTGGCAACTACCATTCTACTTTCTACAGCTGAGTTTGATGGCTTTACATCTGCCATACAAGTGGAATCAGGAATATTTGTCCTTCTGAGAATGCTTGACTTCACTTAATGTCCTCAAAGCATATTACCTGATTTTTTTTCTTTTTTTTTTAATGAATAATATTTCTTTGTATAAATGTTCCATGTTTCTTTTTCCATTCATCTGACATTTAGCTTGTTGCAACCTCATGACTATGTAAATAATGCTGCAATAAACTTAGGAGTGCAAAATATCTCTTTGGGATCCGATTTTCTATTCTTTTGGATAAATACCCAGAAGTGGGATTGCTGAATTACACAATCAGTACATTTTTAGGCTTTGTTTTTCTTTTAAGGACACTTAATATTGTTTTCTATAGATGGCAATAATGCACAAGGATTCCAATTTCTCCAACTCCTTCCCAACACCTACTTTGTTTTGTTTTATTTGATAATGGCCATTCTGACTGTCATGGGGCAATAGCTCATTGTGGTTCTGAATTGCATTTTCTTTGTGATTAGTGATGTTGAGCATCTTTCTGTATGCCTGCTGCCCATTTACATGTCTTTTTTGCAGAAATGTCTATTCAAATCTTTGTCCATTTTTAAATCAGTTTTTGTTATTGTTTTGTTTTGTTAATAATGAGTTGTAGGAATTCCTTACACAGTTTAATATTAGTCCCTTATGAGATACGTTATTTGTAAATGTTTTATCCCATTCCATAGGTTTCTTTTTCTTTCTGTGGATGGTTTGCGGTGTAGAATTTGTTTAATTTGATATGTTCCCACTTGTCAATTTTTGCTTCATGTTGGCTATGCTTCTGATGTCATATCCAACAAATCAGTATCAAGACCAATGTTAAGAAAATTTTCCCTTATGTTTTCCTCTAGGATATTTATAGTTTCAAGTGTGAATGTTGAAGTCTTTAATACATTTTAAGTTGGTTTTTGTGTATAATGTAAAGTAAGAGTCTAATTTCATTCTTTTGCATGTGGATGTTCAGTTTTTCCAACACCAATTGTTGAAGACTTTTTCCCCTTTGTGTATTTTGGTAAACATCATTTAACCATACATGTACAGATTTTGTTGTTGTTGTTGTTGTTTTTTCTGGGCTTTTTAGTCTATTTCATTGCTCTATACATCTGTCTTTATACCAGTAGCATATCGTTTTGATTACTTTGGCTTTGTAATGTGTTTTGAAGTCAGGAAGTATAAGGCCTTCAGCTTTGCTCATCTTTCAAAAGATTGGGCTGTTTGGAGTCATTTGTGATTTCATGTGAATTTTAGGATTGTTTTCTATTTCTATAAAAACTGCCATTAGGATTCTAATACAAATTGCATTGTATCTGCATATTGTTTGGGGTAGTATGAGCATTTTAACAATATTAAGCCTTCCAATCCATGAGATGTCTTTCAATTGAGTTGTGTCTTCTTTCATTGTTTTTAGCAATGTTTTGCAGTTTTCATTGTATAAGTCTTGCACCTCCTTGGTTAACTTTATTCCTAAATACTTTATTGTGTTTGATGGGATTATAAATGGAATTGTTGGGGTGCCTGGGTGGCTCAGTGGGTTAAAGCCTCTGCCTTCGGCTCAGGTCATGATCCCAGGGTCTTGGGATCGAGCCCTGCAGTGGGCTCTCTGCTCAGCGGGGAGCCTGCTTCCTCCTCTCTCTGCCAGCTTCTCTGCCTACTTGTGATCTCCGTCTGTCAAATAAATAAAAAAAAATAAAAAATAAAAAAAAATCTTATAATGGAATTGTTTTCTTAATAGCCTCTTCAGACTGTTTGGTTTTGGCATATAGAAATGAAACTAATTTTTGTATGTTGATTTTGAATCCTGCAACTTTGCTAAATTAATTTATTAATTCTAACATTTTTATTGGAATCTTTAGGGTTTTCTATATAAAAGATCATGATACCTGCAAACAAGATATAATTTTACTTCTTCCTTTCCAACATGGAAGCTTTTTATTTCTTTTTCTTGTCTAATTGCTCTACCTTAGACTTCCAGTACTGTGTTGAATAGAAGTGGTAAGAGTGGGCATCCTTGCCTTGTTCCTGAACTTGTTGCAATAGCTTTTAATTTTTTAGTACTAAGTGTAATATCAGTTGTGGGCTTTTCATATATGACCTCTATTATGTTGAGGTAACTTTCATCTATTCCTGGTTTGTGGAGTGTTTTTATCACAAAATGGTGTTGAATTTTGTCAAGTGCTTTTTCTATATCTATTATCATGTGATTTTTTTTTAATATACTTCATTCTGCTAATGTGGTATGTCACACTGATTGATTTTCTTATGTTGAACCATCTTTGCATCATAGGGATAAAACACAATCAATCATATTGTATGATTCTGTTAATGTGCTCTGGAATTCAGTTTGCAAAAATTTTGATGAAGATTTTGCATCTATATTCATCAGGGATATTGATCTGAAGTTTTCTTGTCTTGTGACTTTGTCTGATTTTGTTATAAGGGTAATTTTGGCCTTATAGAATGAGTCTGGAAGTATTCTATTCTCCTTACTTTTTTGGAAGAGTTTGAAAATGGTGTTAATTCTTCTTTAAGTGTTCAGTAGAATTCTCCAACAGAGCCATCTAGTCATGCATTTTTCTTTGGTTGGACATTTTGGTTACTGATTCAGTCTTCTTATTAGTTATATGTCTGTTCAGATTTTCTTTCCTTATGATTCAGTCTCAGTATTTTTCTAGGAATTTACCCATTTCTTTATCCAGTTTGTTAGCATATAATATTCTTAGTGGTTTCTTATATTCATTTCTTTGGCATCAATTGTTATGTCCCCTCTCTCATTTTTTATTTTAATTTAGTCTTCTCTATTGTTTTCTCAGTCTAGCTAAAGATTTCTCAATTTTGTTGATGTTCTGAAAAACCAACTCTAATTTTGTTGATTTTGTTCTGTTATTTTCTATTTTCTGTTTTGTTTATTTCTTCTCTAATCTTTACTATTTCCTTCCTTCTATTAACTTTGGGATTAGTTTGTTCTTCTTTTTCAGTTACTAGAGGTGTAACATTAAATTGTTTATTTTAAATCTTTTCATCATTTTTAATGTATGCTGGTATTACCAGTATGAACTTCCCTCTTATTATTGCTTGGCTGCATCCCATAGGTCTTAGGATTTTGCATTTTCATTTTTATTTGTCCCACTATATTTTCTAATTTTTCCTTTGATTTCTTCTTTGATCCATTGGCTGTTCAAGAGAGTGTGATGTTTAATATTTATAATTTATAGATTTTCCATTTCTGCTATTGATTCTAATTTCATTCCATTGTGATTAGAAAAGTTACTTGGCATGACTTCAAACTTCTCAAATTTGTTAAGACTTGTTTTGTGATCTTACATGTGATGTGTCCTACAGAATGTTCCATATGCACTTGGTACAAATGTTAATTATGCTACTGTCGAGTGGAATGCCCTATGTATGTCTTTTATTGTTAAGTCGTGTATTTCCATATTAATCTTCTGTCTTGATGTTCTAACCATTACTGAAAGTGAGATATTGAAGTCTCCTACTATTATTATGTTGCCGTCTATTTCTCCTTTCAGTTGTGTCAATGTTTGCTTCATATAATGTATTATAATGTTGGGCACGTACATATTTATAATCATTATACCTTCTAGTGAATTGAGACTTTTATTATTATATAATGTCTTTCTTTGTCCTCTGTGACCATTTTGACTTAAAGTCTTTTTGTCTTTATATCTAAAAGGAGTCTTTTGTAAAAACATGTAATTGGCTTTGATTTTTTTAATCCATTCAGTCAGTCTGCCTTTTTATAGGGAAGCTTAATTCATTTACACTTAAAGTAGTTTTTGATAATAAAGGACTTACTATAATTGATTTGCTGATTTTTGCCAATCTTGTAGATCCTTTGTCCCTCTTTTCTTTTGCTGTCTTCCTTTATGTTTTGTTTACTTAACTGGCATGCTTGACTCCTTTCTCATTTTCATTTGTGTAGGTTCTAAGTAATTCCTTTGTGGTCCATGGGACTTTTATTAAAACAACAAAGATGACAACAACTTCTAGTTGTTGTAACAATCTATTTTGAGCTGATAACCTCTTAACTTCAATTGCATACACAAAAATAATACTTTTTCTTCCCCCCACACACACTTATATTATTGATGTCACAAATTATATCTTTTTATTATATATCTATTAACATATTTTATAGCTATTTTTGTACTTTTATCCTTAACTCCTGTACCTCATTAAAAATGTTTTACTCGGGCGCCTGGGTGGCTCAGTGGGTTAAGCCGCTGCCTTCGGCTCAGGTCATGATCTCAGGGTCCTGGGATCGAGTCCCGCATCGGGCTCTCTGCTCAGCAGGGAGCCTGCTTCCCTTCCCCTCTCTCTGCCTGCCTCTCTGTCTACTTGTGATCTCTCTCTCTGTCAAATAAATAAATAAAATCTTTAAAAAAAAATGTTTTACTCACCATTGATACAGTATTACAACATTCTGTATTTATCTATATATTTATCTTTACCAGTGAACTTTATACTTTCATATGTTTTCATGTTGCTGTTTATCATCTTTTCGTTTCAACTTGAAGGATTTTTTTTTTTTATTTCTTTGACAGAGAGATCACAAGTAGGCAGAGAGGCAGGCAGAGAGAGAGGGGGAAGCAGGCTCCCTGCTGAGCAGAGAGCCCGATGTGGGGCTCCATCTCAGGACGCTGGGATCATGACCTGAGCCGAAGGCAGAGGCTTAATCCACTGAGCCACCCAGGCGCCCCTCAACTTGAAGGATTCTTTAGCATTTCTTATAAAGCAGGTGTAGAGTTGATGAACTCTCTCAAGTTTTGTTCATCTAAGGAGAGTCTTTATCTCTCCTTAACTTTTAAAGGACATCTTGAAGTCTCAAGCATACATAAAGACTATTAGATTCTCTATAGTTGTTTAAAGGAATACATTTATTCTTTGGCCATGATCATATTGTTATAATAACCTTTATTTCTTTTCTAGTTTTCTAATTTTCCTTAATAATAGTATAAAGTGTTGTTCTATTTCACAATACAGTGGCTATTTCAAGTCAATTTATCATCATAGTGATTATCTCAATTAATTAAATAAAAGTCACTTATCTTTATATCAGATATCACTATATCAGATCAAATAAATGACTAAACTCTGCTCTTCCAATTTGAGTTCTCCTATCCTGATCCATCATTGTCCAAGTCTTGATGGAGACCACAACTGAAGAATCTTACGGCGTGTTTGGAGTAGCCTTTAGGATAAGGTATTCAGACAAAAGTACAGAACATACTTACATGAAAAGAAATTGTTTATATGAAATTCAAATTTAACTTCATGCCTTTTATTTTATTGTTAATATGGCAGATTTACTTTTGGAAAGCTCTTGACACTTAGCTCTTAGTATTAAGAGGAAAAAGCACCAAAAACAACTAAGCTATTTCTTAGTGAGGCTGTGAAATACTCCCACTGGAACCAAATCTGAGGATAAAGTAAGATTTATAGTAAGACAGGCACCATTGTAAATTTGCAATCTGCCAGACACAATGCTTAGCTTTCAATGTGAATTTCAGTACATAATCCTTCCAACCACTCTGTTTTAAAGGTAGAAAAAATCATGATTTAGAGAGGTTAATTTGCCAAAAGCTTTACTTCTAAGAAGTGAAAAAAACCAAGATTCTAAACGGGTTGACACTACCCAAAGCCTGAGGGCTTACTCAAAGTGTTACACTGGAAGGGTAAAAGTTTAATGTCCCTGAGAATGCTTGTGTGTGTTTGTGTGTATGTGTATAATTATAATATCATATATAATATATAAAGTATATTATATGTAATATACTCAGTCTAAAGGGAATGTAATATTTATGATACTTTCTATCAAGCTTCATGTAAATAACACTTAATGAGCACCTCTACGCCAGACAGCCTTCTATGTACAAAACAGAATAGTAAGTAAGACCTATCTAATCTCTACTCTCTCAATACAACAAAATACATAGTATTCTGGGAGACAAATCAGCAGCAATTGTGAATAAAAGATATAAATAACAACAATTCCCTTTAAAAAGATAAACATGTTTATCATTTCTGAGCTTGGATCTGTTTAGATGATGAGGAAATGTAAATCTGCATATTCTTGAAAAGCTATCACAGAAATATTAAAAAAATGAGTCTTGTGTATGACTGTTCATAAATATAAAGGATGGGAAATTTTCCACTCTACACATTAATAGTAGTGTCCTAATCTGTGGTGTCTTGTTTTATGATCTGAAATAAACAACTCTTTAGGGTTTATATACATATGTAAATAAGTCAATTTATTTAAATTAGATTGAGAGGCCATACTGGTAGATTAGAGAATAGTTAGTATTTATTTTTATTGCTCAACTAATTCTCACATAGTATAATCTATGAAAAAAGGATTTCTAAATATTTTGAATTTAATCAGGCCAGGTAATGTTCCTCTTTGCACCTATAAGTAGGATGATTATATCATTTATTGCCCAAAGGAAGAAACTCCAGAGAGTAAAAGGATATTATACCTGGACAGTAGGCAATACCGGGATTGGCACAAACATGCCCTAGGTGCAACCCATTCATCTCTATCTCTAAAGCTTCAAAGATTGCCTCGATGTTTTGCTGTGATCAGCTCCAATGATGTTTCCCTGGGTGGGAAGGCAAGAGGGCAGGGTACCTAAGGTATTATACCAGGATTTGTCACGGCAGATTTACGGTGCCATTGGCAGTGTTCAGAGCTAAAAATACAACAAAAGTGAAAATCCTTCCTCTCAGTAATAAACATTTATCTTCCTCAGTGGAGACAGAAACAAAATGCATCTGCTGATTAAAATAATGAGATAAAGAAGGTGAAAAATAGTTGTTGTTGAATAGTTACCAATAAAATGTAAAAGTTGTCATCTGTTATTACTGCTGATCTCGTTCCTTTTATCTGCATGTTTATTTGTGCAGTGGCTTTAATGCCTGGAAATTTCTCAGTAGAAATGTTTCCATACTGCCCTGATAACTGCTGATTACTAGGCTATTACTCCCTCTGTGTCTTGCTTGAGTTTAGTGTTGTCAACTTGATTATATTTTCCTCATATTTATTTTTTTTTATTTTTATTTATTTTTTTTTAATTTTTTTTTAAAGATTTTATTTATTTATTTGACAGAGAGAGATCACAAGTAGGCAGAGAGGCAGGCAGAGAGGCAGGCAGAGAGAGAGAGGGAAGCAGACTCCTTGCTGAGCAGAGAGCCCGATGCGGGGCTCGATCCCAGGACCCTGAGATCATGACCTGAGCCGAAGGCAGCGGCTTAACCCACTGAGCCACCCAGGCGCCCCCTATATTTTCCTCATATTTATATAGAAATACGTTGTGAAAGAGGAATGACTATCAATTAGCTTTAAGACATATATCCTGACTGCCTCTTATGTGACACGTTGGGGCACTGTCCTGAAAAAATGCAGTGAATTGGGTTTGACTTCTACCATTGTAGTTGCTTTTCCTTTCCTTTACTAAGAATTCTGTAGTGCATCATTTTTTCCTATATCTAAATCTGCAGTCATATACACTTATTTAAGAATTAACTTTAAATTCCAAAGAACTACCATATGCAAGAATGCCCTCGAGCTTATTTGCAAGTACAATTGCTCCTTTTAAAAAATATTATGTTGTTTTATCTTAAACTGTGCCATTCCATACAGTTACATAATAAGCCTGAGAGAAGTAAAAATGATCACCAGATCATTTTTATTTCTGCTTATTAATAGAGTTTTGGGGGTGCCTGGGTGGCTCAGTGGGTTAAGCCTCTGCCTTTTGCACAGGTCATGATCTCAGGGTGCTGGGATCGAGCCCCGCATCCGGCTCTCTGCTCAGCAGGGGGCCTGTTTCCTCCTCTCTCGCTGCCTGCCTCTCTGCCTACTTGTGATCTCTCTCCCAGTCTAATAAATAAATAAAATCTTAAATAAAAATAGAGTTTTGCATTAGGGTATTGGGAGAAAAGGATAAAGCAAAAGCCATATAGAAAGAACTTTTTAAAGTTAAATTTACAGTTCATTAAATTAGTTGGAATTTAAGTCTCTATACTTTATCTTCTAAACACTCATTTCATAACCATTAACTATTTCTATACTCGTGAACCTGGGGAAAACCCAGTGGGCTTCCTATAAATTTCCCCCTCTGAGTAATAGCTAGTGAACAAAATTTTTTTTTAACATTTCAACAAACATATTGGAGATCTGCGAAAATTCAAGAGGTATGTTGATCAGATTGAAATTTGAAAAAAGAAACATATAGGACAAACAAGCCATATTTAAGTATAATCTCTTTTTCAAGACACGAAGTATTTAGGAAATCAGAAAAATCAATGACACTTCACAGTATGTCTGCAATGTGTGTAGACATTCTTATTGTTTTTATATCAAGGAGAATAAGAAATAGGGGATTGAGGAGAGGTGTGGGATAGTGAAATGAGGTGGAGAATAAAAGTACTGTGCAGAGAATCAAGAACCATAGCCACAGATACACAGCTCTATATGATATGAACAATGCTAGCATTAAATAGAAAAAATAACAAAATAATTCTTCATGCAAAATTATAGGAAGCTTAATAATGTTCATGATTTTCACTAAAACAAAATACGTTTCTGCTCCCTTAGATGAGAAAAGTATTAATCTATTTTAAATCCTAAAAATTGAACCAGAAGTATTAAATCAAAATCCCGGCATTTTAAAATACTTACACCTTTTCTCTGTGACGTCACAAGAATTACAGTTTTGAAAGTCATTTCCTTGTGACCAACAACCACAGTGAAAAGAGCAAATGTGAAAATTACATGGTTAATTTAGCAACAGCTGGAGAATTGTGTTCTGTAGACAGGAGACTTCCCAAGACAAAGAGTTGGGTTTAAGGAGTTAATAATTTTAGAGCACCCACCTTCCCTTAGTGCATTTTCCTAAAACCGATGCACTTGAGATCTGATTTGCCATGGATCTACTCTTCCAACTCACTATCAATAATGGCCCGTTGCTCTCTTCCTCCAGAAAGGATGTTTATAACTCACCCACCTAACTATGTTGCATTCGTCAAATGTCTAAACATCTCTAGGTCATCAAACAAATAGAGAAACTGAAATACTGCTAACAGCAATCTCCTTTAATCAAAGCAGTATAAAATCTCTTCCAGTCAATTTCATTTCAGTATTTCCAATAATACTGCTTTGCACTTTTAATAAAAATCAAAATAGTGTGTACTTACTAATAATTCTTATTATAATCTAACCATTTAAAAGTTTTGCAGTCTTTTTATCACAAGAAGTAAATTCTTTTAAAATTTCAAAATAAACACATTATTTTTACTGCAGAGAAATTATGATAAGGTGATTGATAAAATACTCTCAGCCATAAAAATCTATATTACAGTTAAACAAAAGTCCATTAAGAAAGTGGAATGTAAATATGACTTCCAGGAAACAAAGAACCAATGTAAATTTCCCAGCTATTAGGGAAGACCTTTCTATGTACTTTTATTTATTTTTATATTTTCTACATATTTTTAAAAAACATGTTGATGAGTACCAATCATTACGATTCTTAGATTTCATTGGATACAGTTATAAAAAAACTTTATCAGATTTATATTAAAGTCTCAATATTTGTAATACAGTGTAAATTATATCTTCGCATTTTAAAAATATAATATGAAATTTTAGGGGTCAGCTTAAAAGTGTGCAAAAGAAGGCAATGCCCAAGCAAAAATAGAGTGACGACAACTACTAGAAGCAGTGTCTTGCTTAGTATGATAATATAAACTCTCCAAATAATACAAATCTTCAAAGTGGATTTGGGACAGCAAATGAATTTCATTTTCTCAATTAGCATAATAAGGTAATTGCCTGCTTTTCCAGGTGTTCTGTTTTCCAAAGGCAGCGAAAATACAGGAGGCATATACAAAAGCCCAAGCCCACAACTCAGAGATAAGCCCTGAACTTTCACCTCTACTTCTTATATGTGAAATTTGCCAAATATTGTAATTAATGTGTTTTCCACCTGAGTAAATTCTCTCCAAGACATTTAACTTACACATCAAAGATCAATGTATTCAGCAATCCAATATTTTAACCTTTAGCTATGAATACGAGAAATGTGGAAAGTGTATTTACTTTGGGCAAAAGAATGGTGATACAAAAAAAAATTGGTTTTCTCAAAAGATTTCTCAGAACTTAAGGTAATCTTTAACAACTCTTGACAATAATAAAATTGGATCGATAGCCTTGCTCTAATATTTTAAGGAACATAAAAATAAATTATTTGAAAATGTGATATTTTAGACATAATTCAATTCTAACATAATTTTTGTTTGTAAATAGTGTGACAGTTTTATTAAAATTTTCTTTTTTTAATTATTTTTATTAATATATAATGTATATTTGCCCCAGGGATACAGGTCTGTGAATCATTAGGTTTACACATTTTATAGCACTCACCATAGCATATACCCTCTCAATGTCCATAACCCAACCACCCTCTCCCTACCTCCCACCCCCAGCAACCCTCAGTTTGTTTTGTGAGATTTCTAAAAGTCTCTTATGGTTTGTCCCCCTCCCAATCCCATCTTGTTTCATTTTTTCCTTCCCTACTCCCCAACCCCCCTGCCCTGATTCCCAAATTCCTCATATCAGAGAGATCATATGATAATTGTCTTTTCCTGTTTGACTTATTTCACTAAGCATAATACACTAGTTCCATCCACATCATTGCAAATGATTCTTTTGATGGCTGCATAGTATTCCATTGTATCTATATACCACATCTTCCTTATCCATTCACCTGTTGATGGACATCTAGGTTCTTTCCATAGTTTGGCTATTGTGGACATTGCTGCTGTAAACATTCGGGTGCACGTGTCCCTTTGGATCACTACATTTGTATCTTTGGGGTAAATACCCAGCCAACTCACTTGTCTTTCTACATCTAATGTTTTCAACCTCCAATCCATTCTTTTCTTAGTAAAGGAAATCTCTTTTATAAACAGGATTATATCACTCCCATACTGAAAACCCTGAATAGCTTCTAATAAATTCCAGACATTTACTGTCGCCTAAAGAAATTGCATGATCTGGCGACCATCTCTTCAAATTCTGTTGTGATTCCTCTCACTTACCATGTTCCAGGTAGTCTGGGGTTTGTTTGTTTGTTTGTTTGTTTGTTTGTTTGTTTGTTTTTTCAGCTTAACTAATAGTCTAGAGTCGTGAACACCTTTTGGAACATTTGGTGCCCTTCCCCATCACTACCACCACCCCTACTCCTCACTTACTCACTCCTATCGAATCTTCCAATGGTAGCTCAATCATCCCTTCCTAAGAAAGTCTCTCTAAGCATTCTATTTCATAACACCCTATGATTTTCTTTATCACCCTTACCACAATTCATGATTATACACACGTTTAATTGCATATTTGTATTTATCTGTGTCTCACACAATCTGCTTGGCGTTTCAAATACCCAGCATCTCAGCACCATAGCTGATATGTGGTAAGTGAAACCTACTGTTGCTTTAGATGAACAATGTGAATTACATAATTCCATGGGAATAGCAAATATCAACTACCTAGATTATTTTATATATTCACATATATATCATCCTTATACATATTTATAATTATTATTAGACAACTAAAAGGACAAAAATGCAGTGACTAAACTATACATAAAGTAACTTTTGACCTGAGATTTTTTCTCTATTTCATCTTACAATCATATAACAATAGAGATGAGGGGTTCCTTGGACATATTTATACACTTACCAAAGGTATTTTCAGCAGCCCTCAATATCACCTAAGCTGATTAAGCTGTTTAAAGCACATTTTTATCTAAAACATATATATGTATCATAGATTACCACCCATATTTGCTGTCCTATTTGTTTTCTGATTGGTCTTCCTTTCTTCTCTCCAATTCACCTAATGTGGTATTGCAGGATTAGTTGTCTTCAAACACTTCTAAAAATATTATTATTTCCCTAATCACATATTTTCAATTACATTTTATTTCCTATGGCGCCAAATTCTAAACCTCAACAAGGCCAGCAGCAATTACATTGATCATTTGGGGTACTTACATTTACCATATTATATATAATTATAGCAAAACTTGGTATCTTAAAAAAAAAAAAAAGAACCACTTTATTCTTGAGACATACTCCCGTGTTAGCCGTCTTAAAATGTGGAATTTAGCAAAAGTGAACTTACTTAGAAAATATTCTTCAAGAACTAAAATGTAAGAAGATGACCATCAATAAAGTAAAGTGTTTATTATAATAATAATTCTTATATTTTCAAAGATTTTCCAAATAAGGCTGATACAAATAGGAGGGTTTTGAGATCAATACACCTATTGTGCTTGAGGATCTGCTTTCATATACGATGAAAGAAGAAAACTAGGAATGCTTTTCTTAGAACAAAATCTGTTTGCTGTTTAAGAAAAACATAACACAGGAGACAGTTATTCACAAAATATCTCCTCAAATTTATGGAAAGGCAGAGATACAATTATTTGAAGCATAAAAAGTTGAAGTCAGCTATTTACACTTGCCTTATAACTACCTTCTCTCTATTCATCTGCCCACAATAAGGTCAAAAAGCAGAGTTTAAAGAGCTTTTCTAAGCTAAAGAATTTACATAAAACTAACCAGGACAGCATGGATATGCTTTGCTTTTCAAAGGTACATTCTAATAAAATTAAATTGTTCAAGTTTATTGAAATTATCCCCATTTTATATAACATTAACTTTTACTTTTTGAACAAGACATATTAATATTCTTTTCTAATTTGCATGAAAATGATCATGGGAGCTTAATGTAACATTTCTTAAAACTGAACTTTTTCCTTAATAATGGACTATGCCGATTTTATATTTAAAACATATTAATATTTAATATTAAGATATTGTTAATATTGATATATTCTAAGCAGTTTTCTAAAAACCTGTATTGATTCTAGTATTCTCTAATTGTGTGAAATTAGTGTCAAAGTGGCCCTAGGGTTTATTTTGCATGGGAGCTATAGACATTTTCAGGATGGCACTTCACACTCGGCCTCCCTTCCCTGCTCAGGTCTGTGGCTCGCTCATTCCCCACAGCCCTGTCTCTTCACCATCTAGTGCTCTTTCTGGAGTTCCTTGTCTAATAACATCTTCTCCTCTACCTTCCCAAGCCCTACCTAACTCCTCTAAGTTCTGTTTGATCTCCTTCTCAGGAGTTCAGAATGAAGTTGAAACCCATTATTCCGTATATAGAAAGGGAACTTCCTAAAGGCAGAGGGCCTTGTCATTTCTGTCACTGCTGTGTCTCCAGAGTCTTGACCACTTTCTGACACAGACGCACTCAGTGAATATTTGTCAAACAAGTAAATGGAACCGACAACGCATTAGCTTGCTCATGTCATGGGTAGTTCAAGCTTGTTTTGTGAACCTCTCCAAATACATCTCGACTTCCTCCTAAGACATGCCAACATTTAACAAGTTTAGATTTGCAAGTCTGGCCCTTTCTCCTCAAACCTCTCATCCTACAAATGAACAACAACCTCCGGATGAATGGAATGCTCTGTGTCAAGGTGCCCTGTGTACAGGTTAGGTTTAATGTACTTATGCATAAGTTGAGTGAGCAGCGCTGTGTTTATGCTTAATAGTCTCTAAAGTAATATGATAAATATCAGTGATCCTTGCACTCAAAGAGGAGTAAGGATATAAACTAGAAATATATCTTAAGGAATGTACTTTGCCTATATAACTTTGTGATTCATGTCAAAAGTTGTCGCACAAACTTTAACTGAAACGTGATTGTGACAAAGCATTTGACTTTGGCACGTATAACTTCTGAAGGGCCAGGTTCCAAACACTGTTTACATGAATGTTTTCTTAGGACCAGGAACTCACTCTGAGCTCTGATGTCAGCGCTTCCTTTCTGCCCTGCAAAGGGCAGCTGCCGAGGTAAATGCTGATTACCAGCCTTTTCTTCTGTCCCCTTTCAAGCCTTAGCAGCCTCTAATTACCAGCTTACTCTAATTATTCCATCTCATCACATTTTCCTACTAATTCCTTTCTCTTAAATCCCCACATCTTTGTACTGATGGCTTTTTCTTCTCTAGGCACAATTTTATATTTTCAAAATACAGAATTTAACATTTTTTTAAAAATTGTATCTCCTTATAGAAAAAGGAGAAAAAAATAACAAAGTTCAAAGTGATTCCCTACATGTAAAAAAAAATTATAAAGTGATTTTCCCACAAATTTAAACAACAACCAAAAAGGATTTCTACCCCCAAAAGTATATTCTAGCATTTCCTTTCTGGTCTCTGAAGCTCAAGCTACAAAAAAATTGAAAATAACTGAATTAAATAGTGAAGGTTACTATTGAGCTAGCCCAATAACTTCAATTGCTTTTATTTTTTAATTTTTCCCCAGCTTTGTTGCAGAAGCAAAAAAAAAAAAAAGTTTGAAACTAGATACCCATACTCTATTCTGTTATACAGCTTTATCATTACATTGTATTCTTAATTTGAATTTAGGGAGTATTCTATAAAAAAAAAACTGATTTGGCGGAATCAACTTTCTAAAATTCATAAAGATAATATAAATTTGCATATAGCATGAACATATAATATCCTGCATTTGGGGAAGACAATTCTCCTAAAGACCTGAAATATTTTCATTCTGTATCTACAAAACACAAAAACTGATTTTGCCAATTCTTGCTTTGAAATTCTCATTGTTTATTCAAAAGACAGCTCTAAATATAGAGAATTTTGAGGGACCACGATTAATGGGGGTGATTCTTCACACAAATATTTCCTAACTCTCTTTCTTTCTCATCAAAGCCACTGTGTTTCAGGTTGGAAATGGCAGTTGTCCAAGGGGATTTGCTCCCAATTATTTTGATCTCGTGTTCTTTGTCTATGTGATGACAAAGCAATAGCATGTTTTTTATCAAAGGAAGGAGATACATTATTCTTTCTTTGATCTGTAAAAGGAAATTCTTGAATAGAAAGGTGAGAGGATAGACCCTAAGACTTTTTAATGCTCTAATCTGAAAATAAATAAACTGCCTTTAGGTGAAAAGTTAGAAATTCTTAAAAGCATAATTTCAAAATGAATAGGCCCTGATTTTCTATTAGTCTTCAAATCTTTAAATCAAAATGCCTCCTCCCATTTTAGACTTTTATGTATCTCTGAGCCCCAAGCTGGAGATACTTTATTCACTTGGAAGTCTTCTACTATATTTTAAGCTTGAAAATAAATAAGATCTTTGAAACTCAATATAGTCATTTTAAAGAGTGATGTTGTCAATGCCTTTTTCCTGCATCTTTTCTATTTGAACCCCTGGTTAAATTGGCAGAGTCTGTCACATGGTCTCCTCACATTTTCCATGCCCCCAGAGTTCTCAGCATTGTCCTCATTTCTTTAGTCAGCTTACTTGAGAACAGACTACATTTTGCCTTGTAACCAATCAACTTACTTGTCCTTTTTACAATGCATGTATATAATGAGTATGTGTGTAGTGTATTTGTGTATGTCTTCCTTTTTGGAGATGTTTAAGTATTAACGAGAATTAATCTGTTGAATGCTTTCTCTATCTCTCAACTCAATTTTACCTCTTAACATAAAATTAGGTATGACTTTTATTCCATAACTCAAGGAGAAATTCAGAAAACCACAAGTTATTATAATTTTTTCAACAGATATTTGATTTCTACCTTATTTGACACACAATATATTAATTTGAAATAGATGATATGTCTAAACATAATACTTATAGTCATAAAGCTTCTAAAAAAATCTTAGAAGAATGTCTCCATGACCTAGGGTTGACATGGTTATCTTAGAACACAAAAAAATATTAACTGAAAAGAAAAATTAATATATTGGGCTTTATCAAAAATTAAACATCTGTACATTAAAAATTAGAAAATCAATAGGAGGGGCGCCTGGGTGGCTCAGTGGGTTAAGCCGCTGCCTTCGGCTCAGGTCATGATCTCAGAGTCCTGGGATCGAGCCCCGCATCAGGCTCTCTGCTCAGCGGGGAGCCTGCTTCCTCCTCTATCTCTGCCTGCCTCTCTGCCTGCTTGTGATCTCTCTGTCAAATAAATAAATAAAATCTTTAAAAAAAAAAGAAAGAAAGAAAGAAAATCAATAGGAAAATATATTGGTGAAAATATTCACAATACATATACTTGACAAAGGATTTGTGCCTAGAATACATAACTTCTTCTACTTAAAAATTAAAATTCAAACAATATAATAAAAATGGATGAAATACCTAAATAGAAGACAGAAAATGGAAAATAAACATATTAAAAAGTGCTGAACGTTACTGGTCAGTAGGGAAATACAAATTAAAACCACCATGAAGTATCCCTTCATCTGTCTAGAAGCAAAAAGATTGACAATACAAAATATTAGTAAGGATCTGAAGGAATTGGTACTCTTTATAGGTTTCAACAACTCCATTCATAAGCATAAATTTTTCCAAAGAACTGGAAACATATGTCCAAAAAAAGTCATGTCCATATGTTTATAGCATATATATTTGTAATAATCCAAATGTCCATCACCAGGAGTATAAAAATCGCTAAGATAATACTGAACAAAATGAAAGAGACAAAAGTAGATTATATGTCAAAGGTTTCCTGGGTGTAATACCATGAAAAGGGAAAGATGGGAAGCAGAATGAACAAAGGGAGTAAGGGAGTTGTCAGAGCAAGATGCATATCTGACCATTTCTGCCAGACCAATGGGGAGTTCTAGAGCAGGTTGGCAGTTAGCGCAATCTACTTTGGGTAGAAATAGCCAGATTCTTGTGCCACCAGCTTGTTCAGTAATTGTCTTAGGGAAACTCTAAGAAGAACATATCTTTAAGTTATGGCCACCAGACTTGGTCATTGACAGAGGATCACCAAAAATAGAATGGCCTTGGCTCAAAAGATGAAGCAGACCATGCAGAAGCTCCCAACCAGAGGCTGTCAGCAAACCACATTCCTGGCAGTTGACGGGGAGACCTTTTGAAGGGGTATTTAAACAGTGCATCTCCATGGTGTTCACCCTGTAAGGCTTAAATTATGGAAGTTTCAAAACTAGCCTAAAGTCTGAGATGTCATGATGGTGATTATCTTTGGGGAACAGAAAGACATTAGTGGTTAAGAAGGGTCATAAGAGTGGTTTCTGTGGTGCCAGTAATGTCCTATTTTATAACCTAAGTGCAGGTTATGTAGGTGTGTGTTTATTTTATGATATTTCATCAGGCTCTGACCTTATTATTTGTGCACTTTTTTGTATATGTGTTTATTTAATTTAAAGAAGAGCAATTTCAGTAGTTTCAGCAACGAGAATGTAAACCAGATGATCTGTAAAGAATGAGGGAATTGTGGAAAAATGTAAACTATACACACACAAACGCACACACACAATTTAAAAAAAAAACTTAATGTCTAAAAAATAGCTTCTGTTGTACTTACTGTATTGAAAGACAAGATATTCATGAAAGTATAAATGATTAAAATAGCCAGATACCTACTGAAGTGTCAGATTAAAGTCTAATGAGCTAAATTTGATCAGTGAAAGAAAGATCTAATAGCTAATAAAATGTGTAATTTAATGGACTTTGAAATACAGGAATAACTGTAAATCTGATTTAAATGTTTATAATACGTTCATCTTTCCTGAAGCAAATTTCATTTCTCTTCCTTGAGTTTCTATTTTTAAATCTAATATGAATGCCATTTTACTAATTAAGTGGTACTACACAGTCAATGTTTGTGGAATTGAATCAAATCCATCCAAAATATACTAACACCAAAAATTTAATTTATATTGTTTCTCCTGTCTCTAAGTATCATAGTATGCAAAAGCTAATGCCTATCTAATTTCCAACACACATATAAGATATAGGTGAATACATGTTTTGATTAAACCATCATATGTTAGGATACTATTCTGGTTCCTAGGGATAAGAAAATGAGTGCAACAAAGCCCTTACAATAAGGAACTAAAACTGTAGCACAGGAAAATACACTTATGTAATTAACCATAATACAATGTCATGGGTGCTACACAAGTAGAAAAGAATGAAGATGTGGAAGCACAGAGAACAAAGATCTTACATCTCTTTCATGTCAGGGAAGGGACCATCCTACTAAAAACACCAGAAAAGTCTTCTTTAACCCTTTAATTAAGAGTTTGCCAAGCCTATAGGCAAAAGGTGGACCTTTCAGGCAAGAGGAAAACATAATTAAAGGTAGAAATGAGAAAGATTAAATCTTGTGATGTTCTTAGGACTGTTGAAGACTATAAGGTAATTGTAATTATAATTGTAGCCCAGGTGATGATGGGAGAAGGGGAGAGAGAGAACTAATTGTCATAGCTAGTAAGTAGACTGGGAATATATGATGAAACTTTAAGATAGATAAAGAAGTTTGGGGCTCCTGGGTGGCTCAGTGGGTTAAGCCTCTGCCTTCGGCTCAGGTCATGATCTCAGGGTCCTGGGATCAAGCCCTACATTTGGGCTCTCTGCTCAGTGGGGACCTTGATTCCCCCTCTCTCTCTGCCTGCCTCTCTGCCTACTTGTGATCTCTCTCTCTATCAAATAAATAAAAAAATAAAATCTTTAAAAAAAAAAAAGAAGTTTATCCGATTGACTTATTTCACTAAGCATGATACCCTCTAGTTCCATCCACGTCATCGCAAATGGCAAGATTTCATTTCTTTTGATGGCTGCATAGTATTCCATTGTGTATATATACCACATCTTCTTTATCCATTCGTCTGTTGATGGACATCTAGGTTCTTTCCATAGTTTGGCTATTGTAGACATTGCTGCTATAAACATTCGGGTGCACGTGCCCCTTTGGATCACTACGTTTGTATCTTTAGGGTAAATACCCAGCAGTGCAATTGCAGGGTCATAGGGTAGTTCTATTTTCAACATTTTGAGGAACCTCCATGCTGTTTTCCAGAGTGGTTGCACCAGCTTGCATTCCCACCAACAGTGTAGGAGGGTTCCCCTTTCTCCGCATCCTCGCCAGCATCTGTCATTTCCTGACTTGTTAATTTTAGCCATTCTGACTGGTGTGAGGTGATATCTCATGGTGGTTTTGATTTGTATTTCCCTGATGCCGAGTGATATGGAGCACTTTTTCATGTGTCTGTTGACCATCTGGATGTCTTCTTTGCAGAAATGTCTGTTCATGTCCTCTGCCCATTTCTTGATTGGATTATTTGTTCTTTGGGTGTTGAGTTTGCTAAGTTCTTTATAGATTTTGGACACTAGCCTTTTATCTGATATGTCATTTGCAAATATCTTCTCCCATTCTGTCAGTTGTCTTTTGGTTTTGTTAACTGTTTCCTTTGCTGTGCAAAAGCTTTTGATCTTGGACAACTATCATATGATCTCCCTGATATGAGGGAGAGGAGATGCAACATGGGGGGTTGAGGGGGTAGGAGAAGAGTAAATGAAACAAGATGGGATTGGGAGGGAGACAAACCATAAGTGACTCTTAATCTCACAAAACAAACTGAGGGTTGATGGGGGGAGGGGGTTAGGAGAGGGGGGTGGGGTTATGGATATCGGGGAGGGTATGTGCTATGGTGAGTGCTGTGAAGTGTGTAAACCTGGCAATTCGCAGACCTGTACCCCTGGGGATAAAAATATATGTTTATAAAGCTGTAAAAAAAAAAAAGAAAAAGAAAAAAGAAAGGATGAATACCCAACTTTTGTAGCAACATGGACGGGACTGGAAGAGATTATGCTGAGTGAAATAAGTCAAGCAGAGAAAGTCAATTATCATATGGTTTCACTTATTTGTGGAGCATAACAAATAGCATGGAGGACAAGGGGAGATGGAGAGGAGAAGGGAGTTGAGGGAAATTGGAAGGGGAGGTGAACCATGAGAGACTATGGACTCTGAAAAATGATCTGAGAATTTTGAAGGGGTGGGGGGTGGGAGGTTGGGGGCACCAGGTGGTGGGTATTGTAGAGGGCACGGATTGCATGGAGCACTGGGTGTGGTGCAAAAATAATGAATACTGTTATGCTGAAAAAATAAAAAATTAATTAAAAAAAAAAGAAGTTTAGAATAGTAATTTGAAATTATGCTTTGAGGACAGAGGATGGGATACTGGAGAAAGACAACTTAAAAAGGCAGAGAAGCCAGTGAAAGAAACTTGGGAGAGAAAAAGAAATAGGGATGTAGAAGGAGAACGAGTGGTTAACCCAGTATGTTAACTCAAAAATCAACACAAGAGGAGGCTTCAAGAAGAAGATAACCAGTAGGGTCAAAAGTTTTACTGAAGTCATGTGGGACAAGGTATGAGAAGGGAACCTTAGATTTGGAAGGGAGAAGTACTGTCAACAGACTGTGGTGGGAAAGTTAGAATGCAGGAGGCTTAGTCATGGAAAGGTGAGAAGTGGAGCAGGAAACCGGGCTGGAGTCTTCAGAACTGTTGCTGTGGTTGTGCATTTTGAAAATGGGGAAAAAGCAGGCAAGTGAATCATTAATTTGAAAAGACAAAGAGGATAGAAGTTTTTACTTTTAAAAAATAGAAACATGAAAAGGCATCCAAATCAGCAAGGAAAAAGTAAAACTGTCACTATTTGCAGAAGACCTGATATACTTTATAGAAAACCTGAAAGACTCCACCAAAAAACTGCTAGAACTGATACACAAATTCAGTAAAGTCACAGGGTACAAAATCAACCTCCAGAAATCTGTTGCATTTCTACACACCTGTAATGAAGCAGCAGGAGAAATCAAGGAATTGAATCCTTTCACAATTGCACCAAAAACCAGTCAGAGAAAGATTAATACTGTATGATTTCAGTCATATGTGGAATATAAGAAACAAAACAAATGAACAAGAGGACAAAATTAAGAGAGAGAGAGAGACAGAGAGAGAGAGAGAGAGATGCAAACCAAGAAATAGACTCTTAACTAGAGAACAAACCCATGGTCACCAGAGGGGAGGTGGGCTGGGGGATGGGGTAATAGGTGATGGAGATTAAGGAGGACACTTGTGATGAACACTAGGAGTTGTATGGAAGTGTTGAATCACAGGTGTTGTATATCTGAAATTAATACTACACTGTATGTTAATTAACTGGAATTTAAATAAGAGCTTAAAAATAAAGAATAAATAAAAAGTAGAAATACAAAAGCATACTTGTAGTGTGAGTGGAATAAGTCTATTAAGAAGAAATAATAGAAGATGTAAGAGAGGAGGTGAGAGGATTGTCAGAAAGAACTACTCTTTTCTTTTGTCTAAACTCAAAATATGAGCATGTAAATAGGTTTAGAAGCAGAGGATTGGTTCAACAGCTAAACTTGGCTAAGGACTACTGAGACCAGAGAAGGAGACACTACCATTTTGTAGGATGGTTCAGTAGCTGGAGTGTCCGGAACAAGGCATCTTCCCTGGAAAACTTGCCTCAAAATACCCTGTAGTCGCTGTGGCTGATATTGAAGAGGTTACTGCCTATATTCTCCTCTAGGATTATGATGGATTCCTGTCTCACGTTGAGGTCTTTTATCCATTTTGAGTTTATTTTTATGTATGGTGTAAGAGAATGGTCGAGTTTCATTCTTCTACATAGAGCTGTCCAGTTTTCCCAGCATCATTTATTGAAGAGACTGTCTTTTTTCCACTGTATATTTTTTCCTGTTTTGTCGAAGATTATTTGACCATAGAGTTGAGGGTCCATATCTGGGCTCTCTACTCTGTTCCACTGGTCTATGTGTCTGTTTTTATGCCAGTACCATGCTGTCTTGGTGATCACAGCTTTGTAGTAAAGCTTGAAATCAGGTAACGTGATGCCCCCAGTTTTATTTTTGTTTTTCAACATTTCCTTAGCGATTCGGGGTCTCTTCTGATTCCATACAAATTTTTTGATTATTTGCTCCAGCTCTTTGAAAAATACCAGTGGAATTTTGATCAGAATGGCAGTATAGATCGCTCTAGGCAGTATAGACATTTTAACAATGTTTATTCTCCCAATCCAAGAGCATGGAATGATCTTCCATCTTTTTGTGTCTTCTTCAATTTCTTTCATGAGTGTTCTGTAGTTCCTCGAGTACAGATCCTTTACCTCTTTGATATCAGCCACAGCAACTTCTTTCAAGATATGTCTCCAAAGGCAAAGGAAACAAAAGCGAAAATGAACTTTTGGGACTTCATCAAAATCAAAAGCTTCTGCACAGCAAAGGAAACAGTCAACAAAACAAAGAGGCAACCCACGGAATGGGAGAAGATATTTGCAAATGACAGTACAGACAAAAGGTTGATATCCAGGATCTATAAAGAACTCCTGAAACTCAACACACACAAAACAGACAATCATATAAAAAAATGGGCAGAAGATATGAACAGACACTTCTCCAATGAAGACATACAAATGGCTATCAGACACATGAAAAAATGTTCATCATCACTAGCCATCAGGGAGATTCAAATTAAAACCACATTGAGATATCACCTTACACCAGTTAGAATGGCCAAAATTAGCAAGACAGGAAACAACATGTGTTGGAGGGGATGTGGAGAAAGGGGAACCCTCTTACACTGTTGGTGGGAATGCAAGTTGGTGCAGCCTCTTTGGAGAACAGTGTGGAGATTCCTCAAGAAATTAAAAATAGAGCTTCCCTATGACCCTGCCATTGCACTACTGGGTATTTACCCCAAAGATACAGATGTAGTGAAAAGAAGGGCCATCTGTACCCCAATGTTTATAGCAGCAATGGCCATGGTGCCAAACTGTGGAAAGAACCAAGATGCCCTTCAACTGACAAATGGATAAGGAAGATGTGGTCCATATACACTATGGAGTATTATGCCTTCATCAGAAAGGATGAATACCCAACTTTTGTAGCAACATGGACGGGACTGGAAGAGATTATGCTGAGTGAAATAAGTCAAGCAGAGAGAGTCAATTATCATATGGTTTCACTTATTTGTGGAGCATAACAAATAGCATGGAGGACAAGGGGAGTTAGAGAGGAGAAGGGAGTTGAGGGAAATTGAAAGGGGAGGTGAACCATGAGAGACTATGGAGTCTGAAAAACAATCTGAGGGTTTTGAAGGGGGGGGAGTGGGAGGTTGGGGGAACCAGGTGGTGGGTATTGGAGAGGGCACGGATTGCATGGAGCACTGGGTGTGGTGCAAAAACAATGAATACTGTTATGCTGAAAATAAATTTAAAAAATTAAAAAAAAAAATACCCTGTAGCGACTGAGTTTATCTTGTATACAGTCGCACTTCTAATCTCATCCTTTCTCTTCTCTTCCTCCCTCTTATTCTCCAGACAAAGAACACATTTTGTGTTGTTCTTGCACTGCCCCAGGGCAGATTCTGTCCCAGCAGTGCAGGGCTCTTTCTTGAAGGGAGCCTTCTGGAAGTGGAAATCAACCTCCCCAACCCCCACCCTCCTTCACTATCCCTTTCTGCTTCCTGAAATATTTGCACAATATTTTACAACACTTACTTGAGTCAGACTTCATATATTAATGGTTATGGTAAGAACACTAAGAATTTAATAATCACAACAGCCATCTTCAAAGTTGAAGCTTAGGACAGAGAGTGTAAATGAACTTGCACAAAGTTTCACAGGCGGTTAAGTGGTACTGGGAGTGTCAGACTCAGGCAGCAATTACTCTGAAGTCCTCCCTTTTACTATGACCTCTTTAATCCCATTAAGAATGGGTTGAGAGGCCAACCTGAGAAAAAATGGTATTCATGTACTCAGATATTATTCTCTGAGTTAAAATCAAGCTAAAGGCTTTGGAGATTTAGCTCTGAATTTTCAAAGGACCTCCAGTGGGCTCCTGTTTGAGGCATTTGCAACTAAATAGTTCATGATTGATTCCAAAACAATTCAAACTGCTCTCCAAAAACAATCAAGTGAAGCTGAGTCCCACTCAACACTTTCAAGCATGACTAAGCTCTTTCACCTTCTCCAGAAATCCACACCATGGCACACAGGATTTACCACCTTAAATTTGGTAAATCTGGAGCAAGTGGATAAATGCAAGTGCAGATGAATTTATTACTGAAGTTTGTTTCTGTAACGTTCAAGTGTGTGAAGGAAAGTTAAAAAAAATTTTAATTTTTATTTCATTGTATTTTCATTCGTTTCATTTTTTAAGAGATTTATTTATTTATTTATTTATTTATTTGTCTGAGAGGGAGAGAGAGCACAAACAGGGGGAGCAGCAGAAGGAGAGGGAGAAGCAGGATCCCCACTAAGCAGGGAGTGCGAGGTGGGGCTCCATTCCAGGACCCTGGGATCATGACCTGAGCTGAAGGCAGACATTTAACCAACTGAGCCACCCAAGCACCCCAATTTCATTGTACTTTTAAAGGTTGGGCTCATTTGATCATTGGCATAATTTAGAAACCTCAAACCGTGGGAGGGCAGATACAAATGAAATCACCATTATCAGGGAAAAAAATGTGTGTAAATATATCTGAACAACCATGTTTTTAAATTGTAACATACAGAGTTGTAGCCGCACTGAACATGCTGTATTAAACAGTCCTGCTAGTATTTCATTTGCATTAGTGACACATCAATGAGTTGTTAGTAAGAATTTTGCCTTATGTAAAATTCTACACGGTAACAGGTATTATCAAATAATAGTAATAATGATAATAATAGCTAACTCCCAAGACTATGCCCCTGTTTTTAAGTTACTTGGTTATTGAAAGTCTTCATTTTTTTAACTTTTTTTTAAAGATTTTATTTATTTATTTGACAGAGAGAGATCACAAGTAGGCAGAGAGGCAGGCAGAGAGAGAGGAGGACGCAGGCTCCCTGCTAATGTGGGGCTTGATCCTAGGACTCTGAGATCAGGGCCTGAGCTGAAGGCAGAGGCTTTCACCCACTGAGCCACCCAGGTGCCCCTGAAAGTCTTTATATAAGACAAATCTTCCCCAAGTTCTCTAGAGTTTGAAGGAGAAGGCCTTCAATTTTAGAGAACTCTCAGGAAAAACAACTAGCTTGATAAAACAGCTCTTATTCTAGAAGGCATGTGGTAGATGCATAGTTCTCAAATGCAATGTGAACCCCCATTGGTTCTACAATAGAAGTTTACTCCAAGTTCTATTTAGATCAACAACTCAAATATGCCTCAGGTTCACCTGAAATGTTTGCTTAAAATTCATCTTGTAAAAAAAAAAAAAAATCTTGTGTGATACCTTAAAAATGTCTATGTCAGTAGAACTAAAGTAGGACACAAAAATATGCGTATTTATCACTTCTGGTAATTATGTTATAGTTGGTTCAGTCACAGTTTTTGACAAGTATGTCTTTGATGATCTAATTAAAGGTAATAAAATCTTGAAGATAAGAAACTGAATGTGTCTAAGGATTAATTTGCTTTCAAAAAGATATCAAACCTTTCCTCCCCATTCTACCTTGTAAACCTCTCCATTTCTCTTCATTCCTTCTGCCATTACTCATTCAATATCTAACTATTTTGTAGCTAGAGACTGCTTTCTATTTCTTTCCCTACCTCTGAGGTTGCTTCCCTCTGTTAAATTCTCTATCCCAATTATCTTTAGGCTGGGAACTGTGCATTCCCCATATCCAGTACAATTCACTGCACCTCCAGAAGAAAATATTCTAACTTTTATTTATAATGATTTGTAGTTGAAAAAAAATAAGAAAGAAGTAATGCCTTAAATTATTGAGAATCTGGTATTGATTTAGTACTCATAAGCAATCTTCAAGTCATTTATTAAGATGTTGCATAGGAAAGTAATGGTATCTTGAGAAAGCCTGAGAATTCTACAAGGATAGTGGCCCCTAAAGTCAGAACTCACTTTCAGTGTTCTACAGTGTGTGCCTGGTTATGTGGATTTATAATTTATATCATAAAGTCTTAATCTTCAAAAAATAGGACATATGATTTTTTAAAAATTCCTAAAAAAATTTTTGAGTTAATGTTAACAGTCATATAACAAGCAAAGAATTAGAAAATATCAAAGCACACAATTCTAAATCTAGCTTTTTCCTAGCTACATTACCAGGGAGAAACCAGCAATGATGATCTAATCAAATTTGACAACAAATTAGATAAAATCTGAAATTACCTATTATTGCTATTATCACTACCAATGAACTTCAGCCTAGATGCACATTAGATCTTGAGATATTGGCCAACAAAGTACAGCTCTATAATTTATAAATAAGTAAATATATTAAAGTGAATTGTAGGCAGGTACTTTTACCCTGATAAGGGTGAATGATCACAATGCTTGGTCATTTAGCTGTTTGGTCTCCACAGCTAAGAATGGCCCCACTAAGCAACATAGTGATCACTTCACCTTTCCTTCAATGGCTTCCTGCTACCTTTAACATAATTTACAAAGCCTTTCTAGCCCAACATCTCACATGCCTTCTTTTGGGATGCTCTCCAGACATCCCAGACTTGTTTGGCTCTGCGAGATTTGCCAAGCTCTCTCTAGCCTGGGCTTCCCCTCACTGTCTCCTCCACCTACAAACTCTTTCTCTTACTCCTTCCCCTATTTACCTAGTTACTACTACCATTCAGATTATCCCTAGCAAAATAATTCCTTTTAGTGGACTTTTCCAACACCTTTGGACTAAGTTAGCTTCACCTCTTCATACGTCTTCCTAGAATACTCTGCCCTCTTACTATAAAAACACTCACACTCTACTGTTAATTACTAGTTACATTTTTTATTTCCCCCAAAAGTCAGAATAAACTGAGGGCAGAGGCCAAGACTCTCTCACTGCTATATATGCCCACTTCTACCTAACATAATGTCTGTTTATGTACTACTTTGAAAAAAGTTTTGACGTACCCTTTAGATAAATACAGGCAAAAGCAAACTTATATGTCTTCAGTTATCACCCTAAAAACCTAGGTCACCAGGAAGTATAATAGAAGTGCCTGTGTTTTAAATGGGGTCAATAATCTGGCTTACTCAGTAGAGTGACTTCTCTAAGAGTAAGATAGTAATTTTACTTATACCTGGTGGAAAATATAAAAAGATCCGATCCTCTTTGGGGATCTTGAGAATTTAAAATTCTATTCATTTTGTTTCTCTAAATGGCTCTCACAAAATAAATTAAAAAGACAAACGAAATCATACTGAAACCCTTATAGAAAATGAAAGTGCTACAGAAAAGGTGACAGGTTGTTGTCATTTTGCCAATAAATACATTGACATTCTGACTTTCATCCAAACTTTCAAACATGCTGTATAAAGAGCTACAGGTTTGGGGATGAGCCAGTCTGTTTTAAAAGAAGAAATTATGCCAACAGTAAAGTTCCTGTGACTGAGCCCTTGAAATAAGAATTATAGGGGACATCAATAGGGCAAGAACATTCTCTTAGGCAATGAACCTCAAGAAATTTCTCTGATGATGATCAAGTATAATGCTTAAGTAACTTAACAAGAATGCTTTTAATCATTGTGACAAAGTTTATAATAACATATAATTAAGACCAAAGAAATAATGAATTATAGCAGAGCAAAATACCTAGATTTTGTTAAATATTAAATTTCCTATTTAGTGAAATAAGACAGCTTACCCAATAGAATGAGGGATGGAAAGGGGCAAAAGCAAATTGTATGAGGAAACTTTCAAAAAAATTAGCCTGTCTTGTCTATACATTTTCTTTCACTTATACCTATTAATCACTGTCTGTAGATACAAATGACTTTTTTAAAATTTAAGTATAACTTATTCACATTCTAGCCTTTTTCTTATTGATGGTGTTAGCATTTGACATTAATTTTTGTGTGATTTAATACCTAGGTATGTGATGTAGTGGAATTATCTATATATATATGGATTTTTTAATGTATCAGCTATAATAGCAGACATATTAAAAAGAATGATTCATATAGCAATCATGTAAATGCTCAATCATGAATATAATGAAAGAGCCATGCAATTTTTTTTACCATTTCATTTTATAATATGCCTTTATTAACTTTGATGTGTTTGAGGCACAGCTCCTGAATGGTTACTGTGATAGATTGGTTTATGCTAACGATTCAGTCTCTTTTTAATGAAATTGCTCCTTGGAATGGGAAAATGTGGTTTATTTTGAGAATGATTCTGCTTAATGTCTTAGCCTAAGTCATGTTTGAGTGAAATTAACTGTTCTATGGTTCATGAATTATTTCTGGCCTCTATCACCATCTCTTTTAAAGAAATGTCCAAGAGAAAGATAAAGCTGTATAACCTCACTGGTGATCACTATGAAATACAATAGGTAGCATTACCAAAAATATAAAATCCTCATCTATTTCTCATCCTGTCGTTACATTCTCCAGTTGGTTACCATTACCATTGAAGAGTTGAATTAGGGATATATATTGGCCAAGTCTGAATCCCAAATAACAACATAGTACTTTACATCTGTAACACATTCACTCTCAGGATATCTAAGTACCGTGACTATTACCCATATATTGTAAAGGCTTTTAGTTGACAGTGCTAAGACAACAAGAAAGTAGTATGAGTATCATTATGTGCCCTATTTCAGAAGTAGCTATCATAAAAACAAACCAACAAAAACTTGCACATGAGTGAAGATATGCAGATGGGAGCTGCTGTTTTGATTTTCACTTTGAATAGTAGAAAGTGCACCGAAGGGTATTCTCTTACTACTAATGGTCAGCTCTTTCTACAACTGTGATTTATTTTACTAGAAGCTAGAACAGGTGTGGTCTCTTTTTGCCAAAGTTCATACCTGCTCTAGGCTTCAAGTTTCAGATCTGTGTAGTGAGATTGTTGAATGGCATGCAATCCAAGAACTTCTATCTTATTACACGGACAGAATCCTGACTTATTATTAAAGCCCTTATCTGAAAATCCAGCCTTGCATTTTGGACTTGGAGAAATTAAACTTACATAATTTGAAGGATATTGATAAGAAGTGTTGTCCTAAGAAAAATTTCTTCATTGAAAATGTCTTAACAAAATAAATATTAAAGTTATACAGATGCATAAATCGAAAAATTTCTTTTATTTCCTAAAATAAATGTCAGTGTTGGCCAAGGACCAAACATGGCACTTTTCAAAACTTGGAATAATTATTATTAAAGTTAACAGCAAGAAAAGAAGAAGGTCAGAGAAAAGTGTATTCTGCTGCTTGGAATACATTTTTGCCATGAACTCTATGAAAAAATAAATATGAGTGGGGGAAAGGGAAAAAATGAAGGGTTTCCATACTCCAATTAAATATAGGGTTTTCACCTTAGGTCAAATACCATTTACTTAAAATGCCTGACTTTATAAAAGATGTCTTGTAATTGCCTATTTCCTTTTAAAAATATATAGCATTGTGCCAGCAGGTACATTTGTGTTGCTGTGCATGTGACCAGTTCATTGGAGGTGCTGTTGAAAGTCATGCCCACTGCCTAGCAACGACTGCATTTTTTAAGATGGCAGGAAAGTAAGTAATTGGGGTAGATCAGTTCGCTGACCCCGACTGCTATAAATGGCTACATGTAATGAGGATAGGTAGATCAACAGAGCTCAAGTTTTGAAGTGAAATTTTATCTTATTACTGGCACCACAAATACTAACCTGATCCTTATCTGTCTAAGAAAAAACATTCCTCCTTAACAGGCCGACATAACTCTTTACGATTTCCGCATACCTCTTGAAAATTATGAAAGACCCATTGTATTAAAACCTGGGATAAACAGGATATTTGAGGCCTGTTCACGTGAGCAGGTTAATCTGTAAATTTCCTTTTGTTTTAGAAATAGCTGAAGAGACAAGATTGTTCGGTGCTCTTCATATTTTTCATGTTCTCCTTCCTGCTCCTCCACCACCGCCCAGGCAAACAAGATTATGAAATAGGAAAAAAAAAATGAAGACAATATTATTAAAACACAGTCTATTTTTGCATATGAAAAAGCTCTAGACTGAGATTCTAGAGATTTTCTTTTTAGTCTACTTCGTGCCACCAGTGAGCTGTGCATTCTTGGCTGTTGTCCTTGCAAAAAAATATATCATTTCTCTTGGGTTTCCATTCATGAGATGCTCACTGAACCCCACATTAGTGTTAAACTTCCTTGATTAAAAACAAAAAACAAAACAAAAAAATTAAGTTTCTCCATTTTTGTTTTCTTAATTTAAAAAAAGTCCTAAATATTATCATTTC
Source organism: Lutra lutra (assembly GCF_902655055.1). NCBI lineage: Eukaryota > Metazoa > Chordata > Mammalia > Carnivora > Mustelidae > Lutra > Lutra lutra. The sequence goes on along the minus strand of NC_062279.1, from coordinate 82,438,790 downwards.
TACATGCGTCTAATTTCAAAGGTTTCCTGAGGTTTAAAATTCCAGGGTTCCAAAAATTGGAAATTCAGGGACACTGGGTTCCGTGGAAATACTGCACACTTCAGAATTGTAAAACCCCGTCATTTAATGATACATCTTGAACCAGTTATTTATCTTCTCAAAGCATGTTTCCCAAATGAAAAATGAAGATTTATGATACTTCAAGGTAATATTCTTAGGTTGCAAAACATGCATTAAGAACCAACTTTACAATTTACATAATGCATGATGACCAATAAAACAAACACCCCTGGACTCACCATCAGTTAAAGAAATGAGGCATTCCTAATGCCTACGAGGCATCTCTGTGCCACTCAACAATTACAGCCCTCTTCTTCCACTACAAGGAGAACTACTATCGTGAATCTCTTTGTTTATGGCTCTGCATTGTGCTGTTTCCCTGCTACATATACATATCTCTAAACAACATTTCTTTAAGTTCTATATAGAGGGGGAAATTATATCAACGACTTTATATCTAATGTATTCCTCTGGAAATTGTTTTATTAACTCTACTTTGAGATTTACTTTTGCTAATGTAATGATGATAATAATAATGCAAATAATAATAATTCTAGCTTCTTCTTGATAGATATTCAAGTTGTTTACAGTTCAAAGCTTTTATAAACGATGCCCTTTGAACATTCCTGAACATGTTCCTGGCTCATCTCTACATGGTTTCTCTATGATATACCTACCAGGGAAACTGCTGAGTCATTGAGAACTTGCCTGTATAGCTTTGAAAAGCATTAGGGTTGTTTTTTTTTCCCTCAAACTAAATGTGCAGATATATACCCCCACCAATTTCTGTAGAAAGTGAATTTATTACTTGTTCATTCAAAAGGACAAGAAACTTTCTTCTGGCTTTTTTTGGAGGTAATTCTTGAATAACATTTTCAAGTCCTTCCAGAACATTAGTAAATCATGTTTTGTTTTTTTTACTTACCTTTGTGAAATTTGGGGGCATATAGAGTGACAAAAACCAGAATCAGTTTTGCCTAATTTTAAATTCTTTATAGAGTTGAAAGCCAAATTATTTTGTAATAACCCAACAGTTCTGGTTATTTATAGTAAAGTTGTGTTTGTAGCATATTGACATTAAAGTGGCTAGTTGTGATGGGCTAGAAAAGGGGGAGAAGTCGCTCCTCTGTTCTTACTGAATGGTCTGTAAGTTTTTATCTATAACTAAGACATTTATGGACATGTTCATACACAACCTACCAGATGTCCCCACTTGGAGAATACAAAGGCACCTCAAACACAAAATATCCAAAAGCGAGCTTACCGTCTTCTCCTTCTTCTAGCCCTTCCTGACCCAAAAATCCAGATCTTTTCACGCAATTGGCTGTTATCACAGCCAATAAGTGGATTCAGCCTAATTATTAAGGTAAAATAACAGCAATTCAGATTGATTCTGAATGTTCACAATTCTACCATCTAGGGGAATTGGCTCAATACCTAGATAATAATAAAACATAGTTAACATTTGTTGAAAACATTACTAATTGTTTTACATATTTTCATTTCATTGTACTCTGTTAGAACTGTGTACAAGTCCTATGAAACACTTACAACAATCCTAATAAGCTGATTAACAGCGAAGCTAGTTACTATTTGAATCCACCTTTTTATATTCTATCATCAGGAAAGGCTAAGATCATATCATCAGTGCTTTGTCTAATACATTGACATGAATAATATATAAAGCAAAAATATGGTTTTTAAGATGCTATTGCCAAGTTTAGACATTGCTTATGTCCTTAGGGTAACTTATTCAAATAAAATTTTCTACATCCTACAGTCTATTATCTAAATGAGATTGAAACATTTACTTTGCACCTTTAAAATTCAGACTTAATAAGCAGACTATCTCACCCATAATGCACAGAACACATTTCTAAGTGTTTAAGGTCTTCTACTGTAAGAGATTACATCATGAGTAATAGTCCTCCTCCACAGATACACATGTATGAAGGGAAGGTCATTAAAAAAAGAGTAAGCCATATACAGTGTTTTCTATATTGAAACTATACTAAGTAGGCCCAGGAAAGCAGATAGTGGCTGTGTACTATACAGCCAGAAGGGACATTTGAGCCAGGCCAAGATGAAAAGAGGAATTTCAGTATTACCCAGTTCTCACAAGAGCAGGGAATTCTGCAAATATTTAAATACATGTTTCAAGGATAGGAAAACCCTGCTATTAATTTGAATTCGCTGCAGCCCCAGTTGGATGGAAGGGATATAAATGATTAGGAAGAAGTAGATTATGGTCTCTATGCATGATCCTCTATGTTGGCAAATCCAAAGAGTGTTTTTGTATTTCATTGTCATCGTCTAGATTGTAAAAACATACTAAATCACAGGAGTATTTAGACAAGAAAAGAAAGATGATTCCAAAGCCAAAAGAGTTTTAGTAAGATCTATTCCCATATATTTTGATATCTAGACTCCTTTACTGGAGAGGCAGCATAGTGAAAAGACCAAGAGTTTTTTAGAGATCAAATGGTTAGGCTGTGGACTGGTTAGTCTGTTACTAACTGCCTGGTTTGCTACTTACCAAATCAATGCCTTAAAGACAAATACTAAAATTTTCTGTGCCTCAGTTTTCTCATCTATAACATGACAACAATATAAATGACTTTTCAGGGATAACGTAGATAAAGTTACATGTGAAGCAATTGGAAAATGTCTAGCATGTACAGCAAATTTTCAAAAATGGTTTTCTTTATCATCATCATCATCATCATCATCTAGGTACAGAGCCATCTTTCACAAGTTTCAGGTTTAGAGAGAGCAGTGGTTCAGAATTTCAAATTATACCTCTTGGTTGACACTGAACAAAACAAGTTATTTATCATACCACCATCAATGTGTTGAAGAAACCAGAAGCACCATATTGTGAATTTCAATCTGACTTTACTATCTATTGATAGTCAGGTCAGTAGGCTTTTTCATTTCTAAGATATGATAGCTGCAAAGAAAAGGACTGAAATCTGAAAGTCCTTTTACACCAATTTCAGCGATAAATTGACTCCTTCAGCTTTTTACGTATACTGCAACTATGTACACCAACTGCTCAAGGAAAATAGATCAGTAGAGAGTCTTAAAAATTTTCTGTGTCTAGTCTTAGGAAATGAATTTAAGCTCTATTAAAAATGTATTTATTTCCTCATATGGCACTTGTGTGTTTGTATTTACTATGAAATTAAAAATGACGGAAATGGTAGGTTACATTTCAAAGGCCAATGTTTTTAATTCTCACTGAATTGAGTTTATAAATTGTCCAAATGCAAAATTACATCTTTATTTTTACTTGCCTTGTGTTTGCTAGCTTACTGTTTTCTACTTCTCTAATAAATACCTACAATGCTTATGCCTTGTTTTGGGATTAGGAGAGAAGTTTATTAAGTAACCCAGAGCAGCGCCAAACTAACCAATGATATGAAGACTCCTCACCATGGGACAAACAGAAAATTCAGCTTGCAAAAACCACAGAAAAAAGTACTCAATCCTTCACAAATTATGCCAATTATTTGAAACTTACTCTTAACTGAACTTTCCACAAACAATATATTTTCTACGTTTCCTCAGGATCTACTGGGGGAGCCAGAGTCTATGAAATAGGCTCAATTCACCATCTTGAAATAATTCCCGCCAGAAATGGTATTTTCATTTTTAAGCGCTTATAACAATTCATCTATTTGTCTTATGACATTTACCACTCTGTTCCTTGTGTCTCAGTGGTCTGAGCCATTGTTTTCTCTTCCCCACTAATCCTGTAGTTGCGAGGGAGGGAAGGCAATGTAGTTGTATTTCTCAAACTCTTACGATGTTCAAGAAACATCACGTATATTCTGGAACTTAAGCCTTTAAAAGCCCTTGGATAAGCATTAATATTATTTCTATTATGTAGATGAGAAAACTGAGGCCCAGAGAAATTAGAGTGTATTACACCATGCTGCTCTGATTTCAAGGCCCAAAACCTTTCCATGAAGGCTGAGATCTAATTCACTTTTGATTCTCCCACAGAGCTGAACATAAATCTTTATTCATAGAAATTACCAAGAAATGAAAGAAAATAAATATTACTTACCCTATATATCAAATAATAATAACATGTTTCACTTATGTTCTCAGAAAAAATGTTTTATGACTGACTATGCTGTGCTAAAATACACACACACACACACACACACACAAACACACAATTTTTTTTTTTTTTAAAAGCTATCCAGAGTATAGGATGAGTACGCTTAAAGCACATTAGCAATGCTTAAATATTTGAAAGTATCAGATAGAACTTTAAAGAATTCCTTTTCCTTGTGTATTTAACTTATTTAAATATTCTTTATTCTTAGATATGATTCTCTCATTCTACAACATACACTGGGTTCACTTGGGTTGTATTTTATTGGCAAATTCAATTAGTTAACAAAGATCGATTACACACCTGCTATGTGGTTTATTCTTCTCAAAAAGTACTAAACGATTTTTTAAACACGTATATTGCCATTGAACAGCAACTTCTAGCATCTTTACTTTACCAAATAGTTGACTGCATGTGCTTTAATATATACAAACCATGTTTGAAGTAAAAGCCATAGAATAAAAGATTTACTTCAGTAAAACAGATTTATCTTATAGCAAACAATTTTCATGTGTTATAGTAAATCATACTTACGCTAGCTGGTATATTGTAAACTACCTATGGAGAGGCGCACATAACAAGTGCCTGAAGGAGGCCTCTGGCCAACAGCCAGCAAGGAACTGAGGCCCTCAGTACAACAGCCTTCCAAGAGCTGAAGCCAGCTCACAACCATGAGAGTGAATTTGGAAAGGGATCCTTGTGCCTTCAGATAAGAAGGCAGGCCCTCCAAATCCTTTAATTGTAACTTTGGAAGAGACTTTGAGGCAGAAGACCTAGCGAAGCTGTGTTCAGGTGCCTGACTCAAGGACACTGTGAGATTATAAATCTTCATTGTTTTCACTAAGTGACTTCACTAAGTCCTGGTGTAATTCTCACACACCAAAAGAAAACAAATACACTCAATAGCATAACATAACTGATTAAAGGGGACAAAAGTAAATAATGACTTGAAGACTATTTGTAAAAAAAACACACGCATATACACAAACAGGGTAGTGGTTAGGATCATAATTTCTGGAATGAGAATGCTGAGTTTCAGTCCCAACCCTGATACTTCTAATTGTGTGACCTGGTAAAAATTTTTGATCCATCTTCTGTCTCCTCATCTGCAAAGTGGAAATAAGAACAGCAATATTTCATCTGTTTTGTAGCAAAGAGTAATGTGCTTAGAATGTGACTCTGTACATTGTAATTGCAATATAAATGTGAGATATTCTCATTATTTTAGCACCTAGCATTGTACCTTATACATAGTCCAATAAACATGCATCTCTTCCACATCCACATTTGATCAACCTGATGGGACTGATTCTCTAAGAATTAAGTTGTTCCAAAGGTTACGCATATGCCATTGTCTAAACACAATGTATCTTTAAGAAAAATCCAGATTAAATGGATTTTTTTTTTTTAATTTAAAAGTCTGTTCACATCACTACAGAGGTTAAGTGTATCGTTTAGACACCGTAAACATGTAACTGGTTTTTTGAAGCATTCACCTCTGAAGAAAGAGATCAGAGCGGCTTTTTACATAATCAATGAAGCAAAAGAAGGGAGAGAAGACTCATAAGAAAACTCTCATGAGGCAAAAAAAAAAAAAAAAAAAAAAAAAAAAGGAGGAAAGAAAAGGAAAAAGGAAAGAAAGAAAGAGAGAGAGAGAGATTTAGAGTCTACATGCAGCAACTTTCTTCCAAAAAGGGATTACATGTCATTTCTCCATAACAGAAAAGAACAGAATCAGGTCAATGGAAGTTCTATATGTTGTATGCTGATATTTTTACCCGAATTTTTTTTTAATTTTTCAAAACAAAATGTGCTTTTCATCAACTTCTTATTGTTTTCTCTTCTCATTGAGCAAAAAGTTGTATGGTCCAGGCATCAGCAGAGTTGGTAGAAGAGATGCACTGAAAGGTGGAAATGCTTCTCGGCATTCTGAAAAGTATCCATAAGGAAGGACCAGGCTTTTGGTAGACTCTTATCTAAATGCCGTGGGTGTGTGAATTTCAAGTCTCAAGCCTTGTGAGAACAGATTGAGGAACATTTCTGGTATTCCTCCCCAGTGGGATCAGAAATACCCATGAAGAAAGTTTCTCATGCACTCTTCGCCAAACTATTTGCTCACTCTAAACTCCCACAATTCATTTCTTTGCAGTGAATTCTAATTTGCTTCAAAAAAATAAATCTAATACCAACATAGAAGAAAACTCCTTGTTCAATGACACTGTCAGATAAAATCAAAACGATATTCAAAAATTAGTAATGCAAAAGATAATCTCTTTGGCAATTTGATTCTTATTGTAGTAAATAGCTACTGAGTAGAGGAAGTTTTTTTTTAGACTTTTCCCCTGGATGCCTTCCACCGGAATCTGTCACAGATCTTATAGGCGACAACTATCTTATTTCTAGAATAACATAGATTCTGTGTCCTTAATGTATAAACAGAGAAGTCAGCATCCAAGCTTCTCATTCATCTATCTATTCAGTAGTCCTATGCTTGAAGCCGCACAGATATTAAATGACTTTTATCCTTAAAATCTAAAAGAAATTAGACCTAACCTAATGGAATTCAGAGTCACCTAAAAGGAATTCAATATATCATGCTGATTATTTCAACATACTCTTTGATGTGATTTTTTTGGGGGGCTAGGGAATAAGTGTATTAGATGAAAATAGTAAAAGAAATTTTATAGTTAAGATGTTTAAATTTTTTAGTCTATCAATATGAGAATTAAGTAGAAAAGGAGAAAGGGAGACATTAGAGATTGCTGGTAAAAATTTTTTTAAAGATTTTATTTATTTATTTGACAGAGGGTAGAGAGAGAGAATATGAGCAGGACGTGGGGAGGGACAGGAGGAGGGAAACCCCCAATGCAGGCCTCTATCCCAGGACCCTGGGATCATGACCTGAGCTGAAGGCAGACACTTAACTGACTGAGCCACCCAGGTGCTCCAGAAATTTCTGATAAGGTTAATGCAAAATTGAAAGAACAAATTATGACCAATTTTGCATTGCTTGTGATTTAGAAGGCAAGTCACCAAAAACAATAGTCTCTAGAGAACAGGATCACCTTGGGTGTCAAATGAGTCAAGATGTATTACAGATGCTGCTATCCAATCAGATACATTCCACCAACTGTCAGGAGCCTGGAAATGCCCTCAGTCTCAACTTGTCTTCAGTTAAAGCATCTTAAGCAGCATCATTACACATCTCCTCAGATTATCTTGTAAGAGTCCTAAAGAAAAGGGATTAATCACTGCAGGACAGGTCAGATTTACATCAGCAGCATACCTCCTTGTCCAGGAAAAGTGGCCCATGTAAGCAAGGGCCATAAGAGTCCTGGGGCATTTAATGTCCCAGTTGAATACAGAAGGACTTTTTTTAACTAATGGATTTAATCCCTTTCTTCATGTTTTTTTTTCCCATCAATGTAAAAAAAACCTAGAAACTAACCTGGTTATTTTGCCCACTATTTACAATGAGTAGTGGACTAGCTGAGGTACTTTTGGCAGAAATAAAACAAGCTGAAGGAAAAAAAAAAGAAAGCATATAAAATATATGAAGTGGAACGCTAGTCACCACATAGGTAAGTGAGGGCTATTACCTTTTCCAGAAACTACTACGTTGAATAACTTTTTCCGAAGTTGACTTTCAGTCATCTCAGAAATGATACCTTTCCTTAAAAGTTCTACAACAGGAAACTGTGGACAAGTTAGGTTTTTCTAGAAGGACCAGTTGTTGTAGAGTGCACCCAAATAGCAAGACTACTTGTCCGAAATGTTGAAATACCTCTGCTTGCAAAATGGGATGTGGCATGCTCTGTTCATTCTCTTTCCAGGTGAAGGACGTCTCTAATCCCAGATGCCATTTGGTCAGAACAAGGTCACTAAAGAACAAAATCAATGAGGTTTCGCTAAACATGCTGGCAAACAGTGTCTGATTGAAAATGATGTTTGCTCTATACCTGTGTCCACTGTTCATACAGTGGTTGCTTAAAGGCCAAATCTCTAATAAATCTGGGAGATTTCTGGACTATTTTCATGGTTCCTATGTAAGTGAATGTCCTCTTTACCACAGACATACCTATAAGTGTAGCGGCTCTTAAAATGGGTCCAGCTAAAAGAAAACAACTCTTTTTAGAAATGACGCAGGTCAGGAGGCTTCCTGGTTTTTATTGCCACTTCAAAGCCAAGCCAGATAAACTAGTTTAAGGTATTACTTTGACATTGAATGGAATTCGATACAGCTGTCTGAGTCACATGAGTTTTGCGATCATAGGAATTTTGCTTGAAAGTCTTGCCTCTCGCCCATATATGGTAGAATCCCCTGTGCTCTCTGTTCATTTGTGTCAAGAATTTTTCCTCTATTCTCTGACCCGTCAGAATGATGACTTCTGGTGGTTCTGAGAGGTCCATCCCTCATCGTTAACAGAAAGCCACGTGAGAGTTGTTAGCTCTGATACTCAATTTAAACTGTTTATGTTTCCTTTCCAGTATGCTCCCACCAGCAGCAGGGACCGCAAGCGGAGCCTGGCAGTTGGAAAGGCAAATGCCTGGATGCCACGTTTTCCATCTCTTTTAGATATCCTTGACTCATACATCCTGTCTGGGCTAATGTTGGTTTTCTGATTGCAGTGTGTCTGGAGTCTTAGCAAGTGCCCAAGCCACCCTCAAAGGGTCACTGCTTGTTTCAAGAAGCACTTGTGCTTCTCTTGACCTCACTGTCCCTCTCCAACTCCACTTAGGAGTCTACGTAGACACATTTTTTTTTTTCTTACCAGAAAAATGATCTTTTTCTTCAAGCCACTCTGTCATGTTGGTTTGTCTAGTACTTCAAAGATAATTTGACTAGGAAATGTCTAAGCCCCGATAGAAGCGGACGACATTCCAGATGAGACAAGCTAGAGTACAGCTTTAAACGGAAAACTTCCACTTCCAAGGAGAATAGGAAACTCATCGAAGTTATTCATATTGTATTTAGGAAATGACCCAAGTTGAAAATAAGAGGTGACATGTGAAAAATGGAATATTCGCTGGAGTTTCTGGTTGCCTCTGCAGTTACGGGTAAGGCTTTCCATGTTTCTGTTCAGCTTTAATAATAAATACAGGAGCCAAGAATCATCTTCTGAGAATAGAGCAAGAGATCAGCTCAATTAAGAGCATTAGACAGAAGCAAGAAGCTGGAAGAAATATATTGATCTTTTTCTTTTGAATGTCTATAATGTAATGCTAGGTTTAAAAAAAAATAGCTAGAAGTTAAACACGAAAGACTATCACATACAAATACCAAAATATTTGCGTGCCATCCTCACTATTTTTTAAGTTGGTCATTTATACAAACGGTTTGGTTCACATTCAAACTATTATCCAGAACTTTTCATCAAAATTTCTGATGCGGAAAGTGTGCACCCATAACTGATGTTTTTTAATTGATCTAATGTTAACATAATTACAATTTTAAAAGACTTCTGGCTTCCAATAGAAGATTTATTTTCTTATGTTCAAGGAAATACTTTTAAGAAAGTTTGGTGCATATAAATAGTCTGCCCAATAACCAAAACTTGACATAAACCAAATATTCACAAATGTTCCAGAAATTAGAGACATCATTTTGTTTTGTTCTGTTTTTTTTTTTTCTCCCATTTTTCCATGGGCTCCTGAACTTCCTGTCCCAAGTTGGTACAGGAAAAGAAACTACCAAAATACAGCCAAAAAAGCAGTTACTGTCCTATGATTTAAGAATTAAACTAGAATATCCGGAGATATTTGCAACTTCATAGGCTCTCCTGATTGGAAAACCTAAGTGTTCTCAAATGTTACACATCTAATAACCACCTCCTTTGAGGTTTGGCTATAAGCGGCTTTCAATCAAAAAGAAAAATAAACATTTAAAAAGTAGGCATTATGGACCTTACAATGGCAGAAATTTATAGGGCAACTTGATTTTGAGCACTATTAATTGTAGAACCATGACAGTTATATGGTTGGTAAGATTCCCCACCCCCATATGTTGAAGATGGCCCACATAAGACATTAATCATGAATTAATAACTATTAATCATGGGTAGGTTTTTCATTATTAACTTATAATTTATATTGAAGAATAAATCTATTCTTTAAATAAACCTAAAGTACAGTAGTATGACCCATTCTTTTTTTTTTTTAAATATTTTATTTACTTATTTGACACAGAGAGAGAGAGAGATCACAAGTAGGCAGAGCAGCAGGCAGAGAGAGAGGGGGAAGCAGGCTCCCTGCGGAGCAGAGAGCCCGATGCGGGTCTCGATCCCAGGACCCCGAGACCATGACCTGAGCCGAAGGCAGTGGCTTAACCCACTGAGCCACCCAGGTGCCCCAGTATGACCCATTCTTAAAGCCTAATTTAGCCTTTGAATTATTTGAGTTTAAACTATGTCAAAGACATTTCACCAATGTCATTTTTCCTTAAAACCTCACATATTAAAAAAAAATAAAATAAAAATAAAGTATATTTTAAAAAGGAAAACTTCACATATTTAAGTATTTACTATTTTATCTTTCCTAATTCTGTCATAACTTGAAAATATTTCAAAGAAACTCCTTCCAGAGAGACAAGCACCTTTCTCAAAGCTCATATATCTCTTACAAGTTTGAATTTCCCCAACTGATCTGATGAAAACTACATTAGAAAGGAAGCACTGTAGGCTCATACTTTAGAAATTAGGTTGTATCGTTATTTAAGTGTAAACATTAATCCTTTTGTAAGCAAATTACCTCATCCTTGACTGTCATTGGTCTCAAAGAAAAAAAAAATTTCAATGGAGTTTCCAAAGAATGGAATATTTAAATTCATATGTTCATTCTGCTTACAAAAGACCATTTCAGTTTTTCAACTCAAAAAAAAGCTTCCTATTAAGAAATATCTGCATTAAACTAGGACTGAAAAAAAAATACATAATAGAAGATATGTCATCATGTCAGCAGTATACACTGCTGACTATCAGTACACCAGCTAGTTGCCTTACTAATTTTCAGTCGTTAGGGAACAACTCCATCATTACCACACACATCAACTTTAGTCAGGTGACTAAATGTCTTGGAACCAAGCATTTCTTCTTGTTTCCTAACTAAATCACTCCTGATCACATTATTTTTCTGACCCATTCCCCTAAAACAGTGCTATCTGTACTCATCTTACAGAACAAGACTTTGCTGTGAGGTGTGATGGAGGATAAGTTTCAGAAAAAATCCACTTTACCCTAACTTCCCCACTCATCTGTTAAAGTCTCTGAAATACCAGCACTTCAAAAGCATTTCTTCCTGTTTCTTTCTTGAATGATCCTTCAGCAATTCCAGCAAATTAAACTGACTCACACAAAACAAAATCACATCTATTTTTCCTGCCAGGAGAGATCCAGAATTCTCTCAGAGGTTCAGAGAACCTAATGCTGAATGAAACTGTGTAAGGGTACAGAGAAAGAAGCAAGAGCTGCTTCAGAGAAAATGGTTACTATTTTAGGGCAGAGTCTCTCAGCAATAATAAATTATTCCTTCTGCTCCTTAAATTCTCCCTACATGTTATCTTTTCACTCTTCAATCTCTATGCCTAAACTGCTTGCCCTCAACAGTAATTGCTTCTATTGCTCCTTTATGAGTCATAGTAGATTTAGCTAAGTCCACCTTGGAAAATTCTACTGGAAAGAGAACACCTGATAAAGTGATATCTCAGTGAATTACTGTTTCTCTTCCCAGCATTCCTATCCATATTTGGACTCTGTAGCCATGGCAGAGCCATTTTTCTTGTAATAAGAACATAGTAAAATCTTTCATGTAATACAATTATTCTATGGTTAAATCATTTCTTTCTTAGAAAAATGTCTGCTTAGAAAATGATATATTTGATATACTACTTTGGAAAATTTAGGGGCTGTGAGAGATGATTAGCAGGCTTTTCCCTAGCTCATCATGAAAGTGAAGGGGAAAGAAAAAAAAAAAAAGAAGAAGAAGGAAAGAAACCCAATGAAAAAAATATGTTGGATGAAGAATTTAACATCCCAGTGGAAATTCTGTAAATCTCAAGACATTCTGAATGATGTTTAACAGGCCCCTACCTACCTCTGCAAAGGAAAAGAAAAAGGGGTGGGGGAAGAAAGCATGCACTTGATCTGTGAGGCAATGCTTAAAAGACTTACAAAAGGCCTTTTGATCGCTTTCACCTACAGTAGTTAAACTCTGAGCTACAGCGCCTTTGTATTTTGCTCTTGCGGGCTAAGTACATAAGTGATGCTGGGAACCAAGAACTGGGTTCTGAATCTAGGAGACCTAAGGGATCCAGTAGATTCTAAATTGCTCTGATCTCTTCTCTTGGCCAGAGTAGAAATGTTCCATGGCACTTCACACATATGTTCCTTTATTTATGTGATTTTAGGGAGCAGTTTAGCTCACCTTGGGATATTATTTATGTTTTGTGGTTGCTCCAAGGGCAAGAACACTTTCACTGTTCCCAAGCATGCTGCAACCTTCTGTTATCTAGTTTTAGCAGAACTGCTGCCCAACAAAGAACTCATCAGCTTTCAAACCAAAAAAAGAAAAAAAAAGTGGACAAATACACAAATTCTCACATTAGAGAATAAGGGAACCAGGAAAGAGTCCCTATGGTGTGAGATTACATTAGCCCAAGAAAGTTAGCCCCTGGCAATCAGGGAAGATAGCCCTCCTCAAGATCACAGAACACCAGAATGATGACATTTACACATGCACATGTGTTAACATGATGAGAGGCAGGCGTGAAGCAATTTTCCCTCTTCCTGTTTCACTTGATAAGCATTACATTCATTGCTGGAAGCTGCCCAACATCTTTGAAATATAATATCCTTCTATATTGGATATTCCCCACATTATGAGTCTTGCCATCCCAAGAGGGGGGGGGGAACCAGAGAACTCACATCCTTGGGCTTCTTTGCTGCACAGAAACTAAGCCCCACCAATCAGGCTTACCCAGGTGATGCTTGGATTCATGAGTGAGACAGTATACAGAGAAACTGAACTTCCAGCAAGTGCTTTCGGAGATATCCAGTTCTTCAGGGTCATTGGGGGCACAGTTTCTGGAGTCTGAATGCAACTATCATGAATAAAGCAGTAGTGTTTTTATTTGGAAAACCTCTATATCCTGGTTGGGTATCATTTTTGAAATCTGGTTCTCTGGTCATCCTGGCAATAACCTCTAATAGGTTTGTTTGTTTGTTTGTTTGTTTTCCTGCTTAGATTATTTGGGATGAGTTCTGTTGTTTGCAATGAAGACATTAAACAACACATCACCCCATCTTTTTCATTCCCCTGTTAACTGAATATTATTTGATTTTGGTTCAGTATATAAGCATTTCCCTGTCTATCCCCCTCACCCAAGTTATGCTTTCAGTGATCATGTTTATGGTGACAAAGAAGAAATCACCAACTTCCTCCTTTAATAGACTCAACAAAGTTGTGATAAGAGCTGTACAAAGTGAGCCAGAAGACTTAATTATGTCTCTCTTGTAGATTACACCAAGAGATGTAATGATAAAAGAATGATGGTAATTGAACGAGTACCACTGGGTATATAGTTGCTATAAATTAATCTATAAACAGGGACATCCACAAGAATATATCCCCCCAATATAATGGCTCCCAATGACTCCCACCTCTTTGTAGACACACCCCTCTGCACTTCCCTCCATTTGTGTGTGTGTGTGACATCTAATGATTTGCCTGCCTCTAAGGAATAGAATTTAATGAATGTCACTCCTGAGATTCAATTGTAAAAGTCTGTGACTTCTGTCTTGGTTGTACTCTGTCATTCTCACATGTTTGCTCTGAGGAAGCAAGCTGAAAGTAAACTGCTCTGCCAGCTGTCCCAAGAAGAGAACCACTTAACACGGATCTAAGGGAGGCCTACAGCCAAAAATCAACAGGGACCAGAGAAGCTGAATCCAGCAGCCCTCAGGTGCCAGTAACTACCTGGGCAGGCATGGAGGTGGACCCTTTCCCATTTGAGCCTCGAGATGATGGCACTTCTACCAACACCTTTACTTCAGCCTTGTGAAACACCTTGGTCACAGGGACCCAGCTAAACTATCCCCAGATTCCTGGCCCCCAGAAAGTCTGAGCTAATAAATGTTTTGAGGTACGAGCTTTTGGTATAATTGATTGTGTGGAAATAAATAACTAAACAAAATGAAAGACATCTTTAAAAAAATACAGATTTGGCCTTCACTAGCATTCTTAAAAATAAGAAGCCTCATTTGACTTTTCTTTTATTGAGTAGTTGTGTTAAGGTCAGACTTAAACAATGGCATGATATATTATGGCTGAAATGGTGCAAGAGGCTTGTGAGAAAAAGGAGCCCCTGGCATGCATGGGGTCCTTTCACTGGGAGAGAAACTTTGAGTGGAATTGTTTAAAGGTGATTTAGGGGAGAATGGCTTGGTAGGGAGCATGAAACTTAAATCTCTTTTCCTCCTCACAAAACAGTCAGTAAACTCTACATTATCCTTTAAAGCATTTTGATTTAAACTTGAGGAGAAAGTGAGATAGTAAGACCTGCTTAGGAGTCTCTCAGACTAGGAAAGTCAGGTTAAAATAAACTGAGAGCCTCCCTTTCATTAGGGAATGATATTTCTATAAACTCAAAGTCTAAGAAGTGTAAATGGGAAAGAATAATTAATTAAGATCATCCTTTGAAAAATAAAGTGCATATATTGGTCATTACAAAGTAATCAAGAGCATTTTAGGGGCCAAGTGAATGAGACACATTAGTTTGCACTTTCAGAAGGAATTATGAGGTAGAACAGGAATACTTTGGAGGACAGCCCACTACCAGTTTAAAAGGGTAGTTCATCATATAATTCATATAACTCATCCATTTATTTTCATGAATGGCAATTACTTCACCTGGCAATGAGGCAGTTCCAATTTTCATGCTAGGAGATCAATGTTCTAAAGAGGTAATAAATCTGAGATTATCTCAGAAAAATAAAGAAGAGGATATCAAATACTCTTTGGAAAACACAGCATAGTAATGTGAATTATAAATCCTGTGTTCATATATTTACTCACAATAAAACGCTGAGAACAAGAGAATAAGAGAACATCTAGTTTATTTCTCCCTGCCTTGGATGAGAACATCCAAATAACCTTGATAATTATCTATCAAAACCTCACATATCTCCAGGAAAGGTAATTCTACAATACTCTTTATTAGCCCATTTCAGAGGCATGTATATCTGACAAAATTCTCAAACTTTTTTTTTATCACATTTCACATCAGTTATTGGATACCTTAGCATCCCAGGCTCAAAATGGATCCTAGAACTGTTAACTTTGCCAGAAAAGCCGGTCTAAGCCCTTTTCCTACTTCGTAATTCTGCAAATCTCTTCCAGAATGAAAACATTTCTTTTCATTCTAACCCTGTTCCTAGTAGTTGCTAGTTAATTCCATTTTTTTCCACTCCTCAGTTGCCTTTATTTTTCCATCCACTACTTAACGGATTGCTCACTTTGTTGCAAACACCCTTGAAACTCTTCTAAATTACTGAAGCCAATGAAGTATAAGATTTGCACCAGTACTAAACATCCAGTGCAGTCAAGTACCTGAATGTCTGACGAAGGTAACAATTTGGGGAATGGGAAGGATCAGTGATGACAGAATCAAACACGTGTACATGCCCACCCCCACAAGGGACCTGCAACAAATTTCAGCCTGAGAGTAGGGCAGGAGGTCCTTCCCCAGAGTAACGCCGAGATACCTTCTTCATTCATGAGAAAGAAAGACCATCAATCTGAACACCAAGTCTGTGAATCTCCCCCACTCCCTCCAATGAAGACAACCCGTCTGTTGAGGCTCACATGAGTTGGCCATTCTGTTTGTTATTCTTCCCTCTCAAATTCTAAGTTCCTCTTCTATAAGGGACTTTGTCACCTGTCTCAAAATAAATTTTACCCCCACCAAAAAACTTCAGCATCCATCCATCACTCACTGAGCCATGCAGCCATCCTGACTGCAACAACCTCTACTCCTCCTCAAGAACCCTCTGTGGAAAACTGTGCCTGGGACATTATCATTGTCAGGGTTACTTGACCACAAAGTTTTACATCTTTCTGTCTCACAACAGCCATGTGGAACATTCATCTCAAACACTATCTCTCCTGGGATGGCCTCCCTCAACCCTCAGGCTGCACTGGCTTCCCTCCTCTGAGATCCCACATCACTAGAGCCCCACAGTAATGTAACCTGTGTCACATGAGAGTTCTGCAGTGCTGAGAATCTAGAGATGATTCCGGGATGATTCGTGGAACCAAATCCACTTTCCCCTGTTGAACACTCCAGTGTTTCCATCACATGTACTCAACCTCCAGAATTTTGTGTCAGACCTAAAGCTCTCTCCTAGGGATCTTTCCTTACTTCTTTCTCATATTTTAAGGCACATCACCCACTCTCTTTCTGTTCTCTTCAGCGAGACTCCACACACAAATCGGTGTGGTAATCTCCACCTCCGCTGTGGTCTTGACATTGGCCCATGATCATTCTTAGTCATTAGTCATGTGCTCCTCTCCTCAAGAGGCTATTCCAACTCGTCTTTACCATTTTCGCTGCTACTGCCCAAACTGAGCTCTATTATTTTCAGTGTATGCTTCAACTTGTTCAGTCCCCTACAACACAAAGAGAATAGAAACTCTTTTAATTTCCTTTATTTCAACCCTCCCACTATAAATATCTCTACATTCAGGCTCATCCTTTTCAAGTGCTGTGGGTGTCTGTCTTTTGCTGAGGCTGTAAACCCTTGGAAATGGGTGGGTATAAGGGCAATGACTCTGACTTATTCATATTTGTACATGGGGGTAAAATAGTGCTTGGGACATACTATTAATAAATACTCTTAAAAAATTTTTTTCTCATTAAGATAGAGAAAAAAGTAAAAACGAGAAAAACAACCAGGAGCATAATTAAGTTTTATTTATTATTAATATAAACCAGCTACTGGGCTAAACGGTTTTCCTTTATAATGTGGATGCTATTAACTTCTTCTTTTAATGAAGGAGACTGTACGTTTGGGGATATTCTATAATCACTAGCTAGCTCCCAATCTGCAGGGCTGGGATTGATCTCAGGTACCTTGGTGGCAAGTACCTTAACCAGTATTTATTAAATGCTTCTAACGAGAGCATAGGACACCAGCACTTTACATGTATGATATGCAAAGCATCAAGCAGGAGTAAGAGGGGAGAACACAGGAACAATGAGACCAGTAGACTTTACTAATTGTAGCCAAACCATCTGTGTTGAAGAGGAGAAAAAAGTTAAGTTGAAGAGGTGATTTTAGAGAGGATTACAAACGGCCGTGAAGAATGAAATAAGTTTTATCGGCAGTGGAGCACCGCAGGGAAATATGATTTCAAAAACTCAATCAAACGTATTTCATATCTGTAATATTCTGGGATTATAATAAGAATTATGGAAAGAGAACTGACCAAAATAGATAAAATCTTAAGCACTAGGATGTTAGAGGGAGGATATACCCAAATCAGAAGTATCTGAAATACAAGATAGAATGTGATAATTGTAAAAACAAATTTAATTCATTTGTTCATTCATTCATTATACTAGATATTGTTATCTCCATTTTACAAATAAGGACATTGAGTTCGAGAAAACCAAATGATTTGCCCAAGTTCAGGCAATCTAGTTAGTAGGTGGCAGAGTGGGGATTTGAACCCAGGCTGTCTGAGTCCAGAACTCCTCCACAGAAACCTTGCTCTGAAAGATTTGTCTGAGAGCCAACAGTCAGACAGGAGCACGGAAAAGCTTCCTTTTGTAATTCGAACCCTGGCGCCTCCAGGTGAGAGTGTAAGCCTAAGTGTCACTTGTGCAACAATGAACACCTGTCAGCAGAGGCTACAACAAACTCGCTGCTTCCTTGTGAAAGCTGAGGATTGCTCTGGCAGGGAAGCAGAGCCTGGTGGTAGAGTCCTCTATCTCTCCCTAATCCAAGAGAGCTAATGGATTTTTAAGGGAGCCATTGCGGTTAAGGTTATGATGCTTATTGAGGGAATGGTGGGGACATAGAGGAATAGATGACTCTCTCCTCAAAGAGGAGGAGCTTGAGGTCATGAAATCGATGAGAGAGTATGGATGAAGTTTTGATAGTGATCAAAGCAACAGCAGTAGACTGTGAGGGTGAAGATAAAGGAAGAGTGATAACGCATTTCATCACTCCATCAACTCTGCTTCCTAAATGCTCACTTTGGCTAGCTGCTAAGTGTTCTGGAAAAGGAAGGAGGTCTGGTCCACTACAAGCTTACAACTGGATGGATAAAGCAGGGCAAAAGTAAATAATCCACCTCCCAGACACATACATTGAGCTATGAGAAATATAGATATGCATCACCAGTTATATTAACATGGTCTCAAACTGCTTTGAAGAAGGAATTGGTACTTAGGATTCTTTCATTTTAATTGAGTATAGTTTACATACAATGTTATATTAGTTCCAGGTGATCGATATAGTGATTTAACATTTCCATACATCACCTAGAGCTCACAATGACAAGTGCACTCCTTAATCCCCATCAACTATTTCACCCATTCCCCTCATCACCTCCCCTCTGGTAACCATCAGTTTGTTCTCTATAGTTAAGGGTCTGTTTCTTGGTTTCTCTCTCTCTCTCTCTCTTTCTTTTGTCTATCTGTCTAGTTTCTTAAATTCCATGACTAAAATCATGGTATTTGTCTTTCCATGATTAATTTCTTTCATTTATCATAATACTCTTTAACTCCATCCATGTCATTGCAAATGGCAAGATTTCATTATTTTTCATGACTGCATAATATTCTATTGTGTATCCATACTGCATTTTCTTTACCTGTTCATCAATGGATGGACACTTTGCTTCTTGAATTTGGCTATTGTAAACAATACTGCTATACACACAGGAGTGCATGTATCCCTTTGGATTAGTGTTTTTGTAGTTTGTGGGTATATACTCAGTAATGCAATTATTAAATCATAGGGTAGCTCTATTTTCAACTTTTTGAGGAACCTCCATCTGTTTTCCAGAATGGCTACACCAGTTTGCATTCCCACCAATAGTGTAAGAGGGTTCCCCTTTCTCCACATCTTCACCAACACCTGTTGTTTCTTATATTGTTGATTTTAGCCATTCTGATAGGTTTAAGGTGATATGTCACTGTAGTTTTGATTTGCATTTGCCTGATGATCAGCATTTTCTCATGTATCTGTTGGCCACCTGCATGTGTTCTTTGGAGAAATGTCTGTTTATGTCTTCCACCCAGTTTTTAATTAGATTATTTTTGTTTTGTTTTGTTTTGTTTTGTTTTTGGTGTTGAGTTGTCTAAGTTTTTTATTTTTTTGAATACTAACCCTTCATCAGATATGTCATTTGCAAATATCTTCTCCCATTTCTTAGGTTGCCTTTTAGTTTTGTTGATTATTTCCCTCACTGTGCAGAAGCTTTTTATTTTCATTTAGTCCCTATTGTTTATTTGAAAAATAAAAAAGACTTTCAAAGATGGTAGAGGAACACTTTATGAAAGGTAACATTTTATAGACATTAAACAAAAACAACAATGAAAGATCTAGAGCTGGAAAGAAATTCATTCCAGGTGGAGGAAACAGCTCAGTAAAAGGGTTGAGGTGGGAAATCAGGGGTCAAAATGAAGACTTTGTTTTGATTGGAGTACTCAATCTATAAAGGCAGTAGTGAAAGGAACACTTAAAAAGCTCCAGCCTCTCTCTCCTTTGCATGTGCCCTTTATGCATCAGATAATGGGATGCACCCAATGTTTGTTAGCTGGAAAATCGTATTATCCTAACTGTGATTGAAAAGACTAATCTGACAGTCTTGTGTGATATGAAATAGAAATGTGACGACTTAATAGGAGGTGTTCATGAATAAAGTAAAACTGATGGGGCGTGACACCTAACTAAATTTATCAGACAAAGGAGAGGAAAAAATAAGAGCCAAAAGGTATTTCAACATTCCAGTGGAACAGTCTTTTTTTTTAAAGATTTTTTTTAAATTTATTTATTTAACAGACAGACATCACAAGTAGGCAGAGAAGTAGCTGGGGGAGGGGGGAAAAGGCTCCCCTTTGAGCAGAGAGCCTGATGCAGGGCTTGATCCCAGGACCCTGGGATCATGACCTGAGCCAAAGGCGAGGCTTTAACACACTGAGCCACCCAAGCGCCCCTCCAGTAGAATAGTCTTAATAAAAGAGTGTTTTAGGAAGATTAAGTGGAAGGAAGGGTACAAACAGAATAACCATAAAGAGCTTAGCAATGAAGACAACAAAATAAATTAATGGAGAGATGCTAATGAATGCATGACGATAAAAATTCTGAATAAATAAGTGGCAACAGGAAAAGAAATGAGGATATTAAAATATATTGCAAAACAAGAATTAACAGGAATTGATGTTATGATGACTATAATGAATTTTACTCACAGACTCAAGTCAAATCTAAGATTTTTTAAAGCTGGGGAAATCTGCAGTCCACTGACAGCAGTAAGGAATTTACTATAAGGAAAAGTTTGTTTTCAGATGGGGGAAAGATAAATTCAAATTTGAACATGCTGAGTTGCATAACGCAGTCACAATTAACCTCAATCAAGCATTCCTAAAGTTATTTACACTCATTCATTTTCCTTTTCAAGATTGTACTATTTAAGAAGACACACGGAGCCTTCTATTTCAGATTTTCAGCTTCCGGAAACTCTCCAGACATTTGATACTTCTAAATATGTTGAGTAACCATTAGCTTATGTTTTTAGTCTCATTGCATACCACTATAGCAGAAGGAGAGAGATTGAAATATGCTATTGGTTTAATTTTTCTATGCTTTAACTCTGATTATAGAGGAACCAGAAATTATAGTCACAGATGAAATGGATCCTCACATCTTTCCACAATGTCCTATTTGGCCATTCACATGAAGGTCCAGCAATAATGAATCTAAAAACATTTTTGTCTATATAAAAGTTACTTACGTCAAGAAAAGTTGTCGGGGTACCTGGGTGGCTCAGTGGGTTAAGCCTCTGCCTTCAGCTCAGGTCATCATCTCAGGGTCCTAAGATAGAGTCCCACATCGGGCTCTCTGCTTGGCGGGGAGCCTGCTTCCCCCTCTCTCTCTGCCTGCCTCTCTGCCCACTTGTGACCGCTCTCTGTCAAATAAATAAAGAAACATTTAAAAAAAAAAGAAAGAAAATTTGTCAAATGACTTTGATCTTTCTTATTGCTTGGGGGATATGAACAAATACAGTTGTATAAAGGGCTGACGAATTAAGGTTGCTTTATTAATAAACCAAATAAAGCTATCAAATTCCAGATTATTAGAAAAATGATCAGAAAGAATGACACAGTGTTAATATAAGTGAGAAGATTTTTTTCCAGTTTTAAAGCAGGTTAATTCAATTATTAAGTCCTTGTTAAATGGTCCCCAAAATGTTTAAAATTATTATCTAATCAATGTCTGAAACTACATGAGAAACCATACCTAAACACATGAATGCTAATGCTGTCCAACAGAATAACTTGCTCATTGAAATCATAAAGAAACAATATCCTAGTGATAGGACCTATGGTAATAGAGAAGATAGATAAGCAGTTGGTGTCCAGAAGATCAAGGAATAAATATATTCCCCCTTCATAGATATTTCCTCACACTATAGTCACTTGTCTGGTGACCCCTGACAATCATATCTTATGTCTAAAGACATCTTCATCTAGACAAGATATTTTCCCCATAAATAAGGTTAGCAATGTTTCTTTCCTTAATAGAGTCCCTAAAATTAAGATGTTTCAGTATTCTAAATATTTATGTCCAAGTCACTTACTATAATCTTTACATTCAAAAATTTAAAGACAGTTTGTTTTAAATTGGTGAGTTCTGTATTACGTATTTATCAACAATTAAAATAAAATTCAATAACAGGACACCCATAAAGGGATTGGTCAGTTTGAGTCAAAAATAGTTCATCAGAAATAATATTTTTTCAATCAATATGAGTACTTTGCAGGAGTAAATTCAATACATCTATATTAAGGTCGTGTGTGTGTGTGTGTGTGTGTGAGAGAGAGAGAGAGAGAGACAAAATAAGTCCTAGGCTAAATGTTTGAAATCTCTTTATTAGGAGAGAGAATTAGCTTAAGATCGTTATAACAATTCAAACTCTGTAGAGGAAACAAAGAAAATTAACCAGCGTTTCATTCATTTGCAAGATCTCTTCATAACCTGCCTAAAGGGTTGAAACCGACTCAGCTGACTGTGGCAAAGTACTCTGTCCCCAGACATCCCCTTCTCGAATTACAGAGCAACTGCTGTAGACTTCGCCATAAAAACAGAGCACACCGAAATGCACTGTGAAGGACAACCTGCTCTCATTCCTTCTTGACTGAACAATATGTTTCTGCAACTGACCAGATGAATAGTTTTGATAACATCAGCCCCCAAATCCAAAAACTTCCAGCAGCCAGACATTTAGTTCAAAATCTCCCCTACTTGTTGCCAACAAAGCAGCTGCCAGCAGCTCAGACCTGACCAGCAGAGCATTTTCCATTCTCCTACCACTAAGAGGGTGAGGAAAGGAGATCTTCCTTGGCCATGATGATCTGATCTGGCATGGATCTGGATGAAAGTTGGGGGAAGGGGAAAGGGAAAAAAAAAAAAAAGAAAATATTTGGCTCTGCTAGGATAATGAGAAAGTCCCGAAATAGCCTGTGAGTTCTAAGCGACTTCGCATTTTTGTTTGGGATAACCGAAATACCAGAATATATGCAATCTTATTTTTAGTCTAATTCTTTGGAAATAGTTGTATTTCACCAGCTTCCCCAAGTTCAGTGAAAGGATAAAGAAGTAAAAGAGCTTATGAGCATGCTGTTCTGCTTATTAGATGAAATGAATTGGATGAAATGGATGATTTATTTCCTGCTTTTCTAAAAGGAAAGGGAAAATATGAAACATTGAAATCCATCTAGGCAAAAACAGATTACAGTTGAGCCGTGACTACCCAAATAATCCAGACCAGTGTGGACCAGTGGTATTCCTCTTTATATTCTCCTTTGATTTGTTTAATAAAGGAGAGGCAGGGATTATGGTGGTTAGAACATGCTTCAGAAATATTCTAGGCAAAATCTCTAGCTCATGGGTGGCTCAGTTAACACTGAGCAGTACCATTAAAGGTCCAAGCCTCACAAAACTGTAATAGCCTCTACACAGAAAGACTTCTGAGAAATCCAAAAATCTTTCAGCTCTGAAGATATATTTTGCCAGTACACAGGTCATTGCTAATAAGTCCCAGAGGAAAGAGCAATTCCACCGTCGGGACATAAGCCTTATTTAGTAGCTGCTTAGCAAATGAGGAAGGCCCTAGAAAATCTCCATCCTCTGGGTAATTGTTGTCAAAATGGGTCTTTAATGGTGGAATGCCATGTAATAAGTCCTCTAAGTGATAGAGCCCCAACATTTGGTGCGCATTAAAATGAAAACCAATCCATTCAGCCTGAAGAAGCGAAGTCTTAAATTGTGAAAACAAGACTGCACCCAGATTTACCCAGGAAGACCAAGGAGAATTAGTAACTTAGAAGTGAAAATAGCATGTTCGAAGGTGTAGAAGCTTCAAAAGGAGTTTATTCAAAATTCCGGGAGCCAAATGAAATAAACTAAAACACTGTACGTCAGTAAGGGAGATTACAAAACAGGCTGCAAATTCTTTCATTATTGTCTGTACATCTGATTGCAATGTTTGAGTTTGTTAGAAGTAGATTCTAATTCTTCACTCACTGTATCCAGATTTAGCCATGTGACTTGTTTGGGCCGCCAGGACATAAGCACAAGTTTGGAAAGCACTTACACTTTTCACATGTAAGCCCAAGAGGGCCTACTGTAAGCACATGCCTGTGTCATACCATTGCCACCACCAACCGAGGGTCACGTGAGTGAGACCACCAGAGACCAACAAGGCCCCAGGTGATCAGCCAGGTAATTGCACCCCCATAAATGAGTCCAGATGAAACTAGAGAAAAATTCTGACTCTCAGAGCAGTGAGCTAAGAAATTATTATTCTCTTAAGACAAGTTTTGGTCTGGTGGTCTACACCACAAAAGCGAAGTGATGGTTGAGATGTTATAGAAGAATGCATTAGTCAGGGTTCTTAAAGGCAAAAAAAAGTATAAAAAGCATAACTGATTCTATCTAGTTTAACAAAGAAAGACCTCATTCAATAAAGTATTGAACAGTTCATAGACTCTCCAGGAGAACCGGATGATTAGACTGTGGAGCCAAAAGCGAAGTCCAAATTACCCTGCAGAAACTTTCCCCTGCATACACCATTGCCTCCGCTGCAGGTTGCAGCCACACAAAATTGCATGTCTCACTTCGAATACTGAGCCCGTGATGCTGTTGGTAGCTTCCCTGAAGCTTTTGGAGACTTGTTGTAACTACGGCCCACCTCATCATGAGCGATCTCATATGCTACCTCTTTATTTGCATCACTAGCTTCCAAATTAGGGTCTTTGGTAGGTCTCTGTGATTTGCAGGGTCAGGAAATGTGCCCACACTCCAGCAATGGAGCAGAATACTGGGAGAGGGAATCTGTGGCATTGACTTTGTGGAAGAATTAGGATAATAATAAATTAAGAAACGCCCTCGAGTGTTCAAAGATCCTGGGCAGCCGAAGATAATTCATACATGTCGTTAGAGTCTACTTCTTCATACATACACCCTTTTCGATTACTTAAACATAGAAACAAAAAGAAAAGATATATTCCTCCTAATATAAGTCAACCATCACTCCACAAATAAAAACTTCCTCTTACTCCCTGAAAGATGTCCCAAAATTTCATCAATACAGCAAATAGGGCCAAATCTGGGATTTCTGAATGATGTCATTATTTGCTCCTACTTCTGTCACGATCCTCTCCTGTTGCTCAATATTCTGTAAACTGAAGGCCAGAATGAAATGTTTTCCTGGAGATTTATTAGAATATTCAAATGTATACGTGACATATGAAAGAAAAAAAATGTAGATACTACAAATGGTCACAAGTCTGCATTTAGAGTTTATAACATTCTTTTCCTTTCTCTAAACCATATTCCCTTTGCTCTCAGCCAACTGCGTGGTTGGTAAGAGTTCTTTACCCAATGAGATAACCCAAACTCCTATTCCTAAGAGATATGAGTCCAGAGGTCCTAGCTTTCTGTTATAATCTTTTATTAATTTTTGCACTGGTCGTAACAGTCTCATGGTATGCCCTGTGTTCCAGATATACTCTTCCCCACCCCACTGCATATCAGCCACACTAATAGCAGGTGAAAAAGACTCTTTTGGGGGATAAATTTAGCAGAAAGTAATTAGTAATATAGGACAAAGCCAGTCCATCATTCTTATCTCCATGAATTTGGAAATCCTTCCTTTAAAGCCTAGATGAAGGATCAACAAACTTTTTCTTAAAGGGTAAGATGGTAAATATTTTAGACTAAGTCACACAATCAAGAGTATAATGTTGGTACTTATATACCACTTTAAACTGATACTATTTAAAAAAAAATAAAAAACAATTTTAGCTCACCAGCCATTGAAAAATAAAAATAAAACACAAAAACAGGCCATGACTAGATTTAACTACCAGGGCTATAATTTCCTGACCTTTAGTCTAGGTTGTACTAAATATTTATAGCACGTCAAATTATTTTAGTTTTAGTAACCAAGCCCAGATTTCAATCAATGAATAATCCAAGCAATTAGAAGCACTCCCAGTTACTGGTGTATGAACCTGAATCAGTAAATTCAATCCAATAAAATACTACACTTCTCTTTTCTTGATCTACTACTCACAGAATTCTATTCTTACACATCAACTCTAGGTTCTTCTTGTATAAAATAGCAAAACAGTGCCATCCTTAACTGTACACCTTGTCCTTTTAGGTTTTATTTTAAAAATACCTCTACTCTCACCCAAGGACACTGATTCTAGTTATAGATCTGGAGATGCTAGGATGGTTTGGGGGGAAATGATGTTATTGGGAGAATTGCCTTTCCCCATTCAAGTTTATTGCTTTAAGCAAAATCATTCTAGACTCATCAAGCAAGACAAAAATAGTCTCATTAGATAGGAAAGAAATCTCAGCTTCTTCTTACAAAACCATTTTAGCTATTTTAGGGAAAATAAGCCTATTTAGGGCTGTTAGCTTATCACTGTTCCAGAAAGGCTTGAAATCTACACAGCAAACCATAAGACTCACGGGTCCAAAATTTACAGGCCACACTGCTCCCCTTTTGACAACCCTATTGCCACTGGGGTACACATATAACAAACACCCAAACTCTCTTCACCAAAGCCAAACTATGGATGTTATTGCTAGAAATTCTGCAACAGCATCTGGAACATGGATATCCCCAATGCCACCAGAACCAGATGTTCCTGCTTCTCTGTGTCACCAGCTTCCAAATTATAGGCTTAATCCAGGAGTCAGATTGGCAAAGTCTGGGGCATATCTTGTACCCTAGGTTACAAAAAATATATAAATTTTAGAAAAACCATTTTCCAGCTTCTACCCTGAGGAGGTATAGACTTAAGCTGCTTAGTGGCACTGGGAAGGTAAATAAAATAACTAAGTTTCAAAGATGTAAAGTGACTCGCTCATGACCAGTTGCCAAGAACTGGAAGCTCCAACATTCTAAAGAAGCTGTCTCTTCTCTGAGCTGCAGCTCATCACCATCACACAACAGCCATTCTGTAAACATGGTAATCAAATGTAAGGGTGTAGATAAAATTACTAGGACACTGTGTGAAACTAAGACAAGAAGACAATGGACAATGACTCATTAGCAATTTTAACAACTCTGTATTTTCACATGTGGGAGAAGAAACACACCTCAAGGAAACTGAAAAGGGTCAGAGAGTTAAAAAAAAATTTAGGAAAAATGGGTGTCAAAGATGTGGAACTCGAGAGAGATGCAAAAAAGAAGATTGGGAGAGGTGTCACTATTTCAGAAGTGAAGCGAGATAAAATATATATGTATGTATACATATGTGTGTATTTCCATATCCTTAGGAGTCAGCAATTAGGGTGATATAAGCAAACTCCACTGGAAAGTAAAATAACAAGCAAAACGTTGCAAAGAGAATGTGAAATGAATAAATGTGAATAAACTAATAAATGGGAAATGAGTCAAATACAGCATATTTCTCTGTCAGAGGGTAAAGAAGGAATAAAAACAATATCCAGAGAATGGACAGAGATTCCAGGAAGAGT
Source organism: Lutra lutra (assembly GCF_902655055.1). Lineage (NCBI taxonomy): Eukaryota > Metazoa > Chordata > Mammalia > Carnivora > Mustelidae > Lutra > Lutra lutra. The sequence continues at coordinate 82,411,322 of NC_062279.1, read as the reverse complement.
TCTTTGTTTTTAAAATAGAAGAAAATTAATCAGATTTATATGTTATTCTCTTTGTGAAGAAGAAGACAAAGTGGCCCTCTTGGTTTTCTGAGGGTGAGAATGAAGTGGGTGGGGATGCTGAGAAATGACTGGAACATCTGCGATAGGCACTCTAGAAACAATCAAAAGGGCATTAGACAGAGCCATGCCCAGGCGTTTTCTGGCTGCACTGAGTTCCAGCTAGGGCTTTCATCCATGAGTCTGAAGATGCTTTCAGGAGTCCTTCTATAAACGCAAAGGTCATGGCCATAAGAATAAAGCAGTTGGGGTTACAAGAAGAAGGTAACATAAAAATAAGGAAGCAAAGAACTTCAGAGGGGTCTTCTAAGTAGTAGACCAGGAATCAATGCTGGATTTGTAAGAAAGTGATCTGAGAGAGTTGTTAAATAAGATGGGGCTTTCAAGAGCCTAAGTTTCTATGCAAAAATGTTTTGTGTATAAATGAAAGTTTTTCGTCAAAATAGCAACAGAAGAGGACAGAGTGAAAAGCATGTGGGGAAAGAAGAAAATGAAGGAGTAGAGAAGATGGAAGGAGGGTCAATCAAACTGCAACTGAGGTTTGAAAGGAGCTTCTTTGAAACAGGTGCTGGAAGCAAATAACCCCCATGATCCTCTTCCTAAGCAATGACGTTTATTCCAGACTCTAAAATTACACAAACTCTTTCTTCAAGATCAATGACTTGATAAAGAAGAAAGAAACATTTTCTAACTTCTATAAAGGTAGAGTTTAGATAAACATCTATCCAGGTGTTATGTCTCCTGTAGAGAGCAAAATAGATTTGATGATACCACATCACAATACCCAGATGGAAGAGGGACCATGTTATGATTATGTATCAGGAAACATACTTTGTTATTTCTAAAGGTGCATAAAATATTAAACTGTGAAAGTAAAGCATTCAAACTCATTCATTCATTCAATTAGTATTTATTAAACTTTTCCTAAATAAAGAATTTTTTTTCTAAATAACAGAAACATGCTACACTTCTGGAGTATTATTATAAACAACAAAAAAAAATCTATTGCCATTCCTGTGGAGTTTATGACTATTAGGGAGACCCCAGTGACTCACAATGGTGTAAATATAATTACACACTTTAGTAAGTGTCAGTATGTGGAAAGAGAGGATGCTATAGGACCACACAATAAAGGAGACTCTAAAGGAGTCTGGAGGGTCAGCAAAGTCTACGGTGGCAGTAATGCTTGATGAGTTCAAGGGAGTGAGAATTTAGAGGTGTCAGGAAAAGAAGGCGTGGTCCAGATTGAAGATCTGAGGCAGAAAGGACCCTGGTAAATTCTAAGAACTGAAAAAATGTCAGAGGGTAAAGTGTAAGATGGAAAGATGGAAAGCAATCTACAATAAACCAGTCAGGAGAAAGAAGTTCAGACCATGAATAGGTCTTACAATCACAAAATTAAAAAAAAAAAAATCCCCCCCCACAAAAGCCAGCAATCCATGAATAGTTTTGAGCAGGAAAGGGACATAATCAGATTTTTGATTAATAAATCAGTGTCTGATGAATGCACTGAAGAGGAAAGAGTAGAAGTGGTTTCAAGAGTGGAGTTTGTTACTTCGACCAAAGTGACAGTTTTATAGTGTAGAGAAGTAGAAGATTTAAGAGCTGTGTAATTACACATAAGGATTAGACATTCCAGGAAGGACGAAGGAAATCACAATGGTAGTTCTTCCACCATCTCTAGCTTGCACAAGTGGATAGATTTTAATAACAGTACTGAAATAGGAAACCTTAAAGGACAACCAGGTTTTAGGGAAAAAGAAATCAAGAATTTTAGGTATGTTGAGCCTGAATTAAAATGAGATATTTAGAAACCAATTGACTTCACATGATCCCAGAGTCCTGAGATGGAGCCCTGCATTGGGCTCCCTGCTCGTCAGAAGGCCTGTTTCTCCCTCTCCTACTGTCCCTACTTGTATTCCCTCTCTTGCTCTCTCTCTCTCTCTGTCAAATAAATAAATAAAATCTAAAAAAAAAAAAAAGAAAGAAAGAAAGAAAGAAAGAAAGAAAGAAAGCAAGCAATTGACTTCAGTAGTCCACAGGAAGATTGACTGGAATTATACATTTGGGAGTCATTTGTTGTACAAAGTATACATGAAGCCGTGAGCATGGATGTGATTTAATTATGGACAGAATACAGAGTGACAAAAAGGAAAGGCTAGGAGGACGTCTTAAAATATAATATCTAAAAGTCAGAGGAGGGAGGAAGATGGACTTCCAAAAGGAACTGAAAGGGGTCATCCAGAGATAAGAGAAAGCAGAATTATGTGTCAGTGACAACAAGAAAGAGGATTTCAAGGAGGAAGGGGCACTTGAGATTTTCAAATGCTGCTTAGAGGTCAAGTAAGATACACTGAAAAATGTCCGTGTTTAGTGACATGGATTCCTGTGGGTTCTTTGGAGTGTATGTTGTGAGGACCAATAAAGAGGAAAAAAGGATTGGAAGCAGACAAATTTTTTTTTTTTTTGAGAAGTTGAACAGGGAAGGCCAGAGGGAAAAAATGGAATGTGTTTGGCCTGTCCTAGAGAAGCCTCATCCAATTCTTTTTTTTTTTAATCTGTACAATTAAAAAAGTAAAATTTAATAGAGCATTTAAAATTGGATGATTTCACATAAAAATTCAGCTGTCCTTAAAATGTCCACTAATCTGACTATATAGATTTATATTATTGCCGCTCATCTGCCAAAAGAGAAACAGTTTGGAGAATGTAAGCAACTTGCCCAATATCCCAGCTAGGAAGGGTTGAGGCTGGGCTGAAACCCATGACTGATGATTTCAAGTCCTGTGTCCTCTGTGTAATAGCATTCTGTTTCCCATGAAGCTTTCAAGATCACAAGTGTGCATTCCAGTGCAATTCTGGAGTGTTCAGAGGCACCCATTTCAGACTTTTCTTCATTTGACCCTGACCTGGAACCAATTTGCACCCTTAGATGTGCAGGGTGAAATCAGAGCCCTACAGTCTGGGGTTCTCTGCCCCAGCTTCCGCAACTTCTGAGACAAAGAATGTTCCGTTTGATACGGTCAAAAGAAAGCTGTGGGGATCCCTGGAGACATTTCTCTTAGAATCAATGACTGCAGATGTTCATATACACTGTCAGTCATGACTCACTAAATGATGAGAGTCAGAGAGAGTCAAGAATTCAATAAGAAATAAAGTACTTGGCCAGGTTCGCATTTTATACTCACAATGGCTGCCTTCCAAATTTCTGCTCTCTGGGATGGAAAGATCTTTCTTTAATTCTGGTATGGTTCTCAGTTCAGGGGGAGCTACTGTTCCAGAGATCAATAAAATTCAACATGAAGACCATACTCTCTGCTTTTGTTAGAGAAACTCTTGGCTACACTACTTTTGGAGGAGGGGTGATTTTTGTTGTTGTTTTATTCAAAGAACCTACATTTTTACTCTAATTGTGTGACTCTTATGGGCTACAAAGTAAACATGTAATTAATGTAATTGATTATAAAATAAGGTGTTTCTTTTCATAAGCATCAGAACTTATTTTTTAAAAACTTTGAATTTCTACATTATAAATTTTGGACACGAAAGGAAAAATTATGAAATGCCTTTGGTTTTCAAGATTAGTTAGGTGCTTCTTTATTTTCCTCCTTCTTTCCCAGCACCCCCTCTCCTCTTTGCCACAAGTCTGGAAAACACAAGAGAAAAATTACCCTATCTTCCATTTGCAGGCCCTCAAGAAATGTCCTGGAAATGGCAAACATTTATTAAAAAGGCAGTCAGTTTGAAATTTTCTGTTGTCTTTTTTTTTTTAAGATTTATTTTTTATTTATTTGACAGAGAGAGAGCTCACAAGTAGGCAGAGAGGCAGGCAGAGAGAGAGAGAGGCAGAAGCAGGCTCCCTGCCGAGCAGAAAGCCCGATGCGGGGCTCAATCCCAGGACCCTGAGATCATGACCTGAGCCGAAGGCAGAGGCTTAACCCACTGAGCCACCCAGGCACCCCAAAATTTTCTGTTGTCTTAATGAAAACTTAAATCAAATAGTTTGAATTAATAGAAATATATTTAACCAGAAATAAATCTAAAAGATATAAAGAGAAACATATTATTTTATCTTGAAAGCAAGAAAGGATGTATATTAGTTTTGTATCTTCTGAGATGATATCTAAGAATTATCACCGCAAGAAAATATATCCTCCAAAATGAAAAATTATATTTCAGAAATTTAAATCAGCACAAATTCATTGCTGGTGAACTAATAAACTATAAACAATTAAACTTTTTAAATTAGACTCATGTATTATTGTGTGTCTTTAAGGCAATGGAAGTAAGAATGATTTTATTTCACTTGACACAATATTAGATTTTCTCTGAAATACTTGCACATAAATAATTTAGGCCAATGCAATAAAATGGGTTTCTTCCACGAACCAGGAATTGTATTTGAACACATTTAAGAAGATAAATGTGGGGTGCCTCGGTGGCTCTGTGTGTTAAGCGTCCAGCTCTTGCTTTCAGTTCAGGTCATGATCTTAGGGTGCAGAGATCGAGCCCTACATCAGGTTCCACACTCATCAGGAAGTCTGTCTCCCTCTCCCTCTGATCCTACCCCTGCATGTGCTCCATCTCGCTCTGTAAAATAAATAAATAAATCTTTAAGGAAAAAAATAATAAATAAATCCTTAAATTTTAGTCATCCCAAATTTTTATCTAAGACACCAAAGAGTCAAATCGCAGTACATTCCTCTTGTTTATTTTTGAACTTCTTGAGGAAAATGCAAAAATCATGAAGGTTACTATGATAGCCTGGGTTCCTGGATGCCCACCCTGAGGTGGAGGTCTCAGGTTAGCATGTAGGAGGTTTACAAAGGAGTGCCCTCACAGTCAATACCTTGAAAGGCAAGAGAAGGAAGGAAGAGTGGAGTGAGGTATTGGCTGCCATGCAGTCTCAACAGAGGCCCCAATCAGCTTAACACTGGGTTCTAAAGCTGAAATGACCATTCAGAGTTCTCTTGACTGAGACAATGGACCCAGATTTTTATAGCCCACACAGATCAGTACTGGACATAGACATGGGGATATGACTGTGAGCCACAATGGTTCTGTTGATGATTTTCAAGCATCGTTTAACAATAACACCATAAGAGTTCCATTTTAACAAACTGATCTATAACATTATATATTTTTAATAAAAGATATAGAAGCCATACATATCAATCAACTAAGCTCTTTGAGACACAGATTAAATATGTTCTAGCACTCATATAAGACTCTAAGGAACCTTTACTAAACTTCTTTGTAGACCATGTTTAGCTGGTATTTTGGTGATAGAGTCAAACCTCACTTTACCAAGTTAGGTTATTGAAGTAACTTGCAGAACTTGCTTGTCAAATCAGACTCACAGGAATCAAAGATTTTATCTGGCACCCAACTTCACTAAATGATTGTAAGGATGCAGACAAGCATAAGACTCAGTCAGAACAGCCATCTGGGACATCAGTGGCAGCCCCCTAGATTTTGGCTCAGAATAGATTAATCCTCTATGTGAGTTTTATGTGGTACCTCATGTAGCTGGAACATTTAAATATGAAACAACTCTAAGGAGTGCTATTGCCTACATTAACCAGAAATACATGTCTTTTGGAGCCTTGATTCTATTTTCCAGGAAAACTTAACTAGAGGCATCCCGCTAAAGTCATGCTCAGTTAAGGGCTTTTTTTTTTCCTACCAAAGAACATTAGCCAAAGGTCAAGTTGACAAGGAGATGATATAGGGTCACCTACTTTCTTTTCTTTCTGCCAGGGACATTCCTGCCATCCGTAAAAAGGAGTGAGATCTCTGACCATCAGCTTTAACTCCTTCCTCATAGTTACTTAATGTTAAAATGTACAAATGGGACAAAAAGAGTTAGTTAACCTGTAGGATATAATTTATAAACAAGAGTAATATAAGTAAAGCAGAGATTCATGGGATTATGCAAATGTAAATGTAAATGATAGCATAAATTAAGGGAGGGTGCATCATATTGGGTAAAAATGGTGAGGGGTCATCACTCAAGAGAAAATGAGGTACTATCCAAAGGTGCCATCCAAAGATGAAAAGAGGGGTTGAGATCTCAGAACTGTAAATGCTCATCACGTCCTCAGAAAAGAATTGGAAGAAAGGTAAAAAAGTAGGTCAAGATTAAGAGTAACAGGTTTTTAAATTATACTGTAAGTCAGCTATTCACCATAGAGCTCACCACTTACTGAGTTTCTGAGAAGTGAAAAAAATGTTGATGAGTGAAATGAACTTGAAATTCTTGGGCAGTTTGGGAGAAAAGGTAAGAAGAATAAAAAGAGACAACCTGAAACCCACATACTTCTGAAACTCTACCCTGAACTTCCTTTAACATTTGTGCTTTCAAATTTCTACTTCTACTTCCTTTTTCTATCTCTTTCTACTTCTCCATTGACTACTCAATATGTTTAGAAGGCACTATCCACAACCAAGAAATGCCCATAGGCTTTTCAAGAAGACTTTTTAAAAAAAAAATCATATAAATATGCACAAAATCGTTCATCAGATCTTAGATCTATGCACTTTCTTTCACCTATATCTGAATACTTTGAAGAGTATAGGAATCAGAGTCATATTCTGCCCTTCATTTTCCTTCTTTTTTTTTCAACACAATCACAGGCAGTTCCTAGAAATATTAATAATCTTCTCTTAAGCGTATTTTCCAACACAAGGTCAAAGATGAATATTTGAAAGATAAAAATCTGCTTAGGGATACAATTTTACTCCAAGTAAGTTCTGTGAAAATACTTAATGGAAAAGTCAAGCAATTTATTTTCTAGAAGATTTGTTTCCTGCTGTATAATTTGTAAAGTAGTTACAAGAAAAAAGAAAAAGAAAAGAAAATGTGAATCAGCAAAAAATGACAGAGAGGAAAGGGAGCAAGTATATTTCAGTATTAACAAACTTGACTTAGACTGTTCATATGTCAGAGACAGAAAGTATATGGCCTGGTAGAGGGTATCAGCTGAGAAAGCCGGCTGATTGACATTTATTTGGCATATGACTAAGGACCAGGATCGGAGGTCCAGGGTGCTGACAAAATTGGAATGCCGATAGGGACTCAGAAAATCATGCTCACAAAATACTGATGAATGTGACTCAGGAGAATTATGGCCACAAGGAGCCCTTATTCTAACCCCATGCCAACCTTGCAGCTACCCTCAGCACTGCCTTTTCACTTTCAAGATCCACTTGTACCAAATCTTGCATTATAGAAGCAGGGGTTATAGAAGATTTGGGAAGAGAAAGGGAAGAGGAGGCTTTACTTTGCACGCCTACAATAATGTGTGCAAAACATCTCGGGCAAACATGCAATTTCTCACAAATTTCTCTTGACCACTGCTGGCCAGGGAGCCTCCCTCTGACTCCTTGCTGGGGTAGAAGGCCTAAAATTAAGGCTCAGGATTGTGTGTTGCCTCGACAACTGTTGAAATGCAGAATGCGTGGAACGGCCTTAACTCAAGTCCTCTGTACTCCGCTGTGCAGACTAGATCTCCTGGCCAAACCACCCTCCATATCAAAGAGACCAGGTGCGGTTGCTGCTTATCCCTGACTAGCAGGTTGAAGTTCCCTGCCGGCCTGCAGAATAATTCAAACAAGCTAATTACATCCTTCCAGCAGAACCAGCGGGCTCCTATGAAGCCTGCCTTCCACAGGCCCTGGTCTGTTCTGAAGCAACCCCGTATGATTTGCATGACACGCAGTGTCCTTCTCCCAGAGCTGTGAGTGTCCGTGACTGGTGAGCTGCTGTTGATCTCCTCTGTCCAGATTCACTGTGGTTTGTTCAACCACCTCCCATTATTTTAGGGCAGGAATCCCTCCACTGTCAATGGGGTAAAGAGGACATGAATAAAGCACTGTGCCTTCACCGCATCAGCCTCAAGAATTGTGATTTACAGTCTTCCTGAGGGATTTGAATCAGAGCTCTGTTCTCTCTAACCTCCAAATGTGCGTTGCACCGTGTACAACTTAGTATGTTCTCGAAGGATGGGGAAGCCCACGATAGTGAGGGAGACCTCATGAGATCAGAAGAAGGTTCCTCCAGTCACCAGACTCCACCCTGCGTCACACTGTGGTAAAGAGGTGAAACAACATTTTGTTGTTATTTTGCTCTGGGACTAAAAAGCTGAACTTGGATTTATGGTGTGAAATAGAACTTCCAAGAGACTAAACTATTAGCATCCTTTCACTAATACTTTTCCATCTGCTGTGCAGACCTAAATGAAAAGCCAAATAATATTGAGGATTCTTGGTAAATTCAGAAAAATGGAGATTATTTGTATGAACTGAATATTCAGTACAAATAAATATAAACTTCCTAACAGTCTTCTATGCATTTTTTTTTCAATGTATTGCTTCACTTAGCCTTCACAAAAACAAATGAGCAGTGACACAGAGTTATGATCTCCATGGCCCAGATGAGAACACTGACGCACAGAAAGACTGGGTAATTTGCCCAGGGTCACATGGTGATGAATGATAGAGTCATATCTGAAACCAAGAGAACGCTTAGAGGTTATTCTCTACTTTGCTCTCTCTTTAGTAACAGGTGCCAAGAAGCAGGTAGAGCCCTGGAGATACTGTAACACTCATTCTTATTTATTATAAATTCTCTAATTCAGTCTCCTCCATCATATTGTAATCTCTTTGATGGTAATCTCTTTGAATCCCTGAGTGTCTCACTCAGAATGTGGCACGTAGGATATGTCCCCACCTATTCCATAGAACATATAGATAACTCAATGAATAAATATTTTTAAATGTCCATTCATCTCTATAGTCATGCTGCAAATAGAGTCTGAAGTCAACTTCTCAAGCTTATATATCAGTGTGTTTCCTCAAGACCATTCCTTAATGCTCTCTCATTCTGTTTCCCTGAGTTCTAGGTATAACCAACAGGATCTCAAGAGCTCTGGTGCTGGGGTTCGCCTGGGTGGCTCAGTTGGTTAAGCTGCCAACTCTCGACTTCCGCTAAGATCATGATCTCAGGGTCAGGAGATAGAGGCCCCCATTGGACTCCTTGCTCAGCAGGAGGTCTACTTGAGAGTTTTTCCCTCTGCCCCTCTCCCCATTCATTCTCCTTCTGTCTCTCTCTCTCTCTCTCAAAAATAAATTAATTAATTTTTTTAAAAAATCTCTGGTGTGGGATTCAGCCAAAATTATCTTTTGTGGGACATGAGTCGACAGCACACCTTTTCTTGACCTCTTTGCTTCCTTACTTCCTTAACATTATCCAAGGGATTTTTCCTAATAAGTGTCATGTCCATGAATCCTCATTTCAGGGTATGCTTTGGGAAACCCACCCTAAAACACCATCAACAGAATATATTCTCTCTTGAAGCATTGTAAAGCTAACTGCTCTTGACCAGCTTTAAACACATCAAATTGGCCAGACTTATCTTGCTCTTCTTGCTCCCAGCACTAGAAATATTGCATATTTATGTTGTCTTCCGCAAATGACTTATTTTATCAGTTATGTGTTAGCTTTACAACCTAACTTGGAATTTTGATGTTTCCTTGATCCCGCTCCCATACTATCTGTAGCAAATGCTCATTCTATCCATGTAAAAATGTAAAAATGCTTCTTAGCATTTACCAACTGTTTTATTATACTTTTTAATATTCCCCAAAACTTGCATTTAAGCAAAACAATGCCTATTCTTCCCATTTTGAAAATGAGACATCTTAGGCTCAAAGAGGAGGCCACTCAGGCATGTCATTAGAAAGTAATGGAGCTGAGCCCCAGGACTCAGGTTTTCAGATTCCTAGATCGCTGCTCATTCCCATATTTATCAGTCACTTCTGGAAACTATGTTTCACCTACTGGAAGTCATTAGGATTATTCTTACCTGTTCTTAAACTCTCTTAACTCAGCTACTCTCTACAACCATGTACCAAGTAAAACAACATGACATCAACATCAGAGAAGCCTGGGACATTTAATTCTATGCATATGTGGCAAATCATTACATACGCATACTAAATTTCCCAGCTGTCACTTGTACACGGGATGAAGTCATGGGTAACTTGCCCAACAGTGGTTACATCAGTCTGCAACAAAATCCAAAATATCCCATGGCGTGCATGTGAAGGTGTCTGAAAAGGAAAGAATCTTTCTGATCTGAAAGCAGAATTTTGATCTTCAAATACAAGTCTTGTATTGGATTGCCCATCTTCTGCTTCAAATCAGGTTACTATGACCTCACACTTCAGAGTTATTTCATTCTTGGATTTTTCTCAGAAACTGCTGATGGCAGAGAAATGAGGAAAAATCCATATATTTTGGTTATAAAATATTTTTAAAAATTAAAATGCAGTTATCTCGGCCCTTATAATGTTATATGTTTATTCCTTTTTCTCATTCATTCTATGAAGGTGTCCCTTATGATCTTAATTTAAAATAATGTATATGAGGGGCGTCCGGGTAGCCCAGTGGGTTAAAGACTCTGTCTTTGGCTCAGGTCATGTTTCCAGGGTCCTGGGATCGAGCCCCACATCGGGCTCTCTGCTCAGCAGGGAGTCTTCTTCCCCTCCTCTCTCTGCCTGCCTCTCTGCCTACTTGTGATCTCTGTCAAATAAATAAATAAAATCTTTTAAAGAATAATATATTTGATAAAATAATCACAGACTACCTTCTATTAATAAGAAACTAACCCATGAATATGTAGGAATATACTGATTCTTCTAAGTATTCTAAAACATTTTATCTCAAATTTCCATTGGTGATTTTAATTCAATTGTATGTATTATAAAATATATATATCTTTTTTCGTATTCAGGAGAAGGGGGAGGAATTTTTTAGAGGTCATGTTGTCTTGTCCATCTACACAGAAACTTCTTTACAAACAAGAAGTGTTGGGATGCCTGGGTGGCTCAGTTGGTTAAGCAGCTGCCTTCGGCTCAGGTCATGATCCCAGCGTCCTGGGATCGAGTCCCGCATCGGGCTCCTTACTCATTGGGGAGCCTGCTTCTCCCTCTGCCTCTGCCATTCTGTCTGCCTGTGCTTGCTCTCTCTCCCTCTCTCTCTCTGACAAATAAATAAATAAAATCTTTAAAAAAAAAAAACAAGAAGTGTTGATTGGACTAAGACTACTATTGCCTTTATTGGGGGAAAAAAAAAAAGTCCACATCTGTTCTACTATAAAAAGAAGTCGAAAAAGCTATGTATTTCTTCTTATCCTAATAGCAATCTTTTAAATACTAGCAATCCTTTGGATCATTTATTATTCAATGAGACTTTACAAATGACATGAAATCAATATATTCAATCAAGTCAACAAATGCTTACTGAGTGCCTACCACATGCCATGCATTCTTCTCACCTCTCAAGTTCAATTAGAGAGCAAAACAAACCCAGACTCCTGGAACTTTTATTTTGGTGAAAAAAGTACAGACTATATAATACCAGATAGTTATAAAAAAAAGATGTCATAAAAAGATTAAAGTCAGGTAACAGGATAGAGTGTGATAGTGGAGATAGGGATAATTTAGATAGAAGGGCAGGAGAAAACCTTGCCTTGTGGAAGCCTAAAGGAATGAGTAAGTTAGTCATGCATTTATCTATTCATGACTGGAATAAAGAATATTCCAGGCAGAAGGAGAGCAAATGAAAAGACTGTAAGGCAGAAATAGGCCCAGCATGTCTGAGGAACAGCAAGAAGTCAGCATGGCACGAGAAGCTTTAAAAGATGAGTTTTGAGAGGGATAAAGAATGAGGTCATGTAGGAACTGGGAGTTCTCAGTAAGAACATCACTTTTACTCAAGATAAAATAGGAAGTTATTATAAGGTTTAAAGCCGAGGACAGGCACAATCTGACTCAAGTTTTTTCAAACTTTTCTAATATCTAACTGCTGTGTTGAGACTATACCATAGGGGGATGAAAAGAGAAAGCTCATTTGGGAAGCTATTGAAATTGTTCTGGAGAGAGAGACCAGTGGGAGGATGCACCAGCTGGGAAATGATTTGATGCTGAATACATATTCTGAAGGAAGAGCTAACAAGATTTGCTGTTGGATTGAATCGGAGGTATGCAATTAAAAAAGGAATAAAAAATAAATCATTTTGCCCAAGGAACCAACCAGTAGAAGAAAGTTAACTTTTTTTTTTCTTTTTTGGGTAAGAAAGGCCATAGGAATAACAGGATAGGTGAAGAAAAGAACAGTTAGATTAGATACCCAAGGAGGGGGACATCTAATTGATTTGGACCAGTGAGTCAAGAGTTGAAAGGAAAATCTTAGGGGCACCTGGGTGGCTCAGTCTGTTAAGTGTCTGAGTTCGGCTCAGGTCATGATCTTGGAGTCCTGCAATCGAGCCCTGAGTCAGTCTCCCTCTTGGCAGAGAGTCTGCTTCTCCCTCATGCTCGTGCTCTCTCTGTCTCTCTCAAATAAATAAACATAATCTTAAAAAAAAAAAAAAAGAAAGGAAAATCTGGGCTGGAGATAGGCATCTGTGTCATCAGTGTATATAGATAGCATCTAAAGCCATGGAATTGGAGAAGATCACTTAAAGGAGATGGCTACATAGAGAAAATAAGAGGCAACTTTGAACTGCATGACCTTTATTACTGCGTGTGTTGCCAACCAAAAGTTGACAGGTATGACTTTCATGTGGGTTCCAAGACTTTATTCTGGTAGAATGGATATGAAACAAATTAAAACTAGCAACACCCTGTCATCAAGTTTCTCTCTTTCCCATGTATGACTAACGTGCTTGTTACAAAATAGTCTAAGTTCTAGGGATTTCCACTCATGGAGATTTGTTCACAAATTGATGATCGATTTTGATGTCAGGAAATGAATGATAAACGGTGAAAAGAAGAATCATACAGTGCTAAACCATGTAACTACTGCCAACAATCCTTTCCTGGTTGATAATTGCTCCCAAATATTTTTCGTATTTGTAATTCTTCCACATAACTAATAATTTCCTTTATTTAAGATGCCTTCTTCATTTCTAACCACAGTGTACACATATACTGACAAACACTATAGGTGTGTGTATGCTTTAATACAGAGCTGTGTTAATGTGAAATCCTCCTACATTCTTTTTAGTTTGTTCAAAAGTATTGACTTTATAGAAACAAAACTGACAAAACACAACAGAGCCACAGGAGACGTAATGTCCCTCAATGGTATTATAGGAGAAGTGGCATTTGGTCTAACAGAGAGAGAGAGAGAAAAAAGATGGAAAGGAGAGAGAGGGAGACTTACAGAAAATATAGCAATGTTGGGCCTATTACATAACACTAAAATTTAACCAAGGTACTCAATTCATTACTTTGTATATTTTTAGGTATTAAGTTGTATATAATAAAGATCATATATATTCTAGTTACATGTGTCCATACATATGTTTTAAGTTTAGATTGTGATATATTTTGAGTAGACAAAATGCATAAAAAATTCTCTCAACAAAACTTTTTTTCTGGCCCTGATTTGTCACACCAACAACATTTTAGCATTCTTAAGTACTTGGATCATTGGATGAGAAATAATTTGTTGTTACTATTATAACCAAATTTTTAGCATCATTTTTAGTAGAAAGAAAACAGACTATGTTGATAAGAAACAGTGACAAATCCAATAAACCCAGCTTTATATACTTTGTGCAATGAACATTTATATTCCATTCATCCCCAAGATAGTTAAAATGATCTGCCAACAACAGCTGTTGTGAAAAATGACTGGGTACCACTTGACATCAGTATGGCAGATGTGTGTACTCACTGCAGCTGTCAGGCCACAAAAGAAAGAGCAAGAAAAACCTACCAAACCATGCCCACAAAATAAATAAATAAATTAATTAATTAATTAATTAAAATAATTTTTTAAAAATTCACATTGTATGCAGATTAGAAGAAATCCTAAACACAAGGGGCAAAAACGAAGTAAGATGGTTGTTTGGCAACATGTGGACTAAACTAATAAATAGTTCATTATGTTCCTCCAAATTGTTCTGCCATCATGAAAAAAGAGAGACATAGATCTGCTTCATATGTCTATGGATTGCTTTTGCATAATTCTAGGTGCTAGGGTTCACAGCAAGAGAGATCATTTGCTTCTGCAAAAACCATTACCAGGGATCCACCGTTAAGTTATTCTGAACCTTACACACAAACACATCTGCAAGCATACGTTCAATGGCACTTCACAATAAAAGCAAGATACATTTCACTCTGCTTTTGATAAATCATTCCAGAAATTTTCCCTCAGGCATAATTCAGCCTGCAAATTTGACAGTCAGTGATAAGACAACCACTTAGCAATAATGATGTTTATTCTTGCTGTCTCTTTAGGATTGCTTGGGTTTACCATTTAGATTTTTTCTTTTTGTCCTTTTATAGGTATTTCTGTTCAAAAGAACAAAAGAGAATGCATGCAACATTGTTCTATACTGCTTTGGCGATGGTTTCCATCGAGGCAAACATTGTTCTCTACGGACTATAGCACAAATTCATCTTTCTTTTCTTGATATGGTCAAGTAACTGGCCAAAAAAATGCAAGGCAAGCAATTGGTAAGGATATTTGGAGACTCCTATTTCATATGGGAAACGCAGACAACAGTCAAGAAACACATCATACCCTGGCAGGAAGAAGGAACTAAGTGTGAAAACCCCCTCGATCTATAAAATCCTCCTCTTCCTATAAAAGAAATTAACTCTACACTATAATTGACAAAAGCTTTCCAAGCCTAAAAGAGTATGATTCCAATAAATGCAAAAAAATACTAATAATAAAAAGGTTAGTTGTCCCTGGAGAAAATACAGAAATTAACACATTAAATCTACACATTGTAATTGGGAAGTATTTCATGAAAATTCAGGTTTTCCAATATATTTTAGTCTATACAAATGTAAAAAAATGAAAAACTTTAGAAGTGTCTTCAGTCATTCCAGATATTTTTCGCTGATAAAAAATCAAAGAGGACAACTTCCAAGTTTGTAGAAATTGGCTGAGCCTCTGCAACTGGAAATTGGAGGCAGATACTCATTCCCCCCACCCCTGTACTGAGCCTGGATTTTGACTGGTAAACCCTTTGAAGTCCATGGGATTTCTACACCCATAAGAAATTGTGTCTGGTGAATCTGGTCTTTGTGTTTTAGCTTCCTGCCCCCCCCCATATTTAATAAATGTTTAGTGTTGAAGTAACATATATTCATGTAGCATCTTCTGCTTTTCTTCATAATACATAAAAGTTGCATTTTAATTAAATAATCCAGAGAAAATATTAACTTATATGATTTCCATAAGCAAAAATAATTATTCAACTAAAATTAAAAATATGTATTATACATTAAGCAAATACTGCTTACATATGTACTATAAGTACTACATAGAATGGGAAGGTAAAATTTTAAAAATTTTCATTTTAAAATTAGTAAAAAAAATTAATGTATACATACATGTACATATATAAACATGTAGAGGAATGATCCAGGAAAGTATTCCAATTGATTTATAAATTACCTTTCTCTGTCTCTGTGTCACTTCTTACTCCCTCCTCTCTTCCCCTCTCTCTTATCTATCTTTGCTCTGTGTCTTTGTCTCCTCTCTTTCTCTGTCACTCTTTCTCTTAGCTATAAGACTTTAAGAGTTGAATCATTTGGCCTCAAATTTTCCACATTTGTGTCTAGTCTAAAATGGAATTTCTTTTGCAGGCTTAGTGAAAAAAATAGAAGAATATGTTTCTTCAGTTATTAAAAAAAATATTCTTAAGATTTTTATTGTAAGTCAAATGGGGCCAGGGCTACAAATTTCAACTTGGAATGATCTGAATCCCAGTAAGGGAAGGAAACATATCCGAAGTCAGTGGAAATGTCCTGTGCTTTTATTCATTAATTTATGGAATTTAAAGAAAAATGATTTGAGTATACCAATAAAACGGGTCTGTCTACCTGTCTAAAGAGTCACAGAATCATTTCTTAGAGTAGTTATGGCACATATCTGCATGAATGAGCTCATGAGCTTGCTCTCTTTCTCTCCCCGTCTCTCTGCCTCTCTCTCTCCCTCCTAATGCCTAGGGAAATTAAGTAAAAAAATTTTGCAAAATTAAAGGAACTATTAGGAACTTCAAATCAGGAAATGACATGAATAATCCATGAATAATGTTAAACATAAGTGAGGGTTATATACGTGTGTCAAACATTACTAACAAAACACGAGGATTATGTTTGGATTGCACGTCGAGTTCTCCACTCCCAAATTCATATGTATCACAAACAGTCCTGTGCGCCGCTCTCATTCCGGATCAATCCAGCCCTACTCCGCCCTCTCTCGGCCCTGTTTCCATTTCTGGACGCTTTCAACGAGCCTCTCCTTCCACTCCGATCCTATGATTCCAAGAAACCCTATGTACTACAGTTCATAAGCATCTTCTACTTTATTTCTTTACATGACCCAAGAAAGACCAGTTTTCCCAGAACTTTTGAATGGAAGCCCTGTTATCTGTCACTGTCTTCTCTCTGAGATGTAAGCGAAAGGGTCAGCACTTGCCTTAGTCCCCGCTTCCTGTTTCTAGTGCTGGGTGCTAGATTGAATCCTCCTCACCCTCCTCCATCCTTTAGCATCCTTTGGACTATAGATCACTTCTTTAGATTCAGGAACATGTTTGCAATGAGACTGAAAGCTTGTTATTCTCCCCTCACCCATCCCCCCTCTATTTCCCTCACATCAAAGCCTCATCATCATTTGGATGGAAGACCATCTCCATGCCCTGGTTTTCCAGATCTCATACCCCAATAAAATGTTCCTCCTCATGATTTCCTCATTACCTGTCTCTGCCTTTTGATTCCCATGACTCTCCTGCAGACCAAGCTCTTTTCACTTGCAACTTTTATTTCCGTTGTCCCCAAACTAACTCTGAGCCTTGGGACTCCTCTTCCTTTCACCAATTCATTCTCCACCTTGATTTCCAGACACAACTTGAACTATCTACAAGCACATAATGCATGGTGATTCGGCATATGGCTTCCATATAATCACACAATTAGATTTTGCCTCTCAAGCTTAGTCTGCAAACTCTGAATTTTATCTGATCTACTGCTATGAAGGGTAAAAATCAGGCACAATTCTCCCCTCATGCCTCTTTATTACTGGTGTTATTATTTCTTTCTTTGTTACTTTTTTAACTTTATATGTATCACTATCTTATATGCAGCAGCTTTACAGAGTATTTCTTAAATAATTATGCTCTAAGAAGAGGGATATGAAATTATTACTTCTGGAGAATGGGATAGGTTACAAGACTTTTGTCCTTTATTGTATACCTCTCAGCCCAGTTACCTGTCCTTGAATTGCTTGTGAAATAAAAATAAATAAGATGGATATTTGATAATGATATTCACTTGCAATGATTGCCAATTTCTCCAAAAGATTAGCTTTTCTGTACCTCATCATGTTGTAATTCAAATGAACCTCTCCCATCCCACCCCCAAACCTCAGGACCCAAATTGTTTTTCTGCTTTACAATGTTATTTCCTACTAGTCTCAGAGTTCTTCCGAGAACTGTCTGACTTGCCCAGAATTATGCTTTCACATTGTGGGCAGGCTTTTTTCCTCCATATATATGAATTTCACAGCTGAAAACTCTACCCAGCAGTCCACAAATATCCAGCATATTCTAATGCTATGTTCCCTATGCAATTCTTGATTTTTTTTTTTTTTTATCACAGCAAATCTGTTAGAAAGGAGACCAGGTTTGCAGCATCCTTGAATGAAGTCACAGTGAATAAAAGTTCACCCCCTCCCTAAGGTCAGATTTCAGTTTACTATACCCTAGCCTTGTCCCTGCCAATCATATTCTTTTCCACAGATACGCTCCTACCAACAGCAGCAGCCACAAAGGGAAGGCACAACCTTACACAGATCAGAACTTGACGTTCAATTTCTTTGTTCCCTCCACCTCTTCTTGGCTAGTTTGTAAGTAGCTGCAAGTCAAAGAATTTTTTTCTTCATGAAGAAATGATTTAAGCTTTAGGAGCCAAGAAGCATTTTGACAGCTAATAATATGATGGAACTCAAAAGTTTTCAGCGGACCTTATTTTAGCAACACTCCATAACTTCATGAGTCAATTTATACATTTGTTTTTCCCCAAGTTCAACAATTTCGGCAGAGTTCTTACTTGGGGGAATGTATTTTCTTGCATGTTTTATTCCCATGTTTATACAAAAAGAACTTTTTCTTTCACCACATGTGTTTTTCAAAAAGTGAACATTCTGTATCATGTTGTGGATGACAGTGGCCAGCCCAAGCCCCAGTTCCATGATTCCCTGGAAGGCCTCTTATCCCCAAATCAGAAGAGACGCTTTCATCACTCAGTCTAGGCAGCTATCCGCCAGGAAGAAAATCCTCAGGCTGCATGAAAGAAACAGCCAAAGAAAGAAACTCACAGCCAAGGAAAGAGAATATAGTATTTTGAAATATTTCAAGAATGTCTTGAGAATAAAGGACAGTCTCTAAAATTGGTCAGAAGAAAAAAGACAAAGAAAGCCACATTTTCCATCTCAGCAGCCTAAAAGATGTGTCTCCAAGAGAGTTCTCCATCAAATAAGACTACCAAATTATTCCAGGGAGGTTTGTCAGATCCACAACGTCAACACAGAATTTCCTTACAAGCACAATATTCTACTTTATAGCTCTAACTTAGTCATTTGATAATCCCGATGTACCTTAATTTTGCATCATAGAGTCTGAAATGTCTGTGAATCTGGTTTTTGATCATTGTGGTAGAACTGTAGAAATAAATGAGAACTATAGAATCTCCCCCTCTACATCTCCCCCTTCAAAAATAAACTGTAGAAAATAAAAGATCACCTACCTTCACTTTCCTCTGCTTTCTGTACTCCATCCACATCACACTTCTTTTATTCCTTCCAATTTACTCTATCTTTTCCATGTCTGAGCCAATGAACTTGCTGTTCCTTCTTCCTGGAGCAAGCAACCCTCCTTCTTACTTATCTAAAGCTCACTTACCAAGTACATCTTGTGTATTATCCATTCAGTCTGCAAACATTTAGGGAAGGCCTACTAAGTCCCAGCACCATTGGAGACATGGGTATTATGTCAGCGAGCTCCTGGGGTCCACATCCTAGGAAAGGGACTGAAGCAATAAATAAATAATATGAAGTATATCAGAAGGCAATCAGTACTATGGGCAGCAATAATTCAGGCTGAGGAGATATGGAGTCCTGAGATAGTGGTGGTTGCTCATAGAGTGTGGCCAAAATATAGCTTTTCAATGACATTTAAGAAAATATTTGAAGGAGATGTGGTGCGAGTCAGGTGCGTACCTGGAGGAAGAATATTCCAGACAGAACAATAATCAGAAAGACTCTGAGGGGCATCTGGGTGGCTTAGTCAGTTAAGCAACTGACTCTTGATTTCGACTCAGGTCATGATCTTGGGGTTGTGAGATCAAGCCCCGGGTCAGGCTCCACGTTCAGCGGGGAGTCTGCTTGAGATTCTCTCTCTCCCTCTGCCTGTCCTCCACTGTCTCTCTCTCCCCCTCTAGCTCTCCTTCATCCAAATATAAATAAATAAATAAATCTTAAAAAGAAAGAAAAAAAGACCGAGGAGGAATCATGTTTGTCATGTTTGAGAGTTAGCAAGGATGCCAGAATGGCTGGAGCAAAAGGGCAAAGGAGAGAGAAGCATCAGGGGGCTACCCAGAGAGGTAACAGGACCAGGTGGCCTGGGGAGGGCCCTGACAGACATCATAGACACTCTGGCTCTACTCTGAATGAAACAGGAGTCATCAGAGGGTTTTGAGCTAAGCAGTGTCATCAACTGATTACAGGTTTCACCAGGGTCATTCAGACTGCTGTGTTGGGAACAGATTGTAGGTGGGAAAGTGACAGGTAAGGATAGTCAGGAGACTTTTGCCATGATCCATGCAAGATATGATGATCACTTGCAGCAGGTGGTGGTAGTACTGGGAGGGAGACACTACAAGATTCTGGATATTTTGAAAATAGGGCCTGAGGAGATTGACTGAGGGACCGAATGTGAGCATCATCTTAAATGTGACATCCTCAGGGAAACCAGACGTCAGACCAGGTTGAGATCTCCTGCTATGCACTCTCAGGCAACCTGACATCTGTCCTTGAGAACACAGTGTGGCCTCTCGATATCTATCCTTACATTGGCTTTTGTCTTCTGTAACCCCAGCTACTAAGGTGATGCCTTTAATGTACTAGATGCTAAATAAATATTCTTTGAAATTATTAAGGGAATGAAAAATTATAGCATATGTACATTTCTTTACTACAACTTATAATGCTTTCTTGTAACTTGTTGATCAGTAAACTATTTGCCCATCAAAACCCAATTCAAATAGCATCTGAATCCTTCCACTTCTCCTCTCCCAAGGCAGAATTACTCAGTTCTTCCTCCCTGTCTATCTTGTAATATTGAACTTATAGCCATGATTACAATGTACTCTTGAAGTGTAGTGAAAAAAACTTTTTGGCAGATGTACTCTTAGCAAACAAGGATATCTAATAGGCAAGGATCTCTATTTCTGCAATATAACAAACCCTCCCAATGTACTCGGGCCCGCAGAGTAAGTACTATGCACACAAATGCCAGTGTAAGGGACTTCTAAAGATGGTAGCAAACTATATATTGAGCATTTATAATGTGTCACACTCTACAATTAGTATCTGCTTAAACGATCACATGGTCACATGTGCTTTTCAGTAAACACTATGAATTAAAACAATCTACTCCATCTTACAAACGGGAACACTGAGGCTAAGGTACTTGGCCAATCTACATAGATAATAAATATTACTACCAGATTTTAATCCTAAGCATGAATATTGTCCCCATGCCTGGCTGGGGACATGCCTGGCTGCCTAGTCTCCAGAAGGAAAGGGCTTGAGTTCCATGTCCAGCCCTGACACAGTAGATTAAATATAAGTCAAGTGTTTGGCAAGAATAGGAACTCGGACCCCAAATCTGAAGCTCAAACTGACTATGTTGATGTATCTCCCAGAAATTCTCAGAAATAAGAGAAGCAGTAGATTTCCCACAAGATATGCAATGAAGGCAGTGAATCTACTTAATTTCAGTTCCAAAAGATACAATATTCCTCAAGAGGCACTCTTTTCACATTTATCTTTATGCTTCCCTCTTCTAGTAGCCTTCAGTTTCCCTGAAGGAAGTGCCCTGCCTTTTCATCTTAATGATCTGCTATTACTCAACAAGGTCTTATTTAGTGTAGTAGGAGTCATTTGAATCTTCCTTCTTTTATAGGAGGAGACAATTCAAACCTGAGGCAATTGAATGACTAGACCACAATCATGCAGGTAATTTTTTTTTAAATATTTTATTTATTTATTTGACAGACAGAGATCACAAGTAGGCAGAGAGGCAGGCAGAGAGAGAGAGAGGAGGAAGCAGGCATCCCTCCCGATGCGGGGCTCGATTCCAGGACCCTGAGATCATGACCTGAGACGAAGGCAGAGGCTTTAACCCACTGAGCCACCCAGGTGCCCCTCATGCAGGTAATTTTTAACAGGTCCCCTGGTCCCTGGTCTAGTCCTTGATATCAGCCACCACAATGGAAATCATAAAGCAGAGTTATAAACAAGAAAATTCAGACACAGGAAAGAAGAAAGTGAGGGAGTATTTGTTTTCTGTTCTTAAAACTTACAACAAACTCAAGAAGCAGGTTCAGTTACGATCCCATTTAGTGGAAAAGTACCTGCTAACACTGCAAAGTATGTAGGTCCTGGATGTACATTGTTTCCACCTAATAGTACTTTTTAATATGGTCTCTGTTCCATCCATAAATTCTCTCATTCAAGTCTGGTTGCACTGGGAAAGTATGGTCATTTGAATCCCACTGAATGTCTATTTCTGAGTGTGACAGAAATAAACGTTGATATAAATGACTTGATAACTTATAATCAGCTATTTGGCTGATAATGAGGCTGACACATTAGAAAAGCAAAACCAAAACACTTTATAGCCAAGAATGGAATCAACAACCAGTGAAGTAGGTATTCATTATAAAAAAATAATAATAATAAAGTAAAGAAATAACCAGATAACTAGTAATGAATTTTCAAATATGATTTTTTTTTAAATACGGAGCTTCAAGGTCTGGCAAAGTTTTGTAATGGACATAAATTACAGTTTACATATCCTTTCTTTCAATATCTACTCCTTTCTCAAGCACAAACTCTCCTGACGCCTTCCTTCTGCCACTTTCTTCCCCTTGGCCACATATATTTGGTGAAATTCCTTCACAGGTGATTTTTAATTAATAAACTTACAGTTAGATTTCCCTTAACACCAAGTCTTTGCCTGAAACAGGCTAGTCATTTCCTACAAATGGTTATAGGTTGAATTAAATTTAACTATTAAACTAGTTCAATGCATTAACACCTCTATGAAGAACTCTTGTTTTGTATGTCTGGTCTGGTGGTAAAGTACTGAAAAATGAATTTCTTTGTGTCTTCAGCTAACCTCTGAGATTTTCTTGACTTCAACCAAGACTGTTAATCTCAATCATATATTCTTCAGTTGGATATGTCATGTTGGTATCTTTTGGTAGGACTATTTACGAAACAATCCTGAACATCTATCTTCTTTGACTCTCAGTTTCTATATAGTCTGGGGCTTCCTGACTGTGTAGATCAGCCTCTGCTATACTGACCACTTACAAAGTATAGCCTTTGCTATACTTATCCCTGAGAGAAGAAAGGAACCAAAGTACTTCTGAGAAATGGCTGTGGGCATAGTCACTGGAGTCCTTTTCTGAGCTATTGCCATGGAGGTTCACCTTGCTACCACAGAAGAAATCCAGAGCTACCATTCAAGGACATGTCTGAATAAGTGACTGAACCATAGCTCTTTAAGGCCAACTGCACACTGAATCACTCTTTCCTTACTTCAGAGAGGTGGTAATTCTGGAGGAGGTGGGGATGGGGGAAATAGGCAATGGGGATGAAGGAGGATATTTGTGATGGGCACAGAGTAAGTGTGAGTGTATGTAAGAAAATGAATGTAAGGGGTGTCTGGGCAGCTCAGTGGGTTAAGCCTCTGCCTTCAGCTCAGGTCATGATCTCAGGGTCCTGGGATGGAACCCCATATTGGGCTCTCTGCTCAGCAGGGAGCCTGCTTCCTCCTATCTGTCTCTCTGTCTGCCTCTCTGCCTACTTGTGATCTCTGTCAAATAAATAAATAAAATATTTTAAAAAAAGAAAGAAAGAAAGAGAATGTAAGTGTATGAAGTGTTGAATCACTAAATTGTACTCCTGAAGCTAATATTACACTGTATGTTGACTAACTGGAATTTAAATAGAAACTTAAAAAAAAATAAAGAGATGTGGTAATTCCAACCAAACTTGATAATCCCATCCCCCAAACACACCAGTAGCTCTTAAACCTTAAGAACAATCAGAATCACATGGGGAAACACTATTAAATACAGATTCCTGCCACCAACCACCAGAGACATCAAATCAAATGGTTCAAAATGATGACAAGAGATCTAAATTTTTAACATGTACCCCATGTTTTATTGAGACAGGTGGTCTTTGGGTTATAATATGGTGAAAACTACTGGCCTTCCATCTGTGCTGCACACCATCGTGTTTCTATTAGTCTCACGTCATTATTCCTGTGAATTAAGGAGATGAATAGAGACTCCGTCAGCAGAGACTCAATAGCGCTTTTGGTCTCAACTAGCTACAAAGGAATGTCGATGAGAATTCGTTAATGAGGGTACCTGTCCCTGCTGTGACTCACATCAGCAAAAATACTGGCAATAACTTGTTTACTGGTATTTACTTCCTAATTCTATAGTTATTATGATTTTATGAGTATGATTATGATTTTATGATTATCTAATTATGCCCATAATTAAGTCAGATCCCAGCAGGTAAATTTTTTCAATAGCTTTAATTTGCATATCAAAGCCCAAGGTTATCACAATATAGGATAAGCCACAAATACAAATACGAATAGAAATATATTTGTTAGGAAGAACAATAAAACTGAAGTCGTAAGACATTGAGAAACAGTGCTATAACAATTTGGCCTTTCCTTTAGATGTTAACTTGACCTCAGTCTTATTCTGTTTGACTAAGAGTAGGTGACTTCTCTAAAGCTTATTTTCTGCTTTCATATTTTATCCAAGTTACTAGGTCAAGAGATAAACAGTGAGATAGAGAGGAATGGCTCCAATACTGAGACACACAGCAAATCTTCCAAGAATCTCCAGAATTTAGTGAGTCTGCAGGATAGCTTTTGTGATCTTTTTTGTGTGAAATCCAGTACTGTGTCAGCCTCCTATGGTCTAAAGTGTGCCTTTCTTAAAAGACCTCAAGATTTATTCTCACTAGCTTTAAATGAGTGAAAATGTGTTTTGTTGAAACTTCCCGAGAAGTAACTGCATTTACTATGGAATCTTGTATTGTTTATGGGCCTGATGAAAGCCTTTGGCACTTAATGATTCCCAGACCATTTCAACTTTAGGAAAAAAAAAAAAAAAGGAGAAGAAGAAGTAGAAGAAAAAGGAAAAGAAAAGAAAAAGAAAAAGAGAGGAAGAGAAAAAGGAAAGAAAAAAGATAATGGAAACTGAATGTTTCAAATCCTAAAAACAAAATATGTGGTTTCTAAACACTTTACAAATGAATTAATGCAATGATTTGTCTCAGATGTTATGAAAAATTTTAATGACTGTTGACATGTTCCAATGAGGAAAATGAAATACGAGAAAAAGTGCCTGAGAACAAGCTATCCAGGTGGCCCTCTGAAATTCAAGTCTGTTGCTATTAGCTCTGGTTTAATTATCTTCCACTCCCTCACAGTTATTTCCCACAATGCTAATACTCCCTTTGAAATCTCAGCCCCTGCTTCAGTCAGTCTGCCCATTTATTGATGCTCTAAGAAGTGATGTATTGTGCTTATCTTCTAGCTAAGTAGAGGCACCACACATAATGCAGAGTAACAAAAACGAGATATTGAATGGCTACACGTATTTTTTGGAATTTATTATAATTAGAGGGAAAAAAATTTACCTTTCTGGTTTTCACCAGATTGTTTTCTGGGAAAGAAACCAAGAGGTAGTTTTTTCTTAGCAGGTATCACCCATGTGAGTTTGGCTTCAGAATATTTATAAGATAAAGGTGACAGTTTATGTGACGGTAACACAATTTATGTGAGGGTAACATTACTGAAATTAGGTTATTTCAGGACCATGGCAACACAATACCTTCTGTTGAAGGATTTTACGATCTAAATGTAACTTCAGATATAAGAAATCTGTCAATATCAATTCAATACTAAAGGTTCCATTCTATGAAACAGGAAAGCCAATAGAATTTATGCAATCACTTTGCCAAAATCGTTTACATTTCAAGGAAGTTAAACAACAAAAATTCTGGAGTACAGTGTCACAATAGACATTCTTCTCATTGCTGATTTTACTCTTTTCAAAAGTCAGAGAACTATAGAACTCTAAATCCAAAAGATATGAAGGTTCATTTACTGTTTGAAAATTATCTAAAGTGCAATGCAACAAAACATAAGATTTCCCTGGAGTTCTTTCTAGAACATGTTGGTTATAGCAAAGTTAGATTTACACACCTTTTACCTTTCCTTGCTACACATCTCCTCTTACTTCTGGTACCCCAAATCCAAGGAGTGTCACCATCTTCTACCCTGAGTTCTTCAGGGTTCCCAATTCAATGGCCTCTCTAGAAAGACCCTCCCTGAGAATAAAGGGTGCTCCAAATAAACTCTCCCTCCAACTCTTCTTGTTTTCCCAAACACAGAAACTCTTTGGCTCTGAGTCAGCAACTAGCTAACTATTGGGAATTAAATATCTATAGCATTAAGAATTTTTTTTTCTTTTCAGATAGTGAATGCCCTGATCAACTAGCTTAAGCAAAAAGATCATTTATTGGCTGCTTTCACTGAGAAATCCAAGTGGTTATATAATCTTTATACACAACTGGATCCAGAATTTCCAATGATGGCATTAGGAATCTCATGCCCATTTTTTATATATATCATTTATTTTTAGGTGGATTTTGTCCATGAAGAGCAGAAATGGGTCTGGAAAGCTATAAATTGACATGATACTTAATATCTACAATCATAGAAGGGTAAAGACCCTTTCTCTTTCAGCATGCATATCTTTGCTCTCCAAAGGGCCTTGATTGGTTCTTCTTGGATTATCTGACCAAGCTAAACAGTCCCCAGGTTCAGAGGAATGGGACGATGATGAGTCAGCGAAACCAAATCCCCACTCTGTGGCAGGAAAGAGATGTCATGAGTGATGGATGACCTACCATTTGAGTGAGTGGACATTTGCAAAAGATAAAGAAGGACCATTCTTTTTCTTTCCACTTTAGATCAAATTCATTATGTTAGAGGTGTTTTCATTCTTAAAAGATTCTTAATACTAAAACAATTTTTAATAGTGGAATATTTATATTGCTGGTAGGATGATCTGGATATTGAAAGCATTATTATACTAAAGAAGCCTTCCAGAATTCCCTTGAGGGAGGCCTATCTTAATTTGCTTTTTATGTTATGTTCAGGATGACCTAATTCCCAAGGTTTGCTGGTTCTTGAAAATATATGTGCATTTATCCCTTTCCAAAAGACACTTGAGGAGTAAATCAGAAGTCAAAGAACCAAAATACACATGTATTTCTAATCTACATTGTAATCCATATAAACAAATTTACTGAGGACTTTGTCTCCAGTTCCTTTCTGAAGCAATGTTATAAACAGAATCATATTCAGTAAATAGAATCACATTATTGTTGAAGCAATCAAGTAAAAAGGAAAGGAAATACGAAGGATAGATTTTCTTTTCAAAATACAATTCTTCAACTTCAACCTTGATACTTTTTTTTTAACCTTGATACTTCAGATGAAAGATCATCTTTACTTTCTTTGTTATAAATTAGACAGAATCTTGGAATTACCACTTACCAAACTAACCTTGAGGCCTCTTTGAAACTGACATAGTTTACATTATATTTATATATTTGGATGTCTATCTCTTTACTAAAGATAATGAATTCTTGACAAAGAATCAAAGCTTACAGACATATAACATCAAGTAAAATCAAGTCCAATTTTTTTTTTAACTAAAAGACTATGAAATCTGGCATGGAACACATATGAAGGTGCTATGTTTAGAGTTTATAGCATCATAGAAAGAGCTGGAAATGATGTGCTGCCATTACACAGTAAGTAGGAGGAGGAATTTATTGTAAGATAATATAGTTAAAACACTTCAACAAATTAGATTCTTATAGTTAAACTTGAATTAATATAGAATGCTAAAACTCAGTGCCTGTGAATTTTATGAAATGGTGAATTGTCCATTAGTTATTTCAAAAAAGAATCTTTTTAAAACATCAGGGTTGACT
This sequence comes from Lutra lutra, assembly GCF_902655055.1. NCBI lineage: Eukaryota > Metazoa > Chordata > Mammalia > Carnivora > Mustelidae > Lutra > Lutra lutra. The sequence goes on along the minus strand of NC_062279.1, from coordinate 82,383,847 downwards.
AACTGAATATAATAAATAAATAAGGAAATTAATTAATTAATTAATTAATTTTAAAAACCTCAGGCCACTGTTGAAGCACAACCAATCCATCTAGACATTTGTCATTCAATTCTGTCTCTCTTTTTTTTCTCTCAATCTCTATGTGTACACACACACACACACACACACTGACGGTTGCATCTGCAAAATTAGATCCATCTTATTCCATCTTATGAAAGAGTCTTCATCACAAAGGGACTTGAGATCCAATCCCTTGTGTGACTGAATGCGACTTGGACTTTGATGTCACATTGATGTCACATAGGTTCAAAATTCAGTGTGAAAGGAGGAGTCAAGATGGCGGAGAAGTAGCAGGCTGAGACTACTTCGGGTAGTGGGAGATCAGCTAAATAGCTTATCTAAAGATTGCAAACACCTACAAATCCAAAGGGAGATTGAAGAGAAGAAGAACAGCAATTCCAGAAACAGAAAATCAACCACTTTCTGCAAGGTAGGACTGGCGGAGAAGTGAATCCAAAGCGACGAGAAGATAGACCGCGGGGGGAGGGGCCGGCTCCCGGCGAGCGGCGGAGCAACGGAGCAAAATCAGGACTTTTAAAAGTCTGTTCCGCTGAGGGACATCGCTCCAGAGGCTTAACTGGGGTGAAGCCCAGGCGGGGTAAGCGCGGCCTCAGGTCCCGCAGGGTCGCAGAAGGATCGGGGGTGTCTCAGTGTCGCAGAGCTTACCGGTATTAGAACGGGGAAGCCGGCTGCAGAGACAGAGCCGAGGAGTGACTCTCAGCTCGGGGTTGCCTTGAACTGGTCTCAGGCTCGGTCAGCTCGGAGCACGACCGGAGGCCAGGGTGACGGGAGTCATTTGGCGCTGTTCTCTGAGGGCGCACTGAGGAGTGGGGCCCCGGGCTCTCGGCTCCTCCGGGCCGGAGACCGGGAGACCGCCATCTTTATTCCCGTCCTCCGGACTCTACGGAAAGCGCTCAGGGAACAAAAGCTCCCGAAAGCGAACCCGAGCGGATTACTCAGCGCGGCCCCGGGTAAGGGTGGTGCAACTCCGCCTGGGGCAAAGACGCTTGAGAATCACTACAACAGGCCCCTCCCCCAGAAGATCTTCGGGAAACCCAGCCAGGACCAAGTCCACCTACCAAGGAGAACGGCGGAATTCCAGAGGAGAAGAAAGCAAAGCACGGAACTCATGGCTTTCTCCCCATGATTTTTTAGCCTTGCAGTTAATTTAATTTTTTTTTCTTTTTCAATTTTTTTTTTCTTTTTCTCTTCTTCTGCTAAATTTTTTTTAACTTTTACCGTTTTCTTTTTTTAACGTTTTTTAAATAGTTTATCTAATATATATATATTTTTTCCTCTTTTTATATTTTTTCTTTATTGGCTTTCTTTTTTTTAATAGTTTTTTTTTTCTCTCTTTCTGAACCCCTTTTTATCCCCTTTCTCCCCCTTCACAATTCAGGATCTCTTCTGATTTGGCTAAAGCATATTTTCCTGGGGTTGTTGCCACCCTTTTAGTATTTTACTTGCTCCTTCATAAACTCTTATCTGGACAAAATGACAAGGCGGAAAAATTCACAACAAAAAAAAGAACAAGAGGCAATACCAAAGGCTAGGGACCTAATCAATACAGACATTGGTAATATGTCAGATATAGAGTTCAGAATGATGATTCTCAAGGTTCTAGCCGGGCTTGAAAAAGGCATGGAAGATATTAAAGCAACCCTCTCGGGAGATATAAAAGCCCTTTCTGGAGAAATAAAAGAACTAAAATCTAACCAAGTTGAAATCAAAAAAGCTATTAATGAGGTGCAATCAAAAATGGAGGCTCTCACTGCTAGGATAAATGAGACAGAAGAAAGAATTAGCGATATAGAAGACCAAATGACAGAGAATAAAGAAGCTGAGCAAAAGAGGGACAAACAGCTACTGGACCACAAGGGGAGAATTCGAGAGATAAGTGACACCATAAGACGAAACAACATTAGAATAATTGGGATTCCAGAAGAAGAGGAAACAGAGAGGGGAGCAGAAGGTATATTGGAGAGAATTATTGGAGAGAATTTCCCCAATATGGCAAAGGGAACAAGCATCAAAATCCAGGAGGTTCAGAGAACCCCCCTCAAAATCAATAAGAATAGGTCTACACCCCGTCACCTAATAGTAAAATTGACAAGTCTTAGTGACAAAGAAAAGATCCTGAAAGCAGCCCGGGAAAAGAAGTCTGTAACGTACAATGGTAAAAATATTAGATTGGCAGCAGACTTATCCACAGAGACCTGGCAGGCCAGAAAGAGCTGGCATGATATATTCAGAGTACCAAATGAGAAAAACATGCAGCCAAGAATACTATATCCAGCTAGGCTATCATTGAAAATAGACGGAGAGATTAAAAGCTTCCAGGACAAACAAAAACTGAAAGAATTTGCAAATACCAAACCAGCTCTACAGGAAATATTGAAAGGGGTCCTCTAAGCAAAGAGAGACCCTCAAAGTAGTAGATCAGAAAGAAACAGAGACAATATACAATAACAGTCACCTTACAGGCAATACAATGGCACTAAATTCATATTTCTCAATACTTACCCTGAATGTTAATGGGCTAAATGCCCCAATCAAAAGACACAGGGTATCAGAATGGATAAAAAAACAAAAACCATCTATATGTTGCCTACAAGAAACTCATCTTACACCCGAAGACACCTCCAGGTTTAAAGTGAGGGGGTGGAAAAGAATTTACCATGCTAATGGACATCAGAAGAAAGCAGGAGTGGCAATCCTTATAGCAGATCAATTAGATTTTAAGCCAAAGATTATAATAAGAGATGAGGAAGGACACTATATCATACTCAAAGGAACTGTCCAACAAGAAGATCTAACAATTTTAAATATCTATGCCCCTAACGTGGGAGCAGCCAACTATATAAACCAATTAATAACAAAATCAAAGAAACACATCGACAAGAATACAATAATAGTAGGGGATTTTAACACTCCCCTCACTGAAATGGACAGATCATCCAAGCAAAAGATCAACAAGGAAATCAAGGCCTTAAATGACACACTGGACCAGATGGACATCACAGATATATTCAGAACATTTCATCCCAAAGCAACAGAATACACATTCTTCTCTAGTGCACATGGAACATTCTCCAGAATAGATCACATTCTTGGTCCTAAATCAAGTCTCAACTGGTATCAAAAGATTGGGATCATTCCCTGCATATTTTCAGACCACAATGCTCTAAAGCTAGAACTCAATAACAAGAGGAAATTTGGAAAGAACCCAAATACATGGAGACTAAACAGCATCCTTCTAAAGAATGAATGGGTCAACCAGGAAATCAAAGAAGAATTGAAAAAATTTATGGAAACAAATGATAATGAAAACACAACAGTTCAGAATCTGTGGGACACAACAAAGGCAGTCCTGAGAGGAAAATATATAGCAGTACAAGCCTTTCTCAAGAAACAAGAAAGGTCTCAGGTACACAACCTAACCCTACACCTAAAGGAGCTGGAGAAAGAACAAGAAAGAAACCCTAAACCCAGCAGGAGAAGAGAAATCATAAAGATCAGAGCAGAAATCAATGAAATAGAAACCAAAAAAAAACAATAGAACAAATCAACGAAACTAGGAGCTGGTTCTTTGAAAGAATTAATAAGATTGATAAACCCCTGGCCAGACTTATCAAAAAGAAAAGAGAGAGGACCCAAATAAATAAAATCATGAATGAAAGAGGAGAGATCACAACGAACACCAAAGAAATACAGACAATTATAAGAACATACTATGAGCAACTCTACGCCAACAAATTTGACAATCTGGAAGAAATGGATGCATTCCTAGAGACATATAAACTACCACAACTGAACCAGGAAGAAATAGAAAGCCTGAACAGACCCATAACCAGTAAGGAGATTGAAACAGTCATCAAAAATCTCCAAACAAACAAAAGCCCAGGGCCAGACGGCTTCCCGGGGGAATTCTACCAAACATTTAAAGAAGAACTAATTCCTATTCTCCTGAAACTGTTCCAAAAAATAGCAATAGAAGGAAAACTTCCAAACTCATTTTATGAGGCCAGCATCACCTTGATCCCAAAACCAGACAAGGATCCCAACAAAAAAGAGAACTACAGACCAATATCCTTGATGAACACAGATGCAAAAATTCTCGCCAAAATACTAGCCAATAGGATTCAACAGTACGTTAAAAGGATTATTCACCACGACCAAGTGGGATTTATTCCAGGGCTGCAAGGCTGGTTCAACATCCGCAAATCAATCAATGTGATACAACACATTAATAAAACAAAGAACAAGAACCATATGATACTCTCCATAGATGCTGAAAAAGCATTTGACAAAGTACAGCATCCCTTCCTGATCAAAACTCTTCAAAGTGTAGGGATAGACGGCACATACCTCAATATTATCAAAGCCATCTATGAAAAACCCACCGCAAATATCATTCTCAATGGAGAAAAACTGAAAGCTTTTCCGCTAAGGTCAGGAACACGGCAGGGATGTCCGTTATCACCACTGCTCTTCAACATAGTACTAGAAGTCCTAGCCTCAGCAATCAGACAACAAAAGGAAATTAAAGGCATCCAAATCGGCAAAGAAGAAGTCAAACTATCACTCTTTGCAGATGATATGATACTCTATGTGGAAAACCCAAAAGACTCCACTCCAAAACTGCTAGAACTTGTACAGGAATTCAGTAAAGTGTCAGGATATAAAATCAATGCACAGAAATCAGTTGCATTTCTCTACACCAACAACAAGACAGAAGAAAGAGAAATTAAGGAGTCCATCCCATTTACAATTGCACCCAAAACTATAAGATACCTAGGAATAAACCTAACCAAAGAGACTAAGAATCTATACTCAGAAAACTATAAAGTACTCATGAAAGAAATTGAGGAAGACACAAAGAAATGGAAGAATGTTCCATGCTCCTGGATTGGAAGAATAAATATTGTGAAAATGTCTATGCTACCTAAAGCAATCTACACATTTAATGCAATTCCTATCAAAGTACCATCCATTTTTTTCAAAGAAATGGAACAAATCATCCTAAAATTTATATGGAACCAGAAAAGACCTCGAATAGCCAAAGGAATATTGAAAAAGAAAGCCAAAGTTGGTGGCATCACAATTCCGGACTTCAAGCTCTATTACAAAGCTGTCATCATCAAGACAGCATGGTACTGGCACAAAAACAGACACATAGATCAATGGAACAGAATAGAGAGCCCAGAAATGGACCCTCAACCCTATGGTCAACTCATCTTCGACAAAGCAGGAAAGAATGTCCAATGGAACAAAGACAGCCTCTTCAATAAATGGTGTTGGGAAAATTGGTCAGCCACATGCAGAAAAATGAAATTGGATCATTTCCTTACACCACACACGAAAATAGACTCAAAATGGATGAAGGATCTCAATGTGAGAAAGGAATCCATCAAAATCCTCGAGGAGAACACAGGCAGCAACCTCTTCGACCTCAGCCGCAGCAACATCTTCCTAGGAACATCACCAAAGGCAAGGGAAGCAAGGGCAAAAATGAACTTTTGGGATTTTATCAAGATCAAAAGCTTTTGCACAGCAAAGGAAACAGTGAACAAAACCAAAAGACTACTGACAGAATGGGAGAAGATATTTGCAAATGACATATCAGATAAAAGGCTAGTGTCCAAAATCTATAAAGAACTTAGCAAACTCAACACCCAAAGAACAAATAATCCAATCAAGAAATGGGCAGAGGACATGAACAGACATTTCTGCAAAGAAGACATCCAGATGGTCAACAGACACATGAAAAAGTGCTCCATATCACTCGGCATCAGGGAAATACAAATCAAAACCACCATGAGATATCACCTCACACCAGTCAGAATGGCTAAAATTAACAAGTCAGGAAATGACAGATGCTGGCGAGGATGCGGAGAAAGGGGAACCCTCCTACAGTGTTGGTGGGAATGCAAGCTGGTGCAACCACTCTGGAAAACAGCATGGAGGTTCCTCAAAATGTTGAAAATAGAACTACCCTATGACCCTGCAATTGCACTGCTGGGTATTTACCCTAAAGATACAAATGTAGTGATCCGAAGGGGCACGTGCACCCGAATGTTTATAGCAGCAATGTCTACAATAGCCAAACTATGGAAAGAACCTAGATGTCCATCTACAGACGAATGGATAAAGAAGATGTGGTATATATACACAATGGAATACTATGCAGCCATCAAAAGAAATGAAATCTTGCCATTTGCGACGACGTGGATGGAACTAGAGGGTATCATGCTTAGCGAAATAAGTCAATCGGAGAAAGACAACTATCATATGATCTCCCTGATATGAGGGAGAGGAGATGCAACATGGGGGGTCGAGGGGGTAGGAGAAGCGTAAATGAAACAAGATGGGATTGGGAGGGAGACAAACCATAAGTGACTCTTAATCTCACAAAACAAACTGAGGGTTGATGGGGGGAGGGGGTTGGGAGAGGGGGTGGGGTTATGGATATCGGGGAGGGTATGTGCTATGGTGAATGTTGTGAAGTGTGTAAACCTGGCGATTCGCAGACCTGTACCCCTGGGGATAAAAATATATGTTTATAAAGCTGTAAAAAAAAAAAAAAAAAAAAAAGAAAGAAAGGATGAATCCCCAAGTTTTGTAGCAACATGGACGGGACTGGAAGAGATTATGCTGAGTGAAATAAGTCAAGCAGAGAGAGTCAATTATCATATGGTTTCACTTATTTGTGGAGCATAACAAATAGCATGGAGGACAAGGGGAGATGGAGAGGAGAAGGGAGTTGAGGGAAATTGGAAGGGGAGGTGAACCATGAGAGACTATGGACTCTGAAAAACGATCTGAGAATTTTGAAGGGGTGGGGGGTGGGAGGTTGGGGGCACCAGGTGGTGGGTATTGTAGAGGGCACGGATTGCATGGAGCACTGGGTGTGGTGCAAAAATAATGAATACTGTTATGCTGAAAAAAATAAAAAATTAGATATTTAAAATAAATAAATAAATAAATATTCACAGAACAGCTAAAAAAAAAAAAAAAAAAAATTCAGTGTGAAGCTTCCCGAGGTACTGTTGTTCTTTAGTTCTCTTCATAGTTGTCAAAGAGCCCAGGTAAAAGAATGCTGTGGCAGTGCTCGGGTCTGGATTGTCCATAAAATATTTGACCATATGCACAGCATAGATGAAAGCAAGAAGCCCTGGCAGCTCTTGCAAAGCAAGTTGAAATGAGGCAGATCATAACTTTTAAAGAGTCACTGCTAGATAGCCTCAAACAATGAGGCATAAAGTGGCTGGTTGGAAACCACAGCAACTGCCAGAACATCTTCAGGTAGCTTTAAAAGAACTAGTTTTGGGCCGGTTGTGGTGGGGGCAGTGTTGAGCAGACTTCAGGCTGTCTGGAAATCTTAAAAAGAAAAAAGTGAGCTTTCAGGTTGTAGGGGGATATACTTAGAAAAAAGCATATTTTACGGACTCTCATTGCACTATTGGGTAGTGGTGTCATGTTTTTAGTCTATTTATAGATCTTAATTACCAGCCATAGTTCCCCCCAGACTAAAGTGCAACAACAAATAGTCTAAGGCAAATATGTATATATGTGTGTGTACAAACAGAGAATGCATGATAATATCTCATATAATTAAAAATATGGAGGAACTGGTTATTCTATATAAGAGAATACTTTACATAATAAAATTGAGCCTCTTCAAGTATCAAAAATTTTTTAACTAAGTTTTCCTTTTTATTGTTTTATTTTTTTTTAATTTTATTTATTGGAGAGAGAGTGAGTGAGAGAGAGAGAGAGCACAAGTGAGGGAGAAGTAGAGGGTGAGGGAGAAACAGACTCCCTGCTGAGCAGGGAGCCCAATGTGGGACTTGATCCCAGAACTGCAGGATCATGACCTGAACTGAAGGCAGACACATTATTAACTGAATGAGCCACCCAGGTGCTTCAAGTTTTCCTTTTTACAACCCAAGTATTATGTGCATCACATAACCACATTTGGAAGAATTTTTTCAATATCATTTAAAATTTTCCAATTGGCAGATTGATATTAAAATCCATTTATAGGCCTACAAATATTTTTCAATGTACTATTGTGTTCCCATGGCTATTCATAATGATCTTGCTGTAACATCAAAACTTTCATTACTTTCAGTGTGTCTATTTCTGGCAACACTCTCCACTTCCTTCTACTTAGTCCTTCTATCTGTATGGGATGATAAATAAGCTCATCAAGCTGGTTTGAAGTGTCATCTGAGGAGACTTTCAAATTAAAAAAAAAAAAAAAAAAAGATACAGGCTAGTAATTCTGGAGGCAGCTTCTCCCAACTTCCCAAAACATTGTCTATGAGGACTTAGAAAAATATAAAACCCAAAATGAAAATTAGGAGAGTCAATCCTCCATCCAGAAGAGATTCTATCTACCATGAAGCAGGTGGATTAAACTTAAAGGAAGGTAGGAAGATCATTTAGCTACCTTTGAAGCTCTGCCTTCTGAATCAGGCTACACAAGATATATATATATGAACAAGAAAACGAGGTATTTGCCCCACTATGGAACAGATGTCACATTTTGATTAATCTAGAGTGCTGTCCTTACTCAGTCTAAATCTAACCCTACCCTTCACATCAGTAACATAATGTGGGTATGCGCGTGCGCGCGCGCGCGCGCGCGCGCACACACACACACACACACACACACACAAATTACTTTCTTTATTCTTTTAGAAATTAAAGCTTAAAGGAAAGAAAGGCCAGAAGAAAGTAAAATGGGTTGGACAAAGAGGGATCAGAGTGCTTGGATCCGTTTTGGAAAATGTCTTTGAGTTAAATGTTGGGGAGGGCAGGAAAAGCCAAAGACATATTGATTATAATTTGTATAGATTCCACTGCTTTTCAATCTAATGGCTATACCCAGCTAATATATGAATAGTCTGAAATGTGGGCTAGGATCTGCACATAATAACACAATGACAGTGCTGGAATAAATGCCTGTGACATCAGTGAAGGAAGGTCGGGTGCAGTCAATACAGCCAGAATGGAGACAAATTCTAGAGAGATCACTATTCATTCAAGTAAGAGTGAGAAAAAGAAAATCATGTGGATCTTGGAAGATATTGCAAGAATAAGAAAAAGAGTACCACTTTCTAAAGACTAACTAGCTGAGCAGCCAGGAAAACGTTCAGAAAATAGGGCATTCTCAGAAAAACACAAAACAACCACGAAGATGAAGCCCATGGTAGACAGGTGCAAATACTCTCAAAAGACCTTTCTTTTTTTAAAATCTGACATTTTAGAAGATTCTCAACCATTACAAAAGTGAGATAAAATCACAAAGGTAATAATAAAGTACATATTGAAGGTAATAAATAATAAAATTGACAAAAAATAGAAATAAAATCTCTGCATGGAAAGCAGGTTAGATAAACTTCTGAATAATCCAGAGGAAAAATAACACAAGGAAAAGAAGCAGTAAGTAAAAATTCATAATTATGAAAGACAGAAAATGACAATGCAACTAGAAATTAATAGAAGTTACTGTCGGAAATTGTACAACGTCTAAAGCAGAAGCAATAATGGAAGATTTAATGAAATACAATGTTCCTATGCTGAATAGAAGACCAACATAAATATCAGAAAGGTTTGGTAATCTTTGAACATAAAAATGTCCTAGAGACTCATATTGTAGTATATCCAGGAAAAAATGGAATTAGTATGGTAAAGAAGAAATAACAAAGAACGCAAACATTTTTTAATTTCATAAAAACCAATTTAGCCCTTACTTCTTTCAAATGGTAAATGGCAGAACAATATCAGATCCATTTCTAGAGTTTTGAGGCAATAAAAAATTATTCGGCAATGACTACCTTGCCTTTGTTAAGTGCAGGCCACAAGAAAGAAAGATATTTTACGAGTGAGCAAGAACTCAGAAGACATAATGCTAATATGTAGATTGAAAAATTTTAGAAAACAGTATCTGAACAGCTATGGTTTAAAAAAACATAATCTTGGGACGCCTGGGTGGCTCAGTTGGTTAAGCAGCTGCCTTCGGCTCGGGTCATGATCCCAGAGTCCTGGGATCGAGTCCCACATCGGGCTCCTTGCTCGGCAGGGAGCCTGCTTCTCCCTCTGCCTCTGCCTGCCACTCTGTATGCCTGTGCTCGCTCTCTCTTCCTCTCTATCTCTGATAAATAAATAAAATCTTAAATAAATAAATAAATAAATAAAAAATAAAAAAACATAATCTTAAAAAGGATCACCACTTAAAAAAGCTGACAGTAAATGTTAAATATAGTATAATGATAGATGTATAAATTTAAACTATTTAAACTTTTTCTAAAAACAACTTATATAAAATAAATAATATTTTAATAATAATCTGAGTAGAAATCTCTAGATTAGTGATTACAATTTCAAGTGACCATGAGGCTTAGGGAAAAGGACCAATAAGCAGAGAGGTCCAGCCTTCATGAATAGGGCAGTCAATACAGCCAGAATGGAGACAAATTCTAGAGAGATCACTATTCATTCAAGTAAGAGTGAGAAAAAGAAAATCATGTGGATCTTGGAAGATATTGCAAGAATAAGAAAGATATTGCACCATGCTGACCTAGAGGGCATATCCACTATCCCAAAACAGCAGAAGCTCCTCAGCTCCCTCTCTTCATTACCATGCAATATAGGCCAGATCAACAAATTTCATGAGAAGCCAGAAATCTATACGTAATGTCGCAATTTCTTTTTATATATGCAAAATCCAACTATCAAAAAAAGCACTGAAGTGCCAAACAAAACATGTGTTTGAAATTTGAGCCATCACTAACTGAGTGATTTAACCTAGACATTCAAAAAAAAAAAAAATTGGAAAGTTTTAGAATTACAAAGATAAATAAAAGACCAGAGATCATATGTGAGAGGTTTAGGGGATAGAAATGTCTTGCATTTCTGGGGATAAAAGGAGTTCAAAAGAAAGATTGGGTTGGAAAATTAGAAATACATAGAGTATCAGTGTTTTGAAAAAAGTATACTAGCAAAATTTTTAACTTTATCAGATAAAAGGAAGTAAATAAAGCACTGTTAGATAGCGATGTCCTGCTGTACAAATGACTGCTCCTTGTAAATTCAAAAGGACCCTAAAGTGTGAAAAATAAAATGGTGGCCCACGATTTACTATACAAATTCGACTGAAAAGAAAGCAGAGGGGACGAAGTTATTATGAAACTAAGTAAAACTGCAGGTAAAATGAAGTCAGTAAATCAAAGGAGGTTACTCTCTTTTGAAATATGATTTAGTGAGCTTTAAACACAGAAAAATATAGTCACAAAACAGAAAGTAAATATCAAAAACAGGATAAATTAATAAAGGTAAACATTTTGTAAGTAATTTTAACTTACTTATATTTATTTTTCATTTTTATTTTTTAGTAACTTTAACTTATTTTTAAACATCTATATATAAATAAACGTAATAATAATAGATTATAAATACAACTGTCTGACATTTAAACACATGGGATGAAACTGAAGTTGTAGTCAGTGGCAAGTGTTTACATTTAAGTGCTTTCTTAATATTAACAGAAGAATAAGAATAAACGAAATAAACATTCAAAATAAGGGGAGAAATAAAAACTAAAGTAGACAAATAAAATGATGAAGACGGAAGAGGGAAGAAGTATGTAAAGGATATTAAAACAGCTTTTTAAAGTTGATTTAAAAAATACAAACATAAAACCTAAAGGCCAATCAAATCACAAGACATGATGAGTAGTATATCCCAAATTTAAAATGAAATAATCAAAAATAAATATGATTAAATATTTAAAAGATAAACGTATATGCAATTCAATGCTAATTCACTTGAAATTCTTAATGAAATGGATGCTTTTCTAAGAAAACATGAATTATCAACTGGTTAAGTTTCCCAGAAGTTGAACCTCAGGGTAAATGATGATAAGCAAACGAATTTTGCAGAGAGAACACAAGAGAACGTGTGAAGACAGCCACAGTCCAGCTCCGCCACTTTCTGCTGGGTAACCTTGGGCAAATCAACTCATTTCCTTGACCATCTCTACTCTGCCACTAAGAACTTTGCAACTGGTGATCACTGGTGTCTCTTTCAGCATCAAAATTCCTTTATTTTCCTACACACTAATTACACTCAGGCGTGAGTGAGAGGAAAGATAGTAAAACATAAGAATAAACAAAACTTGGGCGCCTGGGTGGCTCACTGGTTTAAGCCTCTGCCTTCAGCTCAGGTCATGATCTCGGGGTCCTGGGATCGAGCCCCACATCAGGCTCTCTGCTCAGCGGGAAGCCTGCTTCTCCCTCTCTCTCTGCCTACTTGTGATCTGTCTCTCTCTGTGTCAAAGAAATAAATAAAATCTTTAAAAAAAAAAAAACTCCAAAGAATAATAATTATATTTTAGATCTACTCTCCTTACTTCTTCCCTCACTTGTGCCTCTCTGCCTATATCCATTCGTATCAATTCAAACACCATACCTCAAGAAATAGTAACCAAAAAAAGTTAATTCGATATTTTATTCATTCATTGGCTTGTTCTGAAATTCTTTCTTTTCTCTCATGTCTTAGGAATATACATTTTTCTTCCCCCAAGTAACAAGAAGTCATATATGGTCTTTTGTCCTTGAACTCCTGGGGGTGGTTTCCAACACCTAAGTCTCCCTCCAACTCATACTTCAGGTTTGTAGCTCCTTTTGATATTGTTTCATGGAAAAGAGCCAAAGTGAGCATCTGTGTTCCTAATCTTCCAAAACCTCCAGATCTCACCCTTTCCCTGAAATATCTCTTTGGAGTTTCATATCATTTGGCATCTCTCTTTTTTAGTGAGGGTGACACTCTAAATCTTTTGTGATAGCTCCAGGATTCAGATATATTTACTCCACTCCTGCTGCCAATGTATCAAGATGATCAGATTTTGAAATTCCATCTGGTTATGATTTGAATGTAATAGGCCCTATAAGTAAATCTGTTCATCGGATTTATTGAAATAAATTATCTTTCCAACTAATTGCGGGTTATTAGAATAGCCATGAAGTGAACCAGAACAAATAGAATTCCTTGTTACTGAAGCCTGTGGAGGCCGGGGAGGGAGGAAAGGAGAGAGAGGAGGGTTAACGCAGATATATCAAAAGCCTACATTGAACTACCTCATAGTTTTCACTCTTCTTATCATTTCCCCCAATTTCTAGCAGTTAATCATATTATATACCCTGAGCGGTGGGGGCTCTCCTTTGTATCTGTTGAGGCTAAATTTTCCTCTATCCTTTACATTTGTTTGTATTCTGGGAGAAGGTATTCTATAACATCACTGGGCTTAGACATGCATGAAACTATTTATCTGTCTGAAGGCACAAAGCACGTACCATGGCTAGTATTTAAGAGACACTTATGATACTCTATTCTATCTGATCGGTACTATGCTTGAGGCTCCTTGAGGGAAGGACCAACACTACACCCAGCACAGGAACCTAGAAGAATCTCCACCCACACAAGGTAGGCCCTCAACAAATAGTATCAGATGAATAAATGACATCATTCACGTTAATCTTTACAACACAGAAGAGTAACTGCTGTAATCCTTATTCTTACACATAAAAACAAAGGCTTAGAAAGGAGGGTTACTTGCTCCTAATCACATTGCTCTTCAGTAGCTGAGTTAGAATTTAAGCCCAATTCTGACTGAGTCCCAAGCCTTTGCCATGTTACTACCCTAAATCCATCACAAATATCTGAAAGTTCTACATTTGCATCAGTTGAGGTGGGGTGAATTATACTTGATAAGCATCTCATTGTCTATTCAGAGCATGTGCCAATATCTCTGGAACAATCCAGGATGTATTTGAGCCAGAGAGCTTTCTGGGTATAAGAAATGCTAGACAACAGCCACAAACAGCGTAATTATGCAGGCTTTACACAGTTTAGACTTTGGCTTCTGATCATTATTTAATATTCATGAGTTAGGGACATATTCCCTGGACATTCTAAGGAATTTAGGTCATTTTCTATGCCCTAGGTAAAAAACTGTATCTTTTTTACTAAAAAAAAAAAACAAAACATTAAACATGAAGAGATTGATATTTTTATAGAAAACATTTATCAACAGTTATAAATTAAAAATCAAATACATTTTAGAATAATTTTTGAATGATTTAAAAATCAACCTGAGGCTTGTCTGTTTCAGAGCACACTGTTTCAGAGCACACAGACACACATTGAAAGGATAGAAAGGAAAAACCAGAAGTGAAAGATAAAACATGACTCATGTGGTGGTCCTATGTCCCGGTAGACCATACCACAGCAAATAAAGTCTTTGTAAATAATCTTCCATTCTTAAAAGTTACTCCATGCTATGTAATGAAATAATTAAAATGTACTCTAATGCTAAATACTGTCTTTTTTCAAGATAGATGGCATGCATCTTTTCCATAGGCAGAAACCAGTTATGTCTTAATTACTACCCATATTTTTAAGGATTTTTTATTAATTCCCTTTGGTCTGATGTAAGAAGACTTATTAGTCATTCATCATAACTTCACAGTATACCCAAAACTAGTTCTGTGAAGAATAGTCATTATATTATTATTGATATTACAAATGTATGAGTACATTTTCTTTTAGAAAGATCAGAACAGAAAAAAAAAAGATCAGCACATTCCTGTTTACATATGATTTCACAGTTTATGGTAGTGAGTCATGCCTTATTAGCATATATGTAATAGTTTTGCCATTACACATTAGTCAGGTTTTCTTTAGCATGACAGCGTAATAGATATTTTACCTTCCATTAAGTAAGTTGGATTGCTACAGTAAAAATCTAAGTACACATCAGAAAGGAAAGGAAAGATCTCTAAGTTACAATCAAGGTCTAAAACAGGCAATTCATACTCTTGCTTGAATTTGCTGTTTTATAATTAAATTCACTGTCTTCTTTACTTGGCTTATAATCTTGACACTGACTAAATTAATAAATTAATAAATCTGCTCCTCACTTTTCAATATAAGTATTGATAAAGTCTAGCGCCACCTGGTTTGAGGGGCAAACCAAAACTGAATTTAAGAATTTTTTTCTCTAATTTCGCTTGCCCTAAGAGCTATGCCACCCGTGACGTAAAATGAGCCAACATTAGCACTCAGTGCTACCATAGACCACAAATAAATTGGACCCTTTCATTTTTGGCTCTCTTCACTAACTCTTCAACATAACTGTGAAAGTTTAAAACAAAAAACAAAAACAATTAAAAAAAAAAAAACTTTTAACCTACTACTGGCAAGAATCTGATGTCAGTCCATATAAGCAGAACTACATTATACTCTGGGAAACGGACTCCGAAGTGACTCTAGTACCAGTCACCAGCCTGGATGTCTCTTAGTCGTGGTCTTTGAAAGGGCCAATCCTGGCCAAGCCAAAACAATTGTTAACAACCTTCCAACTCTGTGTGTGTTCCCCAAGTAGGGTTTCCAACATTTCATACTCAAAACTAGCAAACAAAAGCCAAAGGTACAATTCTATTGCCATAAAATCCCAATTTTCCACAGAGAAATTTGTTAATTACTGCTAAAATTGTTCATTATAATTTGGAAGTCCTTTAAGACCAATTAGAATTGACATTTATTTGTTTAAATTCAAGCACTGGAAAGAATGAAATATTACCTAAAGGAGGGTACTTTTTTTTTCTTTTTTAAGATTTTATTTATTTGTGAGAGAGAGAGAGGATGAGAGAGAGAGAGAGAGAGAGCAAGCATGAGAGGGGAGAAGTCGAGGGAGAAGCAGATTCCCCATCGAGCAGGGAGCCTGTTGTGGGACTCGATTCTGGCACTCCAGGATCATGACCTGAGCCAAAAGCAGCTGCTTAACCAAATGAGCCACACAGGCGCCCCTAAAGGAGGATACTTCATGGTGAAAAGCAGCTACTCTGGCATTGGACAAACTTCTGCTCAATTCCTGATTCTGCTTCTCACTGGCTATTCAATCTTCACTTCAACTCACTGAGCCTCTGTCTTCTTGTCTCTAAAAGGGGATGGTAGTGGTCTCTAATTCAATGTCTACTTCATGAGGGTATTTGTGAGTGTTAAATGAGAAAACAGAACTAAAGCCAGGACTTGACACAGTACCTGGCACATAAGAATGGCTCAATAAATGCCATGTATCTCTCTTAACACAATTGAAAAAGTCACTTTGATTTTAACAAGTATTTACTATGTGCTAAACATCAGCGTAAGCACAAGCTACATTAGTGAGCACAGCAAAGATCCCTGCCCCATCTTGTAGCGGGAGACTGAAAATAAACAACGAGCATAGTAAGTTAAACTGTAGAGATTTGGAAGGGGACTACATAATGAAAGAGGAAAAAAAAAGAGTAGAAAGAGTGAGGGTGACCCAGAATGGGTGCTAAGAGGGATAATAGGGTGGTCACGGTGAACCTGTAAGGTAAGATTTGGTTTACTGATTTCCTCAGAGAATTTAAGAATTGTTAAAATGTTTCTATTTTTGTCCTTTGTAAACAGCATGCAAAAAACTAAAAATTCCTTTGCCAGGGTTATCTGACAGTATATATTTTTCAAAATCAGAAGTTTCACCGTATGTCATCATCCTTCCTGCTTAAAAATCTCTAAGCTGACAATTGCAGAATCAATTGTTGACAACAGAGTAAATAATCATCTCTAACAATGTGTATAAATCAACAATGTCACAGAAAGCCCCTCTCTGTGATTTCATCATAACCTCTCATGCAGACTGCTCCCATCCAAATCTAAAGCTGTTTTCTATCAGCACTGTGAGAGTTGTGAAATATTCACCTGGCAAACAAAACCATCCTGCTTTCTAAATAAATAAATAAATAAATAGGAAGGAGAAGGAGGAGGAAGGGGAAGGGGAGGGGGAGGGGGAGGGGGAAGAGGAGGAGGAGGAGGAGAGAAAGAGAAGAAGTAGAAGAAAAAAAAAAAGCTGCCCTCTCTGTGTTCCAAAAAGTCTGTGGAAATCTACTTGTTAAATCAATAAAAACCAGGCAGTAGCAGATGGAACATTTTTCCAATTATTTCCCCCTCTAAAAAAATTACTTTCTGCAGGTTAAATCTCAGGTGTTTTGGATATTTGGAGATTCAATAGCTCTTTAAACTTTTAATTGGTTCACAGGCCTGTTCTGGAATAAGTTACAAACCTGAGGAAGACTCACTGAAAGTTTTTAAAAAAAGTTTCTTTTGTGGGGAGACAGAGGACTCCTTAGGTAATATGACTTAATCCTTTGGATTCTGAAATCAAAAAATCACAAAGCATCTAAGAGAATAGCATTTTGAAAATGGATATCTGTTCCAGCTTGGTGTGTTGAAATGCTGGGAAAATTACCTTTTTAGAGAAATAAAATGCATGTAGCTACTGTATTTTTCTTCCTATTTTTTCTTAATCTCTCACCTCCTACTATACCTCCTACTGAAAGTGTTCATGATTCTATGGAATAAAATGTAGGATAACTTTCCACTTGGAACCTTAGCTTCTCTCATCAAAGGAAATATTTCGGAATTCCAACCCTTACATTTACTCTCAAAGAATACCTTCTAGAAATTACTTCACTTTTTTTTTTTGCAATTTTTTTTATTTTCAGCATAACAGTATCCCTTGTTTTTGCACCACACCCAGTGCTCCATGCAATCCGTGCCCTCTCTAATACCCACTCAAAATGGATAAAAGACCTCAATGTGAGACAGGAATCCATCAGAATCCTAGAGGAGAACATAGGCAGTAACCTCTTCGATATCAGCCACAGCAACTTCTTTCAAGATATGTCTCCAAAGGCAAAGGAAATAAAAGCGAAAATAAACTTTTGGGACTTCATCAAAATCAAAAGCTTCTGCACAGCAAAGGAAACGGTCAACAAAACAAAGAGGCAACCCACGGAATGGGAGAAGATATTTGAAAATGACAGTACAGAAAAAGATTGATATCCAGGATCTATAAAGAACTCCTCAAACTCAACACACACAAAACAGACAATCATATCAAAAAAATGGGCAGAAGATGTGAACAGACACTTCTCCAATGAAGACATACAAATGGCTATCAGACACATGAAAAAATGTTCATCATCACTAGCCATCAGGGAGATTCAAATCAAAACCACATTGAGATATCACCTTACACCACTTAGAATGGCCAAAATTAGCAAGACAGGAAACAACATGTGTTGGAGGGGATGTGGAGAAAGGGGAATCCTCTTACACTGTTGGTGGGAATGCAAGTTGGTGCAGCCTCTTTGGAGAACAGTGTGGAGATTCCTCAAGAAATTAAAAATAGAGCTTCCCTATGACCCTGCCATTGCACTACTGGGTATTTACCCCAAAGATACAGATGTAGTGAAAAGAAGGGCCATCTGTACCCCAATGTTTATAGCAGCAATGGCCATGGTGCCAAACTGTGGAAAGAACCAAGATGCCCTTCAACTGACAAATGGATAAGGAAGATGTGGTCCATATACACTATGGAGTATTATGCCTCCATCAGAAAGGATGAATACCCAACTTTTGTAGCAACATGGATGGGACTGGAAGAGATTATGCTGAGTGAAATAAGTCAAGCAGAGAGAGTCAATTATCATATGGTTTCACTTATTTGTGGAGCATAACAAATAATATGGAGGATAAGGGGAGTTAGAGAGAAGGGAGTTGGGGGAACTTTGAAGGGGAGGTGAACTATGAGAGACTATGGACTCTGAAAAACAATCTGAGGGGTTTGAAGCGGCAGGGGGTGGGAGGTTGGGGGAACCAGGTGGTGGGTATTACTTCACTTTTTAATTATTTTTAATTTAATGCCTCATTCATAATTTTTGCTTTATGCTTACTTATAATATGAATACAAATAATTTCTATGGAATTACAGAAGAGTGAAAGAAAATATGACTACCTCAACACTCACTGAATTTCCAATGAAATAATTCCTTCTAAATATGATGTTTGATCCAGAAATAATAATTAAAAGTTTTATTCATTTGCATAAGCTCTGACATTTTGAATTTTCGCAATGTGTATTTACTAAGAATGGGTGTTCTGGAAGAATGGTTCTTCAATATTTATACCAGCAACTTTTTCAATTACTCATTAATCTCTTTCCTGCTCTTATCCTCCTTTTGTCCTCAACCCAAACATGAAGCACTACTTAAAAAGATATATAAACATATATGTGTATACACACACACACACACACACACACACACACATATGCACACATATCATCACTTGGTTTCCTGACTGACAACTTGTGGAAAATGATTTGCATATTTGAAAATATGCACTAGTAAGAATGTTGGTTGCTTGCTAGCCAAAGGGAAAAGAGAAAGCAAATGTAATGGCGGGAGGTTTTGCTAATGGATCTGAATGCCACCAAAGAGTTCTTGAAGTTTCCATTGCTTTGGGTTTTGGAATCTTTTCGGAATTTGCTCTGATTCTCTAGAGACTTACAAATACCAATTTAAGAATCATTGTTACTAAACATTCCATATAGTCAATAAGGTCAGAAATGTCAGGGTAAGTTTCTAGAAACTAAGTTTCCAATCCAAATTCCACTAATCTCTAAAGATATCATTGGTCAAATTTTAGCCCTGGGGCTTATGAATAGATTACATTTCTTTTTGAAAATGTATACTTCTGCAGTAATCTATAGTCTGCCCTTATGAATGAGTCTTTTCAAAACAATGCATTATTTGGAAAAGTTAGACAGATGGCTGGAAGCTTCATCAGAAAGCAACTGATCACATGTAACATTCTCTGTTAATTTGACACAGGTATAAGTGTAAGTCCTTCAGTTGTGTGTGGGTGGACAGGGTTTCTAATAGTTAGAAGAGAAAGTAAAGGAGACTGTGTTCTCTTTCCTTGTCTCACACAGGCAGGTATGCTGGTACTCATTCTTCAGAACCAGTATTATTCCTTTAAACAAGGATTCTCAAGGAATTTATTAGTGAATTCCTCCAATGAGGAGCCAACAAATCTCTTTTTTTTTTTTTTTTTTTACCACAAATCCCTAGCCTATACAAAAATTCTCATGAAGTTATATGGGATGAAATGATAGCATTTCTTATGAGTATGTTCTCACATTCACACATAAAGCTGTCCAAAAGCCTAATATGGTTCAGTTTCCACAGTGCAGTATCTGTTAATTGGATCTGCCTCTGTTTTCCAACTCACGGCATCCTGCAGTGCTAAGTATCTAATATAAACACCTCCCACTGAGACTCCTCATAAACCCTGATTTTTTTTTTCCTCCTTGAAGTCAGTTAGTGAATTTAGATGGCCTAAATACTAAAAATAAACTTGTTTTTTAATTCCTTACCGACATAATACAATCCTGCACATAGACTTTAATAACGATTATCCATTTTTAATCTTCCCCAAAAGACTAACTCAATGTCGATGTAAAAAGTACAAACAGAGAAGGGCAGGACAATGGTTTGGCAATCACAGATATTACCTTCAAGAAATGAAACTATTTTCTCTTCACAATTTCTTGTGCTAGTTGTTTTAACTTTAATGGTTACTGAAATAAGCATACATACAGGAAAGAATGCAAATCTATTTTTTAAGATTTTATTTTTATTTATTTATTCATTTTTAAAGATAGAGAAAATGTGAGCAGGGAGAGGAGCAGAGGAAGGAGAGAAAGGATCTCGACCAGACTCTGGGCTGAGCACAGAGTTCGACGGAGGGGCTCAAACCCACCACGCCCAGAACATGACTTGAGCTGAAACTAAGAGCTAGACACTTAACCAACCAAGCCACCCAGGCACGCCAAGAATGCAAATCTTAAATGTGTACTGTGATGAAATTTTATAAGATTATCACACACAATCACCAACCAGATCAAGATAAAGAATTTGGCCATGTCCTGGAAACCTTCCTGGAAACCTGCCCCCATCTAATCATTACCTCATACACAAAAGTAATGACCATATTTACTTTTATCACCATAGATTAGTTTTGCCAGTTTTTGAAATTTACACGGCATCATACATTTTATATGGCTAAGTATTTAGCTTTTTTTTCCCTTGTCATTATGTAATTATGAAATTTACCCATGTTGGGGTTCCCCGGGTGGCTCAGTCCATTAGGTGTCTGCGTTTGTCTCAGGTCATGATCTCGGGGTCCTGGAATCAAGCTCTTCATCAGGTTCCTTTCTCAGCGGAGAGTCTATTTCTCCCTCTCTTCCTCCCTTTTCCCCGCCCACTGCTCGTGCTCTCTCTCTCTCTCTCTCTCAAATAAATAAATAAAACCTTAAAAAAAAAAAGAAATTTATCCATGTTATATGCAGCATTTCACTCTTTCATTCTTGTATGGCATTGTAATGTATGAGTAGTTTCAATTAAGAATTCAATTTATTTAATAAACACAGGATATTTGAGGTTTAATGCTTCATTTTATGTCAATTTTTTAAAGTTTATATTTCAAGATTTGTCCATTTTCATGGCATATGCTAGTCTTTTCAAGTCTATGAATCTATAGTAATATCTTCTTTATATTCTTTGTACTAGTAAAATATGCTTCATTTTAATATTTATTTTTAAATTTTTAAATAAACATATAATGTGTTTTTATCCCCCAGGGGTACAGGACTGTGACTCACCAGGTTTACACATTTCACATCACTCATCATAGCACATACCCTCCCCAATGTCCATATCCCCACCACCCTCTCCCGTCCACACTCCCCCCAGCAACCCTCAGTCTGTTTTTTGAGATTGAGTCTTTTATGGTGTGTCTCCCTCCTAATCCCATCTTCTTTCGTTTTTTCTTCTTTTCCTACCCCCCCAAGCCCCCCATGTTGCATCTCCACTTCCTCATATTAGGGAGATCATATGATAGTTGTCTTTCTCCAACTGACTCACTTTGCTAAGCATAATACCCTCTAGTTCCATTCATGTCATTGCAAATGACAAGATTTCATTTCTTTTGATGGCTGCATAGTATTCCATTGTATATATATACCACTTCTTCCTTATCCATTCATCTGTTGATGGACATCTAGGTTCTCTCCATAGTTTGGCTATTGTGGACATTGCTGCTATAAACATTCGGGTTCACATGCCCCTTCGGAGCACCACGTTTGTACCTTTAGGACATATACCCAGTAGTGCAATCGCTGGGTCATAGGGTTGCTCTATTTTCAGTTTTTTGAGGAACCTCCACACTGTTGTCCAGAGTGGTTGCACCAGCTTGCATTCCCACCAGCAGTGTAGGAGGGTTCCCCTTTCTCTGCATTCTCACCAGCATCTTTCATTTCCTGACTTGTTAATTTTAGCCATTCTGACTGGTGTGAGGTGATATCTCATTGTGGTTTTGATTTGTATTTCCCTGATGCTGAGAGATGTGGAGCATTTTTTATGTGTCTGTTGGCCATCTGGATGCCTTCTTTGCAGAAATGTCTGTTCATGCCCCCTCCCCATTTCTTGATTGGATTATTTGTTCTTTGGGTGTTAAGTTTGCTAAGCTCTTTATAGATTTTGGATACTAGCCCTTTATCTGATATGTCATTTGCAAAATTCTTCTCCCATTCTGTCAGTTCTCTTTTGGTTTTGTTCACTGTTTCCTTTGCTGTGCAAAAGCTTTTGATCTTGATGAAGTCCCAATAGCTCATTTTTGCCCTTGCTTCCCTTGCCTTTGGTGATGTTCCTAGGAAGAAGTTGCTGCCACTGAGGTTGAAGAGGTTGCTGCCTCTGTTCTCCTCAAGGATTTTGATGGATTCCTTTCTCACATTGAGGTCCTTCATCCATTTTGAGTCTATGTTTGTGTGTGGTGTAAGGAAGTGGTCCAGTTTCATTCTTATGCATGTGGCTGTCCAATTTTCCCAGCACCATTTGTTGAAGAGGCTGTCTTTTTTCCATTGGACATTCCTTCCTGCTTTGTCGAAGATTAGTTGACCATAGAGTTGAGGGTCTATTTCTGGGCTTTCTATTCTGTTCCATTGATCTATGTGTCTGTTTTTGTGCCAGTACCATGCTGTCTTGATGATGACAGCTTTGTAATAGAGCTTGAAGTCTGGAATTATGATGCCACCAACTTTGGCTTTCTTTTTCAATATTCCTTTGGCTATTCGAGGTCTTTTCTGGTTCCATATAAATTTTAAGATTATTTGTTCTATTTCTTTGGAAAAAATGGATGGGATTTTGATAAGGATTACATTAAATGTGTAGATTGCTTTAGGTAGCATAGACATTTTCACAATATTTGTTCTTCCAATCCATAAGCATGGACTTCTTTGTGTCTTCCTCAATTTCTTTCATGAGTACTTTTTAGTTTTCTGAGTATAGATTCTTTGCCTCTTTGGTTAGGTTTATTCCTAGGTACCTTATGGTTTTGGGTGCAATTGTAAATGGGATTGACTCCTTAATTTCTCTTTCTTCTGTCTTGTTGGAGGTGTAAAGAAATGCAACTGATTTCTGTGCATTTACTTTATATCCTGACACTTTACTGAATTCCTGTACAAGTTCTAGCAGTTTTGGAGTGGAGTCTTTTGGGTTTTCCACATATAGTATCATATCATCTGCGAAGAGTGATAGTTTGACTTCTTCTTTGCTGATTTGGATGCCTTTAATTTCTTTTTGTTTTCTTATTGCTGAGGCTAGGACTTCTAGTACTATCTTGAATAGCAGTGGTGATAATGGACATCCCTGCCGTGTTCCTGACCTTAGCAAAAAAGCTTTCAGTTTTTCTCCATTGAGAATGATATTTGTAGTGGGTTTTTTATAGATGGCTTTGATGATATTGAGGTATGTGCCCTCTATCCCTACACTTTGAAGAGTTTTGATCAGGAAGGGATGCTGTACTTTGTCAAATGCTTTTTCAGCATCTATGGAGAGTATCATATGGTTCTTGTTCTTTCTTTTATTAATGTATTGTATCACATTGATTGATTTGCGGATGTTGAACCAACCTTGCAGCCCTGGAATAAATCCCACGTGGTTGTGGTGAATAATCCTTTTAATGTCCTACTGGATCCTATTGGCTAGTATTTTGGTGATAATTTTCGCATCTGTGTTTATCAAGGATATCAGTCTATAATTCTCTTTTTTGATGGGATCTTTGTCTGGTTTTGGGATCAAGGTGATGCTGGCCTCATAAAATGAGTTTGGAAGTTTTCCTTCCATTTATATTTTTTGAAACAGTTTCAGGAGAATAGGAATTAATTCTTCTTGAAATGTTTGGTAGAATTCCCCCGGGAAGCCGTCTGGCCCTGGGCTTTTGTTTGTTTGGAGATTTTTGATGACTGTTTCAATCTCCTTACTGGTTATGTGTCTGTTCAGGTTTTCTGTTTCTTTCTGGTTCAGTTCTGGTAGTTTATATGTTTCTAGAAATGTATCCATTTCTTCCAGATTGTTGAATTTGTTGGCATAGAGTTGTTCATAGTATATTCTTATAATTGTTTGTATATCTTTGGTGTTGGTTGTGATCTACTCTTTCACTCATGATTTTATTTATTTGGGTCCTTTCTCTTTTCTTTTTGATAAGTCTGGCCAGGGGTTTGTCAATCTTATTAATTCTTTCAAAGAACCAGCTCCTAGTTTCATTGATTTGTTCTATTGTTTTTTTGGTTTCTATTTCATTGATTTCTGCTCTGATCTTTATGATTTCTCTTCTCCTGCTGGGTTTAGGGTTTCTTTCTTGTTCTTTCTCCATCTCCTTTAGGTGTAGGGTTAGGTTGTATATTTGAGACCTTTCTTGTTTCTTGTGAAAGGCTTGTACCGCTCTTTATTTTCCTCTCAGGACTGCCTTTGTTGTGTCCCACAGATTTTGAACCGTTGTGTTTTCATTATCATTTGTTTCCATGAATTTTTTCAATTCTTCTTTAATTTCCTGGTTGACCCATTCATTTTTTAGAAAGATGCTGTTTAGTCTCAATGCATTTGGGTTCTTTCCAAATTTCCTCTTGTGATTGAGTTCTAGCTTTAGAGCATTGTGGTCTGAAAATATGCAGAGAATGATCCCAATCTTGATACCAGTTGAGACCTGATTTATGACCCAGGATGTGATCTCTTCTGGAGAATGTTCAATGTGCACTAGAGAATGTGTATTCTGTTGCCTTGGGATGGAATGTTCTGAATATATTTGTGATGTCCTTCTGGTCCAGTGTGTCATTTAAGGCCTTTATTTCCTTGTTGATCTTTTGCTTGGATGATCTGTCTGTTTCGGTGAGGGAAGTGTTAAAGTCCCCTACTATTATTGTATTATTGTTAATGTGTTTCTATGATTTTGTTATTAATTGGTTTATATAGTTCGCTGTTCCCATGTTAGGGGCATAGATATTTAAAATTGTTAGATCTTCTTGTTGGACAGACCCTTTGAGTATGATATAGTGTCCTTCCTCATCTCTTATTATAGTCTTTGGCTTAAAATCTAATTGATCTGATATAAGGATTGCCACCCCAGCTTTCTTCTGATGTCCATTAGCATGGTACATTGTTTTCCACCCCCTCACTTTAAATCTGGGAGTGTCTTCGGGTCTAAAATGAGTTTCTTGTAGGCAGAATATTGATGGTTTTGTTTTTTTATCCAATCTGATACCCTGTGTCTTTTGATTGGGGCTTTTAGCCCATTTACATTCAGGGTAACTATTGAGAGATATGAATTTAGTGCCATTGTATTGCCTGTAAGGTGACTGTTACTATATATTATTTCTGTTCCTTTCTGGTTTACTACTTTTAGACTCTCTCTTTGCTTAGAGGACCCCTTTCAATATTTCCTGTAGAGCTGGTTTCGTGTTTACAAATTCTCAGTTTTTGTTTGTCCTGGAAGCTTTTAATCTCTCCTTCTTTTTTCAATGATAGCCTAGCTGGATATAGTATTCTTGGCTGCATGTTCTTCTCATTTAGTGCTCTGAATATATCATGCCAGTTCTTTCTGGCCTGCCAGGTCTCTGTGGATAGGTCTGCTGCCAATCTAATATTTTTCCCCTTGTATGTTACAGACTTCTTTTCCTGGGCTGCTTTCAGGATTTTCTCTTTGTCACTAAGACTTGTAAATTCTACTATCAGGTGATGGGGTGTGGACCTATTTTTATTGGTTTTGAGGGGCATTCTTTGCATCTCCTGGATTTTGATGTTTGTTCCCTTTGCCATATTAAGGAAATTCTCTCCAATAATTCTCTCCAATATACCTTCTGCTCCCCTCTCTCTTTCTTCTTCTTCTGGAATCCCAATTATTCTAATGTTGTGTCATCTTATGGTGTCACTTATCTCTCGAATTCTCTCCTCATGGTCCAATAGTTGTTTGTCTTTCTTTTGCTTAGCTTCTTTATTCTCTATCATTTGGTCTTCTATGTCACTAATTCTTTCTTCTGCCTCATTTATATGAGCAGTAATAGCTTCCATTTTTTTATTGCACCTCATTAATAGCTTTTTTGATTTCAATTCAGTTATATTTTAGTTCCTTTATTTCTCCAGAAAGGGCTTTTATCCCTCTGGAGAGTGTTTCTCTACTATCTTTGATGCCTTTTTCAAACCCAGCTAGAACTTTGAGAATCGTCATTCTGAAGTCTAGATCTGTCATATTACCAATGACTATATTGATTAGGTCCCTAGCCTTTGGTACTGCCTCTTGTTTTTCTTTTTTTGGTAAGTTTTTCTGCCTTGTCATTTTGTCCAGATAAGAATATATAAAGGAGCAAATAAAATGTTAAAAGGTTGGCAAAACCCCCAGGGAAATGTGTTTTAACCAAATCGGAAGAGACCCCAAATCGTGGGAGGGAGAAAGGGGATAAACAAGAGAAAAAGAAAAGAAAAGAAAGGAAAACAAATAAGGAAAAAAATTAAAAAAAGAAAGTATATGTATATACAAAAAATATAGATACAATGGAGGATAAAATATGACTATAATAATGAAGGTTTTAAAAGGATTATTATTAATTAATTAATTAATTTATTTTTTGGTAAGGTATTGTTAAGATAAACTAGTTAAAAAAAAGTTAAAAAAGGAAAGGGTAAAAGTTTAAAAAAATTTAGCAGAAGAAAAAAGAGAAAAAAATATTAACTGCAAGACTAAAGAATCATGGGGAGAAAGCCATGAATTCCTTGCTTTTTTCTCCTCCTCTGGAATTCCGCTGTTCTCCTTGGTAAGTGAAGTTGGTCTTGGCTGGGTTTCTTGTTGATCTTCTGGGGGAGAGGCCTATTGTAGTGATTCTCAAGTGTCTCTGCCTGAGGCGGAATTGACCTGCCCTTATCAGAAGCTAGGCTAAGTAATCTGCTCGGGTTCACTTTCGGGAGCTTTTGTTCCCTGAACGCTTTCCGTTGAGTTCTGGAGGGTGGGAATGATAATGGCGGCCTCCCAATCTCTGGCCCAGAGGAGCCGAGAGCTCAGGGTCCCACTCCTCAGGGCACCCTCAGAGAAAAGCACCCAATTGCTCCCGTCTCCCTGGCCTCTGGTTGCGTTTGGAGAAAAACGCCCAGTCGCTCGCGCTTGGAGAAAAGCGCTCGGTCGCTTCCATCTCCCCAGCCTCCAGCTGCGCGCTTGGAGAAAAGGGCTCAGTCATTCCATCTCCCTGACCTCTGGCCGTGCTCCGAGCTCACCCAGCCTGTGCCCGGTTCAAGGTAACTCCGAGTTGAGAGCTCACTCCTTGGCTTTGTCGCTGTAGCCGGCTTCCCCACTCTAATACCTGCGAGTTCCGCATGGGCTTCACCCCGGTTTAGCCTCTGGAGCGATGTCCTTCAGCGGAACAGACTTTTAAAAGTCCTGATGTTGTGTTCCGTTGCTCCGCCGCTTGCCGGGAGTTGACCCCTCCCCCTGAGGTCTATCTTCCTGTTGCTTCAGATTCACTTCTCCGCACATCCTACCTTTCAGAAAGTGGTTGATTTTCTGTTTCTAGAATTGTTGCTCTTTTCTTCAATTTCCCATTGGATTTGTAGGTGTTCGCAATGCTTAGATAAGCTATCTAGCTGATCTCTTGCTACCTGATGTCGTCTCAGCCGCTACTTCCCCTCCATCTTGACTCCTCCCTATAAAATATGTTTCTTTACTGCTCTTTTTAATAACTTATATATATTTTTTTACATAATTTATATTTCTAAAGTTTTCATCAATCCTGTAAATTTTTCCAAATAATGACATTTTGATTTGCTGTTTGTGTCTATTTGTTTGATTTCAGGATTTTACTGGTTTATGTTTCTTCTTCTTTTTTTTTTTTTAGGATTTTTTAACATTAATTTGCTGTGGCTTCTGTTGGAACTTGAGAAAGATGCTTAAATAATTATTTTTTTTAGAATTTTTTCTTAATTAATTTATTCTGTGATTTTCCTTTCAGCCTTTGTTTAGTTGAATTCCACAAGTTTTAATATTTTTAACTAAATGAAAATAACATTTTCTAACTGCTATTAAGATTCATCTTTGACTTAATGTACAATTTTGAAGAGTATACTTTAGTTTTCAAACATTTGGCAGATATCTAGTTTTACTCTTGTTATTGATTTCTAGATTAATTCCTTTGTGGCCAGAGACTAGTCTAAGAATATTTTCAAACTTTCAAATTTTGTTATGATTTACTAGATAGCACAGCATAGGGTCTATTTTGGCTAGTACCATTGGGAGATGATTCTCTATGGGTCCCTTAATGTTTCTGCACATCTTTAGAGCAGAGGCCCTAGATCCCCTTATTCTAAACTATATTTTGAAGGATGTTTGTGTAGCAATCAGCTTTGGAAGACAGAGATAGTGTCTCCCTCCAGAACAAAAGGCAAGTTTTCTTAGAAACTTCAAAGACTGTGTCCGGCTGGACCAGCCAGAAGACATGCTTACTATTCAGTGTGAGAGATACAGTTTCTAAGCTCATCTGTCTTCTTCTGTAACACAACTCAGTGCATGTACAGATATTACATGGCCTTTTTCAAGTCATCCTGTATGAATTGCAGCTGGGAGAACTAGCACCAAAAACACTGATGCTTGTGCAGCTTGCTATATTATGAGTTATAAAACCCGATGTCTCTGATTCAGGACTCTCATTTTTTCTGCCAGCCTCCATGAAATCATAGCACACTGACATTTTAGGTTAAAAATAGGATAAAATTGGGATGAAGTCAGCAAGATGGCAGAACAGGAAGCCCTAGAAATTCCTCCTCCCTCCCCTCCTTGAACACAGATTCAAAATTGATACATGAACCTATTCCCTTTGTAAGTGATCCAGAAACCAGTGAAGAGGCTCCTGCACCCCAGGTAAGTGCAAAAGCAGACACATCAAAGTTGGTGAGGAAATTCATGGCATTCATACCCCATAGTCCTGCCCCCTCCTCCTGCCCCCTGCCCCAGCTCAGTGTGGCATGATGGGGCATTCTAAAAATGTCCCAGCTTCCAGTTTCTCCCTGAGGAGAGAGAGAACAGTCTGAAACATACATCCAACATTCCACCTTTTTGGTGGGTAGGGGGCTGTCCAACACTTTGTTTTAGTCTTCCCTATCTCAAAGTGCTAGTAGAACCCAGCATGCTCTGGACTCATAGGAATTAAGAACATAGGGACCTGGGTCACATATTGCTGGTTCAGAGGACCTGCAGTATAGCAGATAGAAGAAAAAAAAATCCCATTTACAATAGCATCAAAAAACCAGAAATGTTTAAAAATAAAATTAAAGAAAAAGATATATACACTGAAAACTACAAAATATTGTAGAAAGAAATGAAAGAAGACACACTTAAATGAAAGGTATCTTGTGCTTATTGATTGGAAGACTTATTGCTAAAATCTCCACATATACCCAATGCAATCTTCAAAGTAATGTAATCCCCATCAAAATCCTAAAGCATTTTTTGCAGAAATAGGAAAAAAAAAAACCTGAAATCCATATGGAACTACAATGTCAAAATAATCTTTTGAAATAGGAACAAAGCTGGAAGCCCCAATCTTGTGACTTTGCAATATATCACATACTTACATTAGTTAAAACAGTATAGTACTTGCATACAGATCTATCAACCAATGCAACAGAATAGAGAGTCCAAAAATAAATGCTTGCATGCATAATGAAATAATTTTCAAAGAGAGTATCAAACTATGGAATGAGGAAAGGATAATCTCTTCAACCAATAGTTTTGGGAAAACTGGATATTGACATGCAGAAGAACAGAACTTGATCCTTCCTTACACCATACATGAAAAATAACCCAAAATAAATTAAAGACTTAAATATAAAACCTGAAACTCTAAAACTCCTAGAAGAAAACAGGAAAAATGCTTTACAACATTAGAAAGTCTTGGCAATGATTTCTTTGGTATGACTCCAAAAGAACAGGCAACAAAAGCAAAAATTGACAAGTAGGACTGTATCACACTAGGAATCTTTTGCATAGCAAGGGAAACAACACAGCATGAGACAACCAATGGAATGGGAGAAAATATTTGAAAATCATGTGTCTGATAAGGGGTTAATCTCTAAAATATATAAGGAACAACTACAACTATATAACAAAAACACAAATAACCCAATTTAAAGATGAGCAAGGGATTTATATAGACTTTTCTTCAAAGACATACAAATGGCCAAAAGGCATAAGAAAAGATGCTCAACACCATGAATCACTTGCAAATTATAAATCAAAACCACAATGAGACATCACCTCACACCTGTTAGGATGGCTGTTATAAAAAAGGAAACAACAGAAAATAACAAATGCCTATGAGGAGTTAGAGAAACTGGTGGTACTGTTGGTGGGAATGTAATATGTTGAAGTCCCCCTGGAAAACACTATGGACATTCCTCAAAAAAAAACTAAAAATAACCACTGTATGATCCAGCAATCCTATGTTTTGTTATTTGTCCAAAAGAATTGAATACAAGATCTCAAAGAGATATTGGCATTTCCATCTTTATTGCAGCACCATAGCCATAGATTTGGAAACAACTTAAATATCAATCAGTGGATGAATAAATTAATGGAAATGTGTATATACATGTAATGAAATACTATTCAGCCTTTAAAAAGTAGGAAATACTGCCATATGCAACCATAGGAATGAAACTCGAAAACATAATACTCTGTGAAATAAGTCAGTCACAGAAGAACAAACTTGGCATGATTCCACTCATATGTGGTGTCTAAAGTAGACAAATTCATAGAAGCAGAAAGTAGAACGGTGCTTACTAGAGGCTGGAGAGAGGGAAAAATTGGGAGTTACTGACCAATGGATATAAAGTTCCACTAGTGCAAGATGAAAAAGTTCTAGAGATTTGTTGTACAACAATGTTCATATAGTTAATAATACTGTACTGTACACTTAAAAATTGCTAAGAGGATATATTTCATATTATGTGAATTTTAAAACAATGATCAATTAATTATTCAATTGATCACTAGGGGAGAGAAACTATTGATACAGACAATTCAGATGAATCTCCAGGGATGTATCCTGAATTAAAAAATCTTGTTCCAAAAAGTTGTATACTCTACAATGCTGTTTTTATATATTGTTTTATGAATGACAAAATTTTAGAAATAAAGGAGAGATTAGTGGTTATCAAGGGGGAGGGACAAGGGGAAGGAAATGTGGAGGTGGGTATGAGAGCGCAATCGAAGGCATTCTTGAGTTGATGGACCCGTTCAGTGTCTTGACTATAATGGTTAGTACACAAACCCACACTTGTCATAAAGTAGCATAGACCAAAATACATAAACCCATTCACATGAGTACAAGTAAAACTGGGAAAATCTAAAAAGTATCAGCATATTGTATTAATTTCAATATCTTGATTGTAACATTATCCTATAATTTCGTAAAATGTCACCATTAAACTGGGAAGAATGTAAAAGGATTCTCTCTGTACTATTTCTTTTTCAAATTATTTGTGACTCTACAATTATCCCAATAAAAACTTTCCATGGGTTGGGCATCTGGGTGGCTCAGTCAATTAAGCATCTGCCTTCGGCTCAGGTCATGAACCCAGAGTCCTGGGATCAAGCAGGGAGCCTCCTTCTCCCTGTCCCTCTGCCTGCTATTCACCCTACTTGCGGTCTCTCACTCAGTCAAATAAATAAATAAAATCTTAAAAAAAAAATTTCCATGAGAAAAAAGTGAAATAAAATCTCAGACCCTTTACAGTTCTTGACAATGTTCTATATATCCTTATAAAGCAGATATAACACAGTTGTTGGGTTCAATATTTATAATTTTTTTAAGATTTTATTTATTTATTTATTTGTCAGAGAGAGAGAGAGAGCACAAGCAGGCAGAGTGGCAGGTAGAGGCAGAGAGAGAAGCAGGATCCCCGCTGAGCAAGGAGCCCGATTCAGGACTCGATCCCAGGACCCTGCTGCCGTTAAGGCAGCAGCTTAACGGACTAAGCCACCCAGGAGTCCCTATAAACTTTTCTTAGATCAAGTATGTTAATGATTCTGTCTTGTAGATCTCTACTGTTTTTTTCTTTTGGTCTTTTATTCTACAGTTACTAAGATGATTTTTCTATGATAAAGATTTTTTTTTATTTTTCTTCTGTCAGATTTTCAATTTTATATTTTGAGGCAACATTAATAGTTTTACACATTCTTAATATTACTATATCTTCCTGTTAAATTAAACTTGTATTATTATTAAATGTTGTCTTTCATATTTTGTAATACTTATATCACTGAATTTATATTATTTTTATATAAACATAGTTACACTAATTTTCCTATAGAACAACAATCAGCAAAGCAGAGCCTAAGGTCAAATCTGGCACACAGCCTGGTTTTGTACAGCCTCTGAGTAAAAACGGTTTCATATTTGCAAAGGGCTGCAACAACAAAAGAATAATATGCAACAGAGACCATATGCATTCCACAAAGGCAAAAATACTTACAGTCTGAGCCATTACAAAAAGCTTCCCAACCACTGCTTTAAATAGTGTTTGCATGATATGTCTCATTCTTTCACTTTAGTTTTAACTTTTCTGTGTCCCTATAGATAAGTTCTGCATCTTACTTTTAATCCAGCCTGATAATCATTGTCTTTATTTGATGTATTCAAATTATTTAATATAAATATTGACATGTTTGAGTTGAAAATACCATCTCAGTATCTCTCCAATTGTTCCACCTATTCTATGATCCATTTTCCCACTTGTTTACCTTCCATGAGAGCAATCAACTTTTTAGTATTTTCTATGTCTCCCCCTCTATTAACACATCATTACATTTATGTATTTATATATTGATGTGTTTGTGTATTTATGTACATATATATGTGTTTCTTAATTTATTTTAGTTGTTAGCCTGGATATTATAATTAGCTTTATGAATCTATTAAAGTCTATTTTAATTTAGTACTTTCATCCATTCTGAGACAATGCACAAACCCTATTAGTCTGCTCGGGCTGCCATGATGGAATGTCACAGACTAGACAGCTTCCACAAGAGAAAAGTATTTTCTCACAGTTTTGGACCTAGAAGTCAAATCAAGGTGCCAGTAGTGTTGGTTTCTGATGAGGTTTCTCTCCTTGAGTTGCAAAGAGTTGCCTTCTCTGTGTCCTTACATGGCCTTTGCTCTGCGAGCACATGGTGTGACAGAAAGCTCTGCTGTTCCTTCCTCTTCTAATAAGGACACCTGTCCTATTGGATCAGGTCCCCACCCTTATAATCTTATTCAATTTTAATTATCTCCTTCAAGGCCCTTTTTCCAAATATAGTCACATTGGGGCTTAGGGCCTCAACATATGAATTTGTTGGGGTGGGAGGAAACCACTTAGTCTATAACAGACTCTATAATATTTAACTACAATTAACCTTCTCAAATTTGTGCTATGAGATATGTTCTAATATTAAGCCCCACATGATATTAGTATTTATTTTTTAATAGACCGTACCCACTTATAGTTATTCCCTTATATTTATCCTTTCTTTTGCTTTCATTTCTTCTCACAGTTTGACCAGGGTGCCATCTCCAAATCATCCTTCTGTCAGAAACATTTTTTTTTTTTATTTCTTTCAATCAATGTCAGTAAATACAAAGTTTTGGATATTATTCATAGAACCAAGATTTGGAAACAACCTAAATGTTTATCCATGGATGAATGGACAAAGAAAATGTGGTATATCCATACAATGAAATATTATTGAGCCTTAAAAAAAATCCTGCCAGGAACACCTGGGTGGCTCAGTCAGTCAAGCATCTGCTCAGGTCATGATCCTAGGGTCCTGGGATCAAGTCCCACACAGGACTCTTTGTGAGGAGCCTTCTTCTCCCTCTGCCTGATGCTCCCCCTGCTTGTATTCTCTCTCTCTTTCTGACAAAATAAATAAAATCTAAAAAAAAAAAAAGAAAGAAAAGAAAATCCTACCATTTGTGGCATGGATGAAACTAGAGGACCTTATACTAAAATGAAATAAGCCAGTCACAAAACGACAAATATAGCATGATTCCATGTGTATAAGATATTTAAAATTGTCAAACTCATAGATGCAAAGTACAGTGGTGGTTGCCAGGGGATGAGGAACGAGAAATGGGAAGTCATTTTTCAACCAGTACAAAGTATCAGTTATGCAGATGCTTAGTTATGCAGATGAAGACCTAAAACCTAGGTCTTCTGTATAACATAGTACCTATAGCTAACAGTACTGTATTGTCAGCATCAAAATTTAGTAAGAGACTAGATCTCATGTTAAGTATTCTTACCACCATAAACAAACAAACAAATAAATAAATAAATAAAATCTATAAGTAAAATTTTTTAATTATCTGATAAAACTCTTTTAATTTTACTTCTTTTGGGGGTTGGGTCACACAAGCAGAAAGAATAGAAATGGAGCTCTGCCTTATAGTATTGCTTAAAAATTCCACACATTTTCATCTTTAAGAGTTTTAACTGAATAGTGGAATGGTGTGCCTTAAAATTTAACTCTAATTTTGAAAAATATTTTTTCTGAAAATAGAAATAATAGAATAAGCAAGGGTTTTTTTGTCCTCAAAACCTTGTTTACATTATCATTATATCATGGGTTTTTTTCCAACTATTTTTCAGTTGTTTGAAAACTAGTGCTATCTGATCCCTGATTTTTTAACGGAATTTCTATGGCAACTCTCTAAAGAAAATATAGCAGAGAACTCATGGGATGTACGATAGCACTGCCAGGATAAAGCATGCTATTTCACTTATAAAAATGTGTCTGCGATCAAGGTCTCCAGGCACATGGACAGCACATAATAATTAATAAGTCAAAAGAAAAGTAAAGTCACATTCTTTTTGCCATTCTACAAAGGCCAGCAATTCTGCACTTTCCTATTCCATTTCCATACACTTTTTTGTTCCCTAGAAATGTAAGTTAATAGCTAGGGAAAGAGGGGACAAATAAGCACTAGGAAAATTACTACTGTTTGAATTTAAATACGAAAATTCAAAAGTAGCTACTTAAATCATAATCATGGAAGACCAGGATATATTACTGTAAATACTTGTGATTACGAGTACCTGCTCTCTGAGGATTATACAAAAAAGACGACCAAAAGATTCACCATTAACGAGGGAGTCATACTAAAAAGTTAATGAAGTTAAAATTAAACTCTTAGACACTTTTTGAATCAGAAGATAAAAGGCTCACTTGAAACTTTAAGGAGCAAATTACTTTCATATTCAACAAAATGCATCTTCTATTACAAGTGTTGTCCTATTTCCAGTGTAGTCTCACATAGGCAAGCTCTATTATTCCAAACAAGGCTTTTAGTTCCCCTTTGATTGGTCACCTTCCATTTTAATATTTAACTTCTATCAGAGAATTTCTCTTATTAGCCACCTGATAAGTCAGTGAATCTAAGAGGTCTATTAGATCAGTTGTATAGAATAATTTACATAAAAGAAACGGCTTTCAAGTTAAACACCTGGAATCGTTTCACTTTTCCTTAAATTGTGTGTGTGTGTGTGTGTGGAAAGGGAGTGACTTGCATCGAAAAAGAAAGTGTTAGAACCAAACTAGAAGTGACCATAACCTTAGAATCTCTTCAACCAAGACCCCTTGAGGTTAATTTGCTTTATAGGTCATACACTAGTGCCAAGCCAAACCCAAAAATATTACTAAGGCTCCTAGCGCCTCAAGAGCTCAGAGGAATAGCATCCCACAGAGCTGAAAATCAGACCTCTGCGGAGGGAGCATCAGTCAGCTGTCACTGACAGCTCGGAGCTGGCATGATAAAACCTATTCTCACCAACAAGTCCTCAAATCAAATGCTGCAATGAACGGCCATTACGGGAGTGAACAGTCCAGGAAGGAGTCTCCTCCAGACTCCTGCTAGTGCCCCCTATTGCCAGGACCTTCCCAGGATTCCTCTAGCCAAGATAAACTGGGGTTTGCAGAATCCCAGCCCCAGTATCAGAAAGCAAAGAAGAGATGGAATTGAGGGATGGGTTTGGAGCTGCAAGGCAATGCTGACCAACCAGCACATTTTGGACAATTTCCCCAAAGGACATGGCCCTTTGAGATGCAGTTAACATATGCATTGAAAAAAGGAGTAAGAGGGAAGCCGGACTAAGCATGCCAGCTAGAGTGTCTGCAGTAAACACTTAGGAATGTAGAGATCAATGCAGTTCAGCCACAGAGCTGACACAAACAAATTACAGCTCTAGAGCCAAAAGTGATCAAAGAGGAGTTTCATTCTATGACCTCTTAAATGACATTAAAGTGACTGAAATAAATACTCTTTAGAAACACCCATTAAAGTGCCCTTTGTTTCCACTCTACTTTTCTCATAGGTTTCTTTCTTAACCGTGCTCCCACCCGATCCAAAAGGGAAAAAAAATCTTCCTCTACTCCCAGTCCCTAAGGTCTTCTTTCCTCCTCTTTCCCACTCTGTCATTAATTATAATCATACCATTTGGGCAGTCATTATAACTGATTAATTAATTAATTAATATTACTAGCTCCTTTCCTATAACACATTACTATTCCTTGTTGTGATCAATTGATTGTATTAATGACCCCAATTCTTCATCCTCTCTGCATTTATCCTCTTTGGCATGAAACTCTACAGCTCCCACTACCTTAACACAGGTCTTGGCCACATGATTTGTTCTGGCCACTGAAATTTTTGGAAAGTGGGACACAGTGGCTTGATGAAGCATTTGACCAACTGAATACACTCTTATTCTTTCTCTTGGACACCCCCATGAGGCCGTGTCCAGGCTAGCCTGCTGGAGGATGAGAAATACTTGGTCTAATTATTGCTGTTGTCCTATCTGGTGGCCAGACCACATCAGACTTGTACCTAAATCCATTCAAGATCAGAAATAGCCCCACCAAGCCCTAAAAAAATCTCTGACCCTGTATCATGGGGTAAATAAATTGTTATTACATTAAGTTCCTGGGATTTGAGATTTGATACCTAGCATTATCATGGGAACAGATAACCCATTATACTCTTTAACAGGAATAAAACAGAGTTGGCAATTATAGTATTTTCTTTGATAGTTTGAGAAAAGAAGAAATTGAATGAACACTTATTCATTAATAGTATCTTCTGTTACACTTCAGTGAAATTAAAACACACAGACAAAAACAAGGACTAATTCCAAAGTAAGAGACAGATGAGTAGCCTGTTTATAAGAAAAATAAGAATACTATCTATACTCAGAGCTGATTCAGAGTAACTTCAGTTTTTAAAACTTCAAAAAATATAATTGAACTTTTCATTACAATCTCCTAAAATGTAACATGATGACACAATGATGTACTCCAGAATTTGCTTTCTAAAATTTTGATCGGATTGTGAAAATAATTTTTAGTTCATTTATCCTCCTATTCAGAATTATCCATTGCTCTCCAAGACCTTTACATGCCCTATTTAAGAGATTGCATAAAAGATGTAAATCATATTTAAAGCAAAACAAAACAAAACAAAACAAAACAATGGCACTTTATTTTCACCCTGTTCAGTCTCCAAGAAGAGCTTTGCATAAGTAAAACAAAAAACAAACAAAAAAAACACTATGATCGGTCTAAATCTTTCTCAAATCAAATGTTGTTAAGTTTTATTTTGTTACTAAATTGGGTCACTCTAGGGAGGGAAAAAAAAAAAAATGAGTAACCAGCCACATCCCACTCCAAACTGAAGAAAACTGAAGTTTTCAGCAGATTATTCAAGATGAATACCAAGAAGAGAAAGAAGTAAAAAGATACAGACACCCATCATTATGCTTACCTGCCCCATAATCTACATTGCCTTATATCCGAAGCCCAAGGTATAGAAAAGAAGAAAGAAATGACTAATGTATAGAAAGTTCAATGATTCTGAGAGGGCTTCCCTTTCTGTACCACTGCCTCCTTCCTTTGTAGACCTACTCTTATTTTCCTCATCTGCCACACCTGGCCAGGACCTCCACTTTGTGTTAAGCATTGGTTAGAATAAACATCTTTGGACAAGGGGAAATTACTGAAGTAATGAGTAGAGAAGCCGTATAACTCTGCTGTCCAATGATCCAATGAACTTTTAAACTATAACCTCTATGAATATATTATTCAAGATAAACTAGTAAAAATTGAATTAAACTTTTTAATTCCTAAATAAAAAATAACAGGTATCCTGTTTTTATAAAAATTAATAAAAATTAACAGGTTTTAATAAAAATTAACTGGTACTGGGCTGCCTGGGTGGCTTAGTGAGTTAGGCCTCTGCCTTTGGCTCGGGTCATGAGCTCAGGGTCCTGGGATCGAGCCCCGCATCCGGCTTTCTGCTCGACGGGGAGCCTGCTTCCTCCCCTCTCTCTGCCTGCCTCTCTGCCTACTTGTGGTCTCCATCTGTCAGGTGAATAAATAAAATCTTAAAAAAAAAAATAACAGGTACTAATATATGTGATACATATATTTGAATCAGGATTGTTGCCCTACACAGAGAAAACCCCAAATCTCAAAGCTTCACACAACACACGAGGTTTATTACTCACTCCATAAAGTCTCATATGTGCTGTATGGCCCTCATCTACCTAATACCCACAATGGCTGAAATTTGTGGCCTTCAAGATCAGTTACAGTGGAAGACAGGTATAAAGAGGCACATTGGTTCCAAACTGCCCCAGCCCAGATCTGACACACATCATTTGTTTCTACAAACAGTCCATTGGCCAGAACCATCCTATGGTCACCGCCTGACTATAGGAAAGGTCTTGAAAGGAAGCATGTGTTGAATACCTGGTGGTCACCCCTGGACTTCCCTCCCTCAGTAAATTAGTTTTCAAAGAAAGGGCTTCTGGGGCTTCTGGGTGGCTCAGTCAACTGAGTGTCCAACTCTTGATTTCAGCTCAGGTCATGATCTCAAGGTCGTGAGATCAAACCTCACCTAAAGCTCCAGCGTGAGTGGGCATGGAGCCTGCTTGGAATTCTCTCTCCCTCTCCCTCTGCCCTGCCCTTCTGCTCACTGGATCTCCCTCCCTCTCTCTCTCTCACTCTCTCTCTCTCAAAAAAGACAAACAATCACAGATGTCTTAGAAATTGTAAACCTCATACTTTGTGTAACCTTTGTTTCATGTACTTTTGTTTTAACTGTGTTAAAAAGGCATATTAACACTCCAATAAAGGCACATAGATGAGACCCCCAGGATGTCTTAGAGGACTCAGATATATCTTACCCTAAACGTAGAAGAAGGAAATTTGACCTAGTAATAAGAGTAAATGTACTGCTGGTATATCTAGATTTGGGTATGCTTTGAATACTTGAGTTCAGTCATTTCCAGCCATGCCAAATACAACTAACAATAGTAGTCTGCACAGTGGTTGGCCAGGGTTTGGGCAGATGAGCTCACACTATCCATTTAGTCCAAATCCTTTGGCCAAGTTTTCCCATGTACAGCTAGTGAGGGCCACTAAGTGTATTCAACCTCCACAAATTATGAAGCAAGTCTAAAAGAAAGCTAATGCAATGTTCTGCCCTCTGTCTTTTCCCTGGAAAGAACTGTTTGTATCCGTACTTAATTTTTGTCTCTCAGCTCTACTCTGAGTCCGTTTTGGCAAACCGAGCTTTATTACTTTGCAGCGAGAGAAGCGAGGTCTCCCAAAAAGTGGAATGCAGCGAAATAGATGACTCTACCTTGTTCTTCCAGATACTGCTGGATGAAGCTTAGACATGATTTAGCAACATAATTTAGTTTGTCTCCCTTTTGCAAAAGTGTTTACTTACCAGAAAGAGTCCTGTATCCAATTCTGAAGCACACCAGCTGTCACCAAGAGAGCCTCCGAAAGACAGAGAGCTTTGGCAATTGGGACCAGTATTGAGGAATTACTCCCCAGGAGAAGTGAAAAAAGAATCAGAGAAGAGATTGATCAGCATTTCAGCAGGGACACCAAAGCAAGCGAAGTGTATCTTAACATGTCGTTTTAATGAGGCATGAAAGTGTCTGCAGGAGTAGTGTATGAACAGGGCATTTTGCTCCCTAAATGCATGCTATTTTTGTTTACCTATAGTGAAAACACCACTGGGTCAGGGTGGGCTGTCTTAAGTAGAACGTTGAATCATGAGCACACCCTACTGGTTTGGTGTGAGACAACAATAAAAAAACAATAGAAATTCTCAAAGATTTTTTTTTGTTGGGTGGGGAGTGGTCTGGGTTTTTGTGTGTGTGTCCCTGTCTTGTTTAAAACTATGAACATAACAAAACAGTATTTTGTAATCATAATATCATACCAAAATAATACTAATATGTATAGTATATACATCTTAATACAGATTAATATATATAATACATATATTTCAAGAGAACAAATCTTTTCCGAGGTTTCAGACAGCTTGATGTGCCTCTTTCCCTCTTTCCCTATGTTTAAGGATTCTTTTAACACTTTCAGCTCTCATTTACTCTTGGCAGACTTGGAATGCACCCCAAGGAGGACTCTTTTGAAGTGGGTCGGTCTGATCCTGGATGCACCAAGCCACCTGCAGATGTCACAGCAAAACACGGCTCCCGACGCACCACCTGTTTTTCCCTGTTCTCTTTCAATTTTTGCTTTCATCAAGCAAATTCTTCAAACAGCTGGGTTGTGCCAACTCATAGAGCCCCCTGGGGAGTACACTGAGTACACTTCCCCGCCAACACCCGCCCCCCGCCAGGAAACCAAACTTAATTGCTCAGTCACATTTGGAGCACTTTTTCTACTCCGCGGATATTCTAATCATGTTAGCCGGGTTTAAATTAGAAAATTGCAATGTTTTCAGCCGCACAAGATGAACACAACTTTATTTAAGTATGGATTTTGGAGAAAGATCAATAGGTAGCCATAATTATTTGGCTAGAAAAATAAAAGAATGTGTCACATAATCGTTTCCAACTACTGCTTTCCTGACTGAGAGACGTTATCTGCAAAGAGATGCTCAGTGATTCACAGTGATAAATTAAGGGTTTAGGATTTATGCTTTTGCTTTGCTTTGTTTTGTTTTGCTTTGCTTTGTTTTTGACCCAATACCAGCGACCAAGGCTACTTGGCTATTTTTAAATCATGATTTTACTGCACCTCCAAACCAATGCACTGGAATTTTATTATTACTATATTCTCAGACTCCACACAGTAAGAGATGAGGAGCTGGTAGCAAAATTCCTGTAAGTAATCGGGGACAAAGAAAAGCAAATTTATCATTTTACTTTTGTGTAATCCAATCTTTTG
Source organism: Lutra lutra (assembly GCF_902655055.1). Classification (NCBI taxonomy): domain Eukaryota; kingdom Metazoa; phylum Chordata; class Mammalia; order Carnivora; family Mustelidae; genus Lutra; species Lutra lutra. The sequence goes on along the minus strand of NC_062279.1, from coordinate 82,342,231 downwards.
TTTTAGAGATCAGGAAACTATATGGATACCATGGTACAAAAGGAGTTTCTTTGCCACTTTTATATCTCTCAGGCATTAAAAAAAAAAATTATGACCAAATATTAAACCTCTTCCAGTAATAAAATAAAACTCAAAAAATTGTGTGCAGGCACAAAATGTAATTAATATTTGGCAATATTTGTCCTCCATATGGTTTTGGGCTCGCAACTAACTTTGACCCAAAGAAGTTCCCATCACATTATTTTTTATAATAACAGTATTCCCTGATTTGAGGCTCATTCTTTCAAAACTTGGACTTAATCTGGTTGTGTAAAAATGGCAAAGTAAATTCCTTGAGTCTAGGTGCTGTAGCTATCTTCAGTCAGCTCTATGAAATCCAATATACATTCCGCTAACAGGTTAATCTAACAAAACACAGTTCAAATTATATCCCTCAAAAGTCTTTAATGGCTTCCCAATTACCTGCAAACCTACATTTTAAAGTCTTATCCTAACATGCAAAGCCCTCTTCAGTCAATTTCTCCATCTTCAGCCTTTACTGTCCCTGTTGGGACATACCTATATTCCAGCCTGACTTTTTTCCTGTTTCTTTGAATACACCTTATGACTTTTTCAATGGGAATCCCCTGGCTCCCAAAAACTACCATTGATCAATCCAAATTTCCTTCAAATCACATTCAATAGCAGTGATGATGACAATAACGATAAAAGAAGTAAGCAGCATTACGGAAGCCTGGCTGTATGCCAAGTATTGAATGAAGTGTTCTATGCATGTCCTATGTACTAAGCACTTTCCACACATAACAGTTCATTTATTCCTCTTAACAAGCTTAGGTGGTCAGTTCTGCTGTTGATGAGAAGCTGAGATAAAGTAATAAATACTTATTCAAGATCCCATACTTTATATGCAGAAGAACCCAGAGGGAAAATGCCTTCTCTCTCATGAGCATTTCCCAATTTCTCAAATGTCATAAACCAACTTTATCCTGATTTTTCAGGCATAATTTGAAGTTTGTAGAAATTGTAGTCACCAATAATTTTTAGCCAGTGGGTAAAAGCCAGAGATAGTTCTGCTCTGTAAACCCAATGAAGTCCAGTTCTCTGTCTTCTTAGAGATCCAGCTACCACCAGGCAGGGAAGTTTCTGTTTTGCCAGAACGAGATTCCAGAAGCAAGATTGCTTCCCTTAATGCAACGTGAATTTTCTGTGTTGGTGGTTAGATAGAATGAATTTTTAAAAATTTAGCTAGAAGAGCAGTTCTCAGAACATGATTCCCTAAGAAAATCTGCATGATCAAAACTATTCTGTAGTAACAGTCTGTCTTTTATCAGTATTTCAACATTTATAGCAATGGTACCAAAGCAGTGTTGAGTGAAACTGTTGGGTTATTAGCACAAATCAAGGAAGTGGGACCAAACTGTACCGAGTCACGTGTTCTTCCACCAAACCGTACCAGAGCCTTAGGTTCTTGACTGCTAGTGCATTCGCAGGAGGGAACAGTTCCATTTAAGAATGTTCTTGAGAGGGGCGCCTGGGTGGCTCAGTGGGTTAAGCCGCTGCCTTCAGCTCAGGTCATGATCCCAGGTCCTGGGTTCGAGCCCCACATCGGGCTTTCTGCTCAGCAGGGAGCCTGCTTCCTCCTCTCTCTCTGCCTGCCTCTCTGCCTGCCTCTCTGGCTGCTTGTGATCTGTCAAATAAATAAATAAATAATCTTTAAAAAAAGAAAAAAAAAGAATGTTCTTGAGAAAGCAATAACATTTATTGATTTTATTAAACATAGACCCTTGAGAACATGTCTTTTTAATGTTCCGTGTGCAAAATGGAAAATTTGTCTGATGTACGTATCAAAGTACAATGGTTGACTCAAGGCAAAACACTTGGGTGATTGAGTTACAGCTGAACTAGGTTTTTTTTTTTTTCCTTAATGGAACACTATTTTTACTTGAAAGAGGAACCAAGACACAAAATACAATTATTCAATCTTGAGCATTTGGCAGGCATTTTCTCAAAATTGAACAAAATGAGCTTGCTCCTTCAAAGAAAGCAATTGACAATATTTGTTGCCAGTGATAAAATTGGCTTTACCAGCAAAACTCAAAATTTTAAGACTTTGTCTTCTTCACCAAATGGACAGTTTCCCAATACTAATAAACTTTCTCATGAGATTAGTGGTCATATTTGCATTTGTGCTTTTTTTTTATATTGTATAATAAAGTGCATTAACATTTGTAAAATTTGCATGAGTCAATGCACCATTAGTTCTCAGTGACCAATGCATGGATATTACAAAATCATGCCTGGATAAAAGATCCACTCAAAGTGCAAGATAGGCCAATGGAATTTAATGGGAAGGAATACAAAATGTTCATGGATTTTGTTTCAGATTCCTCATTGCCTTGAATCTTCAATAAACTACCACTTCTTATGCTACAATGTAATACCAAAAATATATACCCAAATTTTCTGCAAAAATTGTAAACTACTTTGTTTTCAGCTTCATAAGTCAGATAAGTTACGAAGTTCAGGTTTTCTTCAGACACTTCCACCAAAACAGTATACTTCATGGACCTAAAGCAGAAACATGTGAGAATTCTGGCCTTTTTCTAATAATCCAAACATCTGACTAAGGAGATTTTCAAAAATATAAGGTGATGTTATGCTTCCCTTTTTTCTTCTTTTTTTTTTTTTTGCTCTTAAGAATGAAGTTTTCTTCACAAATATTTATGTTTAACACAATATTTTTATCACTATTTTTAAGTTAATAAATATTTTAATTTTTTCAATTTCATAATATACATTCTTCTGGGGTTTTCAATAAGTTTTAAGAGGTACATGGATTCTGAGACTAAGGTGATGATATACTCCTAACCTAGGTCATCATCTCTAGGAATGAAGACTACGCCTTGCTGGATTCTTACACACTAGTCTCAAAAGGATGAAATGAATAGGAAACACACTAATCCACATATCTTGAATATTTATAATTTCACCATGGGCACCCAGTTTAACGCTTACTGTGGTCATTAGAAAATATCTTACCCACAAATTAGAAACATTTGGCATTCACTATGTAATTAGAAAAGCCCAATGTGCTGACCAAGATGAAGACATGAGAGTATATAGTAACTGGAACATGGACTTTCTCATTAGAATTCCAGCTGATGACACCTGGAGTTTGAATTCCCTATTACAATTCAGAATTCAGTAACTGAGTTTTAACTTCATCGTAATGAGAATCAAGTAATACTATACCATCTATGCTGAAGTATTTAAAGTAAAATTATAGACATTCTAATGCCCAACCAGATGCCACCTGTCTTTGAATCTCTTTAGCTCTCTTTTATATACCTCCTTTGGGATGCCTACTTAGATATTCTGCCACTTCTTTACTGAAAGTTTTTGTGCATTTATTTTATTCTCTACTCTTTTCATAAATTCTGATATATTACCTATCCAACCACAGCAAACTGAAATAATAAATGATAACTGGGTCAAATAGATACTAAGAAGCAGGAGAAAATTAACTCTGAGTGCTAACAGGAAGCTGGGCAAGTAGAACATGCAATTTCAGGAATACGCAGAGATCAGTAGTAAGTAGCAAAGAAGACATGGATATTCCAATGACAAATGAAATATACAATGAGTATCTAGGAGCAGATACCATTTGGCCACATAAAAGTGAAAATAACAAACATTCAAAAACAGTAAAGACTTTGTAGTTCAGCAGGAAGTCACAGGGGGGACTGGAGTCCTGAAGGTAAAATAAAACGTAAAGTGAGTTCATAATCTTAAAGATACTTGACCATTAATTAGTTATGAGTTTAAAGACCCAGGAACAGGGGAAAAAGACAATATTCCAGTTACCAGTCTATCAGAATACATAAAATATATATATATATATATATATATATATATATATATATAATTTTAATTTTAGTGAAGAGATGACTTCACTGGAAATTTCACTCCTACTATGTGACTCTATCAGTCTGTAAATCTAGTAACAATGCTTTTAATATACCTGGGATAAAATCAAATCAGGAACAAAGAAGAACAGTTTCTAAACTGTAGCTCTTAAAATCATTTCAGAGAAAATAAGTTTGGAGTTAAAAAGAAAAAAAGGGGGCTAGTTTTAATCCTTGCTTGACCATCTTCTAGTAGAATCTTGAACAAAATACGCAATTTCTCTCAAACTCAGTTTCCTCATTTTTAACTTAGAAGATAATATCTTCCCAATAGGGTAGTTAGGAGTATTTGGTATTACTGTATAAAAAGCATAGTACACATAAGTGTGTTAGGTATTTATTAATTTTAATAATCAAGGTCATTGATTTTGATCACAACACTATTTAAAAACTCGCTATTATTGCCATTTCCAAGAAGAAAATATTTTCATGTGCCCTGGTAGAAAAAAACAAAAATAAAAAAAAAGAAACCAAACATTAAACATTACATTATTAAAGGTGTATTCTAAATGGAAAGAGAAAGTGCTAACCATACTGCAAAAACATAGTTCTCATTACAGATATGCTCAGAAGTTTTAGTTAGCATACAACAAAGGCTTCAAAGAGATCAGAAACGTTGAGCAACCAAAACCCAGAAATATGGATAAATTTCTGAATGGGAGTAGAGGTAAAGAAAAAATTATTTAAAAGTTTATAAAAAGTCTAGAGAGACAAATACTGAAAGAGATATAGTCAAAATAAAGAATAAAGAGAGATGAGTTTCATTTCCTTGGAATTTCCACATGAAGAATTTATACTAATCTGTCAATGAATTAAAAGTTAAGTAATTTCCTGGGCGCCTGGGTGACTCAGTTGGTTGGGTGACTGCCTTTCACTCAGGTCATGATCCCGGGGTCATGGGATCAAGTCCTGCAACCGGCTCCTGACTCCATAGGGAGTCTGCTTCTTCCTCTGACCTTCTCCCTTCTCATGGTCTCTCTCACTCTCTCTCTCAAATAAATAAATAAAATCTTTAAAAATAAATAAATAAACAAATAAATAAAAATAAAAGTTAAATAATTTCCAGTATCTCCTGTATTTTAATTTGGAATAATACATAAATCTTTGAATAAATCCTATTTATTTCTGTACAAGTTAAAGTCATTTAAAAATTTACATAATGCTATCCTGAAAGTCAAAGAACCTTGGTATATGTTATGAGACTACTTATGAAAATATTAATCCCTCATTGTACTGATGTATCCTGACAAGAGTATTTCATATTGTCCTAGTTCCTCTTACTTCCCTCAAAAATGGTTATGCACATGGATGACAGAAATAGAAAACACCTTCCCCATGATGATGACCACACAATTACCTAATCTGAATTAAAGAAGAGAAATTCTTCATGGTAAGTTAAAAATGCCCTAAACCAGCTGTCTTCAATCTTTGGTATGCATACACCCACATATATGTTAATTCTTGCCAGGGGGTATCTAGACATGAACTTTCAGATTCTCAACTTCCATGTGTTTAAATTCCCACAAACACACTGTCTTAAATTGATCCTTGTGAAAAGACACTTTTAGTTGAGGTTCAAGACCTTCTGTACTATTTCCCTCTCAAGATAGCACTTGCCCATTCTGCAGTCCTTTATTATAGGATGTAAAAATTTGGACGAAGCCAAACAGTATAAAAATATTAATATTGGTGTTGAGAAAGAAAATAGTTAATGACTGGTAATAAATCTTCTCATAAGTCAAGTAGTTTATAATTCTTTGTTTTTTTTTTCTTTTAATCTTGTTTTATTTAGCAAGTGCTTGATGGGTGAAGGGTATACTGTGTAAGAAACAGTATCTGATATATGTTCCAAGGTCATAGTGACAGAACAAATGCTGTACTGATAAGAAAAAAAGAATTGCAAAGAAGTGTCTATCAGGAGCTGAGATTTATACCCAAGATTTGTTTTGAGAAACAGGATGAACACACTAAGGTATACCTTCTGTCCATACGACAAACACATGTGCATGCCTATGTTCACACGTGAGCTTATGTGTGTGTACATATACTTTTTTTAAATCATTTTTTTAATTTATTTTCAGCATAACAGTATTCATTGTTTTTGTACCACACCCAGTGCTCCATGCAATCCGTGCCCTCTCTAATACCCACCACCTGGTTCCCCCAATCTCCCACCCCCCCACCTCTTCAAACCCTTCAGATTATTTTTCAGAGTCCATAGTCTCTCATTGTTCACCTCCCCTTCCAATTTCCCCCAACTGCCTTCTCCTAACTCCCCATGTCTTCCATGCTATTTGAACAAAATTAAGATGAGTTTCAATTGGTAGTGATCTACTATCAAGACCGTTTTTAATAATCTGTGATTTGGAGTGTTAACTAGGAGGACTGCAAAGAATTATGCCAAATTCTAATAATAAAACTTCCTCTGTTCCTACCTGTTTATCTATGTGAAAAGGTTTCTGAACATGTACATCTAAGCTAACAAAAAAGATATAACTAAAATTGTGTTTGAACACTGTCTAAACCTAGCAACAAGTAATATTTAGATCCATTTCTAATAGATTTCTAATTTCTAAATTAGAAATCTAAAATCTAAATTCTGAATTCGAAATCTAATGGATTTCTAATTTCTCATTTAGATCCATTAACAGTTTAAATTTCCATCCATTAAGAGATCTATAAAGAGTTGCACTACCAAATATCTTATTTTTATATTTAAATATTATCTTTCAAATTTTTAGTATACAGAAAAAGTTATCAGTGTTGTATAATGAAAACTGTAGTGGAAACCCAATTCAGAAAAAAAAAAAATTATCAGAGACTTACAACCATAGGAAATTCTAAAATTTCATATTCTAATTATGCATAATGTACATGTTGTCTTTTTACACAGAAGATGGTCAGTAAACAGCATTCAATCTTATATATATATATATATATATATTCTCTATATTTTTAAAATAGATTATGGCTCATATCAATTTGCTATAGTATTTAAATTCCATGAAATATGATTCAAAAAAATTTTTAAAAAATCATAAAAATGAAGTAGTTTTAATCTAGTTATGATCCTTTACCATATGTTGGAAGGTGTTTTTTTATAGCTTTAATATTTACATTTATGGTAAAATCTTTAAAATGGCCAGTTAAAAGTGACATTAGCCATTGCTTCACAAAACTCCTTTAGGGATCAGTGAGTAAAAATTGAAGACAAGTGCTCTAGTCTCAATCACAGACACCAGAAGATCCTCAATTGAGACTGATGTTAAACCTCACATTGATCACTACAAGCAAGGAGGAAAAATAGAAATAGTTGTCTTGTTGGTTTTTTGGGTTTTTTTTTTTTTTTTTCAGTTCGGTGACAATGTCTGGTCTCTGTCAACTCACCACACAAGATTTATGATTTCAAATGATTCATCAGCAGTGACCATGATTTGTTTTTAGAGAATTTCTCTTTGAAATGTACCTTGATCTTGATAAATTGCTGCAGGTTGATCCGTACAGGAAAAACGGGCACCAAAAGCCACAACTGCTTTGAGGGGGCTTTATGTGATTATTAGATTTCAAAGCCACGAAGCTGGTGCTAATCTTCCACTTAAGAGCTCTGAACACGATTGTTTGTGAACCCCTCCTTCTTCCTCTAATCTTTCCTCTCTCCCATTTTCTCCAATGCCCTCTAAAATACACCTCGGTTTTCTCTGAATCAGAAGTTTTAGCAATCTGAAAGCCATGGATTGCAAACCATTCCTCTAGCTCTTACAGGAAGCATTGAATGGTCGAACCGTGGAGCACCCAGGTGGAGTTAAGCACATCTCTTCCGAGCATTCAAAGATCAGAAGGTCTGTAAAAGCCGCATCAAGTCTTCAATAAAATTTTCCATAGCATTGGACTATTTCAGGAGCACAGTGAGAAGTATAATACTTTCCTTTTTAGAGCCCTGACATTTACTACTTTGTACAAATTGAGTGTTTGAAACCCAGAGAACTGCTGCAGATACAGTAAAGTCAATTGCTTTTCTGATGGCTTTAATAAAAGCTGTAGAAATTCTTTATATTTAACATCTGTACAACTGAAAAGTGTGTGTGTGTGTGTGTGTGTGTGTGTGTGTGTGTGTGTGTGTGTGTAAATGGGACCTCCAGCTGCTCCTAGACTGGAAGGAATCTCCATGGCATCAGCAGACAGGAATGATATTTCATTCACCGTTTGGCCATGGTAAAGGAGTCAACAAGATCCACATGGTTGTTCTGGGTGTTAAAGTGTGTCTGCTTTGTAATCGTTGTCTGAGACCCAAGCCCTTGCTTTATAGTGCTTAAATAATTGATTTCACCCCACCTTCAGTCAGAGTTAGAAAACCCCAAATATTTTCCAGTTAATCCCTAGAGTCGGGAACTGCTTATGCTGTTGGGTAGTTTCAAATTCATGGATTCATGAGAAATCATAGAGTTTATGAAGAAACTCATCTTTGGCTGGGAACAAGAATAAAAGCTTCATGCAGATGATTTCTTAATGTGTTGAACCAACGCTATAGGTTGATGTGGCAAGACAGGAATATTATTAAACTCATGAAAGATGCAGGTTTATGTTGGCGTGTTGCTGAGTACATTATTCCACATGTAAGTCATTGTTGTTGTTGTTGTTTTTTAAATTAGTAAATTTACCAAAAAAAGGGTCTAATAAAAACATAGGAAATTATCCACATGTTATAAAACATGAGACAAGTGTCCCTTAAGATCAACAACTCTCTAATGAAGAACTCAAAGGTGAAAAGACATTCTGTATGTTGGAGTGACCAAAAGAAGGAAATTTAGTGGGAATGTGTTCCTAAGAGGAGCGCATTCAGGATGTTCTGCCTACAGTTCTCACCAATGAAATTCAGATTTTATTCACTGTTGGAATTAGAGGTAGATAAATCGTTATTTGCAACAGAAATACCAGCTTACTTTCATCGTTTGTAGTTGATTATTTGACATTCTGAAAGAATATGAAGCAGATTATAAACTAAAGCACAGTATGAGATAAATGACATAAGGATAAATATAGCAAAGTTTTTTGAAAGAAATTGGAATAACTGCTCTAAGACATCTGAGTTGAGTAGATTAGCATACTAGGGCAATAAATTTGGCTGTAAGGCTTTTGACTGCAAACCAAAAGATGGGAAACATATTGGGTTGCATTGTTTTCACATTTTGCCATTGGAAAGTATAAAAAATCATTTAATGTTTTTATTTCCCCTAGAATGAAAATTGTGTGTATATACTGTAGCCAGCCATGTGGGTTTTGCGTACACGCAGACATGTGTACTGGGTGTAAAGGTGGTGATACACATGTCAAAATGTCAGACGCAAGCTCTAAAGGCTACAGAATGGACAGTAATTTAATTCTGATCAGTGGTAAACTGGATGTTAATGCTTACTGAAAATAATAAGCACATCAACATAACATCATGTAGAACAAAGAATTTGCTGCATTTTTCAAAGAGATTCTGAGGGCACCTGGGTAGTTCAGTCAGTTAATCATCTGACTGTTGCTTTCCACTTAGGTCATGATCACAGGGCTATGGGATGGAGCCCCAAGACAAGCTCTACTTGAGATTCTCTCTCCCTCTCCTTCTGTCCCTCCCCATCCCCAACTGGCAGACCTGCTCTCTCTCTCCTTCTATTAAATTAAACAAATAAAAATAAATAAATAAATAAATAAATAAATAAATAAGATTCCTATGTTGCTGAATTTAGTAGGAATGTGTAGGGAAGAAATGGTTTGCTTTTCTAAAATTAGCTTGGAAATTTTGACAAGCATGTTTTAATTTTAGTGTTTCTCCTTAAGATCATTCCACAAATAGGAGGAAAACAAGCATCACAGATTTTGAAAAAAAGGTTTTTTTTTAATTTAATTCCAGTATAATTAATATACAATGTGATATTAATTTCAGACGTACAATATAGTGTTCCATACAATGGCTGGTGTTCATCACAAGTGTCCTCCTTAATTTCCATCACCTATTTCACCCATCCCCCTTCTGGTAACCACCAGTTTGTTTTCTAGAGCTGAGTCTGCTTTTTTGGGTTGTCTTTTTTTCCTTTTGCTCAAAAAACAAAACAAAACAAAAAGCCATTATCTGTGGTCATGACTCTGATCTATTAAATCTTAGCCATAAAATTGTGTGAGGTGGTAAGTTTTAATATGCATATTATCAGGTTTATGTACTTGTAAAGAAATAATTAGAAACATCTTCACATATCCTATTAAAGTGCTTCTCCATCAATCTCAGGGTAGCTCTTTGCAGAATGGATAAAGATGATTCCATTACCCTTTGTAGACATGGCTGAACAGAGACCTGGTGGAAGAGTTATCCTCATATGGATTCCAAATGATAAATCTTTGTGTCACTTTACGGTATAAATTATATGATTGGTTCACTGCCTTGGCTTTTTATAATTTTTCCCTTAACTTAGCAAGAAAAAGATCACTATCTGTTTTTAAGTTAATGGAATTTTTGCACGGGAAGATTTATGTAATGGAAGATAAGAAGAAATATGTGTTTATTTTTAGCAATACTTGGTGAGAAAAGACAGAAATCAATTACTTTGTTTAAAAAAAAAAACAACAGTTTCCATGTGCAAAGAAACATACATTTTAAGCAGATGTAACAGCATGTCCGTTGATTTTCCTGGAATGATGATTGATTCCAAGAAGGAAGCCCTTTTAGAGGTACAGCCTCTGTACAGGATTCAAGGGCACAGGTAGCATCTCTGAAAGACCTACCCATTTATATCTCTCTCAGTCTCCTGCAGCCACCACGGCTGGGTAATAATGGTTTCGACGACATAATCCTTTAAAGGAAATGAGGCACTCAGGATTTCCTGAGATCAAAGTAAAAAAAAAAAAAAGAAAAGAAAAGAAAAGAAATCTGGCACACAATACCACACCTTTAAGCTTAAAAAACAAAACAACTAACAACCACCAACAACAAAAACCTTTATCATCATTTTTTAAATCAGAATTTATACTTTTTTCTTTTTTTTTTTTAAGTAGGCTCCACACCCAGCATGGAGCTCAATGGTGGGCTTGAATCCAGGACTCAGAGATCAAGACCTGAGCTGACATCAAGAGTCAAATGCTCAAGCAGCAACCTAGATGCCCCAGAATTTTTACTCTAAAAAAAAAACAAAATACAGATTGTCATTTTGCCTCATATGATTGGCAGCACTACAGAAAACACTGAACCATTCATTCAAACAGTATTTTTTGAGCATGTCCTTGCAGAGTGCCAGGCATCATGGAGGACATTTGGAAGACAGCATGGAACATAACAAATTCTCCTAGTCAGTCTTGTTTTCTAGGGATAGAACAGGTGTGGATGATGTTAGAGTATGATGAGTGCAAACAGAAAGAATAAAGCAGGAAAGGAGGATGAGAGGTATTGGGGGTTATTTGAGGGGTACAATTTTCCATAGGGAGATGGAAGGGTATAATTTTCCATGGGGGGATGACCCTGAGAAGGCATCTGTGGACTCAAGAGGGAACCAGCTAGCATATTCCAAGACCATCATGGAAGCCAATGTACAAATGAATGACAATAGAAAGATTCAGATTTTTTTAAATTTTAGAGACATTAAATTTTATTTGGTGGCACCTGGGTGGCTCAGTTGGTTAAGTGACTGACTGGACTTCAGCCCAGGTCATCATCTCAGGGTTCTGGAATCCAGGCCCATGTGGGTCTCTACACTCAGCGGCAAGTCTGCTTGAGTTTCTCTCTCCCTCTGCCGCCCCCGCCTTTTGCGTACTCTCTCTCTCTCCCTCTCTCTCAAATATATAAAGAAATCTTTTTAAAAACTTTTTATTTAAAGAGTAGAGGAAAATCAATTTTATTTTTACACAATTGCTGGTGAAGTGACATTTTTTAGCAGTAAGAAATGCTATGTCTCTGAAAGCAGACCTTTCATCTGGAAGAGGTAGCTATTACCTCACGTGTCGTTCTCTTCTCTTATACCTCGATAGTTCTCTCCAAAGAACAGATGGGAAATTGATACATTTCAATACGCAGAGTGACTTTCACTTTATAAAAAAGGTCATTTTCAGAAACTGCAAAAACCAATGTGAAAAAGAAAAAAAATATTCATTTGATTAAAGCTGCAAATATGGAGATAGATTTGACTTCTACTAATAAGAATAAGTGTTCTACAGTCCCATCTTGGCGGTGTGCACCTGGTTAATGTGAAGAATGTCAAGAAACTTTTCATAATAAAGTACACATCAAACTTTCATCATAAATGCATAAGGTGTTCCATCCCCATGATGCTGGTCATCAGTGTAACAAAGAAGCATTTACTTCTTTTCCTCACTCTTCTATCCCTCCCCTACCTGCAAAGAACAGGCCAGTCCCCAAACTCATTCCTTATAAATGTGTGCGTTCTTTTTTAAAGCCATAGCCAGAAGCCACATGAAAAAAAGAAAATATGTAAATTTACCAATAAGCAACAAGCATTAAACCACATGGTAAAAGGAAACAAGAATAAGCAGAAAATGCATATGTCAAGATATGCTATCTCATCATTACTAGGTGAAATGATCCCAACTAGACACATTTTCATGACGAATTCAGAGTTCTGAGCCAAAAAAACCTCACAAATAATAAATGTTGTAAATCGTAAAATTATGGGACCCAAAGAATCTTCCCATTTTTATTGAAGTATCATTTACACATAGGGGGTCTATGTTTTCCCTGTTTTTATAAAGCTTATTTTCTTTCCCTTTTTGTCAAGTAGCATGCATTTGTGCTAGCTTCATCTTAGGGAAAGCTATCAATGTACACAGATCTCTGTTCTAAACCAAGATTATTTTGCCAGATGTTAAGCAGTTCTGACAGCTTTTTTTTTTTTAAATTCAACTATGAACATATCATTTTGCACCTAATTTAATAGGGCCCTAAAGAAATCAGAATCTCCTATCTCCAAATATAAACACATTTTAATTGCAGTTCTTGGAGATACTTCAGGAATCATGCTGGGTACCTGCAACCCAATGCTTTCAAGTTAAGTTTGCTGTTTCCAGATTTGTTCATAAAAGAAAAACTGGATAGTTAAAAATCACATTATAGGTGTTTCATTATTCCACACCATATCCAATAAGGAGGCGGTCTAAATTTCAAATAAATTATGCTCAGAGCAACCAATTCATGAATACATTTTCATTATTTTGCTGTTAGGTAACTCAAATATGCTACTGGTCAATTCATTTTAAGGACTTTCCAAGTGTGTTATTTTTCTCAACTACTGTTCAAGTAGTTCTAAAATATTTCCTCTGACCTAAGACTAGTATTTAAGGACTTATCCCAAAACAAAAATTTGTTTTGTTGTATCTAATTGTGTTGAATGAGGTTTATAGCTAATTTTGGTTCTACTGGAGGTTTGAATACCAAAAAATAGTGAATTGGAAGAAATATTAGCTATACTTTGGCTGTATTTTAGATTGCCTAAATGACATTGTTAATACAAAATCATTTTCTATGCCCTGTCACTCATACTCTTTTTCACTACATACATTTTCCAATTTGAGTTCTGAGATACTGTTGGGTCTGGGATTTTGCCCTTCTTATCAGCTAGTAAATCATCCCGCCCATGTTTCCTGGACGTGTTTCAAGGACACTGGCAGAAGACACAAGTCTCCGGGGTCAGAGACAAGGAAACAGCAGAGCAAGGAGCATGGGCACTGAGTTGGCACTGATTATTCACATCTACCAGCTTCTATGGGCGGGGGCGGGGGGGGACACGCAGCTGATAAACACAGCTTGGGAAATCCAAGCAGGAAGCAAGTCTGCTTTTTGTCCTTTCTTCACCCTGAGAAATGGCCCGGATGAAGAGTAGTCAGGGCCTCAGACTACTGTCCAACGCAAGCAAGTAGTATGCACAAGGACACTCCCCACGCATGGAGAACTGCCTCTACCAGCTGATGTCTGAGTGGAGTTTGATTCAAAAAATCCTGATTGAGATTGGTTTCTAGTCATCTTGAGAAAGTCTATTCATATTTTTTTTCTTTCTGTCTCTGTCGTTCACACACACACACACACACACACACACACACACACACACCTCTTACACAACCTTAAAATCCAACTGAAACCAAAACCTTAAATAATTACCCACAGTTATTCTACCTGCTCCCAAGTCACCCAGACTACCTCAGGGATAAAAGTAAAGGTGGTTTTTGTGTTTGTTCCGTTCCCTGATTATAAACAAAATGCTACATGGATTAAGTATTTTGGGAATGCTGTCCCCTGTACTTTAGGACTAAACTGAGGTCACCTCATTCTCCACAGGACTCCAAAATACAAACAGCTACAAATTTCCATCATTACGACTATAACCCATATTTAAAATGGCAAAAGCTGCTAGCACTTGAAATAAAATATTGCTTATTCTCTGTACATACTAATCTGGAAATACTTTTCCAGATTGAAAATAAAATCATATATGACTTTACCTCAGCACTTATAGGTAAAAGTGTTCACACTTATCATATTATAAAATGTTGTAAAATGTTTTTCTGTGAAATTTGGGCTGCAATATTGTTTGGCTCTTGATCTTATGAGACTGTCTAATTCCTGGTTTGTACTTTAAAGAATAATGACAGCAAGTTTAGTAAAACCTAGGCAAGAAACAACATTCTGTTTTCAAAAGATGCCTTATGCTCAGACTATTCACCCATATTACGGGGGTTTTACAAATATCTCTTTGCAGGACAGCTTGCTTTTTAAGTGAATTAGAAAGCTAGGGCTTATAAAGTGGATCAGAAATAATAAAATTATATGTTAAGTGGTAATTTTTAACTTTAATACATACATAAATGTCTACTGTAGGCTTCGGGGACTGGATAATATATTTAACCAGGTCTAACTGTAGCCAAGCATTTCCAAAAGTTGTAACTGCAGTAACTGTAGAAAAGGTCTGGAAAATAGCCCAGACAAATGTACCCCTTCAATACAAATCATTGAAAATGTTATTTTAATCTTAAAAGAGTATAGATAGTTTCATTAAAGTGAGAAACAAAATCAGGGTAAAAGAAAGTATTATCCATGATTTATTCTAACCATCCCTTCATGCAGCACAATTTTAATTTCATTAGACCAAGAAACTGCAGCAATAATACCACGTTTTAAGTAGTATTTTTACTTCTTTTGATTTTTTTACTGAGAATTGCTGCCTGTGCATCCAGCAAGGATCAATGACACCATTGCATCTTAAAGCTAGAGCAAAAGAAAGGACAGATACGAGGTCTCTGTTTTCAGGAGTTCCCATTCCGATGTAGAAAGGAATTCCTAAAAACCATTTATGACATCACATGTGGCAAGACACCTGTAAGGTGCAGTTGGCAACTACCATGTGAATAGTCCCTGAGACCTTGAACTCCACACCAGCTCTAAAGCAAGCACCTTTGGATAACACACTCACTTGTTCTGAGTCTTCTGCTACCATGAAATCGGGTTAGTCTACATTTTTCCTTATACTCCACACTTGCATACCAGAAAGTCATAGCTTTGGGTGCACCTGGGTGGCTCAGTGGGTTAAGCATCTGCCTTCAGCTCAGAGCATGATTTCAGGGTCCAGGGATTGAGCCCCTCATCGGGCTTCCTGCTCAGGGGGGAGTCTGCTTCTCCCTCTCCCTGTGCCTCTCTACACTTCACCCCACTCATGCTCACTCTCTTTTTCTCAAATAAATAAATAAAATCTTGGGGGGGCGGGGGAAGTCACAGCTTTTTTTAGAAGCATATAATAAGAGCTCAATAATGACTCCAAAAAAAAAAAAAAAAAAAAAAAAAACAGTCAAGTCTTTAGAGTCCCAAGAGTTTTGGCACAACTTTGATGCTTTGATGTGTGATTCTTCAAATGAAATAGTAACAGTGAAAAGTGCTTATAATATAAGCTACAGTTTGTTGAGTGTAGATACTACCCTAGTCTTTTTTGTTTTTTTACCTATGCCTTAAAACACTGCTATAAGACAGATACAATTGGATTCATATTTAGGGATGAACCCTAGGCTACAAAGAAATTAGGTAATGTCCCCAAATCTACATCAGTCCTGGGAGGAGGGGGATTCAAACCTAGGCTTGACTATCTCTTAGCAGTGTGATTTGTTCACACAGTTAACTAAATGGGTATCTTTTTCTAAATGTGCCAAATGTCATTCTTAGACATGTTTTCTTTTACAAATTTTATAAATTGTACTCTCTGGGGGAAAAAAGAAAAGATGTTTTCCTGTGATTCTTAAAAGTGGCAAAAAGTTGTCTTCAAAAAGAATACTTTTTCCCTCTGCATTAGTTTTCTAAGAATATCTTCACAAAGTACCACAAATTTGGGGGCTTATATAATAGAAAATTACCATTTCACTATTCTGGAAGCTGGACATCCCAGCTCAAAGGGCTGGAAGAGTTGGTTCCTTGCAGGGCAGGTGGAAGGGAATGTCCTTTCTGTGCCTTTCTCCCAGCTCCTAGTGGTTTACTGGCAAATGTAGGTGTTCCTTCACTTTTCGATCTCTGTCTTCATCTTCACATCCTGCCTGTATACATGTCTGTGTCCAAATTTCCTCTTCCATAAGGACACAATCATTGTGGATTGAGGGTCTGTTCTATGCCTGTATGACCTCATTTTTATTAAATAAATCTGTAATGACCCTATTTCCAAATAGGGTCCTCTTCTGAGGTTCTAGGGGTTTGTCCTTCAAGGCATGAATTTGGGGAGGATGCATTTCAACCCACAATACTATCCAAAATCAAGTAAGTGTTCACAAAAATTAAATCTAATAGATACAATTCCATCTAAAATTTCACACTGCACTACTCACTGCTAATCATGAATTTTTTCTGTATTTTTTTAAAAAGGTTTATTTATTTACTTTATAGAGAGAGAGAGAGAAAGTGATCAGGGGTTGGGGCAGAGAGAGAGGGAGACAAGCAGACTCCCCATTGAGCATGGAGCCCAATGTGGAGCTGGAACCCACCACCCTGAGATCGTGACCTGAGCTGAAACCAGGAGTCGGACACATGAAACTCTTCTCCGTTTTAATTCAGCAAACCACAGATTGCAATCTCAGAATCATACAGGTGGATGATGATAGGCATGGAGCTGCGGGTGCAAGTGAATAAACAAGGATTGTGTGAGTTGTAAGGACAGCGGTGAAGCAGGGACATGCGTGCCCCAGACTCAGAGAGAACGGCTTCTCAGTGCTAACCAGTTGATACCATAAAGAGATTTCTTCAAGACTTTTTGGGAATTCATATGTTTATGTGTAATCACCCGTACTAAACATAGGTTCATACTAAACACATACTTCACACACACACACACACACACACTCCCTCACACACACTCACACATCCCATACTGTGTAGACTACTATTATAAGTTGGCAGTTTCTAGTCCATAGTTTTACAATTCCCAGTCCCCCGTGCACATTTCCACTTCAAGCTTCCCCTCAGGCTACAGTGCACCTTATGGAGATGTTCCTGGGATCTCTTCTCTCTGCACAGTCTTCCTTCGCAATCTCGGGTCTCAATATCAGCTCTAAAAAATTTACTTTTAAATGTTCTTTTACCCTGGCTTTTGACCTGTACTCCAGGTCCACACTTCCCATTACTAGCCAGTTGGAATTTCCAACCCCAAATGAACTAATTATCTCCCATACTCCTCAATGTCCCCTGTCGCCATGAAGGGCACCATCACTGCCCAGCTCACTTCCCGCACTTTCCAGAAAACTATGGGGACTCTTTGACTCCTGTCTTGTAACTTCTGTATCTACCAACTGATAAATCTGTTCCAGAGCCTTTTTTAAGCACTGGGAAGTTAAATAATGCTCCCACAGATAATCCTTTCTGTGACTCGAATGCAAATTCATCCTACTCTCTAGAGTAGCTAACAACCCGGAGAGAAAATTAAAATGCCAACCAGTCTTCACAGAGTGTTTTTGAGTAGACATACGCAATTGCAATTGATAGTCCTGTGAAATTCTGGAAGCTGGTAACGTATTTGGTAGTGTACACGAAGCTGGTGATTTAAATGTTTAATCTAAACTTTAAATCTTTTAATTGTTCCCAAGAAGCTGGCCCCACTAAATAGCACCCACATGCACAAAAATACCGCCAACTAATAAACAAACAAAACTGATGTTCACTCACAGAGAAAGAGAAAATATTTTGAAAAAAAAAAAAAAAAATTCTAACATGGATTCTGCCTTCTCCAGCAGAAAAGGGTTGCTATGTGGATCTGTTCTTGCAGACAATGTCTTTGAATGGAAAATAGATTTCTTCCCAATCCCACTATTGAGTATATACTCAGAGAATATCGTTTGAGGAGGAATCAAACTATTCACACTTCAGAGCACTGACAAACCTCGTTTTCACCATTCTGTGTCATTTCCCCATCCCCACTAGCATCACCTTGCATTAGCCCTCAGCTGAAATCCTCACACAACTTTTAAGCTGTCAATGTGAGCTTTTTTGGTGGTCCTGAGGTTAGCTTTTTATGTAAAAATGATATGCAGACACAACTTTGTACTGGTAATTAATATTTAATTTATGAGAATTACAAAGAGTGCAGTTCCCCTGAAAATTTTAAATTCAACTCGTAAATATTATTACATTTGACAAAGACTTTTAACCCTTAATTAACTGCTTTAAGATAGTCTGTATGTGTTTTTAAAATTAACATATTCCTGGGTGCCTGGGTGGCTCAGTGGGTTAAGCCTGAGGTCAGGTCATGATCTCAGGGTCCTGGGATCAAGCCCTGCATAGGGCTGTCTGCTCAGCAGGAAGCCTGCTTCTCTCTCTCTCTGCCTGCCTCTCTGCCTACTTGTGATCTCTGTCTGTCAAATAAATAAATAAAATCTTTTTTAAAAAAATTAAAAAATAAAATTAACATATTCCATTTCCTTACAAATACTATAGCAGTCTGTCATAATAAACAAAACTTTTCCATACACAAAAAAAGTCTTATAAATCTAATAAATGCATTTGTAAGTGAGGTAATTCTTAATTCCTCTTAAATGTTTTTCATATTAGTTGTCAACTCCCTTTTAACTTGAAATCACAAATACAGATTAATTTTTCAGAGATATATTTTAAAACTGCTTACAAGATACCTAAATATCTTGGGTACTTATAGTACTCAACATATACAGATTTTTGCTAAACAGCACTAAAAGATACATGCGAGTGCGGCTTTATTATATTTCTAATACCTAATTCCATGTCTCCTGGGTCAAAATATTTTATTAAGGGGGAAAAATAGTGTCTTTGTACATGGAGTTTGCCTCCCCTAGTGTTGCAGTAATTTGCTCATCATCCAGAAATTGTAGCAGCCTGAAAGAGCTTTGTTTCAAACATTAAGCTATTCTGTCCCTAGAGCAGACCTATACTGTTTCCAAAACTAACTCCTTAGCTCTTCTTGAAGCTCTTTATTTTTTTCTGATATATTAAGAAAATATTTAATTATTTTCTAATGGCCAACCTGGTCAAAAATTATATTGGAAACAAGGAACTAAGGGCTTTGGGGTTTCTTCAGAGATTTAGAAGGCTTTGAGGGGTTTTGAGTACAGAAATGGCTCCCTGTCAGGAGAGGTGAAAACAGGCCGGGGGTGGGGGGTGTGAAGAACAATGACCTTGCATATCTCCCCCAAAAAGCTCACATCTAGTCAGTAGGCAATAAAGAAATACTAAAGGTAAAATATTTGTAAAAGAGCACCATTATTTTCATACTATTTGTTAAAAGTGTTTTCAGGCCGTATTTATAGGTTAGTATTGTAGTTTATTCAATTAACATTTTTAAAGTCCTGAGACACATTTATGTTAGAAAGTAAAAGTTAAAATGCCATTTCCTCATAATTGCATTTGTGTAAAATTCCATTTGATCACAGAAAGTAGAAATTTTAAGTGTCTTTCAAGATTTTTGTGAAACTAAATGAAAGTTTTCTTTGAAAGCATATGACATTTTAAAAGGAAAAGATATTCAAAAATAATTTTGGTGATTTCAAAGAAATTGTGACTGGCCAGAATAAGGTTTTATGTAGCTTCAGACTTCTTTGTTTTTGTTTTTAAAAATGACTTCATAATTGGTAGAGATACACTTTTTCAACTTTAAAAAAGGCTGGAGGGGAGGGGGTGAAAGGATGGAGTACCTGAATAATGGACATTGGGGAGGGCATGTGTTGTAATGAGCACTGGGTATTGTATAAGACTGATGAATCACAGGCCTGTACCCCTGAAACAAATAATATATTATGTGTTAATTAATTGAATTTAAATTTTAAAAAAACTAAAAATAAAAAAGGCTACATAGAATAATGATAGGTGGTAGATCCAGATTATTTTCAACTTTTTAGTAAGTATTTTAGAATCTTACTAAGTAAGTTATTTTCAGAAAAGATATCATTAGGGAAAAATAAATAAACATACCATCCTCTCAATTCTCAGAGGTTTTGAAATTTTTTCTCCAAGAATCAATGAAAACCCCACATTTTAGGTCATTTTAAATTAACTAATAATGCCAGTAGAAAATACAGAGTAAGAATGATTTCCTAGGCCAGATTTTAAAAACTATGTACTCTATCTGCTATGGAATGAGAAAATGGTTTTCTTTTTATCACATTAGATGAATGCAGTCATTTGCTCAATAACTCATTATAGAAGCAAGTAAATATAATAATTGTTTCTTTTGGCATTTATGTAGATCAGAATTCTTCCACCCCAACCTAAAATGTCCGATTTTATCATATGGAGCTAATTTATACAATTTAAATATTCTTAGCTGCTCTCAAGAAGCATGTACTTGATATCATCAAGTTATAAAAGGAAAAGTGTGAATTTTGCTTCAAAGAAACCACTAATGTTTCATGGAGATATCCTAAAAACAAAAACAAAAAACTGACAGAAAGGGGCACCTGGGTGGCTCAGGGGGTTAAAGCCTCTGCCTTCGGCTCAGGCCATGATCCCAGAGTCCTGGGATCGAGCCCCGCATCGGCTCTCTGCTCCGCGGGGAGCCTGCTCTCCCCTCTCTCTCTGCCTGCCTCTCTGACTACTTGTGATCTCTGTCAGTCAAATAAATAAATAAAATCTTTAAAAAAAAAAATTGACAGGAAAACACATACTCTTGAGATCACCTTGGGATAATTCACATCTAAAAAAAAGAGGACTTACACAACCAAGATGTTCTTACCTGGGAAAAATATAAACAAAAAGGTCTATAGATTTATAATATTTACAATTAGAAATAATCCTACACATGGTACAAAGCATAACATAATAGGCCAGGGATAGTCTCAAACCTGAGAACACTTCATGGTTCACAAGACCCAGACAGAAATGTAGCAACTAGAATGAGAGGAACATCACTTCCTCTGTGTAAGATCTCACAGAATCCCATGTATGCACACTGCTAGCTGGAGATGAAGAAATGCTCCACGTAGCATATCCTTTCATTACTTTTTTTTAAGATTTATTTATTTATTTGAAGGACAAAGAGAGAGAGGGGGCACATGAGCAGAAGACTGGGCAATGGGAGAGAGAGAATCTCAAAGAGACTCCCCGGTAAGCTCTTAGCTCATGCAGGGCTTGATTTCAGGACCCTGAGATCATGACCTGAGCCAAAACCAAGAGTTGGATGCTTAACCAACTGAGCCATCCAGGCACCCATTAAATTTTTTTTAAACATCTCTGTTAAGTCTTTCAGAGATGGATGCCCCAGTAAAAACATGACATATTAATTTCAGTGATTTCCTTCTAAATCTTTTTTTAAGTAAGAATGATAAGAACTATAGTAGTAACACCTATAGGAATAAAAACTCCCATTGCTAGTTGTTTCTAACTTCAGGAAAATATGCATCAATGAAACGTGTCAAACATGACTATTGATACATAGCTTGTATATACGTACATATAGGTACGTATATTCAAATCAAATGATATTTGACATGACAGTTCTTTAAATACTACTAGTAATGGCCACATAGTTATGTTTATATGCCATTTCAAACTTCTCACATATTATTTATCTCATATATTATTTATGTATATTTATAACATTGTTAAATATGAAATTAACATACATTGTCAAACTTTAAATCAATCACAATCAAATTTGCCCATTCTTTGCAGAGAAAATTCTAAGGAAGTTACTGCATAAGTGCTGTACAGCTGTCTTCCCCAATATTCTCAACTGTCCTAATGGGACTTTCTTGGAATCAGACAATAAGAAACAAATTATTTTATAGGCTACTGGTTATTTTCTTGGTTCACAGCTTTAAAATTGAGATGGAGCCAGAGGTTATGTGGCCAGAGTTATCTGTTAGAATTTAACTATTATTTGTTCTATTGAAAATAATTGAGAGTTATCCAACATTAACGAGGCTGAGAATTAATAGAGTGGTTAAGTGTTTGTAAAATAGAAAAGTACAATATAAACAGGTTCCATCAATCATCCTGGTATGGGGAACATTAATGTCTTAACTCCCAACAAAATCTCATAGTGTGCAAAATTTCAGTAATGTACCACTCTAGTTTTTCAGATAACACACACACACACACACACACACACATTATATGATCATTATACATTTAAATCAAATGGCAGGGCGCCTGGGTGGCTCAGTCGTTCAGTGTCTGCCTTCAGCTCAGGTCTGCTTGGCGGCAAGCCTATTTCTCCCTCTTCCACTCCCCCTGCTTGTGTTCCCTCTCTCGTTGTGTCTCTCTCCGTCAAATAAATAAAATCTTTAAAAAAAAAATTGAATAGAAACACAAAGATAAGAGGATATATGATTTGAGTTTTGGAAGTCTATATAGATAAAATTTCCACTAGAAATGGAGCGTTAATACCAGAATGGATGCTGTAAGTTAGATGTACCAAACATACACCTAGACACACATACACACGTACAAATATGTATGCACAGAGATGAATTCTCACTCCCACAAGGAAGTCCCCCACGGTTGTGATTGACCCACTCAGGCATAATTTCAGGAGAAAGGGATAAGTAGAGCAGCCCGGTGCCAAGTCAACAGCAGCTCAACCCCTGCATCATGTTTACAAACACCTGCAACTTATATCATATACACTTTCATTTGAAACATTCTGCTAAATCTGTAAAATTATTATAGTATGAACTCATGCTCTGTCACACCATGACTACCTTTGATCTGGGCCCATGGGGAGCACTTATTCATGTGGGCAGCAGCAACAGCTGTAAATACAATGCTAATACTATCGGGGTATTGAATTTCCTTTTATTTTCCAGCTGAAATCAGGGTTTATCTGCACTACATTTCCCATTTATTATACTTCCGAATTTCTTACATTTCAAGGTAATCTTCCAAAGGTAGTTGCATAAAAACTGTGACCACCAGGTTCTATTAGAACAACAACAAATGCAATTTTCTTGTTTTTCTTTGGTAAAGGGAATTGACTACTGTAAATAAATCTTGACCTCATACTTTTGGTCTTTTTGTCTTTGCCCCAGGAGCTGTAGTTCATAGTTGTTTACTGTTCACAATTAATGATGCATGAAGTGGAAGGTGAACTATGCCCCAAGCACTCTATGTCCATCCCCACGTGATAGAACAGAGATAAAAAGACAGGACAGTAAAACAGAAAGTGAATCCATGTATCCATGGACTGGTACAAGGAGATGTCTCAGAAGACCAGGGTCTTCTGGCTCTATGGTGCACTTTCTAGTAAATTCGCTTTTACACTCTTATTTGCTATTCCTCCTTCACTGTCTTCCACTGATCAAGTCAAACTAGATCAATTTCATCTTTATGTCTCTATTGCCATACCTTCTGTTCAGGCTTGTGGGACCTCAAAACTAGATGATATGGGAGGCATCTGACCAACTTACTTGCCTTCATTCTGTCCTTCCTCCAATCCACATGCCATATGGTAGAAAAGGCTTCCTGTGCCACTCCGAGGTTCAGATATTTTCATTTAGTAGGTTCTACTGCCCTCAAAACAAAGATCAAACATCTTTAAACTGACTTTATAACTATTCTGTGGAAAAGCAAGGAAAGATTTTTTAAAACCCTGATTTGTATTTACATCCAATAATCCCATCAGGAGACCACTCCTCTGTCCCTCCTCCATCTAGTCAGACTTCATCAGCTTTTGGACAGCCTTACTGCTCATAGTTTGGTTCACGAACCAGTAGCAGCAGCATTACCTGAGCATTTCTTAGATAAGAAGAATCTTAGATGCCACCCCAGACAGCTCAGTCAGGATCCCCATTTTTAACAAGTTCCACCTATGCACATGAAAAGTTGAGAAGCAACTTTAGGGGAAAGGTTGTGTTAGGAAAAAGATCCCTAACTTCTTCAGAAATCTTGGGCCACTGTTCTGCTGGCTTCATTACAGTTTTATAGTCAACTGGCCTGAACGCATTCTATAAATCAGTCCTTTTTAATCATCCACAGAGTGACACCAAATTCACTTTTCACCTTAATCCCTGGCCCAAAGCCACCAACTTTATATCTTACATGCATTAGGTAAGAGTGAAAAGTATTGGCACTTGAAAGGAATATTAAGGTTTTTTTTTTTCAACAAGGGTAAATTAAACGTGTTTAAGACTGAGAGAAGGTGTAAGAAAAATATTTTGGACAGTGTTTGGGCACTGTGATCCTCAGTGCGATAAGTGATCCTCAGTGGGATAGAGAAAAGGTTAGATGGGTCATTGCCAATGAAGATTATTAATCTTGCCAGCAACGTTATGCCCTGTCTTCCATGTGACTCTATTAGTATTATTTCTGCTTTTATTTTTTTTCCTTGTCAGAAGTGTCTGAAAGAAAGGGCTCATTTCAATTTTTTTTTTTAATCCACCTGTGTTCTGAGCCTTTCCTAAAGCAACATGCCAATACAGAATGTCCCATATTCCCTAGAATTGATATAAGCCCAACCTACTTGCGACTTTTCAGAGGAACGAACTTCAGGCCCCATTATCTATACTCTCTGACACAAATACCATCAGTTCTCCAGCTCCATGTCCCCTCAGTTGTGACTGAAATTCCCTTACTGAGTTTTTTATTTAAATCCTTCATATTATTTAAAGCCTCAAGTTAGGAACTCTATAATCAACGGTCAGAGCAAAATCTTATAATTTTAGTTCTAGAATACTACTCCTACATGAGTTTGGGATGTTTATCATGTTATGCCTTGAATAGTAGACAAGACCATCCCTAGGTCAGTTTTTGTTTGTATGTGTGAATTTTTTTTTGCATTTTTTTCCTTTTGATTTTTTTAATTTTTTTTATTTTTTATTAACTTTGTTTAATTTTTGCTTGGAGACCACGTCTTACATTAATTTTTAATCCCTCAGAGTAGACAGTACTGAGCCTTAACTTTCATCATTGCTCAAAAACTATTAACTATATGAGCAAACAACTTGAACTCTGTCATTTTCTAAATATTGATGTATCCTTTTTACTAATTGAACCAATACATTGTGTTTTAAAGGCACTGCCTTCCATTCTAGGAATACCTTTCATTAAAGGTCTGAAAATTTATTTTAGGTGTTGTATATTCCTTATAGAGAAATTATATACACGAAGTTCCTTTTGATAAAAATTCTGGCTTCAAACTTCAAAGTCATAAACCTAGCTTAAATTCGTGGGATGAGCAACATTCTACTAACGTTGAGGTTTGAATTTTGGTGATTTAATAAGTTCTACAAGAGAATTTTATATTCTGCTCCAACTATCTTATATGGCCAGGGTAAATATTTTAGCCTCAGTGGACAGCCAGAAAGTAGGGCCAAAACTTTGATAACATGTACCCAGGAGAGAAGTATAGTCTTCTTTTCTCCCACCAAAGACACTGACTTCTACTACAGCTTCATAAATCACCAAATTTTGCTGGAGTAGCAAATGTATATTTCATACTTAGTGAAAACACAACCTGGGCTGGTTTTCATATGATAATTTTGAACATTGTAAGTTTCCAGGTTCCTTTGTGGTAAGAATTATATTAATAATCTTTATAGACTTTTCTGAAGTTTTCTATTAAATCTTTCCCAAAAAAAGCAGAAATCAACTGTATCAATAAAATCTTTATAAGGGACATTTAATGTGTTATTTGTTTCTACAAGTACCACAAAAAGTGCACGTGTACTTAAAAACCATAAAAATCAGGGCATACAGAAAGACCTCACATCCTATTATGAAAGAACCAAAACAAAGGCAAGATAGATGTACACTCATTTTAGGAGAATTATGTAGGGCAGAAAATGCAAAATGAATGATAAGGCAATTATATTCCTTAATTTCTATGGCTACAAATAGTCAATATTGAATCACAAGTAAGGAAAAAATGGCTGTCTCCTATTCCCTCCTTCAAACCTAAACCTGTTTATTGTTTACACTTCCAATGATGCAATTATCCTTTAATATAATTAAATTAATATTTTCTATCTCAAAAAAAAATTGCACCTGCACTAAATTTTCTGAATGACACTGTATCAAGAAAGAAATGTGTCCTTATTGACTTGTTCAAATTATCAATCTTTAATTTGCCAACAGGCTAGTAAAAATTATGATTCATATTCCAAGGAAAAAATGAGAATCCCTTTATAGACAGCCTACAGAAAATGTCCTAAAGGCATTGCTTAAACATGATACTGAAAACTGAAGTGGAGTATTCCAGATGGTCTCATCTATTATAAAATTAGGGTCTTTCTTAATAAGACTTCATTATAGATGTCAGATTTTTGTAGGAGTAAAATTGAAGGCAAATTTTATTTTTAGTTCATAGTCTTCTTAGGCAAGATACTCTTTTCATACATATTAAGAAAAGAACACCAGGGCGAAGGTAGAAATAACATTTTAGCCCAAACAATGGCCTGTCTTCTTCAATAAATTAGGAAGAAATTAAAGATTTAAATCTTCATTTGTTTTTATAAAACTCAGTTGAATTTTCTATTTTTTTCCCAAACAATCCATTGTATAAAATTTAAGGAATAGGGAGTAAAATACATTTACCACCTCAATTTTCTGTTTCAAGAAGGCAATGAGTTTCCAAAAATGAGAGATGCAGATAGTTAATAACCTGAAAAGTTGAGCCTCCAAAGGTAAAATATAGTTGATTTCCCCCTCCCCAACCTCCACTCCCACAGCAAGTTTAGCTCTTGACTTTTATAATTTTGTTTTTCATGCTGCTGAGAAAGGCCTGTTGTTCATCTTTTCCAGACTATATAACATTGACATGAAGTTGAAGAAGGCTCCCTCAAGATCATCCTCATTTTATGAAATGAGGAAATTATAAGTAAAGAAGTGGAGTCATTTTGTTTAAATTGTCTAGCTCAGTATTGAAGAATGGCAACTAAACCTTTAAATTTGTTCTAAAATTCCCTGGAAGGAAGAAATTCTTGAAATCAGAATGCCAGTGGGAGTATGAGGAAGTATCTCTTGATTACCTGATTCAAATGTGCTGGGTCACAAAATTAGCTGTTGCTGGTGTTTTCCCTATTATAAAACTCTTACACAGACATAGTCTGGGAAATCCCAAATACGATACCAAATTATTCATAGTGACATATCAGTATGATCAAAGCGATCGATATTCTCATATAGATCTTCTCAGAGCCTTGGCTTTGTCACCAAAGCAAATGTTTTTAGATAGATAGATAGATGATAGATAATAGATAGATAAACAACACTGACATTAAATTCCTCATATACAAATTGTGTATAAACTATTAACAGCTAGTTTGTACCATTTAACTTCCTTTTTTTTTAGATTTTTTTTTAAGATTTTATTTATTTATTTGACAGAGAAAGAGAGATCACAAGTAGGCAGAGAGGCAGGGAGAGAGATAGGGGGAAGCAGGCTCCCTGCTCAGCTGAGAGCCCAAAGTGGGGCTCGATTCCAGGACCCTGAGATCATGACCTGAGCGGAAGGCAGAGGCTTAACCCACTGAGCCACCCAGGCACCCCTTAACTTTCTTTTTATTTCAACTGAAACCAAACTTGGTGTAACTTAGAATCATCCAGAGTTTTGGAGGACAATTCATATGCCAAAGCCTTATGTCAACCCCATTGAATCAGAATCTCCAGAATATAAGTAATTTTTCTAAGTTCTCCAAGCAATTCTGAAGCTCCCTAAGGTTTGAGAACCACAATAATTGTGCAAAGTATTGACTAAGATGGTGTACCATGTGTATGTAAGGGGGTGAGTGTGGAGTGTGAATGTGTAGAGGGTATAGGAAAGAAACGTGTGTTTTAGTTTTAATTTGATTTGATTTAACTTTTTTAGAAAATAAACAAAACTTCCTTTCAATATTTTTTTCAGTAACAATTTGATATATAGTGTCTTGAAAATTGAATGTCAAGCATTTTGGTGTCTTAAGACATAGAAAATATTGGTCAGTGTTAAAGAATGCCTTTTATTTCAATTTGAGTAGGGCATACTCAGAATTTAAAACTAAGACTTCCCTTTCACCATCAAATTAAAAAAAAAACAGTGAGACATTAAGTCAATTTAGTCAGACAAAACAGGAACTGTTGATGTTATGTGAGTAGCAAAGAGGATATGGGCTCACATACTTGTTCAGGATCCCCATGCAAAAGCACGTTTATAGCACATAATTATCATTGCAACACTGTATTATTTTGTGACGCATATGATATTACCAGAAAGAATTTACTGAAATTCTGCATCAGAAATTTAAGTCAAAAATATGTACTTGATAATAATATTTTCTTTTTGTGTGGGGGGCTGTTAAAAGAATATATGGATTATGCTATGTATTTTAAAGAAGTTGAATTAACATGAATTTGTGTAAAGAATTTAATGTTAGGGTTAAAGAAGAGAAAAATATATTTAAAAAAAGAAAATTCACACTTTAATTTTACATAAAATGAGATGACATTAGAATATGATTTTACGTGCTAAATAATGCGTACACCAACCTCTGAGAGCTAAAGAAATTTAGAAATAGAGAAAGTACTTGGAACACTGAAAAAATAAAATAAAAAGAAATAGAGAAAGTAATCTCTGCAATTGCCAATATAGCCTTTATTTTTTAAGTCCACAATAATTCACTTTAGCTTAGAACACAGAATATACCTTGTTCAAATTATCCAGAAACTTGTTAAAGCATAGATAGGGGGGAGGTATGCTCTTTCCACTATTCAAAATGTATGGCTCTTAATTTAATTCTGGAAACATTCCCCAAGTTACTTGGGTTTATGAATGACCTGAATATTATCTCCATCTGTCTTAGATCGGGTTCTGTGGAAACAAGACTGGGAGCTGGCAAGAGGCATACAGAAATATTTCTAAAGACAGCTCTGAGAAAATATCTATAAAAAAGTGAGGACGGCAACATTAGCAGAGGTAAAAACTGAGTACACAGTGGTTTTAACTGAGACCTCTGACAATTCTGCTAGGAGCTGTGGACTGTAATGGTCCTTCTAAATTGTCCCAAATACAAGAAAGAGGGTGAGGCTTTGTAGGTCCACCCACATTAACCAGTCAGCCAGTCAACTGGAAGTGAGGCCCTTGTTTGGAGCTAGAGCAATTCAAAAGGAGAGACTCCATTGTAAGAAACCAGCAGCTGGTATACCAATAAGTAAGTACATTAGGCCTGAAGAATGGGTCTGAGTTGATGATACTTCAGTGGAGCTGATAAAAACAACAACAACAACAACAATGGATCTGAGTAGAACACCATTGTATTCCCTACAATCTACTCTTTTACTACTCAGATCTATGTGCTTCTTGGAATAAGTTTGTCCCACCAGGGAAGAGCTTCCTGAGGCCCTTAGAAGAAGAGGTTAGTAGAACAAACAGTAGCCCTGATCCTCAGTCAATTTGAAGGTCATTGCTCTTACTCCTCAGCCCTCTATTCCAACACCCATTCTGAATTTCCCACATTGCTGGACTGGCATTTCAGGTTGTCTCGCCCATAGGTGTGACCCAGATCCTCATTCGCAGGGAATCTTAGCCCCTTCTCAGGCCATGCTTGTTCTATTATCCATTACCATCAAAGTGAACATGATAAAAGATGCCCCGATGGATTACCTGACCACCAAAATGTCTCCTGTACCCCATTGTACTACAGTGACATTATTTTCTCCTAATACTCAAGTTCAATTACCAATGCCAGTAAGATAATTCATCTCCTTGCCTGCTGGCCTCTTAGTATGAAAAGCCTGTGATCAGTCAACATATCTTTGTTAAAGGTCAATGAGAATCTTACTGTGTCCCCTGGTAAAAGTGTTCTCCTTTTGAGAACTAGGACCTCTATACCTACAGGATGTCAGAAATATGGGAAGCAGAAATGGGTCACTAAAAGTAATGTTATCATGTATACTTCCACTTTTTTTAAAAGATTTTATTTATTTATTTGACAGAGATAGAGAGCACAAGCAGGGGGAGCTATGGAGGGAAAAGAAGTAGGGAGCTCGACATTGGGGTCAATCCCAAGACCCTGGGATCATGACCGGAGCTGAAGTCAGATGCTTAACCGACTGAGCCATCCAACCCTCCTATACTTCCACTTTTGTTTCCTGGGTCATATATTCTAGTTCTGGGGACACAGCATCATATAAATGTTCATCCTCTCAAGGTGTTCTCTCAGACCTGATGACAGCTGCATCTTTAACAGACAGTTCTACTTCTACGTCAGGCCAGTAGCTTACAGGTGGCACAGTATGTGATAGGTTCATATGCCCACTGTGTGCTTCTTTCACTCTAAAGTAGATCCCTTAGTATCATGCAGTGCTATTTGGGATCTTCTATTGGTGGATCAAAGAAGCTACAAGCTCTCCAAACCTGGCATTGGCTTAGTGCAAAAGAGGCAAATTCGTACTCAGAATAGGTGCCAATCCCAATTAAGATGCTTACTGCCCTCTCAAGGTGAAAGGGTCTGATACAGTCAATTTGTTCCCCGTGGTTTGTTGGTCTCAGATGGTGTATAGATGCCCAGTATTGGTCTCTATTGCTGGCAAGTTAAACATTCAGCAGTGTTGACACCTAGATCAGACTTGGTGAGTCGGAGTATGCTATTAGGCCCATTCACTCTTCCATAACTACTCTCCATATGGTCAACCTGTATGCTGGCCTTTGACTACTTAATGACAGAGCCTAACTGGGATCTACTGGCCAGGTCATTCTGTCTACTTGTTCATTTAATGTCTTTTCAAAGGTGGATGTTTCCAGTGGGTGTTTACATCTGATACCAGCACAAGTACCAAGACAAGAACATCTTACTGTATAGCAAAGCCTACATGCCTTTTCCCCCCTCCTCAGCCAGATATTCCAATTTTTTTAATTTTTATTAACATAAAATATATTTTTAACCCCAGAGGTACAGGTCTGTGAATCGTCAGGCTTACATACTTCATGGCACTCACCATAGCACATACCCTCCCCAATGTCCATAATCCAAAAATCTTCCAATTTTTCTCTTTTTGCATCCTGTTTGATCAGTGCTAACATCCATGAACCCCTGTATATTCTTACTTTGTTTCATCTCTTGAGTCACACAAAGTGCCCTACCCAAATGACTGAGTGCACCACCCAGAACTCTGCCCAGTGCAAGGATTTCCCATCACCACTTTCTTCAGGGCCATCCTGAAAAAGTGAGATAGAGAGCAGCAGTTCATCTTCAGCTATCACCGTATCCTAAGCAAGCTCATTAACGAACCGAGCTAACCTTTTCCTCCTCTATAAGGTGGTCATAAGGAACCTCAACATCACGTGAAGCCAGGGGTGAGAAATGGTAGATTAGATGGCAAGAGGGTTTATACCACTTATTTGTGTCACTTACTTGTGCCATGTGGTCTTGTTTGTGTCTGGAACTTATGGAATCACTTCTGTTTGTATTGGATTACTGCTCAGCTTGCCTGAATTTATGACTTGGTCAGCACAATCTGGCTAACGAAGGGTATCTCTGACCTCATGAGACTGGTGACTTGATGTTCCAAGATCAGGTCCCTACAAAGGACCAATAACATTCAAGTTGCTACTTTCTGAATGATACATAGTTTTCTGCTGCTGCCTGGATCTGCTACAGATGTCTTTCTTGCTTAGCATCCCACTCAAAGCTGGCAGACTTTCACATAACCAGTATATAAGTTAGAAGAGTACTTCCAAATGTATAATATGCTGTCTCCAGATCATAATATATATTTATACCAAGAATTGAATCTCTTTCTTAGTAGTGCAAGGTGAGATATGCTAGAATTTGCATAGAATATGCTAGAATTAGAAGGGATGTCGTCGAATTCCCCAGGCTATTAATGCCACTGAACACTTCACTGATATGGTAGGCTCCTAAATCTTCATAGGGTTTGTCTCCTACCCTAGAAATGCATGTATCTTAACACAACGCACATACTTTTTCCTCAGCTGGTCTTATTAACATAATGTCTTTAATATATCAGACCAATGTGCTATACCACAGGGTATCAGTCCAGGCCCCTTTTTGACTATATTATGGCAGACAGTAAGAGATTTTAACATAGACCTGGGGCAGCACAGTAAATATATAATACTGTCTGTGCTAAGTAAATGCAAACAATTTCTGATCCTCTTTCCTGACATAGATGGGATGGAAGGCATTCATCAGCTAAATAACAGTATACTGTATAACAGAATTTTCATTAATCTGTACTTGCAAAAACACCAGCAATTGTACAGCTGTGGTTAAGGTTACTGATT